>NC_133134.1:56510801-57158926 GCF_048418815.1 Hemitrygon akajei | reverse complement strand
GATTTGGCACACTACCAAACATTCTGACGAACTTCTATAGATGAACAGTGAACAGTATCCCAAATGGTTGCAAAATGGCCTGGTATGAAAACACTAATGCTCAGGAATGAAAAAATCTCCAGAAAGTGATGGATATGGCCCAGCCCTCTCTATTATTGAGTACTGCCATAAGAATCAGCATCCATAATCAAGGACCCCCACTATGGAAGCCATGATCTCTTGTTACCACCACCATCAGGCAAAGGGTATACAAGGCCCCACAACACCAAGTTCTGGAACAGTTAACAGTCTATAACCAGTGGGCTCCAGGACCTGTGTGGTCACCAGAACTCACCACAACTCTTAACTGATTCTCCAAATTACAGACGCATGTTTAAGGACTCTTAACAACTCACGTTCTTTTTTTTTGTTGCACAATTTGTCTTCTTTTGCACATTTGTTTTTTGTCAATCTTTATGCATAGCTTTTTTAGTAAATTCTGCTGTATTTCTTTATTTTCAAGGAAATTAATCTCAATGTAGAATATGGTAACATTTCCAACTTTGATAATAAATTTTCCTTTGATTTGGATTTTCCAAAAAGCATTCAATAAAATGTCACATAAATATTACAGCATAAGATGATACCTGTGAGTTTTTACAGTAAGCAATGTTTAGAAGAATGAGTGGTAAGTTTATCAATACAAATTCTGAAAACGATTGACAATATAAATGCTGAGAGAATGTTTCTCCTCAGAACAATCCAGAACTCAGAAGCATTATTTTAGAATAAAGATATGCCATGTAAGATGGAACCGGAGGACCTTCTTTTCTCAAAGGATTAAGAATTTTGAATTCTATATTTGAAAAAGATGTAGAGATTGAATATATTCAATGATTCTATGGTGAAACATAGATATTTGAGGAGCCAAGGGAACAGATGCAGGCTGAAAAGTAGAACTGAAACAAGGATCACAACAGCCATTTTCTATTCAATGCACAGCAGGCTTCAGGAATTGGAATCAGAATCAAGTTTAATATCACTGGCATATGTTGTGAAATTTATACACTGCAATACACAGCAATACATAATAAAAAAAACTATAAATTACAAGAAGAAATATGTATACATATAAGTTAAATAAGCAGTGCAAAAACAGAGCAAAAAGGGGAAAAAAATGAAGTAATATATGTGGATTCATTGACCATTCAGAAATCTGATGGTAGTGAGGAAGGAGCTGTTCTAAAATGTTGAGTGTGTGTCTTTATGCTGTGGACCTGCTATGAGGATAGGCACATTCCAGCAGGTCCAGGTCCTTCCTTAGGCAGGAGTTGATTCTGGCCATGATCAATCTCTCAAAGCACTTTATCACAGCAGATGTGAGTGCAACTCACTGAAAGTCGTTGAAGCAGCTCAATAGCATTGGATTAGGGAAATGGACTTTTCCTACTTCTGCTCCTCACATTCTTGAGAGGTCAAAGGTAAATCAATACCATACATAGAGGATTTTGTAAAAGACAGAAAATAAAGCATAAGAATTAAGCATGTTATTAACAAGTTGACAAGGTATAGCTAGGGATCAGTGTGGAAATCTCAGCAATTAACAACCTACTTTAAAAAGGTGAATACTGTGGGGAAATAGGGAGTAGTGAAAACATCTTGGACCTTGGGGAGAGTCTTGTACTGGGACAGGGCAAACTATGAGGGTATTAGGCAGGAACTAGGGTGAAACACTGGGTACAGCTGTTTTTTAAACAAGTTCACAGCCCTGGCATGTTTAAAGACCAACTACACCGAGTATAGAACAGATATGTTCCAGTACAAAGTAAGGTTAAGATGGCAAAGTCAGGAATACTTGGATCTCAAGAAAGGTGGTGAGAAGAAAAAAGGAAGCGAGGATGGCTAAAATCAAAAGTGGCATTTGAGCATTATAAAGACTAGAAAAGTACTCAAGAAATGAGACAGGCATTATGATCCTATTAAGCAGGAACTTGGAAGCATAAATTGGGAATGATGTACTCAGAGAAATGCACAACAAAAATGTGGGGGTTGCTCAGGGAGCACTTGCATGGGGTTCTGGACAGGTTTGTCCCACTGAGGCAGGGTAAGGATGATAGGGTGAAGGAACAGGACAAGAGAACGTAGTTGACAAGAGAAGTGGATTATCTGGTCAAGAGGAAGAAAAAGGATTACTTCAGGTTTAGGAAGCAAGGATTACACAGGGTTCTTGAGGGCTACAAGACAACCAGACTTAGGAGAGCTGAAAGGAAGCATGAGAAGGTCTTAGCAAGTAGCATTAATGAAAACCTCAAGGTGTCCAACAGGTATGTGAAGAACAGAAAGATGATTAGAGTGCAGGTAGGATTGATCAGGGATCAAAGAAGATATGTGCCAAGAGTCAGAGGAGGTAGAGAAGGTCCTTAATGAATACTTTGCTTCAGTATTCACAGCAAGTGGTACTTTGTCAGATGTGAGGAAGCATAAACCAGGCTGATATGCTGGAACATATCAACATTAGGAAAGAGAATGTGTTGGAATATCTGAAAAACATTAGGCTAGATAAGTCACCAGAGCCTGTCAAAATATACCAATACTGCAGGAAGCAAGGGAAAAGACTGTTGCACCTTTGGCAATCATCTTTGAATCCTTGCTGGCCACAGGATTAGTACCAGATGATTGGAGGGTGGCAAATGTTATTCCTTTTTTCAAGAAAGGGAGTAGAGATAACCTTGGGAATTACTTCAGTGGTGGGCAGATTATTGGAGAAGATTCTCTGAGACAGGATTTACAAACATTTGGCGAAGCATAGCCTGATTAAAAATAGTCAGCACAGCTTTGTGAGGGGCAGGTTATGCCTCACGAGCCTGATTCAATTCTTTGAGGATGTGATAAAGCAGATTGATGAAGGTAAAGCAGTGGATGTGATGCACATGGAGTTCAGTAAGGCATTTTTGATAAGGTTCCCCATGATTGGCTCATTCAGAAAATCAACAGGTATGAGATCCAGGAACCTTGGCTATGTGGAATTGGCTTGCCAACAGAAGGCAGAGAGTTGTTGTAGATGGCATGTATTTTGCCTGGAAATCAGTGGCAACTGTTCTGAGACCTCTGCTCTATGTGATTTTTATAATGACTTAGATGAGGAAGTAACAGAGTAATAAGTTTGCAACTGACACATAGGTTGGTGGAATTGTGGATAGTGTAGAAGGTTGTCATGGGCTACAATGGGACATTGGCAGGATGCAGAGCTGGGCTAAGAAGTAGCAGATGGAATTCAACCTGGAAAACCGTGAAGTAGTTGACTTTGGAAGGTCAAATTTGAAGGTAGAATACAAGGTTAATGGCAGGATTCGTAACAGTATGGTGGAACAGATAGATCTTGGCATTCACATCTGGATATCCCTCAAAGTTGTCACGCTGGTTGATAGGGTTGATAAGAAGGCGAATGGTGTGTTAGCCTTCCTTAGTCAGGGGAATTGAGCTCAAGAGCCATGAGATAATGTTGCAACTCTATGAAACCCTGGTTTGACCACACTTGGAGTTTTGCATTCTGTTCTCAACACACCATCATAGGAAAGATGTCGAAGCTTTAGAGAAGGTACAGAGATTTACCAGAATGCTGCCTGGATTAGGTCATATGTTTTATGAGGATATATGTTGAGTGAGCTAGAGCTTTTCTCTCTGGAGCAAAGACAGATGACAGGTGGCTTCATTGAGGTGCACAAGATGGTAAGAGGCATTAAGTGGATAGCCAGATAATTTTTCCCAGAAGGGAAATAGCTAATACAAGGGAACAAAATTTTAAGGTGATAGGAGGAAATTATGGGGGGGGGGGGGGGTGGGTGTGAGAGGCAGTATTTTATGTTGCATTGCCGGGGTGGTGGTAGTGGCAGATACATTAGGAACATTTTAGAGACTCTTGTATCAGCACATGAATTACAGAAAAATTAGAGTGATTTTGATAGGAAGGGTTAGATTGATCTTAGAGTAGGTTAAAAGTTTAATAAGGGCCTATAATGTGCTATAATATTCTATGTTCAATCATGAAGCACCCATTTCATACTAATCCTACACTAAAATTCCCAACAACTGCTCCCAGATTCTACCACTCAACTACACACCAATGGTAATTTTACAATAGACAACTAATTTCCTAATCCATTTATCTTTGGGATATGGGAAGAAATCAGAACTCCCCAAGGGAATGCATTATATTGAGCAGCCGCCATGCCCTTTATGTTCATATTCAAATATTAAATTGGCATAATGTTTCACTCCAATTTAATGAAATTAAGCCATTAAGAAAGACTTTTGAGACCATTTGAGTTTTCAATGCTGTCCATACAATAGAACTACATTCAAACCAGATACAATTATTTTTACATGTCTGTCATGAGCTTTCAACTCAACTTGGGCAACATCAAGAGAGAACACAGGCAATGCATGGCTGCAGATAATTTAAGTATTGAGCATTTTTTACCAAATAAGTTCTATTCCTGGAATTCTTAGATTTTGTTTTCCTGGGACAACAATTAGGATTTCATATTTCTTTAACTTAGTTTAACACACTAGATGTGCTGATTTAGCTAAGAGTTATAGTCTCAAAATAAGGGATTGCCCATGTAAGATCAAAGTAGGAAATATTTTCATTGTGTGGTGAATCTTTGGAATTCTATGGAAGCTTACTTAATAATTGCATTCAGAACAGAATATTTTCTCTGGATATTAAAGAATATAAAATGTCAGGAAAATATCACGTTATGTCTCCAGCGGTTTGTTCAGGGCATGACTGCACAAGCGCGTGGACGTCAGCCAGTGAGAACAGCGAGAAGAGTTTAAAAGGAGATGGTTATTTCTTCAGCAGTTTGATCGGGGCATGACTAGGCAAATGTGCGGACGTCAGCCAGTGAGAACAGCGAGACCCTATAGGGACTCTATCGTTAGAAGGTCAGACAGGTGATTCTGTGAACGCAGGAAAGAAGCATGGATGGTAGTTTGTCTCTCAGGTGCCAGGGTCCAGGATGTTTCTGATCATGTCCACAATATCCTGCAGTGGGAAGGAGAACAGCCAGAGGTCATGGTACATATTGGTACCAATGACATAGGTAGGAAAAGGGAGGAGGTCCTGAAAAAAGAGGGAGTTAGGAAAGAAGCTGAGAAGCAGGACCTCAAAGGTAGTAATCTCGGGATTACAGGTTTCCCCCGCTATCCGAAGGTAGAGTGTTCCTATGAAACCATTTGTAAGCCGAAATGTCAAAGTGAAGAAGCATTTACCATTAATTTATATGAGAAAAATTTTTGAGTGTTCCCAGACCCAAAAAAATAACCTACCAAATCAGACCAAATAGCACATAAAACCAAAAATAACTCAAACATATAGTAAAAGCAGGAATTATATGATAAATATACACCCTATATAAAGTAGAAATATTGTATATAAGGTGTAGTTTCACTTATCAAACTCCGGAAGACAGCGAGCCAAAATCGATTTGGAGAAAAAAAATCGGCATGTACACGCATACATATGTACACACGTGCGCAAACAACTGCCCGCACAAGGCTTCATGGTCATTGTAGTCTTTTTCAGGGTAAACACATGTATAAAGCAGGCGTCTTTTTTTCATAAAAGCGAAAATCCTCTTTGGTTAGCAAAAACAGGTACTAATGTAGGTCTTTTGTAACAGCGAGCTGTCGTAAAGCAAACGTTCGAAAAACGGGGGCCACCTGTACTGCCTGTGCCGCGTGACAGTGAGTATAGGAATAGAGTGAAGTGGAGAATAAATGCATGGCTGAGGGTTTGGAGCAGGGGGCAGGGATTCAGATTTCTGGATCATTGGGACCTCTTCTGGGGCAGGCCTGACCTGTACAAAAAGGACGGGTTGCACTTGAATCCCAGGGGAACCAATATCCTGGCGGGAAGGTTTGCAGAGGCTATTGGGGAGAGTTTAGGGAACACTCAGACTGATGGTTTGAGATGCATCAACTTTAATGCAAGGAGTATTATGAAAAAAGCGGACGAGCTTAGAGCGTGGATCAGTACTTGGAGCTATGATGTTGTGGCCATTACAGAGACTAGGATGGCTCAGGAGCAGGAATGGTTACTTCAAGTGCCAGGCTTTACATGTTTCACAAAGGACAGGGAGGGAGGCAAAAGAGGTGGGGGCGTGGCACTGTTGATCTGAGATAGTGTCACGGCTGCAGAAAAGAAGGAAGACATGGAGGGACTGTCTACGGAGTCTCTGTGGATGGAAGTTAGGAACAGTAGGGGGTCAATAACTCTACTGGGTGTTTTTCATATACCACCCAATAGTAACAGGGACATCAAGGAGCAGATAGGGAGACAGATTCTGCATAGATATAATAATAACAGGGTTGTTGTGGTGAGAAATTTTAATTTCCAAAGTATTGACTGGCATGTCCCTAGAGCGAGGGTTTTAGATGGGGTGGAGTTTGTTAGGTGTGTTCAAGGTTTCTTGACAAAATATGTAGATAAGCCTACAAGAGGAGAGGCTGTATTTGATCTAGTATTGGGAAATGAACCTGGTCTGGTGTCAGACCTCTCAGTGGCAGAGCATTCTGGAGATAGTGATCACAATTCTATCTCCTTTACCATAGCATTGGAGAGGGATAGGAACAGACAAGTTAGGAAAGTGTTTAATTGGAGTAAGGGGAAATATGAGGCTATCAGGCAGGAACTTGGAAGCATAAATTGGGAACAGATGTTCTCAGGGAAATGTATGGAAAAAATGCGGCAAACGTTCAGAGGATATTTGTGTGGAATTCTGCATAGGTACATTCCAGTGAGATAGGAAAAGGATGTACGGTTCAGGAACTGTGGTGTATAAAGGCTGTTGTAAATCTAGTCAAGAAGAAAAGAAAAGCTTACGAAAGGTTTAAAAAACCAAGCAATGATAGAGATCTAGAAGATTATAAGGCTAGAAGGAAGGAGCTTAAGAAAGAAATTAGGAGAGCCAGAAGGGGCGATGAGAAGGCCCTGGCGGACAGGATTAAGGAAAACCCCAAAGGCGTTCTACAAGTATGTGAAGAGCAAGAGGATAAGATGCAACAGAATAATACCAATCAAGTGTGACAGTGGAAAAGTGTGTCTGGAACCGGAAGAGAGAGCAGAGTACTTAATGAGTACTTTGCTTCAGTATTCATTACAAAAAAGGATCTTGGCGATTGTGGGGTTGACTTACAGCGGACTGAAAAGTTTGAGCATGTAGATATTAAGAAAGAGGATGTGCTGGAGCTTTTGGAAAGTATCAAGTTGGATAAAGTCACCGGGACAGGACAAGATGTACCCCAGGCTACTGTGGTAGGCGAGGGAGGAGATTGTTGAGCCTCTGGTGATGATCTTTGCATCACCAATGGGGATGGGAGAGGTTCCAGACAATTGGAGGGTTGTGGATGCTGTTCTATTATTCAAGAAAGGGAGTAGAGATATCCCAGGAAATTATAGACCAGTGAGTCTTACTTCAGTGGTTGGTAAGTTGATGGAGAAGATCCTGAGAGGCAGGATTTATGAATATTTGGAGAGGCATAACATGATTAGGAATAGTCAGTATGGCTTTGTGAAAGGCAGGTCATGCCTTACGAGCCTGATTGAATTTTTTGAGGATGTGACTAAACACATTGATGAAGGTAGAGCAGTAGATGTGGTGTATATGGATTTCAGCAAGACATTTGACAAGGTACCCCAAGCAAGGCTTATTAAGAAAGTAAGGAGGCATGGGATCCAAGGGGTCATTTCTTTGTGGATCCAGAACTGGCTTGCCTACAGAAGGCAAAGAGAGGTTGTAGTCGTGTCATATTCTGCATGGAGTTCGGTCACCAGTGATGTGCCTCAGGGACCCTTACTCTTCGTGATTTTTATAAATGACCTGGATGAAGAAGCGGAGGGATGGGTTAGTAAATTTGCTGATGACACAAAGGTCAGGGGTGTTGTGGATAGTGTGGAAGGCTGTCAGAGGTTACAGTGGGACATTGATAGGATGCAAAACTGGGTTGAGAAGTGGCAAATGGAGTTCAACCCAGTAAAGTGTGAGGTGGTTCATTTTGATAGGTCAAATATGATGGCAGAATTTAGTATTAATGGTAAGACTCTTGGTAGTGTAGAGGATCAAAGGAATCTTGGGGTCCGAGTCCATAGGACACTCAAATTTGCTGAGCAGATTGACTCTGTGGTTAAGAAAGCATACGGTGCATTGTCCTTCATCAATCGTGAGACTGAGTTTAGGAGCCGAGAGGTAATGTTGCAGCTATATAGGACTCTGGTCAGACCCCATTTGGAGTACTGTGCTCAGTTCTGGTCGCATCACTATAGGAAGGATATGGACACCATAGGAAGGGTGCAGAGGAGATTTACAAGGATGTTGCCTGGATTGGGGAGCATGCCTTATGAGAATAGGTTGAGTGAACTCAGCCTTTTCTCCTTGGAGCGATGGAGGAGTGAGAGGTGACCTGATAGAGGTGTATAAGATGATGAGAGGCATTGATTGTGGGGATAGTCAGAGGCTTTTTCCCAGGGCTGAAATGGCTCGCATGAGAGGACACAGTTTTAAGGTGCTTGCAGTTTTAAGGTGCTTGGAAGTATGTACAGAGGAGATGTCAGGGGTAAGTTTTTTTTATGCAAAGAGTGGTGAGTATGTAGAATGGGCTGCTGGCGACGGTGGTGGAGGTGGATACTATAGGGTCTTTCAAGAGACTCCTGGACAGGTACATAGAGCTCAGAAAAATAGAGGGCCATGGGTAACCCTAGGTAATTTCTAAGGTAAGGACATGTTCAGCACAGCTTTGTGGGACAAAGGGCCTGTATTGTGCTGTAGGTTTTCTATGTTTCTATATCATAGTGGAGATTTTGTGGAATGGCTAAACAACTTGTACCTCCAATTTTATTTCTTATGTTAAGTCTTAATGATTAAAGTTGGACAGATTTTGTAATAAAGACCAAAGTTCTCTAAGTTTGAATGCAGAAGCTTGTGATTTGAAGATGTTTGGATGAAAATGACCATTTATGTTGGTTCATATATGCACAATACAAATGCAGCGCCATGCAACGTGCAGGTAAGATACACAGAAAGCAATTGTGCAGTCTCACAGAGTGCAGCTGGACCAGAATACAAAGTCAAGATTTGGGTGGGGAGAGATGTCACTTTGTCTCCACTATAGGTTTTGACAACTTAAAGCAAATAAACCACCTGCCCAAAAATAGAAACTTTAAATTATCTGACATAAACCAATCGCTTAAAATGGGAAGGCAAACTGACAAAGAAAGTATACGAGTGGACCAAGAAAAGAATACTGGGTTTCTTGGATCACAGAAAGTAATTCCTGCACCATATGAGAGACTATATAAGTCTCCAAATAATATTAACACTCAGGGTTTAAGCATTATGCAGAGAAGAAGAAAGTTCATTCACTTCCTGGATTATACTGTATATGACACCCCACAACCACAGTGAATAGGTGAACTTTGGAGAGCACAAAAAGACTGTGCAAGTCTGGACAATTTAGGAAGGGATTCTTCTTGAAAACACTCAAGGCCTGAACTCAGCCCACCAGGAAATCTTGAAATTGGATACAGCAGTAGGAAATCTACTCCACAAAATATTTTGACCAAAATAATATAAAGCCACAGCACTACACCCTTACTTTTATATTCCAGTCCTATTGAAATGAATGCTACCATTTTCCTCCATTTAGGAATCCTGCACAAGGACTCAAAAGCACCTCTGATATTTGAATTTGCACCCCATTTAGAAAATAGTCTGCGCCTTTATTCCTCCTACTAAAGTGCATGACCACTACAATGTAGGTCATGTGTGGGCTGGGGAATGGGTGGCATCAGTGACAATGAGAGGAGAGGAGAATCTGGGAGTGACGTGCAGGTTTGAGGAGGGGGTTGCTTGACATGGGGAAGTTCCTTCAGGGGTGTACTGTGGGGTGGAAATTGTGTCTGAATGACATATGAAGAAGGGGTCCCACATTAGGTGAGAGGTGGAGGGGAGGTTGGGTGGGGGAAGGGGAGGTTGGGCTGGGGGAGGGCTGGCAGCTTGGGGGAAGTAGGGAGGGGAGGTGTGGAGGGGAGGGTGGTTGGGAAGGATGTTTGGGGAGGATGGGGAGGGTTAGGGGATGGCTGGGGTGTTGGGGACTTATGGGATAGGTTAAGGGAGAAGGGGTTAGGGTTGAGGGGGAGAGGGGTTGAGGGGGAAAGGGAGAGGGGTTGAGGGGGAAAGGGAGAGGGATTGAGGGGGAAAGGGAGAGGGGTTGAAGGGGAGAAGAGTTAGGATTGAGAGGGAATGGGAAAAGGGTTGAGAAGGGTGGCGTGGAGGAGAGGGGTGGCGTGGAGGGGGAGGGGACGGGGCTGCAGGGGGAAAGGGGACGGGGCTGCAGGGGGAAAGGGGACGGGGCTGCAGGGGGAAAGGGGACGGGGCTGCAGGGGGAAAGGGGACGGGGCTGCAGGGGGAAAGGGGACGGGGCTGCAGGGGGAAAGGGGACGGGGCTGCAGGGGGAAGGGGACGGGGCTGCAGGGGGAAGGGGACGGGGCTGCAGGGGGAAAGGGAAAGGGATTGAGGGGGAAGGGGAAAGGGAAATGGAAAGGGGTTGGAGTTGGGAGAGGGAAGGGGTTGGGAGAGGGAAGGGGTTGGGAGAGGGAAGGGGTTGGGAGAGGGAAGGGTTTGGGGTTGGGAGGGAGGGGAAGGGTTTGTTGTGAGGGAAAGGGAAGGGTTCGGGGTTGAGAAGGACGGGTAGAGGCTGGTTTCATGGCGATTGTGCAGACATCTCTGAGGTGACAGAGGCTGACGTGAGTGTGTGGGGTTGCTTATGAGGGAGGATAGCAATGTTGCCATTGGAGAAGTTGTTGCTTTAAGAGGGAGATGGTCCTCTGTGAGCGAGTATGGGGGAGTGCGCTCCCTTACAGGGCACGGGAGGGTAGGTTCTCTGAAGGGAAATAGGGAGGAAGGACCCTATGAAGGGGGTAGGAGAACTTGTGTGAGGAGAATTGAGTGGAGTGGGTTACCTACACCCGTTGCCTAATTTCTTTCATTCACCCCGCCCTCCCCCGTCATTTCACTCACAGTAAATGAAAGCTATGGAACGCAGCAGAACTATCCTGGTGAGCCAGAAGGTTCCCGGCTGCAGCCCAGCGCCCTTGAGTGTGACGTGCCCTTCTTGTTGAACGTCTTTACCGGGCTGCGGAACACCAGCTACCCGCCGAGCTCGCAGTGCCGCCATCTTTGTGCGTTCGCGCACGCGCGATCCGTGGTTACCGCCGGGCGCTTTGCGAGCCGAAAGGAGTTTCATTTACTCTCACGCTACGAGCATCTGCTGCTGTGTTTCAATATTGCATTTAACAGTTTCAAAAGATATGTTTCCCCTTTCTGTCAGAAAATGCCAGTTTAACTCAGTTTTATCCCTCCAATAATGCTATCTGCTGACTATTTCAAGCATCCTCTTTTATTTCATATTTCCAGCAAAAGTTGTGTTCTCTCTCTCAGATTTTGTATTCCAACCTCCCCCCGCCACTACCCCAATTCATTGCCCTCTAGTTGCACTTTTTCAGGCACATTCATAGGTATTCATGAGCTCTCGTCCTACCACAGATATTCCCATTGCTTTTACTCCAGTCTCTCCAGCTCTCAACCTCTATAATACTTGTTTGTTCTGTTATCCACTTCAGATGGCAAGTTGCTAAATTGACACGAATACTTTGTTTCTATTTTGCATCGTTCCAACTTGATTTGCCATGTTATCTCCAGCATTTTCTGCGTCTTAAATAAATGGTGGTCCCAGATAGCTATTGACATCAATGAAGTATCCAAACTCAGCCAATGCAAGTGAGAATCATTCACCTTCATTCCAAAACAGGGCCAAGTCCGATGCATTTGTTCAAGACCATCACATTATTATCACTGATGCAAATAAATTCTAAAATTTCAAACTCAGTGCCATATGTGTGTAAACCAATATTAAAGGTTTGACAAAAGTTATTATTTTACATATGAATAAATCAAATATATTTCCTATATTAAAATAACTGATATATTTATATTATAAATGTTTGTTGGAGTTTACTTTATTGTTTTCAAAATGTTCTAGTTCTCCATGTTTTTTTGCTAATTAAAGGGGTAAGTGGAATTTAGATTGCTTCAGTCAATCACAATTAAATGTTTATAATTGATGTAACTGCAAGATGTACCTGCAACCTTGCAATTTACAAACATAAGGGGAAGATGAATGTTCTCATTAATGTTGTGTTTTATTACATCATTAGGCAGACCACTTTGCACACCACCATAAGGTATCATCTAATGCAATTTGTTCACTGAACCCACACATTTTCATAACATTTTGACATGGGCTGCATAGAAAGAAACAACAATTTATTTTGTCCAATTTTTATTCTAAAACTTGGGGGAAACTAATTCTCAAACTGATGTAAGTGGGCAAAGAGTACGTAGCTTTTCCAATACCATGCTGAAGAGTAATGTAATTTTCCAACAGTTGTTTCAAGCATTTAATCACAAGTAACTTCCATTAATGTAATTTCCAATATGAAAGGACTTGCCAAGATGTCTCACTGGAGTGATAGATATTAACAGGGAACAAAAGAGGGGAATTAGTCAGAATACCATGATCTCCAACTTTCTAGGTAATTCACACACTATTCTAATTTTTTAGCATAGCTATTCCTTCACTGTAATAGTTCTATAATAATCAAATGTTCTATCCAATCCAATCATATGAGAACCTTCTTCAGGATCTTCTCAGAGCAATAAAGTATAGAAAACAAATATCTTGGACAGCCATCTGTATTTTGAAAACCAAATGGTTAATAATTCAATGTTTAAAAACTAGTTTTAAACAGTGATTGAAGAAACTGCTTTCTATTATGATATAAGTACTTCTTAATATGAATATGTATAGTAATGTAGCAAGAGTCAGGAGTGATAATTAAATAAGACTTAGTTAATAGATCATCACAATGAAATTGAGAAATTTGTATAATTTTCAGCCCACTTGAGTTAGATGTAATCTCTTAAAGAGAAAGGAGATGCATGTAGTGCTTCAGAAAAGATCAGCATTAAAATAAATCTACTCCAAAATACTGCAAAATTCACTAAAGTGGTAAGCAACATTGACAGCAAGTTCATTTTCTAATTTTCTTTTCATCACCCCCATTCTCTCCCTCCCACCCTCACCAAAAAAATTCCTCAAAGAGTACATTTATTACGATGCCATTGTTTTCAATGCAAATTAGTATTGCCTTTTTGTAATGCATTAATTTGTATAACTTAACATTTTTGTTCTGAATTCTAATCACAAGTCATCATGGGCACCAGCTTCAAGAAAATGGACTAAAACAAGCCTGTATTTTGTAATATAAAATATATGATAGTTATTACAGAGCAGAGTGAATTATAAACATGATTTATTTCTGAATGGAAAACCTTCAGACAGAGATACTTTCTGTTAAATGATTAAATGATAAATGATTACAGCTTTGTGAGCCGAAGGGCCATATTGTGCTGTGCGTTTTCTATGTTTCTAACGTATTTTCTACATGCCTCAATATTTTGTATTCTTGATTCTTTTTTCCAAAGCAAAAGTGGCATATATGCCAAAATCATACAGGCAATCTTTAGGATGTAAATGCTGCATTTTTTTTGTTTTACATATCCAAAATGGATCTTCTATATGGAATGTACTACCATATGTAGCAGTTAAAGCAAATTGGTTTGCCTGTTTAACTGTTTGCATCTTTAGAAGTGCCTATATTGCCAGGCCAGGATGTTGAAAGGAATAAAGGTTATTATAATTATGTCCTTTTCTATTTTGGCTACATGTTTGCTTTCAGAGGATTACTATTGTTGCTTCCAAAGGGAAAATAAAACAGATGGAGTAAATGTTTAACAACAATGAATGATTTAGAAAATAGATCTGCACAACACAGGAACAGACCCTCCAGCCCATAATGTCTGTACCATACATATTAAAGAGGAAAAGTCAGCTTGGATTTGTTAATCAAAGGTTGTTTTGGATCTCCACCTCCATCTAGTTGCATCTTCATCTGGTATGGAAGCAGTAGAGCATCTGACCAGAAGTCCCTGCAAAGGACTGTAAGAACAGCTGAGACGATCAGGCAGGAGACTACAATGCATTAAAACAGGAATGAGCAGGATGAGAAACAGTTTCTTCTCCCAGGCCAGTAGGTTTCTGAACTCCCAGCTGCATCATATTCGAAGTGTCACTGGTTAATCTGTTCCATACTTTACAATATTTAATATTCAAGTCAAGTCAAGTTGCTTTTTATCATCTTTTCAATCATAACTGCTGGTACAGTACACAGTAAAAACGAGACAATGTTTTTCAGGACCATGGTGCTAAATGAACAATACAAAAACTACACTGAACTACGTAAACCAACACAAAAACTATACTAGACTACAGACCTACCCAGGACTGCATAAAGTACACAAAACAGTGTATTACAATAAATAATAAACAAGACAATAGGCAGAGCAGAGATCAGTAGGTTGGTAGTCCGATGGCTTGGGGGAAAATCTGTTACATAAATATAAGTGATTAATGCACTTTAGTTTGTTATTAATGTGTGATTCATCTGTACATTATATCCTTACCTTCATTGTTGTGTGTTACGTGTGTTATGTGTACTACTGTGCTTTAAACACTGGTTTGTAGAAACATTGTATATAGTTAAATGACAATAAACTTAGATAGATAGATAGATACTTTATTCATCCCCATGGGGAAATTCAACTTTTTTCCAATGTCCCATACACTTGTTGTAGCAAAACTAATTACATACAATACTTAACTCAGTAAAAAAATATGATATGCATCTAAATCACTATCTCAAAAAGCATTAATAATAGCTTTTTTAAAAAAGTTCTTAAGTCCTGGCGGTAGAATTGTAAAGCCTAATGGCATTGGGGAGTATTGACCTCTTCATCCTGTCTGAGGAGCATTGCATCGATAGTAACCTGTCGCTGAAACTGCTTCTCTGTCTCTGGATGGTGCTATGTAGAGGATGTTCAGAGTTTTCCATAATTGATCGTAGCCTACTCAGCGCCCTTCGCTCAGCTACCGATGTTAAACTCTCCAGTACTTTGCCCACGACAGAGCCCGCCTTCCTTACCAGCTTATTAAGACGTGAGGCGTCCCTCTTCTTAATGCTTCCTCCCCAACACGCCACCACAAAGAAGAGGGCGCTCTCCACAACTGACCTATAGAACATCTTCAGCATCTCACTGCAGACATTGAATGACGCCAACCTTCTAAGGAAGTACAGTCGACTCTGTGCCTTCCTGCACAAGGCATCTGTGTTGGCAGTCCAGTCTAGCTTCTCGTCTAACTGTACTCCCAGATACTTGTAGGTCTTAACCTGCTCCACACATTCTCCATTAATGATCACTGGCTCCATATGAGGCCTAGATCTCCTAAAGTCCACCACCATCTCCTTGGTCTTGGTGATATTGAGACGCAGGTAGTTTGAGTTGCACCATATCACTTGACTGTATTTTTTGAGGAGGTACTAAAAAGGATTAATGAGAGCAGAACAGTTAATACTGTTGACATGGACTTTAACAAAGATTTTTACAAGTTTCCATACAAAAAATAATTTAAAACCCATATGATTCAATGGAACAGGGATTCAAAATTGGTTTACTGCCAGGAACCCAAGGATAATGGTCAATGGTTACTTTAGTAGTTGGAAGGCTGTATAGATTTGGAGTTTGCAGTACTCAATGCTGGGTCCCTTAGTTTTTGTGCTATATTTCAGTGGATTTGGCTTTAATTAGAAATCATCATTAAAATTATATCAGAGTTAACCTAATATCTTAAAGTGAGGACCAATGCTATTGACTGCAGAAAGATGTCAATGAGTGGGTGGCTGGGCAGGTTTCATCCTGGAGAAGGCATTAGGAGAGGGCAAGCAATGAAAGGAATGTACAAGGCACGATTCAGAGAGGAGTAGCTGAACAGTCTAATCTTGCAACACAAACCCATGGATCCATGAACTTAGCAGGGAAGATAGAAGAGCATTAGAAACATAGAAACCCTGCAACACAATACATTCGGCCCACAAAGCTGTGCCAAACATGTCCTTACCTTGGAAATCACCTAGGGTTACCCATAGCCCTCTATTTTTCTGAGCTCCGTGTACCTGTCCAAGACTCTCTTAAAAGACCCTATCATATCCACCTCCACCACCATTGCCAGCAGCCCATTCCACGCACTCACCACTCTCTGTGTAAAAAGCTTACCCCTGACATCTCCTCTGTACCTGCTTCCAAGCACCTTAAAACTGTGTCCTCTCATGCTAGCCATTTCAGCCCTGGGAAAAAGCCTCTGCCTATCCGCACAATCAATACCTTTCATCATCTTGTACACCTCTAGATATTAAGATAATACTGGCCTTTATTAGTTAAGATGTACAGAGGGATCATAGTGGAACTGTAAAAAACACTATAACACCTTGTCTGGAGTTATATGTTCAGTTCTGGTTACTGCACTATAGAAATTATGTGATAGCATTGGAAAGAGTACAGAGGAGAGACATGGAAATTTTAGTTATGAGGCCAGATTAGCCTGAGTAAAATTATCTTCATTGCAACAGAGTAAACAGGTGGAAGGTTTAATCAGAGTGCTTAGCATTGTGAAACATGAAAGATAAACAGGGAAGAATTATTTCCCTGAGCAGAAAGGGCAGTAACTAATGCATATAGAATATGATGGAAGGATTAAAGCAAGTTTTCATCTTGAACGTTTTGGGTCTGGAATTCAAGGCCTAAAAGTGTGCTGAAGGGAGATCTCTTTATTACATTCAAAAATACCAAGCAGAACATGATCTGCCATTTCATCTTGGCTGCAAGCCTTTAACTTAACATGGAGTTAATCTAGGTAGTTGATTTTTTTAGCCACATGAACACACACTGGTACAAAGACCTCCTTCCATACTATAATATCCTATTAATGTATGAACACTGTGGATGTACTTTAGGTGACTCTAGATACATGATAAGAAAGAAGTGCTGAGGGGTCAAATTAACTTGCATGGGTGGAAAACTTACACGTATAGCTCGCTGGACCAGGTGGTCTATTTTCATGTTGTAAACCCTACCCAAACATCAGATGGGTAAGTTAGTTATAATCCATTCCTTTCAAGTGGTATATAAAAGTCTTTAAATTGAACTGAGTTGAATTAATGTGATACTACTGGAAGCATCTGGGTCTAGTAAATGTAAAACCACTTCTGTTTTCTTCATATGAGCGCCAGCAAGATTACCAGATCCAATGCATACCAAATTAACCTTCAGAATACATTAGATAAAGCTCTATCTGAATTGTTAAAATCCATCAAGAGAATATACTCCTACTGTGAGGGTTGGAAGAGAGTTCCAGGACTTCCATTCAGTATCAATGAAGGAAAAGCAATACATTTCCAAGCCAAGAGGGTATCTAACTTGGAGGGGAATCTGGAAGACTTTGCATACCCAGGAGCAGGTTACCCACTGGTCATCTCCAAGCATTTCAGTCCTGGTGGGCACTTGGATGGGAGACCTGATATCAGAGGCTGTCATAGGCTAACTGTTGAGGGAACTAGTAGTCTGAATTCAGTAAGGATCCCAGCCACATTGCATTGCACACAATGAACAATTACTGTTGATTTTCTGGTATGTATTTAATCCGATTTAATAGAGAAGAATTCTTCATACATTTTGCTTTGCATTCAGTCTCTGTGCCACAGCCCTGGTAACATTATGGGGTTTCTGGATATAATATACTATACTAGAGCAGCAAATAACTGCGAGAACATGAAAGTCATGAGAGGAAATAGAAACATAGAAACCCAACAGCACAATACAGGCCCTTCAGCCCACAATGCTGTGCCGAACATGTACTTTAGAAATTACCTCGGGTTACCCATAGCCCTTTATTTTTCTAAGCTCTACATACTATCCAGGAGTCTCCCGAAAGACCCTATTGTATCTGCCTCACCTCTGTCACTGGCAGCTCAGTCCATGCACCCACCACTCCCCATGCAAAAAACCTCCCCCTGACATTCCTCCGTACCTACTTCCAAGCATTTTAAAACTGTGCCCTCTCATGTTAGACATTTCAGCCCCGGGAAAAAGCCTCTGACTATTCACATGATCAATGCCTCTCATCATCTTATACACCTCTATCAGGTCACCTCTCATCGTCCGATGCTCCAAGGAGAATGAGCCGAGTTTGCTCAACGTATTCTCATATGACATGCTCCCCAATCCTTGCAAATCACCTCTGCACCCCTTCTTTAGTTTCCACATCCTTCCTGTAGTGAGGTGACTGGAACTGAGCACAACACTCCAAGTGGGGTCTGACCAGGGTCCCACACAGTTGCCTATGGACTCGGGCCCCAAGATCCCTCTGATCCTCCACACTGCCAAGAGTCTTGCCATTAATACTATATTTTGCAATCGTATTTGAACTACCTAAATGAATCACCTCACACTTATCTTGGCCAAACTTCATCTGCCACTTCTCAGTCCAGTTTTGCATCCTATCGATGTCCTGCTATAAACTCTGACAGCCTTCCACACTATCCACAACATGCCCAACCTTTGTGTCATCAACAAATTTACTAACCCATCCCTCCACTTTTTCATCCAGGTCATTTATAAAAATCACAAAGAGAAAGGGTCCCAGAACAGATCCCTGAGGTACACCACTGGTCACCGACCTCCATGCAGAATATGACCCATCTACAACCACTCTTTGCCTTCTGTGGGCAAGCCAGTTCTGGATCCACAAAGCAATGTCCCTTTGGATCCCATGCCTCCTTTCTTTCTCAATAAGCCTTGCATGGGGTACATTATCAAATGCCTTGCTGAAATCTATATACACTACATCTACTGCTCTACCTTCATCAATGTGTTTAGTCACACTCTCAAAAAATTCAATCAGGCTCATAAGGCATGACTTGCCCTTGACAAAGCCATGCTGACTATTCCTAATCATATTATACCTCTCCGAATGTTCATAAATCCTGCCTCTCAGGATCTTCTCCATCAATTTACCAACCACTGAAGTAAGACTCACTGGTCTATAATTTTCAGAGCTATCTATGCATCCTTTCTGTTACATTTGATTGGCCCTATTCTCTCACATCTTGTCGTCTTGTTCTTCACACACTTATAGAATGCCTTGGGGTTTTCCTTAATCCTGCTCACCAAGGTCTTCTCATGGCCCCTTCTGGCTCTCCTAATTCCATTCTTAAGCTCCTTCCTGCTAGCCTTATAATTTCCTAGACCTCTATCATTACCTAGTTTTTTGAACCTTTCGAAAGCTTTTCTTTTCTTCTCGACTAGATTTTCAACTGCCTTTGTTCACCAGGGTTCCTGTACCCTACCATCCTTTCCCTGCCTCAATGGAATGTACCTATGCAGAACTCACGCAAATGTCCCTTTAACATTTGCCACATTTCTGATGTACATTTCCTTGAGAACATCTGTTCCCAATTTATGCTTCCAAGTTCCTGCCTGGTAGCTTCATATTTCCCCTTACTCCATTTAAACACTTCCCTAACTTGTCTGATCCTATCCCTCTCCAATGCTATGGTAAAGGAGATAGAATTGTGATCACTATTTCCAAAATGCTCTCCCACTGAGAGATCTGACACCTGACCAGGTTCATTTCCCAATACCAGATCAAGTACAGCCTCTCCTCTTGTAGGCTTATCTACATACTGCGTCAGAAAACCTTCCTGAACACACCTAAGAAACTCTATCCCACCTAAACTCCTTGCTCTAGGGAGATGCCAATCAATAACTAGAGGTTTTAGTTTAAAGGAAGAGTTAACAGCCGGACAGCTCCGTAATAGTTTTAAATGAAGAATCTGGTAACCAGGCGCTCCCTTTAATGCATTCTCCTTTTTTTGTGTGTGTGTTTTTCAATTCTTGCTCGCCGGCTAAAGATAACGCGATGTACATACAGAAATAAGAGAAAATCAGCAGATGCTGGAAATCCGAGCAACACACGCAAAATGTTGGAAGAACTCAGCAGGCCAGGCAGCATCTATGGAAAAGGGTATAGTTGATGTTTCGGGCCGAGACCCCTCATCGGGACTGGCAGATTCTGATGAAGGGTCTCGGCGCGAAACGTCGGCTATACTCGTTTCCATAGATGCAGCCTGGCCTGCTGAGTTCTTCAAGCGTTTTGTGTCTGAGCGATGTACATACAAACTCACTGAGGTCACAATAACTGCGACATCTCATTATTGCATCTTTACCTACCAGTCAGGTATGAACTGTGCCTAAAAGTAAGAAGTGAGGGAATACTTGGAACCAGCATAAATTGTATCAAACCGAATCTCCCTTTTTTGTGCAAGTGAAATTGATCCCAAAAACGTACAACTAAAACGGGTGAGAAGAAGAATTCCATGGTGCTAAACGTTGCGGAGTGGAATTGCCGCTCGTATAGCTTGCCCCCCAGTTAGCGGAGAGTAATGCAGGATATATTTGGTAAACAAGGTCTTGCTTTCAACGACAGCTTGTTTAACAAAGTGACAGTTTTAAAAGAGAGTGGTTATGTTATTATTTGTGCGTAAACATTTTATAGGTGTGACAGATAAAGACATGTTTTAAGCATCCAAACTAGCATAAGTCTCGTAGGAATTGTTGGCTTACTTTTGACCCCCTAAAAACACATTAACTGTGCTCTCGCAGATACCGCGAGCTCCAAAAGAAAACTGAGGCGCTGTTATCAGCCTTTCTGGCTTCGATAGGCGATACCCTCCGCGCACACACATCCTGATTTGAACAGTAAGGGCACAGTAGAAACATATTGGGAATGGTTACCATCAGCGGTATAACATTAGCGTCTCTTTTGGGTGGGCAGAATATGATGTCTTGGTCGAATATATAATGAACACATTAGTCTACAATATAAATATGAAACTTTATAGTCATATAATCCGTGGGTATGCTAATATTAATGCAAAGGCTAAGCGTGGTCTTACAAAATGTTATATCAAATTTCTTCTACTTCTGGTCGTCTGTATGAAGTGTCAGTTGTTTCTCTCTCCATCACCCGCTGAGCATTTCAGCATCATTTTTGTTAAGGATTTCCAGAGCCCGTGGTACTTTGCTCGTATTTATAGAAAGTTGTGTTTGAGAGTTATGCAAAAATCCAAGCCCCGTTGCTTTTCACAAAGAAGTCTAGTTACATAATTTAAATGAACTATTCCTTCCCGCTGAAAGATGTACGACAGAAGAATTCAGCGTGATGTCCTTAATCCTTTACAAATCTATGCCACGGTTTATCCCTGCACAGAGTAAGACGCATGGTTCTACGCTAACGCACCCAGTTAAATATATCTTCTTTAAACAAATGTGACATTCCATTTGACAGGAATACCAGATAATTCTACAAAGATCCAGAATAGGTTGAAGGGCCGAACGGTCTCTTGATTGTAAATCGTGGACACCAACACAAAGAGCTGACAGTTTTCTCTGTGGCTGACTCAATTTAAGATTTTGAAGCTTCCTGTTTCAGTTAAATTCTATGCTCCCGATCAATAATACCTCAGTGTTGTTTGTTAACAATACTTTGTCCGTCCCGTTTGTCTGAACCTTACTACAGTCATCGCTATCATATGAATGCATGAGACTACGGTCGCTCCTTTATATACAGGCACGTTTGGAGACCATTAGGTGTTTCTACTGCAACGCTCCAGCTACGTGTGCAGTTTACCGTGTCTCCGAAGGGAGATGATCTTTGAGAGAATAGACTCGCCTGTTTTGTTTAGAGCGGACTAAATTACATAATATAAAAGCTTCAACAATGTGTCAGTTTACATATATTAATGTAAACAATATCTAACATTTGTAACATCTTTAAAATAGTTTCGCTTTCAATTAAATGGGAAAAATGCTAGATGGACGCCGAGATTGATTTAAATCGGTTACCATGGCCACTTCTAAAGTTAAGAACGAAAACGTCTGAACATCTGGAAATTTAGAGAACAACACAAGCGAACCGGCCCCTTCGTATGCGTTCTAGTTAATTTCATTTGAACACACTCGCATCAAAATGTTTAGTGGACACAAATTAGCCATATCAGACCCACTTACCGGTAGGCGAAATTATTAATTATTACGGCAAATATCAAACATTCGGTAATTATGTGTGAGAATGTCGCAGGTCGCTCGGCCAAAGAGGCTTTGCAATTAATTATCTGAATTCTGACCACTCTGAAAATTCTGAACTCAAAGACCGAATAATGGAGATAAACAGCATAAATATATGCTTAAATAAATAACAATAAAAACTATGCACTTGGAACAAAATAAAGACAATAGAAACAGATGAAATGATGAATATTTGTTAATCCGTCTGCATATCGTGCAGTTTAATCCCCTGCCCAGAAACGTGAGAAAATCCATTTATTGAGTCTCCCCCCCACCCCAAAGCCTATTTTAAATCGAAAAATAGGTAAATTTATCTGTAATTGGCCTGTACAAAACTTAATACAGGGTAAGACAGCGTTCACCGTCCATGTTTATATGTTCATAAACATTAAAATCGTCTAATAATTGTATACACTCGGAGTTTTTTTATTAATAACTAGGCTGCTCTAATAACATCCTGATTCTGATACTAAGAAAATATGGTGCATCTGTAAAAATGTCAATATATGTGAATAAACAATGTATTGCTGACAAAAAGAGTTGTATTGAGTGTCTTTCGTTCGGCAAAACGTCCTTTTCTGAAGCTCTTCAGTAACAAAAATGTGAGTATTATTGATTAACTTCAGATAGTGAACAGACATCGATATCTGAAATAGTCCAAACTAATCATCTCGAGGACCACAATAGAATTGATGGAACATACTGCGAGGGGCATGGACTTGAAGGTGCTTAGAGTCTCGAACACTTAATGCAAAATATAGTGTTTCAATGAATTGGGTATCATTCACGCGAAATTGCCCGCAATTCATTATTAGGAGCTCTGGGGTCCTTATAGCCAGGGATCCCCGTTTGTCGGAGAGTCCTTCACCAGAGGTCCGCACTCAATAACTACAAACTCAGAGTTAGGAAACAACGAATATTGTATCTGCAACTTAGCTAGTTATTTCAGAGAAATTCACACCTGTTTACAAACGCCTGGATGCCTATTCCTTAATAAAAAACGAAGTTAATTCATACCGCAGTAGGTTAGGGTCAACCGTACTCCATTCAAAAGACGAAATGAAATCTCACAACTTATCTGATGTTTGTACATTTTTCTCCTCGAAAGAGAAAAGTTAAACCTTTAACACGCGCGTAATACTTTTTTAAAGCAACAAGGTAGAGAAGCTTCTTGGCGATTATAATTCCCATAGCAACTTGAAGCAATGACCGACAGAGAGCCATTTCGTTGTTTTCACCAGGGTCGTTTGTTTATTTCCAAAATGCAAAAAAAGTAAATGTTAATACTATTTTTTTTACTTCACAGAAGTACAAAGTAGGTGTCTAATAGTGACTGTTAATTACTATAATCATACTATTAAGAACATAACCAATCTTGACGTAAGTTGGACATCAATTGTATATAGTATTTGATTGATTTATATAGATATTTACTTTTCGATATCAAGTATACGACGATAAAAACCTGGTTATATGTAGCAGGAGTCAGGTAATATTTTCCTTAAAGAGGTTTGCCCTGTGCTGCTGTTACTCAGTGTACAGTGAGGATCAGATGATATGCAGTCTGTGCGCTCTGATATTCTGCGTGCTGGGCGGAAGAAACGCGAATATTCCGACTGGAATCTAATTAGGATAATAAAATCGCATTAGTTTCTATTAATTCATAACTGGATGCTTATCGCTAATTTGTATAAGACAGCACAAACTCTATTTTGCAAAAAGTACAAAACAGAACGTCCGTATAATTCCTTTCAACTCTGGATATGTACTTTCCTGTTAATTGACTCGAGGTCTTTAGCACTGACATCATCGTCTGCCGGGCACAAAGGTATAACTAAGATGGATATGAAGGTCAAAACGTACCACAGGCCTCTGCAGGCGTTCCAGTGCGATGCCGCCGAAGCACTTGCACCGTGTGACCAGGAAACTCGAGTGTTGATAATTGACTCTAAGTGCGGAAACATAGATCTGAGTTTGTTGACAAGATCGTTAATCAAACCAGAATAAGTTATCACTACACCGTTGATATTAAACCGGAAAGTGAATCAAAAGGAAAATGCTGAACCATAAGCCACCCACAGCTGAACAGTGAAGAAAGCAGGGGATGTACGAGGCGTCCAGGCCCACTCAATCCTCAATTAAAAGCTGACTCCTAATGCAGTCATGAACCCTCACGACTTTATCATAAACCGCCTCGGACTCATCCCAGATCAATTAAGAGCACTTGGAGCGTTTGTTTTGTACAGCGGTCTGGATTTCCTGATATATCCTGCAGTCTGACCTAGCTGGAAAATTGAACGAGTTTCACCCCACAACCTAGCGGCAGCGACACAGCTTCGCTCCTGTTTATCCCGATGTTTTGATTCATCGACAGTCTCCCCATTCCCATCTTGTGGAAACATTAATAATCAAACCAGGCTATAACTGGAAAGTTAAGACAATGACTTTTGCACTTCGGTTGTCTTTCGTAATTGATCCGGTTTCTCTTAAATAAAACCTGACTGAATGCATTCAGTATCAATCCAGATCAAATCCCATTTTCGCAGAACGCTTGTGTATTCGAGCAAACGTCCCAAAGGCGGTGTTAATTTGGTTTATAATTCAGTTCGGGAAAAGCGGCACATTGTCCACATCTTTCAGCAATCAAACAGTCCACGAATTCCAGTAGCTTGATATGTCTTTGATACAAAAGTTTATACTGTATCGACTTCGCAAGTTTTTCTTAAGCACAATACCGCAGATAAGCAGGCTCTCTTAGAATGCATTAGGCACTCGTCACGAAGATTAATTAAACTCGATTAAAAAGGAGCCAGACAGGAATCGATCACCAACTGATCGTTATTTTCAGCACTGAACAAAGTCGTTTGCTAAATCCAATGGACGGTTATGTTTTCTTCTTTTTGATCGATCCTCTTTTAAAGGACTTCTTACGGCGACACTCCTTCCATATACCGTCAGAACCAATCTGAGGTAACGAGAGTGACAGTAATTGTTGATGATTTTAATAATAAAATTGCACATTAATTTGGTCCATATATTTTCAGAAGCATGTTTATAGAGTAATACATTATGCATAAGCTTTGTATTAAAATGTTTAACATTGACATCAGCATTATAAATTACACTATTAAATGGTTTCGTTTATATGCTTGTAAAACGCTCAGCAATTAATAACGTTCAAGCTACCCCCGAGGTCCTCTGTTTAAAATAAACAACGCACGATTTCTAGATCACATATCGTACCCTCTACTCCATTCTACAGCAAAAAGAATAAAAATAAGAAATAGTAGGTATTCCAGGAAAGTAGCGTAAAATAACGAAAGAATTCAACCCCCCCCCCCAAATATAAGTTTTAGTCGAACTACTGGACACATGTTTAGGGAGTGATCCATATAAATTGTGATGATCTCCCCGCTTGTTTAAGCTTATGGTCAAAGTCTGCAGAAGACATTAATTTGCAGTGTTCATACATGTATAACGTTTCTGATTGTAACCTCTATGGGCGATATGGCAAGAGACAGGGTCAGAAATGAAGAAAAATAAACTATAGAGGGAATCAGTTGACATCAGCTCTTCGGAAATTAACTTGAAATAGCACAAATAGAAGCGTCTTGATAAACCAAGCTTCAAATATACTTATCTAACAGAACACTTTGATGCTAACTTCATAAAGGCTCCAATCTAGAAAACAGTCCGAGTATTGAAATATTTACATGATATCCGAATGATAACTGAAAACCAAAAAAACCTGCTTACATTCACAATGGAGAACGTTAATAATTTTGTAACAGATTACTGAATCACTAAACTACATGGCGTAGGTCAATAAATATATTACAATCAGAGTTTGGTTACAACGAAGTCTCACGCTTTGGGCAGTACTGCCTAGTGTTCAGTAAATGCGTGGAAGCAGGATATAACGATTCAATGGTTACACACCGAGACAACTCTCCCAACTGGTAACACCAGTATCAACCACAAAGGATCCTTGTTTACCCCGGGTAAAGCATTTAATGCAGGTTTAAACGCTGCAGTGAACCATGAAACAGAAGAGGCGAGAAAGAGAAAGAGAGAGAGCGAGAGAGAGAGAGAGAGAGAGAGAGAGAGAGAGAGAGAGAGAGAGAGAGAGAGAGAGAGAGAGAGAGAGAGAGAGAGTGAGTGAGTGAGTGAGAGAGCGAGCGAGCGAGTGAGCGAGAGAGTGAGTGAGTGAGTGAGTGAGTGAGTGAGAGAGAGAGAGAGAGAGAGAGAGAGAGAGAGAGAGAGAGAGAGAGAGAGAGAGAGAGAGAGAGAGAGAGAGAGAGAGAGAGAGAGAGAGAGAGAGAGAGAGAGAGAGAAGAGGGCTTATGATGCGTGCAAGTTACTTACCATGTAAAGAAGAAACAATCGACATGCCGGAAAGTTAGCAACAGTTTACTTTGAGACTTCGTTTAATCCTTTTAAAGATGAAATAACTACTTTAGCAAGCAGGTCCCAATTGTTCAGTTCACAGATATAATGATAATTCTTCGTTCATTTCTGTTATGTCGGATTTATAAAAGACGCCTTTCTGTGTGCTCACTCGCTTTAAAGTTTGGCCAACTGGGAGACAAGAGAAACTAAGCGAGCCGCATAGTGTGGAAAATGCATACTGCAATTTAACGTTATAAAAGCATACATGCCTCGGAACATAAATATTCATATATCTTTTAAGCCTGCTAAACCATTGAGATTTCAGCCAATTTTAACATGGTTTTTGTTCAGAGAAAAATAGAAGTTAACCGCGGTATATATATGCACTGAAATGCTTTGTGAATCGACAAGGGGAAATTGTTTTCCATCTTGCCAGAATATTCCTGGTGATCAGCCGTTTAATATTTAAATAGTTAAAAAAGATTTCGGAGCGTTGCAACTTAAAAAAAAACGGATCGCCCCTTTGAGTGATTCCCTCCTCTTTAACAAGAGGAGCCAATCAAATCGTCAGAGACGCACACGGACCAATCAGAGAGACGCAGCCCGAGACTGATATAGCAGCCGTAAACAAACTTCTGACAAAAGTTTCTTTTCCAAGTTTTCCTAAGCAGCCGTCCGGCGTGTATCGAAGGCGATTTGACAGTGCAGTTTTGTGTCTCCATGGCCGCCGCCCGCTGGCTCCCTGTTCAACGTATCTCTTCCCGGCGATACTTTATTTAATTCCCCATCCCGAAGCACGTGGCCTTAATATAGGAATTCCGAGTTCAGAAACGAGCGCTATCTTGAACTTCTGATTTCCCATTATCTGGAAACTTGCATTGCGTTTGAGTTTCTTGCAATTTCAATGCACCCTTGGCGACTGCGGTGAACCGGTTTGCCAAGTCGATGCTGAACATGACGGAGGAACGCGGGCAGGGAGCGGCCGATGCGGGCTGCAGCCCAGCCTGCAGCGGCTCCGACAGCGAGTCGGTGGGATCGCCGGGCTCGGTGTCCGAGGGCGAGCCTCAGCCAGAGGATTGCAGCCGCTCGCTGCCCGCCGCCGTCGCCGGCAAGAAGTTGGGCTGCGAAGAAGACGAGCGTTTCCCGGCCTGCATACGAGAGGCGGTCAGTCAAGTGTTGAAGGGCTACGACTGGACTCTGGTGCCCATGCCCGTGAGGATAAACGGCACTTCCAAAAACAAGCCGCACGTGAAGAGACCCATGAACGCCTTCATGGTGTGGGCTCAGGCTGCCCGGCGCAAACTGGCGGACCAGTACCCGCATCTTCACAACGCTGAGCTCAGCAAAACCCTGGGCAAGCTCTGGCGGTAAGGATGGCCTGTCGGCTTGTACCCGGTTTCATCGTAATCAGATTACCCATGGTAGCGGACCGGTTTGAACCTTCCCCTGCGAGTGTTTCCGCGGTATCGGGGCGACCTAAACGCGAGTCAGCACAAATTGAGGATCAGCGCCCATTAGCTGTGACCGTTCTGTCTGCTGGAGGAATGCAGCGGGTCGAGCAGCATCTGTGGGAGAAAATGAATTATTTCGTATCGAAGGAGTTTCGATCCGAGGCACCAAAAATTCCTTTCTCGCCACAGATGCTGCTCGACTCACTGGGTTCCTCGGGTCAGTGGAACTGTTGCTCGAGATTGCAGTATCTCCATAAGCACCTTCCCCACTCTGAATTACCCCGTTGGGAGAGCATTGCCCCCCTTTTCCTACCAACACCGCCCCCCCCCACCATCACAGGGTCATCGAAGTGATAGTCTTTCGCGAGGGGAAACTGCCCCGGCCATATTGTAGCACTTTTAGACTAAAGGAGATTTTTATGGGCGATCCTCTCCACAGGGACACTGCGCCGAGGGTGTGAGCGATTTGTCGGCGTAACCCGCACTTTAGGCTAACCCTCCTTTGGTTTCATAACATTGCCCTGATTTCATCCAAATCTTCCTTCGTGTTCATTCCCGCGATGGCACTTTCGGTGACTGCGTCTATCTTGAATGGGCAGTGAGAACGCTTCCGTTTATGGGGTTAGTTAGTCATTCTTCCGCCTATACTTCCCAGAGCTATAGGTGCCGTCTGACCCGCTGAGTTGGCCCGGCATTTTGTGTGGTGTGGTGCGTTGCTCTGGATTTCCAGCATCTGCGGTCAGGTTCAGCTGCCCGCGGCTGCTGTCCGAACAGGGCAAATGGGTGGAGAGCAGAAGCGGAACCCGCTCCCTTTCACTCTCAACGCGACGCGACTGCAAGGGGAAAAGTAGAATTTGTCAAGAGATACAGTTGCTTGTGTTTTTATTGTAAGAATTGAGTGGCGCAGATAAGACCGGGCAGGTGATCTAGGGAGGAGGGGTGAATCTGTTTCCAGATTTTGTGTCCAAAACCGTTGGTTTGTCCAGTATTAGTCGAGGTGACGGGGAGACTCGAGGTTAATTTGGATTTTGTTCAGTGAAACATTTCAGACAGGTATTAAGTACTCGCAGGGAATACCAGGAAAAGGGTGGGGTATTGGGATAATCCAACAACAGTCAGTATGCTGGAGGAACTCTGCAGGTTGAGCAGCACCTGTGGGCAGTCCTGAAGTCGGGTTTCGATCGAAACGTCGACAGTTTGTTCCCTCTCACAGATGCTGCTCGACCTACTGAGTTCCTCCAGCAGGTTGTGCGTCGCTCCCGAATCCGGCATCTGCGGTCTCTGGCGTCGCAGAGATCATCCACGGCTCGCACTGACCCCACTGCTTGTGTCTTCCTTTGACAGCCTGCTGAGCGAGAGTGAGAAGCGTCCCTTTGTGGAAGAGGCCGAACGCCTGCGGGTGCAGCACAAGAAAGACCACCCCGACTACAAGTACCAGCCCCGTCGCAGGAAGAGCGTGAAGAACGGGCCACCCGACTCCGAACAGGGCGCTGAGCAGAGCCAGCTGGCTGTCGGCCAGGTGTACAAGGACGGCCTGTCGGCAGGGAGGGGAGTCTCCGACGGCCACCACCCGCCAGAGCACGCAGGTGAGGAGCAGGGCGCTTGTGAGTGGGAAGCGAGGGACAGAGCGGAATCACCCCGTTCATTCTGTGTTAACCGAACCTTAACTAGATTACTGGCGGGACACCATTAATTCTGTCCACATACTTGTACTGAAGAACCCCTAGTTTTGTCATAATACAACTTTACCAGAGATAACAATGTCTGATCATCATTCAAGCCGGCCACAATATCGGGTTGGGTTAAGGAGCCTCCGCCGTTCCGTTTACCACAAAGAGATAATATTTCTTCTCATCCACGATAAAATAAAATCACAAAATTTTACAGGTACTCGGACGGTCAGTCACATCCGTAAAAAGGGAGAGGAAGTTAATGATTCTTGTCGAACACCCTTTTATTTTCATTTTCTTCTGAAGACATTAAACTTCCTTCCTTTTCTTATATGGCCGCAAGGACACGCTTTCAATACACGATGCATTCGGCCCTTGGGACAAGCATGGGTCAAAGACAGATAATCTGGACTGTCCAAATTATTTTAATGTGTCCACAAAACAAACCGGTTAATACGGTCTTGATTGTTTTTAGTTGCGTTTAAACCATTTCACAGAGTTGTTGAAAGTTTTCAACAGATGGCAAAGAGCTCTGCTGGGCGAGTAGCAGCGTCCAGATCGTCTTCCTTACAGCAGGGGAGGTTAAAAGAAGAGTCAATAATGTGTTTTATAAAATGAATAGTTTCAATTGGCAGGAGGGCCAGGTAACCAGAGGAATGTGAAAGAGTGAGAGTAATTTTTCCCACTGCTTTCACATTCTGTAACGGCCTACCCCAAGGGACAGTGGGAACAGTTTCAGCAGCAGGCTAGCACCCAGGTACCAGTGGACACCAGCAGCGACAGCCTGTCAAATACTTCACCTGTGCATTGTTTGGGGAGACCAGAGTGCTGTTTGGATTAATGTTTTGAATTTATGTTATGACACAGGTAGAGAAAGATGTACCATCATACCTACTTTATGTCGTGTGTATATATTTAAAAATATATAACAAATCAGTTTCAGCACCAAATTTTGAAGGGAATTTCAGAGAGACTGGGAAGGGAAGTTGGTGGAAATGCAGTGTCAGGATGGAGTGACTGACTAGGACAGGTTCAATGATCAGGGACCTCCCTCTGCTTTGTGTGATTTTAAGAGCTGGCTTCACCTCCTGTGGCTGTAGTGTAATTGTTTGCTCTGTTTCTGACTTCTGTAGTAAAGGCCTGTCCTTTTGTTCTTAACCAGGCCATGCACAAGGGCCCCCAACACCACCCACCACACCCAAAACTGACCTCCACGTGGGGAAGCATGAGCTGAAGAGGGAGGGGCGTTCCATAGCGGAGAACGGCCGCCAGAACATTGACTTCAGCAACGTGGACATCAGTGAGCTGAGCAGTGAGGTCATCAACAACATGGAGACCTTTGACGTCCATGAGTTTGACCAGTACCTACCACTGAATGGCCACACGGTGCCCTTCTCCTCTGACCACAGCCATGGACCGAACACAGCTGGCTCATACAGTGCTTCCTACCTAACGAGCAGCGCAGCCCAAGTCATCTGGAATCATAAGAGTGCCTCATCTTCATCATCCTCTTCATCAGTCGCTAGTGAACCAAGTCAGCATAGGCCGCACATTAAGACAGAACAGCTGAGCCCAAGCCACTACAATGACCAGCACCACAGCTCTTCACCTCAAGCTGATTATAGTTCCTACAGTAACCAGGGTTGCAGTCCTGTCAGTGCTACTGCTACTGCCTTTTCTGGCTCCCAGTGTGACTATTCTGATGTCCAAGGCCCCAATTACTACAACCCTTATTCTGGATACCCATCACCCATCTATCAGTATCCTTATTTTCATTCATCTCGCCGTCCTTATGCATCATCCCTCCTGAATAGTCTGTCCATTCCTCCAGCCCACAGCCCAACCAACTGGGATCAGCCGGTCTACACAACCCTGACCAGGCCATAGGAAGTTGTTATTTCCCAGGATAAATATTAGGTGGGGGGGTGGGTTTGGAAAAACGTGATCTCAAGATCCCTTGAGACTTACCCAGTCTTCCGTGGCGTTATGCACTAATGAAAGACTGACCGAGTAGAGCACAGTGCCATTCCAGTTTAAGTGCCTGCTGATCTAAAAATGCCAAATCTGACCAATGACCGCCATCTGTGACGTGGTTCTCTGTAAAAGGAGCACAAAGAATTTGGTCTGTGCTGATTTCCAGCATGAAGATGGAGAAAAATTAAAACCTCTGAAATCCTCTGTGAGGACAAAGTACTTTTGAATAAAATAGATCAGATTCCATAAATCTTTATTCTTCCCCTGTTTGGTTTATTTTCTAAGTTCCTGAAAAGAAGTGTTGAGGATATCTACATTTTTGAAACGTGTTGTTTCTGAAACTTAGTTGTTGAAGTGTGTATTTATCTTATGTATTTTTAACTTTTTATTACTTGGAACAATTCAAGCATAAAAAAATAAGACTTTCTCTTTTGGGATCAAGAATTTATGTGGAAATGGAAATGGTGTCTTAAAGTAAAATAAATCAGTTGACTTATTTCCCATGGGTTTGGGAGGTAGTTTTTTTGATTGACATGCCAACTGTTTTCTAAATCAAAGTGAAAACCATATCTTACTAAATATGTTACATGCTTTGAAATCAAGTTTTTATCACAGTTTCTGGATATAATGGTAAGTTTTCTAACAAAAGTTTCAAAAGTTTGTTCCTTGGCAACTCAGACTATTGGGGACCATGTATTTTAGCCAACAAGCTGTGAATCTTTTAATTCTCCACTATAATAAATCTGAACCCATATTAACAAATGCTGTCAATGAATAGTGTAGTCTAATGCCTTCTTTTATCCTCCAATTTCAATTGTATGCTGAGCATATAAACTTGTTTTCCATTTAAATGCTAATTTGTGCCTTAATGTTTGCAAGAGTAAAAAGATTTATGTTAATTTTTACTTCTATTTTTGGAAAAAAATGTTTGTTTTTGAAAAAAAGATATTCTTGGCAAATTCTTTTTGCAAACAGTTTACTGTATAAAGTTTGAGAAATCAATTGTAACTTAACCATTCTGTTATTACTAGTTTTCTGTTAGAGGAATGCAGAATAATTTCTGACTAAGCAATGTTAACTTTTGTACAGATCAAATGTCAAGATTAAAAACAAAGCTTTTTACTGTATTTTGGTGCATCTAATTTTAAGAGAAAGAGTTAGTTCATGTAGAATTATTTGATAGATTTGTTGAATAATAATTAGTGAAGGCATATTCGTACAACATAGGAACAGTCTCTTTAGACCACCATGTCCACAATGACCATCAATTACACACTTACACTAATCCTATTTGCAATTTGGTATGTGAGTTTCTATGCCTTGGTAATAATTCATGTGTATCTAGATATTTCTTAAATAATGTGAGAATCACAGAGTCCACCACCCCCTCAGCTGCTCCATATTGCCACCACCTTCCTGGTGGAAAAAAATCTTCCTCAAATCCTCTACAAACTTCTTCCTCTCACTCTAAACCAGGGCCATTAAATCTGGAATGAAGTAATGAATAATTAGCCCAAACATAACTTTCTGGTTCTAATATGTACACTGATGGTTAAATATAGGATGTTGCTTTTGTTAGAGCCCCATTGGATCATTTCTAATTTGGACAGGGTCATGTTGATTTCATAAGGCATTTTCTTAAACATGAAAATCTTCAGCAATGGTTTGACATAGTTAACATAATGTTTTTGATTTTGGAAGAACATGAAAAATGGTCAAACAAATTTGTTTGTCTTTACTTTTGGAAGAAACATAGGGCTGATATCAACAAAGCACCAATCACGACATTAAGATGCTTCACATTCACTTAAGTATCTTTGTGTTGTAATCACTGAATATTTGTATCTTTTTTAAAGGGGTAGATACTTTTCTCTTCATTAACCTATATTTAAAAAAATATAATAACTTTAGAAATAATCATGTTATTCTTTTCGAAATAAGGTCTATCATCTTTGTTCCATCTTTGTTGGTTGCATCCACTAGACATGGAGCTGATGTGTACAAGTAGATTCACACAGTTGCTCATTATGAGTTACAGGCTTATAATATTTTTGCAACAATTAGTGTTTTACCAGCAAAAGCTTATGGAGAACATTTTAAAGGAACTACATATGACTGTAACACATGCCAACTTTCAATATTTAATACAAAGAAAGTTAAAAGATTCATGTTCAAAACATCTGTCTCAGGGTGACCCATTTAGAGTCCATTTGTTCTTTTTGGTGTAGCTACGTAGGAAATATGACTTTTGCACACAGAAATATTCTATAAAGAGTATGATAGTAATAAAATGCAATTCTTAGTGATGTTAGATTATTAAATATTGAGAATTTCCTGCAGTTCTTTAGATTTGTACATTGTATATTTTATTTTCAACTGACCATGCAGAAAATGCTTCAGTTTTATAATTTAAAGAAAATATCTCAGAAATCTGTGGATTTCTTTTGATTTCTGCATTCAGTGAATCAAAAAATGTAGCTTTAATTATCACTTACTGCTTCCTTTATGAGCAACAAACTGAATCTCAATCAGGTTTGCCAACAGTTCTCAGACCATCAGTAAAATATTCTCTGATTAATCTGATTCAACATCCAATGCCAAATGTATGAAAGAGTGGTGTTATTTCAGCAACGGGCAATGTTGTGAATTGTTAAAACCAATACGTGAATTAAATATTCATTTCAGAATATTGCTCTAATTGAAGTTGCACCCCGAATAGAAATAACCAAGTTTTTACCAATAGACAAAGTTATTTTGGAATTGATAAAAGATATTGTTGAATTTTAAGGATTCAATTCAACTAAATTGAGCAGGCATCTACCTTTTCTAATTATACCCTTCCACTGTTATTATTGTGTCGGCCGGTGGTGTAGAGGCATTAGCAAGTGGTCCTGGGCTTGAATCCGGCTGTCTCCTTGCATGCTTTCCATCTGTGCTGGGTTGAGCATCAAGCTAGCAACCCAGCCTCATAAATGCTAAGGAAGTGGTTAAAATGCCACCTGATGCACACAAGGTGGGAAAAGAAACAATTGTTATTATTAGGTTCTCCTTCCTTCACAAACTGTGTCTGTTAATCATTTCCTCTCTCCCAAAAAAAGCATGATCATAAGTCACCTCTGTAAATGTTGCCTCCTCCTATCCAAGATACTTCTTTCATTCTTGTGAATACTCAATTTCAGCTCTACTTTCCTGAAACTCCCTTCCTGAATCTTTGATTTTTGTCTTATTTGCTACACTCCAGCCTCACCATGTCATTATCATTTAAATCATGCCATAACCATTTTTATTACCTCAACCATCCATATATCTTCTCTATTCCACCTTGACTGGGAATAGTATGAATTTCTTTGAGAACTATTTGTCTCAACCCCATTGGCACAAATTGTGCAATGGTTGCCTCTGTGCTCCCATCGCTGCAGTAGACCATGGGGTGATTTGTAGCTTCCTTAACTTTGTCTTGTCATAGACATGAAGAGTATAGAAACGGAGGCTTCAGCTCATTGAGCCTGCATCAATCATTAACTACCCATTTTACACTAATCCTAAATTAATCTATTTTTATTCTCCCATGTTCTCTTCACCTCCCTCTCCCACACTCCAGATTCTGCCACTCACCTACAACATTAGGGGAATTATACAGTTGCTAATTAATTTACAAAACTGCATCCCATGTCTTTGGGAGTAAACTAGAACACCCAGAGGAAATCTATGTTGTTACAGGGAGAACATGCAAACTCCATAGGGACAGCATCTGAGATTAGGATTGAACCAGTGCCTCCAGCACTGTGAAGCAGCAGCTCTTCTGTTGCACTCTTTCAGGTGTCTAATACAACCAAATATTGACCGAGTCACCATTTCTGTCAGTTTAACATACCAATAATGGAAACTACCTGATCTTTTTTTTTGCCTGAAGTCTTGAAATCTTGCACTTCTGTAAGTCTCTTAATATATTATCAGACAATATGTTTCCCTTAAGTCACGTACGAAGATAGTGAGTTAGCTGACAAAAAACATGGATAAAGCGGTAAGATTTAAGGAAATTTTTAAATGAAGGAGGGAGATCTAGAAAGGTTTTGAGGTGGATTTGTGAAGAGATGATTGTGAATGGTGGAGCAATGGAATTTTGGGATGTGGAAGAGACCAGAATTGCAAAAGCTAAGAGATCTCACAGGATTATAGACTTGAAGGAGACCTCATAGAGGGAGAGGGCTAGCTTTAATGGGACTTGAAAGCCAAAATTATATTTTAAAATGAATGGAAAGAATATTCTCAAACCAACTTGGCATGGCATGCGGTAGAACTCCAGTGTGGCATCCAATAAAATGCCCCAGGGTATCCCATCTGCAACCAATTTCAATGTGGGGACAACGTGAATGTGGTCTCCCAGACTCTCAATACATATAAAATGTAACCACTGAGACAGAGACAGTGAGTTACTTAAGCATACTTGTTCTCGTATAATTAGGTTTACCAACCCTCCCAGATTGTCAGGGAGAATTAAATAGAATCTCCAGGAGTCTGTTGAGAGCAGTCCAGGAGATAACATATTGCCAGCATGGGGAGTTTCTTCGCAGTCATTTCTCAGACTAAATCAGGCCAAACAATGCTAGTGTAAACTCTGAACCAGCAATGTTCACAGATTTGAAGGGGATCAAGCTTCCACATCTAAAACATGCAGGAGAGCAGCTGTGCAGATATGCCTCTTTCAAGATAAATCCACCTCCTATTTTGGAGAGGGGTGACACATGGAGGTGGGGTAAATACTGCAGCAGAGGTTTGTAGATGAGTGACGGGTCTGTGTGCAAGAGAGATAAATGACACTCTTCACTGGAAAAACCTGAAATCATAGTGTGATGCCAATGTCTAATTAAACATGAAGGCTGTGCAAGGAAGTCATATACATTTGGGTCCCTCTTCCACAGACAAGCCCTACCCAGTTGGAACTTCTTCTCTCTCATGAACCTTTCGCATACTGGGACCCCTTCACACTCAAGAGCCTTTCATGCACTGAACCATATACTTCCAATGAACCCCTCCGAACCTGGCACCATCCCAGCTGGGCCTGTTTAGAGGTCAGTCATTACTGTGAATTTTACTCAGAGATATGTTATGTCAGACATAATTTAGATCATAATCCATAAGATCATAAGGCATAGGAGCAGAACTGGGCTATTTGGCCCATTGAGTCTGGTCTACTATTTCATCATGGTTGATCCATTTCCCTCTCAACCCCAACTCCTGCATTTTCCCTGTAACCTTTCATGGCCTGACCAATCAAGAACCTATCAACCTCTGCCTTAAATACACTCAATGATCTGGGCTCCACATCCACCTGTGGCACTGAATTTCACATATTAGCCATTTTTGGCTAAAGAAACTCCTCCTCAGCTCTATTCTAAATCAATATCTATTCTGAGGTTGTGCACACTGGTCTTAGACTCCGCAACCATAGGAAACATCCTCTCCACATCCACTCTATTGAGGCCTTTCAAATTCAATAGATTTCAATGAGATTCCCCCCTCATTCTTCTAAATTCCAGTGAGTACAGGCTCAGAGCCATCAAATGCTCGTTATATGATAAGCCTTTCAAACCTGGAATCATTTTTCATGAAGGTCTTTTGAACCCTTTCCAATGTCAGCACATCCTTTCTTAGACAAGGGGCCCAAAACTGCTCACAATACTCCAAGGGAGGCCTCACCATGCCTTATAAAGCCTCAACATCACAGCTTTGTTTTTATATTCTAGTCCTCTTGAAATGAACGCTAACATTACATTTGCCTTTATCACCACCAACTCAACCTGCAAGTTAACCTTTAGGGAATCCTGCACAAGAGCTCTCAAGACCCTTTATAACTCAGATTTTTAAATTTTCTCTACATTTAGAAAATAGTCTGTGCTTTTATTTCTTCTACCAAAGTGCATAATCAAACACTACCCAACTCTATATTCCATTTGCCATTTCTTTGCCCATTCTCCTAATCTGTCTATGTCCTTTTGCAGTCTCCCTACTTCCTCAACACCACCTGCCCTACCAGCTATCTTCGTAAAGTCCGCAAACCTGGCCGCAAAGACATCAGTTCTGTCATCCAAAATCATTGACATACAATGTAAAAAGAAGTGGTTTTGACACCAACTCCTGAGAAACACCACTAGTAACTGAAAGCCAACCAGAAACGGCTCCCTTTATTCCCACTTTTTACCTTCTGCCAATTAGCCAATGCTCTATCCCTGCAAGTATCTTTCCTGCAATACCATGGGCTCTTGTCTTGATAAACACCCTCAAGTGTGGTACCTTTACAAAGGCCTTCTGAAAATCCAAGTATACAACATCTACTGATTCTCCTTTGTCTATCCTTCTTGTTATTTCCTCAAAGAATTCTAGCAGATTTGTCAGGAAAGATTTTTCCTTAAGAAAACCATGCTGACTTTGGCCTATTTTATCTTGTGCCTCCAAGTACCCCGAAACCTCATCCTTACCAAATTGACTTCAATATTTTCCCAGCCAGTGAAGTCAGCATAACTGGTCTATATGTTTTCTTCTTCTGCATCCCTTCCTTCCTGAAAATTGGAGTGACATTTGCAATTTTTCAATTTTTCATTCCCCTGGAACCATGCCAGAATCTATTGATTCTTGAAAGATCAATACTATATAACCATATAACAATTACAGCACAGAAACAGGCCATCTTGGCCCTTCTAGTCCGTGCTGAACACTTACTCTCACCTAGTCCACTGACCCACACTTAGCCCATAACCCTCCATTCCTTTCCTGTTCATATACCTATCCAATTTTACTTTAAATGACAATACCGAACCTGTCTCTACTAATGCCCCCACAATCTCTTTGGTTACCTCTTTCAGGACTGGGGGTGGTCTAACTGGTCCAGGAGGTTATCCACCTTCAGACCTTTCAACTTCTCAAGCACCTTCTCCCTAGTAATAGTATTTGTATTTTCTAATCCTCCCCTGACACTCTCAAACTTCTGGCATACTGCCAGTGTCTACTACAGTGAAGACTGATGCAAAATACTTATTCAGTTTGTTTGCCATTTCATTGTTCCCACTGCTACCTCTCCATTGTCCAAAACCTCCTCTTGCCTTTCTTTATTCTTTATATAAGTGAAAAAACTTTTAGTATCCTCTTTAATATTATTGGCTTCATATTTCATCTTTTCCCTCTTCATGGCCTGATTTAATTGAAAACAAGATGTCATGAATGAAACTTCCCAGAATAGATCCTGACTGTCTATATATAGTTCATATTACCATCTCAAGATGTCCAAAATGACCTCTAGCCCATGACTTGCAGCTACGTCTGGAGTATTACACTTGAGAAATGTGATCACCATTCTGAGCTTACCAAAGCCCGACATGGTAGTCAAACTGAGGGATAAATATTGGTCTCAAAATCAACAAGAACTCTCTCACTTCTTCTAAGTAGATCTATGAGAAATTTACATCTAACGGAAAAGGTCGTGATTGCTTTTCATTTGAAAGATGAAGGTGTGGCAGTCCTTCAGTACTACACTGAATTATTAAAACTCAAAATAATATGAGAACGGTAAACTGGTTCTTTAACACCACTAGTATTTACAACTGGCAGAAGACCAAGCAAGTTTATTTTATAGGGCGATACGTAATATGTACAGAAGTTTTCTTAAAGGTTTTACTTTAATGTAATTCAGGCAATTATTTGTTGAAAAGGTCACCACAGTAGCTGTGATTTATTGAATTGAGTAAGGCCATGTACAGGCAGAACTGTGCTAATCAATTCAATGAATAGTGAATTTTGATCAAGGAGTCGGTGTGAAAGTGCACTTTATTTTTAGCACGTTTAATTTTTATATTACATTAAATATTGTTGGATACAGTATATTTAAAGTTTGCTTGAGAGCTTGACAGTACTGTATATGTAATATAGATACGTTGAACAAAAATGATGATTGCACCATATTGAAACTTTCTTTGCAACATTAAAATGATACATATTCTGCAATATCATATTCAAAAGATTTTCCTATATAATTAAAACAAGAAATATTTTCATTCATATAGCAGCTATTCTAAGTTCTTCATAGTTACTGAAATACATGTTATCTCCTTCCACTGGTGGAATACTATTTATCATTCCCAGCTCAAAACAGAGCAAGTTACTACCAGAATCAAACATTTCTCCTTTTTTTGTTCCTGCCCAGATAGCCAAATAGCCTGTAGGAAACAAGCTTTCCATCATCATATATTCACTTTATGTTTTTCGGTTACTAAGAGTTACATCCTCTCCCCTGTGATAAATTTTAAACAATACTTGTAATTTCCCACATCTTTTTCATCTTCAAGACATTTCAAAGGTCGTTAAAGCTGATAAGGTATTTGTCCAAGTTTAAACTATTTACTAAATGCTTGGACTTGCTATTTCAGAATCAGAATCAGAACCAGATTTATTATCACTGGCGTTTATGTCGTGAACTTTGTTCTTGTGCAGCATCAGTACAATCCAATATATAATAATAAACTATAAATTACAAAAAGTATATATATAATAAATTAAATAATTAATGCAAAAAAAGGAGGAAAATAGTGAGGTAAAGTTCATGGGTTCATTGACCATTCAGAAATCTGATAGCAGAGAGGAAGGAGCTGTTCCTGAATCGCTGAGTGTGTACCTTCAGGTTCCTGTCCCTCCTCCCTGATGGTAACAATGAGAAGAGAGTATGTCCTGGGTGATGGGGGTCCTACACAATGGATGCCGCCTTTTTGAGGCATTGCCTTTTGAAAGTGTCCTGGATGCTCGCTGCATTACATCTCCCGTTTAAATCAAGTTTTGAAGATCATTTGGTTCAGCATGGCACACTACAAAGGGAAGCAACATTTTTACAATCTTCTGAACATATTTTGCGAAAGGGCAATTTTATCATATTAAAGGTTCCCGGTTGAAAGTCTCATTAAAGTAAGGCACTCCATCTAGTGGTGCAACTGGGAACGTTATTAAGCAGCAGCAGCTCATGAAATAATACCTGACAGTAATATGTGCGTCGGTACCTGCATTGTGTTATGGTGTAACAGCCTCCTTTGCAGCTGCAGCTTCTGGACCTGATTACCACTTGTCTCCACTATAACCTCTCACTCTTCATAAACTTAACTTGCTGGCCCTAACTGCTGGCACCCTGATGATTTTCCTTTGTCGTAAAATATAACCTGCTCCACACCTAACACTGTTCAGTGTGAGGCTCATCCTTCCATTTGGTTCAATTAATAGGTCCGTCAATCAGTAATATTTGATGAGTTCCGTCAATCAATTATTTCTGATGGAAGCTTAAGTCCAGCACGTAAGTGCCATTACAAAGAAAGCACAGCAGTTTGTCTACTCCCTTAGAAGTTTGTGACGATTCCGCAAGACATCTAAACCTTTGACAAACTTCCATAGATTTGTGGTGGACAGTACAATAACTGGTTGCATCAGAGCCTGGTAGGGAAACATTAATGCCCTTGAATGGAAAATCCTACAAAAATTAGTGAATATGGCCCAGTCCATCATGGGTAAAGACCACCCAATCATTGAGCACATCGGTGCGGAGGCACTGTCGCAGCAAAGCAACATTCATCATCAAGGACCCCAACCATCCAGGCCATGCTCTCTACTCACTGCTGCCAACAGGAAGAAGGTACAGGAGCCTCAGGTCCCACACCACCAGGTTCAGGAACAGTTATTGCTGCTCCACCATCAGTCTCTTGAACCAGAAGATATAACTTCACTCACCCATCACTGAACTGATCCCAGAACCTATGGACTCACTTTCAAGGACTCTTTATCTCATGTTCTCCATATTTATTGCTTATTTATTATTATTGTTGTATTTTTTTCTCAGCTTAAGCTGATAAAAACCTGAGGTATAGGCCTAGTGGTTCTCAATTGCTAGAACTTTTGGACAGTTTTAGTAGTGTTTATTATTGTGACTTTTTGAAGATTTACATAAATATTGCTGTGTAGCCCTAATTGTTGAATGCTTTTCTGTCATGGTTTTGGGATGATGCCAGCTGCAGATATTATTATTGGGATAATGTATTCCCAGTACATGTTACATAGTCTTTCAGTTTCCTCTTTTATTTCTGCATATTTTTGGTGCTATTCAGTTTTTGATTTCTGTATGTTATGTGTGTTTGGAATGGTTATATCGATTTAGTTGTCCTTGCTTGTTTACCCTGTAGTATTATATCCGGGCGGACGTCATCAAGAACCAACTAAGATGGAGCGGTCATGATGTTCGGATGAAAGATGAACGTCTGCCGAAACAAATCTTCTACTCCCAGCTTAAAGAAGGCAAACGTAAAAGAGGCAGACAACAGAAGAGATTCAAAAATGTCTTAAAAGCCAAGATGAAGGCATGTAACATCGACATCAACAATTGGGAAACCAATCCCAAGGACAGGAAGCTCTGGCAAACCATCATCCAAGAAGGAGCAGCAACTTTTGAAGCCAATAGATGTGCAGAATAAGAAGAAAAGAAAATGGAAAGTGAGGCAACAACAACCAAAGCCCAATCTGCCATCTGGAACTACCTGTCCTGAATGCGGAAGAACTTTCAAAGCCAAGGTTGGACTCATAAGCCACTTGAGAGCCCATAAATAGATCAACGGAATGAAGACCATCATCCTCAACCCCGAGGGATAGCCATGACGGTGATGATTATGCATTGCCCTATCTGTAACAATGGATCAGTAGTAAAATGGATCTGACTCTTAAACTGGACCAGACTTGTATTTATAGTAAGTCATGGTGTCTTTTATGAGTTTGTATTTTAAAGCGAGATTTTGGTGAACAATGTTTGCCACTTGATTGTGCCTGTGTAAGTAATCAGGTTGAGTTAAACTGCTGAAGGATCCTGTAATGTGTTGGCTTGTTTCTTGTTTTCCTCGACATTTTCTACATTTATCATCTTGAGTTTGTGGGTCTTCTATTATGAATTTTTGATAATTTTTTTGTGTAACCACTTGGCCCTGTATTGCCACAAGGAACCCTTTTGTTTCTGGGAAGAGGTCTCAATTTTGAGCCAGGCATTCGACGCTTCCTTGTCAATATCTAGTCTGCACATATCATGGGTATGTCTCCCATGGAAGGTCATGCTTTTCCATTGGTTAACTTTTTTTCTATGGTGATAACTTCTTCATTTTCCTGGGTTGTACTTTCATTTCAGTTTAGTGGTGTGTAATTCTTATCAGAATTGAATATGTTCATATGGAGTGCTGAATCCTGTTTTCATTGATGAAAATATATCCTTTGAAGTTTTATCTGACTGTTGTCTTTTTTTTGTCTGTTATTGCTCTTCCTCTTTCAGTTGTAGGTAGTGTTAATCTAAGTGTGTACATAGTGTTTTCTAAAATTTGTCATTTCAGTTCTTATTTTTCTTTGTAAATTTTTCAAATTGGTTTCAGAACAAGATATTATGCCAAAAGAATACGTTAATATGGGTGTAGTGGAAATGTTTATTGCTTTTGTTATATTTTTACTATCAGGCTCTGTTTGGCAGGATCTTTTTGAGCCTTGTAGTAATTATTATTATTTAAATTAGTAATAATTATTTTTATATTATTATTATTGTCCTGGTTGGGTGCAGTCTTCCATTGATTCTATTGTGATGACATTCCGGGACGTCTCCTTCTGAAAAGAATGGGGTTTCCCTCCCTCTGCTATTGATGCTGCCCTACTTGCATCTCCTCCATTTCTCGTACATTCACACTCACTCCATCGTCTGGCGCCGTAATAGTGATGGCGTCCCCCTTGTCCTCACCTACCACCCCATCAGCCTTCTCATCCAACACATTATCCTCTGCAACCTCCACCATCACCAAAGGGATCCTACCACCAAACGTATCTTTACCTCCCCTCCCCCACTTTCCATAAGGATCACTCCCTCTGTCATTCCCTTATCCATTCGTGCCTCCTCACTAATCTCCCTTCAGGCACTTATCCCTGCTAGCGGCCCAAGTGCTACACCTGGCCATACACCTTCTCCCTCAACTCTATTCAGGGGTCGTCTTTTGTGTCTGGTGCTCCGAATGCGGACTCCTATGTTGGTGAGACCCATTGTAAATTGGGGGACCGCTTTGTTGAGCACCTCTGCACCATCTGCCACAAGGGGGACGTCCCGGTAGCCAAACATTTTAATTCCAATTCCCATTCCTGGTTTGATGTGTTGATCCATGATCTCTTCTTGTGCCAAGATGAGGCCACACTCAGGGTGGAGGAGTAACACTTTATATTTCATCTGGCTATTCACCATCCTGATTATATGAATCTCGATTTCTCCTTCTGTTGAAATCTCTTCCCCCTTTCTCTATTCCCCACTCTGATCTTCCACCTGCCTATTGCTTCCCCTTGCATCCCCTTCTCCTTCCCTTTCTCCTATTGTCCACTCTCCTCTCCTGTCAGATTCTTTCTTCTCCAGTCCTAGACCTTTCCCACCCACCTGACTTCAGCTATCATCTTACAGCTAACCTCTTTCCCCTCCCCCACCTCTTTATTCTGTCATGAAGAAGGGTCTCAGCCAGAAACGTCAGCTGTTTACTCTCTTCCATAGATCCTGCCTGATCTGCTCAGTTCCTTCTGCATTTTGTGTGCATTGTTATTGGTTCTATTGTGTTTCTTGGACTTACTGTGCATGCCTGCAAGGAAGTGAATCTCAGGGCTGTATATGATGATACATATGTACTTTGTTAATAATTTTATCTTGAACTTCGAACTGTGAACTTAAAGGTCTCTTCAATGTAAAGTCTGCATAAGCTTCTCTCTGACCCTTTAGTAATTATTTAGCCCTGCATCAGCTCAGCTTTGAGACTCCATTTTTCTAATACTGACCTAAGGCTCGTGGCCAATGTACGACACAACATCTGACAGACTCGAGCGACACTGCTGTTTCCATGGTGTTCTGTGCTGAGCCTCAAACACACAGAAACCTCATCATCATTTCAATGGAGCCAGCTGCCCTGGATCCACCAGCTAATGTTCAAAGCAAAATTTAAGATACAAAAATTGGGTTATTTGATCATTCTGATCAAGAAAGTGGATACATAACACAATTTTCTTCAAAATTATTGAATGGGATGTCAACATTTCCTGGAATTAAATGGAATAAAGACCATTTCAAGTCCACTGCTGAAAATCTTGGAAATGTTCTTTGGGTGTCCACAATTGGATTCCATAGTGATGTCAATTTTCACGCACCACTGTTCTCTGAGGCGTGGCTGAAGCTCAGTGACATTATTGAAACTGCTCCTTTTTTTTGCAGTCTGTTGGTGTTCCTGGTGACGTTGGTGACTGGTATTGGTGGGGACTGCAGTATGTGTCAGTTTTTGATGTCAGCAGTAGCATAGGCTGCAATAGTATTCTAACACACCAGCTTTGGAGCAAATGAATTTCTAGGCCAGAGTTTGTAAGCATGAATGCATCCAAAACAATTCTAACCATATCCTGACCAAGTTCAATTCTTACTTCACCTCTCCCTCATTGAGCTATAAAGGCTTCTTATGGTGAGAACACTTTTACAAAATATTCTGCAAAATGTTGCTTCCAAATTTTGAAATGTGAGCTGTACCATGAGCCACTTGCAAAGCACACACCCTGATGGTTTCTTTATTGTTGCTGGTGACTTTAACCATGATAATTTAAAACCAGTCCTGCTTAAATTCTATCAGCATGTTGGCTTTGCTACCAGAGGTGAGAATACATGAGACCTGTTTCATACCAACACCCCTGGTGTATACAAAGCTGCTCCTGGTCTCCACATTGCTTCCTTATCTGTTCTGCTTATTCCTGCATTCCAACCACTGATTAAATGTCAACACGAGGAAATCTGCAGATTCTGGAAATTCAAACAACACACATGAGATGCTGGTGGAACGCAGCAGGCCAGGCAGCATCTATAGGGAGAAGCACTGTCGACGTTTCGGGCCAAGACCCTCTCATCCTGAAACGTCAACAGTGCTTCTTCCTATAGATGCTGCCTGGCCTGCTGCGCTCCACCAGCATTTCGTGTGTGTTGCACTGATTAAATGTGTCAAGCCGGTTCAAAGGAAGCAACCTCAGCACTCCAAGACTGATTTGTAAAAAACAGACTGGAATATGTTCAGAGAAGCTGCTACCTATGGCATCAATTAACATCGATGAATTGATGGAGGACCACTGAGAGGATAATCTTCCGCCAGGAGGAGGTATTTATCAGGGCATTGCATATACAGTGCCATTAGCATTGTCAATGATCCCTCCCATCCATCCAACAATCTCTTAACCCCTATCATCAGGCAAAGGATGCCATAGCATTAGGAAAAGAACTGGTAAGATGGGAAACAGCTTCTTCCCCCAGGCTTTCATACGACTGAACTCCCTGTCACCACCCAGGTCTCATCACGTATCTTCATAACGTCAGTAGCGTTATGCTGTTAACTTTTGAACTTGCATCGTATTAATTGTTATTAATTGTTAATTTTTTTATGTGTTAAGTGTGTGAGTTATATGCACCTTGGTCGGGAGGAAGGTTATTTCGGTGGGTGGTACACATGTAGACAGTTGAATAACAATAAGCTGAACTTGAACTTGTAGTGCAAACTGCATGAGGAATATGGCCAGAGAGTAAAATGGAGTATGGTTATGAAGTTGATAATGAAATGATGGATATTTAATAATGGGAAGTGGAAAATAAAATGCACATGCATACTTGTCACATTTACAGTGTTTTCCCTTTTTGATTCCAACTTTGACATTACTTTTACAGCAGACATTGTGTATGCTTGAGGAAAGGAAAATAAGTAGAGGTACCCAGGAAATGTTCCTCTTTGCTCTGGCAGAGCAAGGCAAAGTTGAAATCCCGCTCTACACAGGCTAAACAGGCACTGTTCTTTTGGTAAGAAACTGAGGGCTCACTGAAGGGAATGTGCTGAATTTTAATGATTAGTTATTGTGTGCAAACTGCCTTTTGTCTTTTGTTTTATCCGGCGCACAATGAAAGAATTAATTGAACAGAAAATGACAGGGCATATAACTGACAAGTCATTAATGCCTTCTGTATAGTTGATTGGATACACATGTGGGCAGAATTTCAAATGCAATTTCTCTCTTCCTGCCCCAGTATGGACAGCAGGTTGTGAAGGAAGGTATGCCAGAACATGGAAAAGCTGTCACAAGAAATGACGTTCTTTTATTTTTATATTTTACTTTTAATCCGTAGCTTTATAACATGAATTGAAGGAGAAAGGAAGTATTTTAATCTTTTGGACTACGATTTTTTTTGTTCCAATTGCTAACAATTGCTTTACAAGATTTCTGAGTCTTGTGAAGAAATCCTTGCTTTCAACGTAACTACTTCTTTGCTGACAGAAGATTGAAATCCTGGGCCCTATGACAGCAGACTAAGTATAGACAGTTCTTTATGATTAATGCTGAAATACATCTTAAACACAGCTAGCTTACAGTCATAAAAGTGAGCAGGGGCTGTCAGGATTTTCAGTGGAGCTTGAGATCACGCAAATCGTTGCTTGTGGTGAGTAAGTGTGAGATTTAAAAAGTGAGTAGGGCCTGTTGGGACTTTCAGTGGAGCTTGAGATCATTTGTGTTATTAGGCACTTGGTAACGGCCAATAAAAAGAAGACAGGTTTAAGCAGAGTGGTTGTACTATGAGTAGTCAAGTGTTAGCGCGGGGAGCTAAGGCTTTGGCTCAAGAGGCTCTGGTGAGAAGAGACAGAGGCTAAAGTAAGCTTCCAGTAAGTTTCTTTTGTTCTTATTGCACAGTTAGATCAGTGGGAATGACAGTCAGGACAGTGGAGTGCTCCGCTTTAGGTATGTGTGAAGACAGGGCCCCCGAAGACCACAGTTGCAAAAAGTGCATCCAGCTGTAGCTTCTTATGGATCATGTTAATGAATGAGCTACAGCTGGATGAATTCTGGATCATTCAGGAGGCTGATTGGTTGATTGAGAGGAGATACAGGGGTTTTTCCATACTGTAAAAGGGGTGGATGGGATAGAGTTTGTCAAATGTTTTCAGGAAAGTTTCCTAAATCAATATATAGAGGTTCCAACTCGAGAAAGTGTGATACTGAATCTCCTATTAGGTACTAAGACAGGGCAGATGACATAAATGCATGTAGGGGACCACATTAGATCTAGTGATCATAATTCTTTTAGTTTCAAAATTAATTATTGAGATAGATACAACTGGTTCTCGGGTTGAGATTCTAAATTAGAGGAAAGCCAATTTTGATTTGATGGTCTTCACCATTCCCTCCGACCTTCCTCTCTCTGAGGCTGAGCGCTCTGTCCTTAGTAAGGGCCTCACCTCAGTGAGTTCCGCGTATGCCAGGACGTGGAGCTCTTCTTCCGCTGGCTCTGTCTTCAAGCCCACTTCTTCGGTAAGGACTCTCCCACCCCACCGATGACCCATTCTCCCGTCTCCAACCCTCCTCCTCCTCATGGACTTCTACCCGCCCTGGATCTGTTTATCTCTAATTGCCGTCGGGACATTAACCATCTTGACTTCACCACCCCTTGCTCCAATTCCAACCTTACCCCCTCCGAATGCTCTGCTCTCCATTCCCTCTGCAACAATCCCAACCTTACCATTAAACCCGCTGATAAGGGGAGTGCTGTTGTCGTCTGGAGAGCCAACCTGTACATAGCGGAGGCACAATAACAACTCGCTGACACCTCCTCTTATTTACCCCTGGTCCATGACCCCACTAGGGAGCACCAGTCCATTGTCTCCCAAACCATTTCTGATCTCATCAGCTCGGGAGATCTCCCATCCACGGCCACCAAACTTATAGTTCCCACACCCCGCACTTCCCGTTTCTACCTCCTACCTAAGATTCACAAACCTGCCTGTCCAGGCAGACCCATTGTCTCTGCTTGCTCCTGCCCCACTGAACTCATTTCTGCCTATCTCGACTCTGTTTAATCTCCCCTTGTTCAATCCCTTCCCACCTATGTCCGTGATACTTCCCATGCTTTACGTCTCTTCAAAGATTTCAAGTTCCCTGGCCCCCACTGCCTCATTTTCACCATGGACGTCCAATCCCTATACACCTCTATCCCCCACCAGGAAGGTCTCCAAGCTCTCCATTTCTTCCTGGATTCCAGACCCAGCCAGTCACTCTCTACCACCACTCTTCTCCGCCTTGCGGAATTAGTCCTCACCCATAACAATTTCTCCCTTGGCTCCTCCCACTTCCTCCAAACTAAAGGTGTAGCCATGGGCACCCGCATGGGTCCTAGCTACGCCTGCCTTTTTGTCAGCCATGTGGAGTAATCTATGTTCCAAGCCTACACCGGTATCTGTCCTCCTCTTTTCTTGCGTTATATTGACGACTGCATCGGCGCTGCTTCCTGCACACATGCTGAGCTCGTCGACTTCATTAACTTCACCTCCAACTTTCACCCCGCCCTCAAATACACCTGGTCTATTTCCGACACCTCCCTCCCCTTTCTAGATCTTTCTGTTTTCTATCTCTGGAGACAGCCTATCCACCGATGTCTACTACAAACCTACAGACTATCACAGCTACCTAGACTATTCCTCTTCCCACCCTGTCTCCTGCAAAAATACTATCCCTTTCTCTCAATTCCTCCGCCTCTGCCGCATCGGCTCTCAGGATGAGGCCTTTCATTCTAGGACAAAGGAGATGTCTTCCTTTTTTAAAGAAAGGGGCTTCCCTTCGTCCACTATCAACTCTGCCCTCCATTGCGTCTCCCGTATTTCACGCACCTCTGCCCTTACCCCCCCCTCTCCCGCCAGCCCACCAGGGATAGAGTCCCCCGGTCCTCACCTATCACCCTACCAGCCTACGTATAATCCTCCGTAACTTACGCCACCTCCTACGTGATCCCACCAGTAGACACATCTTCCCCTCCCCCTCACTCTCGGCTTTCCGCAGGGATCGCTCCCTACGCGACTCCCTTGTCCATTCATCCCCCCCCCATCCCTCCCCACCGACCTCCCTCCAGGCACTCATCCCTGCAAACGGAAGAAGTGCTACACCTGCCCCCACACTTCTTCCCTCACCACCATCCCAGGCCCCAGACAGTCCTTTCAGGTGAGGCACCACTTCACCTGCTAGTCAGCTGGGGTGATATACTGCATCCGGTGCTCCCGATGTGGCCATTTATACATTGGGGAGACCTGCCGCAGACTGGGAGACCGTTTCGCCGAACACCGGCACTCAGTCCTCCAGCAGTGGCGGGATCTCCCTGTGGCCACACACTTCAATTCCACAGACCACTCCCACTCCGACATGTCTGTCCATGGCCTCCTCTACCGTCAAGATGAGGCCACACGCAGGTCGATGGAGCAATACCTTATCTCCTGCCTAGGTAGCCTCCTACCTGCCAGCATGAACATTCAACTCACTGACCTCCGTTGATACCTCTGCCCCCCCCCCCCTTACCCCATCCCTATCTATAATTTTAGTCTGGTTCTCTTTCTCTCTCTTTCCCCCCCTCACTATAATCTCCCCCCCAGCCCTACCTTTCTTTCTCTTTTATTTCCCATAATTCTCCACCTTCCCCCTAGCCCATTTCTTTCAGCCTATCACTTTCCAGCTCTCTACTTTATCCCTCCCCCCACTTCTTATCCCCCCTTGACCATCCCATGTTACTTCACTCCTGATGAAGGGTTTTGGCCCGAAACGTCATCACTACCTCCTTCCATAGATGCTGTCTGGCCTGCTGAGTTCTGCCAGGATTTTGTGTTTTTATTTGATTTGATTAGAGAACTTATGATAAAGGAACTCTTAGGAGATTGTGATCAAAATATGATAGAATTCAGCCTACAGTTTGAGAGGGAGAAGCTAAAATCAGATGTATTGGTATAACAATGGAATGAAGAGGACTACAGAGGCGTGAGAGAGGAGCTGGCCAATGTTGATTGGAAGAGGAAACCAGCAGGGATAATGGCAGAGCATCAATGGCAGGAGTTTCTGGGAGCAATCTGGAAGGTGCAGGATATGTTCATCCCAAAGAAGACGTGTTCTTCACGTGGATGAGTCAACTGTGGCTGATAAGGGGAGTGAAAGGCAGCATAAAAGTGAAAGGGAGAAAATATAATACAGCAAAAAATAAGCAACTAAAAAGCAATTAGGAAAGAAAAGATGAAATATGAAGGTCATCTAGCCAATGATATAGAAGATACCAGAAGTTTTTTTTCAAATATATAAAGAGTAAAAGGGAAGCAAGAGTGGATATTGGACCACTGGAAAATGACGCTAGAGCGGTAAAAATGGGGGACAAAGAAATGGCGGATGAATTGAGTAAGTATTTTGTATCAGCCTTCCCTATGGAGGACACCAGCAGTATGCTGGAAGTTCAAGAGTGTCAGGGGCAGAAATGACTGGAGTTGCTATTACACTGAGGAGAAGGTATTTGGGAAGCTGAAAGGTCTGAAGGTAGATAGGTCACCTGGACCAGATGGACTACACTCCAGGGTTTTGAAAGAGGTAGCTGAAGAGATTGTGCAGGCATCAGTAGTGATCTTTCAAAAATCATTAGAATGAATCCTGAGCACTGGAAAATTGCACGTCACTCCACTCTTTAGGTACAGAGGGAGCCAAAAGGAAATTACAATATAGACCAGTTAACCTGACTTGATTGATTGCGAAGAAGCCAGAGTTCATAATTAAGTTTGAAGTTTTGGGATACTTGGAGGCACATGATAAAATAGATTGAAGTCGGAATGGGAAAATTTAGCCTGACAAATCTGTTGGAGTTCTTTGAGAAATACTGGCAGGATAGACAAAGGAAAATCAGTGAATGCTGTTTACTTGGATTTTTTGAAGGCCCTTTTGACAAGGTGCTGCACAAGAGGCTGCTAGACAAGATAAGAGCCCATGGTATTACAGGAAAGATACTAATGTGGATTGGCTGACTGGCAGAGGGAAAAGTGTGTGCAAATAAAGGGGGCCTTTTCTGGTTGGCTGCCAGTAACTAGCAGTGTTGGACTGGGGTCAACATTGGGACCGTTTATTTTCATGTTGTATGTCAATGATATGGATGATGGAATTGGTTGCTTGGTGGCCAAGTTTGCGGATGATACAAAGGTAGGTGGAGGAGCAGATAGTATTAAGGAAGCTGAGAGTCTGCAGAAGGATTTAGACAGATTAGGAGAGTGGGCAAAGAAGTGGCAAATGGAATGTAGTGTAGGGAAATATACTGTCATTCACTTTGGTAGAAGGAATAAAGGCAGAGAGTATTTTTTAAACAGGAATAAAGGCAGAGAGTATTTTTTAAACAGGAAGAAAATTCAGAAATCAGAGGTGCAAAGTTGAGACAGTGGTAAGGAAGGCAAATGTAACGTTAGCTTTCATCTTGGGGGGCTGAGGCTTTTTAAGGCTTTGAACAGACCACATACGGAGTATTATGAGTATTTGCTGTCATTGGAAAGGGTCACTGGAATGAAAGGGTTAACATATGAGGATCTTTGATGGTGCTGGGCCTGTACTTGCTGGAGTTTAGGAGAATGAGGGCGGATCTCATTGTTACATTGAATATTGAAAGGGTTAGATAGAGTGGACATTGAGAAGTTTCCTCTAGTGGGGATCTATGACCAGAGGGCACAGCCTCAGAATAGAAGGATGATCCCTCTAGAACAGAGATGAGAAGAAATTTCTTTAACCAGAGAGTGGTGAATCAGTGGAATTCATTGCCACAGATGGCTGTTGAGGCCAAGTCATTGGGTTTATTTAAAGCAGAGGTTGATAGGTTCCAAGTTCATCAGGGTGTCCAAGGGTACAGGGAGAAGGCAGGAAAATGGGTTTGAAAGGGATAATAAATCAGCCATGATGGAATGGTGGGATAGACTCGATGGACTGAGGGGCCTAATTCTGCTCCTATGTCTTATGAAGCCAGAGGTTGTAGATATAGTCCAAACTGTATTCTTTCTAGGAGAAGGACGTACTTAGAACCTGGGGAATTCAGAGGTAGGGAGGGTGGTGAAACTCTGTAACAAGCTCTCATTTAAAAAGAGGAACTATTGGATGTTTTAGATGGTTTAAAGCTGTATAAATCTCAAGAGCCTGATGTGATGCATCCCAGGCTGCTGTAGGATGCAAGGGAGAAGGTTGTTGGGGACCTACAAATATTCTTAAATCTTTACTGGTTACAAGTTAGAAGAACAGCAAATGTGGTACCTTTACTTAAGAAAGGTCATAAGACAGCAGGCTATAGGCCAGTAAGCCTAAAGTCACTGGTAGGGAACTTGCTGGAGAAACCCCTGGAGGAGAGGACAAAAATGCACTTGGAAGGGCATGATTTAATCAAAGAGAAAATCTCATCTGACCAACTTGATTGTATTTTATAAAGAGGTAGCAAACTATATTGCTAAGGACAGTGCAGTTGCCTAGTCTATGGGAAATTCAGTAAGCACTCATGAGAGACTGGTCCTAAAGGTTAGAGTTCATCGGATTCATGGCATGTTGGCAAATTGGTTTGATAATGGGAGACAGAGGGTGCTGTCTTTTCTGTGCCTTCACACCTCCTTCTTCATTTTGCAAGTATATTATTGCTAACCTAATAACCTTACCACTAGCTTTCTCTGCATCAACAGTTGGATGCTGTCCTTCTTTCTGGACCTTCCAGCAAGGTTCCTTAATGAAAGAAGACATATCCTGTTTATTCTTAAATGCCAGTTGTACCAACATGCATTTACGTGCCTTCAGTGAAGCCCATGTACTTTTAAAAATAGGTAAATAAAGAGGGGTTGAAATGAATTTTAAATGGACATATGCTGGTATCCTTCTCTGCTTCATTTCTCAATCTCACTGGTGGAACTATAAGCATAATTCAGAATCAGAATCAGGTTTAATATCACCAGCATAGGTCATGAAATTTGTTGTCTTTGCGGCAGCAGTGCAATTCAAAACATAAGTATATATTAAAGAGTTAAATTAAATAAATAATGCAAAAATAGAAATAAAAAAGTATTGAGGAAGTGTTCATGGATTCAATGTCTATTCAGAAATCAGAGGCAGAGGGGAAGAAGCTGTTCCTTAATTGTTGAGTGTGTGCCTTCAGGCTTCTGTACCTCCTTCCTGATGCTAGCTACGAGACCAAGGCATGACCTGGGTGATGGATTCCTTAATGATGGATGCTGCCTTCTTGAGGCATCACTCCTTGAAGATATGCTGGATACTACAAAGGCTAGTTCCCATGATGGAGCTGACTAAGTTTACAACTCTCTGCAGCTTATTTTGATCTTGTTCAGTAGCCCCCACCTCCCATACCAGATGGTGATGCAGCCAGTTAGAATACTCTTCACAGTACGAATGATTTTGGTGACATACCAAATTTCCTCAAACTCCTAATGAAGTATAGACATCATCATGCCCTCCTTATAGCTGTATCGATATGTTGGGTCCAGGATAGATCCTTAGAGATATTGACACCCAGGAACTTGAAATTTGCTCTGTTTTAACTTACAATTTGAAACAAGCTCATACTGCATCTTTCAGGTCTACAGTTTGTGGTTATTTTAGAAAATTGTAGAATGTGGAGGTGCAGAGATGAAGATTGGAGACTTGGTTGTCACCTACTCCCTGATCACAGACTACTTCAGTCATATGCAGTCATCCATAAAAGCCCTCGCTTCCTTTGCATTTGCATTGGCCTTTAATTTTCTGTGAGGGTCTTTAGTCTTTCCTTATCTCCCTAGATTCTTTTTAGATCTACTCTGATATGGAACAAAGGCCATTGAGTCCAAGTTTGCAGGTCAATGCTCAAGATTGCTTCACCTACTGACAGCTCTTAAAATGTTACATTCTTCAATCTTCCTCATTTGCCAAAGAATACAGGCACATTTATTTTTGTGACGGGAATATGAAAGTGGCTGTGAATGCTTCGGCTGAAAACAAACTCATTCTTCCTGTTTGGCTTTGTAACTCACTCCCCATTTGACCTCACAGTTTATGTAATCAGACATCGTCCTGTGATTTATTTTCTTTAGAATTCTGCTCCTCTTCATATCAGTATTTAATATTCAGCGAACAGCTCTATCTGTTGTCCCTTTTCTCGGCGTACTCAAGAGATTTGAGTCTGTAATGCAGACTGACTGGAACTCATTCAGAGACCCGTGGATGAACTGAAGCACTGAATGTTCCTAGGTGGATCATATGGACAGAGATTTACAGAGCCATACAATGCAGAAACAGGCCCTTTGGCTCACCATTCGCAATGAACATCAATTACACTAGTTTTATTTTCTCTACGTTCCCATAACTCTCCCCATATTCTATCATTCACCAGTGCACCTGGGCCAGTTTGCACTAGCCAATTAACCCAACAACCCTCATTATTTGGGTAATGAGAAGAAACTGGACCACCCAGAGCAAGAACTTCTGGTCGCAGGGAGAGCTTGCAAGCGCCATGTAAACAACACTGGAGATCAAGATTGAACTCTTGTCTCTGGCATTGAAAGGGAGCTGCCCTACTGTGCCATCCTACACAAAAAACAGCTCTAAGCAGTATCTTTGTCAATATGACTCAAACAGATTATCTGGTTATTTCTATATTAGAATCAGAATCAGGTTTAATATTATAGTGTATTGAAATTTCAGTAATATTTGAGTAATATTGTAAATATATTGTTTAATTAAGCATTCTTTATTGTTTACACGATTTATTATGGGTTATATGTAAAAGTACATGAATGACATAGGTTGTTATACCACCACGTCATATGTGCACACCTCACTAAAGAAAAGGAAAGTCAAAAACTAATTAGACCTGCTTCAGGCTCCCATATTTTTCTTTCGATTAATTTTTGGAATTGCAAAACAAAGCACATATGTTGTGAAATCTGTTGTTTTGCAGCAACAGTACAATGCAATACATAATAAAAACTATAAGTTACAATAAGAAGTATATATAAAAATTAAAGAAGTAGTGCAGAAAGAGAGAGAACAAAGGTGAGGTAGTGTTCATGGGTTCGTTGTCCATTCAGGAATCTGATGGTGGAGGGGCAAATGTTGTTCCTGAAACATTGAGTGTGCTTCGCAGGCTCCTGTACCACCTTCTTGATGGAAGCAATGAGCAGAGGGCATGTCCTGGGTGCCTTAATGATGGATGTCACCTTTTCGGGGCATGGTTTTGTTAAGGTGTCCTCGATGCTGAAGAGGCTTGTGCTCACGCTAGAGCTGGCCGAGTTTACAACTTTCTGTAGCTTTTTCCAGTCCTGTGCCATGGCCTCACCATACCAAATGGTGATATAATCAGTTAGAATGCTCCCAACGGTACATCTGTAGAAATTTGCGAGTGTCTTTGTTGACATACCAAGTCTCCTCAAACTCCTCATGAAATATAGCCACTGTCACACCTTCTTTGTAATAGGATAAATCTTCAAAGCGGTTGAAACCAAGGAACTTAAAACTGATCACTCTTTTCATTGTTGATCCCTCAATGAGGGCTGGTGCGTGTTCCCTCAACTTCCCCTTCCTGAAGTCCATAATCAATTCCATGGTCTTACTGACGTTGAGTGCAAGATTGCTGTTTTAACAGACAGACAGACAGACAGACAGACATACTTTATTGATCCCAAGGGAAACTGGGTTTCACCACTCAACCAGCTAATCTATCTCACTCCTGTATACCTCCTTGTCAACATCTGAAATTCTGCCACTGTGGTAAACTATGTATACCTGTCTGAACACGCCCCTCTGCTGACTACTCCTGTGGCTCCTCCCACAGACCCCTGTATAAAGGCGATTGGGGCACTGCTCTTCCCTCAGTCTTCGACATGGTCGTGCTCCCTTTTTGCTGTTAACAAAAGCCTATCGTTCACTTCCAGTCTCCTAGAGTTATTGATGGTGCATCAGCTACAAAACATGTTTCATTGGCTGATTTATAGATACCATTTGAACTATGCCGAGCCATATGGTCTTGAGCATAGAGAGAGCAGAACAGTGGGCTAAGCACAGATCTCTGAGGTGCACCAGTGTTGATTGTCAGTGAGGAAGTGATGTTATTTTCAATCCACACAAACTGTTGTCTCCCATTGAGGAAGTCAAGGGTACAGTTGCAGAAGGAGGTACAGAAGCCCAGGTTTTGGAGCTTGTTGATTAGAATTGAGGGTATGATTATGTTGAAGGCTGAATCATTTTCAATAAACATTAGCCTAGCGTAGAGCCAGGTGATCCAAGGCTGAGTGGAGAGCCAGTGAGATTGTATCTATAATGCATCAATATATTCTATAATTACCTGTGAAGTCTCGAAGTACATCTATGTCACCAAATACAATGCTCAGATTCATTTCTTGCAGGCGTACTCAGTAAATCCATAATAGAATACTAACCTTAATCGGATAAATGGAAGACCGCACAAACTTGGTCATTCAACCAGTGTGCAAAATATACAAACTGTGCAAATACAAATATAAGTAAACAAATAAATAAGCAATAAATATAAAGAACATGAGATGAAGAGTCCTTGAAGGTGAGTTCATAGATTGTGGGAACATTTCAATGATGAAGTGGAGTGAAATTATCTCCTTTTTTCAAGAGCCTGATGGCTGAGGGGTAGTAACTGTTCCTGAACCTGGTGATATGAATCTTGAGGTTCCTGTACTTTCTTTCTGATCATACCAGTGAGAGGAGAGCATGTCCTGGGTGGTTGGGGTCCCTGATGTTGGATGCTGCTTTCCTGTGCCACCGTTTTACGTAGATGTGCTCAATGGTGGGGAGGACTTTCTCCGTGATGTACTGGACCATATCCACTACTTTTGTGGGATTTCTGTTCAAGGGCATTGGTGTTTCCATACCAAGCTGCGATGCAGCCTGTCAATATACTCTCTATCACTCATCCAAAGAAGTTTATCAAAGTTTTACATGCCTTGGCAAATCCTCAAATTCCGAAGGAAGTAAAGGCACTGCCGTGCCTTATTCATAATTGCACTTGCGTGCCGCGCCCAGGACAGGTCCTCTAAAATAACAACACTGAGGAATTTAAAGATGCTGATTCTCTCCATCTCTGATCCTGTGATGAGAACTGGCTTCTGGACCTCTGGTTTCCTCCTCCTGAAGTCAATAATCAGGTCCTTGATCTTGCTGACATTGAGTAAGAGGTTGTTGTTAAGGCACCACACAGCCAGATTTTCAATCTCCCTCCTATATGCTGATCAGAATCAGGTTTATTATCACCGGCAAGTGATGTGAAATTTGTTAACTTAGCAGCAGCAGCAGTTCAATGTAATACATAATATAGAAAAAATTATAAATGAAATATTAATAATAATAATAATAAATAAGTAAACAATTACAGCATATGTATATTGAATAGATTAAAAAAGTGCAAAAAACAGAAATACTGAATATTAAAAAAAGTGAGGTCGTGTCCAAAGCTTCAATGTCCATTTAGGAATCAGATGGCAGGGGGGAAGAAGCTGTTCCTGAATCGCTGAGTGTGTACCTTCAGGCTTCTGTATCTCCTACCTGATGGTAACAGTGAGAAGAGGGCATTCCCTGGGTGCTGGAGGTCCTTCATAATGGATGCTGCCTTTCTGAGACACCGCTCCCTGAAGATGTCCTGGGTACTTTGTAGGCTAGTACCCAAGATGGAGCCGACTAGATTTACAATCCTCTGCAGCTTCTTTCGGTCCTGCACAGTAGCCCCTCCATACCAGTGATGCAGCCTGTCAGAATGCTCCCCATGCTACATCTATAGAAGATACCACCTTTGATTTGGCCTATGGCAGTGACATCGTCAGTAAACTTAAATATGGCACTGGAGCTGTGGTTAACCACATAGTCATAAGTGTAGAGCGAGTAGAGCAGGGGGCTGAGCACACAGCTTTGTGGTGCACCTGTGCTGATGGAGACTGTGGAGGAGATGTTGTTGCCAATCGGAACTGGATTGGCAACAACATCCAGCTGTCTGTCCAGATTCAAATGTTTTTAATTGGCTGCAAAGCACTATGAGGTCAGGAACTGTGCTATGTAGTGTTGTCTTTCCTCACAGACATTGGGACAAAGTGTTATTGAGATCCCACATGTGGTTATGCTGAAATAATATTGTCTATGTGGAAATAAACTCGGGGCCAAAGCAGAGGAGAGTGCTTGCGGTAAAAGGATGAGACATTGGGAACACTCAACAGCGTTGGCAGCGTCTGTGGAGGGGGGAAACAGGACAATGGTCCAGGTCAGGTGACCAGTTACAAGTGTGTAAAGGGGAAATACTTCATTGGGACAGCGAAGGTGATGGGGATGGGGAGAGAAGGTGCTGCAGAAGGGAGGGAGATTTAGTCACAGAGGTTGGTGGAGAGGGGAAAAGGTGTGAGAAAGGATGAGGGGGGTTTAGCGATGGGGAGGAGGGTGGGTAGTATTGGGTGAAGATAGGAGGGGGGTGTGGATGGGAGTGTGGAGAGGAGGGGTGATAATAGACTGACCTGAGGCAGGTGAAGTGACTGGAGTGGAGGAGAGGGAGGGTGGTGTTGGGGAATAATGGGAGGGTGAGAGACAGCCAGTGAGGAACATAAGTGAATACTTGGGTCAAAACTCTTCCATGCTGTAGTTTTTAGTTAAAGAGCTTACTCAGAGTCAGAGAGTGGCACAGCATAACAACAGGACTTTTTGCCCACTGCATCCACGCCAACCATCGCTATTTGTACTGATGTCACAAGTCTGTGTTAATTACACACAGCTTCATGCTTTTCTCGTTAAGTCCCTGTCCAGCTACCCCTTAAATGTCCACCAGCTTCACTGGCAGTGTATTTCAGATACCAACAACTACTAATGTGAAACATATACCCTTCAGATCCTCTTTAAACCCTCCCACCCTCTCACTGCAAATATACTCTGGTTATCTACCTTATCTATGGTTTTCATTTCTTTACATTCCTCTATCATGTCACCTCCACTACTACCCTCTGCTTCCTACCACCAAGCCAATCTACATCTGCTTGGCTAGCAACCCCTGTTCTCACCTTCCAGACCAGCCAACCATGTGAGGTCTTGCTAAAGTCCACGTGGGCAACACCTACTGACATGCCCTCACCAATCTCCATCTCTTCAAAAACCCAGATGAATTTCTGAGATCTGATTTCTCAAACACAAAGTCATGTCAATTTCCCATAATCAGTCCAGAGGCAAGTAAGTTTTGCCCCTCAGAATCCCTTCCAATAACTTTCCCACCACTGAAATAAGGATTGCTGGCCAGTGGTTCCTTGGGTTATCCCTGCTGACCTTTTTAACTAAAGGCACAAATTAGCTATTCTCCAGTCTTCCAGTACCTCACTTGTAGCTAACAACATTACAAAATCTCTACCAAGCCCTAGCAGTCTCTTTCTTTGCTTCTCATTTCATCCTACGCACACCTGGTCAGGCGATGGGTATTCATGCATTTCAGGCCCTTCAACACTTGCTCCTTTGCAATGTTGATAAGGGAGTATCACTGATCTTCCCTTCCCCACCATCTCACACCAATCTTATTAACTTCCTAGTCCTTCTTCATGGTGAACACAGAGGAGAACTATTCATTTGAGACCTCACCCATTTCCTAAGGCTTCACACATACAGTAAATTACCACTTCGATCCTTTAGGGGGCCTGCTCTCTCCTTAGCAACCTACCCTTTTACTCTTAATATACTTATAGAATCCTTTTGGGGTTTCTTTCATTTGATCTGCCTGGGATATCCTGTAGTGTTTTCTTCTCATATCCCTCATAATCTTCAGAGGACTTGCCTGATAATAGACATCTATACCTGACATATGCCTCTATTTTTATCCTAACCATACCCTCAATATCTCTTGTCAACCAAGATTCTCAAATCTCATCAGGAACACTCTGACAGGAACATACTAGCTCTAAACTCTTATCTCATTTTTAAAAGTCTCTCACTTGCCAAATGTCCCTTAAGCTGCAAATAGTCTTTCCCGATCAGCTTCTGAGAATTGCTGTCTAATACTATTGAAATTGGACTTGCTTCAAATTAGCACTTCAATTAGAGGACCAATCCTTGCCTCAAGGTGTTTCCCCACTGACACTTCAGATGTAATTGTCAGGAACATTTGACTTCTCCCGGACCCCCTACATTTTACAGAAGGATACCAGGGTTACCAGAGATGTGCACAGGAGAAGCAATAAAAAAGCTTTCTCAGAACACTCTTCTCTTTGGGAAAGCTGTGGGTGCATCAGGTAAGGAGCAGGGTGGTAGCTGCCTCTGGGCCACCCTTTTAGTGTCATTTCAGCCCACAGTATGGAAGAGACTCGGCCCTGAAAAGAAATAGGCAGATGATCCAAAGCTCGATCACCTGGAGGAAGACAGAGAAACAGAGAGCCATGGGGGTCAGGGAGGAAATTCCAGAGCAGAGGATCCTTGCAGATGAAGATACATGACCAATGACCTGTGAGATAACTGGAACAAGTTCAAATAACAAAACCAAGCTGAACTGGCTATTGTAAATTACCCTGGTGTAATTGAGTGGTAAGTTGATCGGTACATATGGGACTGATCTGTGAACCAGCATTCACTTGATGGGATGAACATCCTCCTTCTGTATCATGAAGAAATATGAGAAATGTGAAATGAGAGAAATGAGGAATGAGGAATAAAAATCATTGCCAAAACCCAGGGGACGTGTGAATCCACAATTCAGCTTTATCAGTTGGAATGCTCACCTGCGCTAAACTAAGTGATGCAACATCTGGACACATTAGTTCATTTAGGTTCGGTGACCTCATACTGTTCCAGATCAGGAAATTTCATTCTGAATTTATGTTGTGTCATGTCCTATCCTATTAGGTAAGTTGAATTGAGACTACAAAGTCCATCTGTACTGTCACAGCAGGGTGATGCAGATGGTATCTTCTCTAATTCCCACCTCCATACCCCAGCTCCCTGCTCACTAAACCCTTCCCCAAACTATTATGATTTTCTCTGAGGGGCAGCCACTTTAAGTCCAGCATGATTTGTAAACCAACTAACTTAATATTTCTCTAGTATTAAGCTAAGTTATAGCACTCGGCTCTGAATCGCAAAGTTGTGGATTAAATTGTACTCCTGTGACTACTCTGAGCACAGAATCTATGTTGTCCATTAAGTGCTTCACTATATTGATAGATGATCCATCTCTCTTCCTCTTGTGATCCCTATTATTACATAAGCCAGCCTTCAGCCGATTTAATTCATTTCACGTGCTATTAAGAAACCACCATGAGCAATGGATAGAATGAAGTCCCACAGACGGAGATAGGTCAATGAAGATCGGTGCTCCAGAACTAGTTGAACCTCCAGCCAAGCTGTCCTAGTTGCTTACAACATTCAGATTTACCTGATCATGAGGAAAATATCTCAGGAGCACCCAATCACAAAAAAAGCAGGGCAAACCCGACCTGTTTAATCACTACCCAAATAATCTACTCTCTATCATCATCAAAGTGATGGAGGGTGTCATTGACAGTACTAACAACTGGCATTTACTCTCCAATAACCTATTCACCAATGCCCAGCTGGGTTTCACCAAGCCTATTCTCATCACTGCCTCAGATGAGACATGAACCAAAGAGTTCCAGAGGTGAGGTCCAAGCCTTTGTCTTTGGCATCATGGCAACATCTGGCCAGTTGTGGCATTAAGGAGTCTTGGTAAAACTGAACAGGAAAACACTCAAATATTTGGAGTCATACCTTCTCTAAATAAAGGTGACTATAGATTTTGGTGATCAATCATGCCAGGATGTCATTGTGAAAGTACCTTGACCCAAGCATCTTCAGCTGCTTCATTATAAGATCAGAAGTTTGCTGATGATTGTACAATGTTCAATTTGTAGTTCCCTGCAAAAATAAAGCAGCCCATGCTTGTGTTCAACAAAATACTCAGTATGCAATGATACTTATTATATAATATTCATGCCAATGAAGTGCCAGACAATGGCCAGAAAGTCTTATCCTATCCATGTCATTCAAGACATTACCACCACCAAGACCTCAATATTCTAGTTGTTACCATTAATCAGAAATGTAATTGGTTTAGCTAAATGAATGCTGCTGCTATAAGCATGGTTGGAGCGGGATTTCCATGGACTACATAGTACACAGAATACTTCCCACTTGTCTGGATGAGTACAGACAAATCTTGACAAACTCATCACAATTGAGGACAAAGCAGCCTCCTTGACTGGCACTTCATCCACTGCTTTAAATCATCCCTTACAACATAGCTCCAGTCAGTACCACCTACAAAATACATTTTAGTACTCACCTAGCCTCTGCCAATAACACTTAGCTCCATAACCAACAGGGACAGGACCAAAAGTTGCAATGAAACATTAACAACTGCAGAAACCTCCAAAGACGTGTTCTGATTTGGAAGTGTATTACTCTCTTTCACTGTTGCTGAGCCTGAATCCTCGGTCAGATAGCTGTTTGTTATGAACTGCTGGTTGCAAGATTTTACTTCCCTAGCGATTGGTATCCACATAATGAAGATTTTTCCATAACTTGTCTGAAGCTTGTAATTTTATTGTAAGAGTTCAAATGAAATGTCTATGGTTGTTAGGAGTGTTCCTTGGCATTGTGATACAGTCTTTGAGCTTTTGTCACTTGGCTAGTGTCCATGTGTCTTTTGGTCTCTTTGTAAGACCTAAGTGATTATGGTTCTTTTGTTTCCATGCTCTCATGATGTTTAGCCTATTTTCAGAACTTGGTTTTAGAGCCATAGAGTGGTACAGCACAAAAATAAGCCCTCTGGGTCACTGAGTCCACACTGACCATTAAGCGCCCAATTTCACGCTATTCCTATCCTAACCCATTTTATTCCTCCTGTATTCCCATTATTCACCTTTTCCCTCCCATTCCTGATTCCACTACTTACCCACAGATTTGAGACAATTTTGCACAGTCTAATTGGCCTACCTGCCCACACTTTATTAGGATGTGGGAGAAAGCAGGAGCATCTGGGAGAAGCCCCTGAAACTGCAGAACATGCAAACTCTACGGTCGTCATTGGGTGACAGGATCGTACCCAGCTTACCGGAGCAGTGAGGAGCAACTTAAGCAGCCTCACCACTGTGCTGTGCTTATGGTTCAGCAGTTATTGAAAGAGATGGAGGAAGCCCCATGCTTGAAAATGAAATGCTCATCTTTCTAATTTAACCACAGCTTTCAAATGGGAGGCTAGAGAAGAAAATGTGGGAGCCCTGGCTGAGACATTTGCATCATTGTTAGCCATGGGTGAGGTGCTGGTAGACTATAGGATGGAAAATGCTGTGCCTTTATTTAAGAAGAGCAGCAAAAAAAAAACAACCTGGGAACTATTGACCCATAAGCCTAACATTTGTAGTAGGTGAGTTACTGGAGAGGATTCTGAGGGATAAGAAACAAGTATGGTACATCTGGAAAGACAGGGGTTGTTTAGGAGTAGTCAGCTTGGCTTTGTGCTTAGAAGACCAAGAAAGATTATGAAGGCAGGAGGGTAGATGTAAGTAAGGACGTTAGTAAAGCTTTTTTTTAATCACTAATTTTTATTGCAACACCAACAAATTACATTCAAAACAACCAGCTTCTGATTACATTTTGACTGTTTAACCCAACCACCCCTCAACCTTCATCGCCATCCCCCCTCCACACCTCATCCTCATCCCCACCCCCTCTCCACCCCTCTCTCTCCCCACCCCAGCCCTCTCCCCTCCACCAACCAACTGAATAGTAGTGCATACACAGACAGAGCATTCCTATTTAACAGAAGATCTTTTAAGTTAGATATCAGATTTGTCCATATTAAGATTGTGTTTGGTCGTGCATCATTTACTCTTGCTGATGATCATTCCAGGTAAGAAATGTCCAAAAGCCTCCAAAGCCAGCGAGTACTTGAAATATCATGGGGAGGTTTCCAACGCTGGCCTACAATCTTCTTAGCTGCAGTCAGGCCTGCCAACCAGATTTTGTGTGTTTTTTCCATAAGGGAAAGGTGGGAGTCATCATTTAGAAGACATACAGTGGGGTCCATTGGTAATTGTACCCCCGTTAGTTCTGTAAGAGCACTGATAACCTTCCCCCCACAAACCAAGAACCCCTGGACATTCCCATGCAACATGTATAAAAGAGCCAATGGTTCTGTGGGGGCAAAATGAGCAATGTGGGTCAGGAACCAATCCCATTTGATGTCTAATTCTCAGTGTTAGATATGCTCTATGACAAAATTTCAAGCGTATATACTGATGATTCAGGTTTTTTGAAGCACCAGCAGCATTATCCCAAATTGCATCCCAGTCTAAGTCTTGTCCCAATTCAGATATGTCCTGATCCCAGGCTTTCATTCCTGATGTAGGTATATATTTCTGAGAGTTTAATTTATCATAGATATATGACACTATCTGTCTTGTAGCACTCTGTATCCAACTTAAAATGGGACGGTCCTTTAAATCTGACCCCCAGGGAACCCTGTAGGCTTTACAAGCTGATCTTACTCTAAAGTAGAAGAAAAGAGAGTGTTTATTAATATTATATCGAGATACCAGTTCTTGAAAGCTAAGGATAGTACTTGCCCCATTAATATCTTGAAGAGTAGTAATACCTTTATCCTCACAAGTTCTGTTAGAGAATGGTTCCCCCCAGATAGAAGATGACTATTGTTCCATAACGGAGATGATTTGGGCCATACGCTTTTAAATTTTAGGAATTTTTCTGCTGCTCTAAACACTTGTAGGACTTTAGTAAAGCTTTTGATAAAGTTCTACATGGCAGGCCACCCTGGAAGGTTAGCTCTGCAAGAGATTCAGGGAGAGCTAACTGATTGGATACACAATTGACTTGATGGTAGAAAGCAGATGGTAAGGAGAGAAAGTTGTTTGTCAGGCTGGAGGCCGGTGGCTGGTGGTGTGCCCCAGAAGTCAGTGTTGGCTCTTTGTTGTTTGTCATCTATGTCAACAGTCTGGATAGTAATGCACAAGCCATGGTTAGTAAATTTGCTGATGACATTAAAATAGTGTGGCTGTACAGGGCACTGGTGAAACCACACTTGTAGTATGGTGTTCAGCTTTAGTCACTCTGCTATAGAATATATGTTATTAAACTAGAAAGAGTGCAGAAAAGATTTACAGGTTTATGATGAGAGTGGAAAGATTTAAGAGGAACATGAGGGGCAATCTTTTATACAAAGGTTGATATTCATGTGGAATCTGCTACTAGCAGAAGAGGTTCATACAATAACAATTTTTAAAAGACAGTGGACAGTTACCTGGATTGGAAAGGTGTAAAAGATTATGGGCCAAACTCTGGCAAATAGGACTAGATTGTAGGGGGCATCTTGGTTAGAATAGCCCAGTTGGGCCAAAGGGCATGTTTCCATACTGTATATCTCTATAACTTAACGATTCTATGACTGTATCTCTAAATTGAACTTTTCATATGTTCTGTTACTGCTGAAGCAAAGAGACCGATATATTAGTTTCTTCATATGCACTCCTTTAGAGTTTAAAGCCCAAAGGCACCAACTGTGCTCTTAACTACTTCCACCATCTGGTGAAGTTGCATCAAGCTTAAATGGATTTGTATCCACAACTGCTGATTGCTTCTGTTATCAGAAGGATTTGATAATCCATCAAACCTGCCTGGTAATTGGTGTATGAGGTGATTGCCAACGGGATGAGTGGCTGGCCATTGAAGTAGTGAAAGGAGAGGACATCCACACTCTCCCCATCTTCTCATTGCCTTAACAGTGATAGAGTTCCTCCTGTCCTTACCTACCATCTCATCAGCCTCTGCATCGAAACCATTATCCTCTCCAACTTCTGCCATCCTACTGCTAAACATGTTTTTACCTCTCTCACCACCCCCCACCATTTTCCGCAGGGATAGCTCCTTCTCTGATTCCCTTACCCATATTTCCCTCCCCACTAATCTCCCTCGCGGTACTTATCTCTGCAAGCAGCTTTAGTGCTACACCTGCCTATCCACCTCCTCCCTCACCTCCATTCAGGGCCCCAGGCGGTCCTTCCAGGTGAGGCAACACCTCACCTGAGAATCTGCTGGGATCGTCTATTGTGTCCGGTGCTCCTGATGTGGCCTCCTGTACATTGGTGAGACCCATCGCAATTTGAAGCACTGCTTCGTCAAGCACCTGCGCACTGCCCGCCACCAGTGTATCTTCCATATGGCCCAACATTTTAATTCCGATTCCCATTCCCATTCCAACATGTCAATCCATGGGCTCGTTTTGTGCCAAGATGGGGCCACCCTCAGGGTGGATGAGCAACACATTATATTCCGTCTGGGTAGCCTCCAACCTGATGGTACGAATATCGATTTCCCCTCTCTGACCTTTTACTTGACTATATCTTCCCCCGGGTTCTCTCCTCCTTCCCTTTCTCCTATGGTCCAGTCTCCTATCTTAATAGATTATTTCTTCTAAAGCTCTTGACCATTCCCACCCACCTGGCTTCACCTATCACCTTCCAGCTAGCCTCCTTTTATTCCCCTCACCTTTTTATTTTGGCATCTTGCTCCTTCCTTCTCAATCCTGAAGAAGGGCCTCATCAGAAATGTCGGCCGTCTATTTTTTTCCTTAGATGCTGCCCGGCCTGCTGAGATCCCCCGGCATTTTATGTGTGTTGCTGTGGATTTCCAGCATCTGCAGGCTTTCTCGTGTTTATGAGGAAAAATGCGGCTTTGGTTTTCAATTGACAAATGGGGGTGGAGGTCAACAATGCCAAAGAACAGCAAGGCCTTCCATGAATTTGTTTCTGTGATTTCTCTGGAATAGTGACAATTTGATGTCTTTGTAACTGTAGTGGTCAGTAATGAGATAACTTAGAATACAACTGTGCCACAGAAACACAGATTACAGCTTATTTAGGACCTTTCATGATTTAAGATGCTCCAGGATGCTTTTCAGCCAATAAAATTACGCTTTTGAATGTTGTTGCATAATGTAGAGAACTTGGCACCCACAAACATCAGTGTGATAATGAGAAGATAATTGTTTATTTTTCCTTCGGCTGAGAGATACATATTGACCTGGAACCTATGGTTACAACAGCACAACTTTTCGTTAAGTGTTTAAGCTATACTATGTTCCCTGCTTCCTTATGTGCTAGCCACAAACCTGTCTTTCACTGGCTTTATTATTATTTTGATTTTGTGGGGCTGGGGAGGGGGAGGTCTGGCCATCACCGGCAGAGTCACCCAGCGTTTATTTCTCACCCTTGAATGTTCTTGAGAAATGGATGGTGAGCTGCCTTCTTGAACCATTGCAGTCCATCTGGTAAATCCCTCAGCATTCCCAGTATATAGCCCCCATGACAATGAAAAAATATGGTTCCAAGTCAGGGCAGTGTGTGGCCTGTCCTTCTCAGTGATGTAGGTCATGTGTTTGGAAGGTGCTTTCTGAGTAGCCCAGACACAGAACTACAGTGCATTTTGTATTGGTACACACTTGCAGATATGGTTCCCCAGTGGAAGAGAGAACAGATGATTTGAATGGTGGATGGTGTGCCAGTCAAGCTTTATCCTGAATGGTACTGAGCCTCTTGAGAGCTGCAGAGGCAGCACTCCTCCAGGCAAGTGGAAAACATTCCTCCATGTTTCTGATTTGTGCCTTGTGGAAGGAGGTGAGTAACTTACTGCAGGATCCCAGCCTATGACCTGAAGTAGCTGTGGTCTCTCTTGTGTAGAACCACATTAAGCTGCCCCTTAAATGATGTGGGTCTAGAAACTCTATTGAAGGGAAATATATATTTTTATGTGCTAGCCATAGAATTTTATCTGAAACTGAACTGTACACCCTGTACACTTGCTCGAAGTTTTCCTGATTCTCTTTCCATAAGTTATTCACATGTATAGTCTGTTGGTTACATGTAGTGACATCATCTACTGATGAAGGGTGCGTGGTTTTCCTCAAAGGGTATGTGAACTCTGAAGAAGCACAGGGTCCTCAGGCACTGGAGCATTTTAAGTGCCAGGACGGGCTTGTTAGTTGAGGTATTTCTAATTTGCAGTTCTGGGTATAAAGAGATTGAGGCAAGTTTCTTAGATCCTTAGAAAGAGGTGACATACGATTAAAAGATGTAGAATCCTTGTGGGTCGAGTTGAGAATCTGTAAGAGCAAAAAGACCTTATTGGGATTTATATAAAGAGCCTCAACAGTAGTCAAGATGTGGGGTATAAATTTCAATGGGAAATAGAAAAGGCATGTAATAATGGCAATTTTATGATAATCATGGGGGATTTTAATATGCAGGTAGATTGGGAAAATCAGGTTGGTGCTGGATCCCAAGAGAGGAAATTTGTAGAATGTCTATGAGATGGCTTTTTAGAGCAGCTCGTGATTGAGCCCACTAGGGGAAAGGCAATTCTGGATTGGGGCTTGTGTAATGAACCAGATTTGATTAGGGAGATTAAGCTAAAGGAGCCTTCCGGAAGCAGTGATGATAATATGATGGAATTCACCCTGCAGTTTGAGAGGGAGAAGCTAAAGTCAGATGTATCAGTATTACAGTGGAGTAAAGGGAGTTACAGAGGCATGAGAGAGAAGCTGGCCAAAGTTGATTGGAAGAGAACGCTAGCAGGAACGATGGCAGAACATTGGCTGGAGATTCTGGAGTCAATTCAGAAGGTGCAGGATAGAAACATCTCAAAGATGATGAAGTATTCGAAAGGAGGATGAGACAACTGTGGGTGACAAGGGAAGTCAAAAACAGTATAAAAGCAAAAGTAAGGGCAAATAATACAACAAAAATTATTTTGTAGTTAGAAAACTGGGGAAGTTTTAAAAACCAACACAAGGCAAATAAAAAAAAACATAAGGAGCAAAAAGACAAAAATATCAAAGAGGATTCCAAAAGTTTTTTTTCAGAAATATAAAGAGTAAAAGAGAGGTGAGATTGGCTATTGGACCACTGGAAAATGACCCTGGAGTGGAAAAATGGGGGACAAAACAATGGTGGAGTAAGTATTTCACTTCACTCTTCACTGTGGGAGACACTAGCAATATGCCAGAAATTCAAGAGTGTCAGAAGTAACTGTAGTTGCTATTACTAAGTAGATGGTGTTTGGGAAACTGAAAGGTCTGAAGATAGATAAGTCACCTGGACCAGATGTACTACACCCCAGGGTTGTGAAAGAGGTGGCTGAGGAGATTGTGGAGACATTAGTAATGACCTTTTGAGAATGACTAGATTCTAGAATGGTTCCAATGGACTGAAAAATTGCAAATGTCACTCCACTCTTTAAGAAGGAAGTGAGGCAGAAGAAAGGAAATTATAGGCCAGTTAACCTGGCTTGAGTGGTTGGAAAATTGTTGGAGTCCATTATTAAGGTTTGGGGGTACTTGGAGTCACATGATAAAGCAGGCCAAAGTCATTATGGTTTCCTTGAGGGAAAATTTTGCCTGACACTTCTGTTGGAATTCTTTTGAGGAAATAACAAAGGAGAGTCAGTGCATGTGGTGTATTTGGATTTTAAGAAGACTTTTCACAAGGTGCTGCATATGAGGCTGCTTAACAGGATAAGAGCATGTGATATTACAGGAAGGATACCAACATGGATAGAAGATTGGCTAACTGGCAGAATGTTAAGAGTGGGAATAAAGGGGCCCTATTTTGCTTGGCTGCCAGTGACAAGCGGTTTACGGCAGGGGTCAGTAATGATACTGCTTCTTTTCACGTTATATGTCAATGGTTTGGATTACAGAATTGATGGCTTTGTGGCCAAGTTTGCAGATGATACAAAGATTGGCGGAGGAATAGGTAGTGTTGAGGGAGCAGAGAGTCTGCAGAACTGTACACATTGGGATAAGGGGCAAAGATGTGGCAGACGTAATATAGTGTAGGGAAGTGTGTGGTCATCCATGTTGGTAGGAAGAATAAAGGCATCGGCTATTTTCTAAACAGGGTGCAAACTTAAAAATCAGTGCTGCAAATGGACTTGGGAGTCCTTGTGCAGGTTTCCCCAAAAGTCAACTAACATGTTGAGTCAGTGTTAAGTAAGGCAAATGAATTTTAGCATTTATTTAGAGAGGACTAGAATATACGAGCAAGGATGTGATGCGGAGGCTTTATAAGGCTCATGTCAGACTGCACATGGAGTATTGGCAGAAGTTTTGGGCCCCTCATCTGAGAAAAGATGAGCTGTTATTGGAGAGGGTCCAGAGGTGGTTCTCGAGAATTATTCCAGCAATGAAGGGGTTAATGTATGAGGAGCATTTGATAGCTCTGGGCCTGTATCCACTGGATTTTAAAAGAATTAGTTGGGATCTCATAAAAACTTATCGAATATTGAAAGGCCTACACAGAGTGGATGTGGAGAGGATGTTTCCTATTGTGGGTGAGTCTAGGACCAGAGGGCAAAGCCTCAGAATACAAGGACATCCATTTAGAACAAAGATCAGAGGAATTTGTTTAGCCAGAGGGTAGAGAATCTGTGGAATTCATTGCCACGGATGCCTGTGCAGGCCAAGTCACTGAATATATTTAAAGCAGAGATTGATGGGTTTTTGGTTAGTCTGGACGTCAAAGATTATGTGGAGAAGACAGGAGAATGGGATCGAGAGGGATAACAATTCACGTTGGAATGACAGAGTGCACTTTATGGCCTGAGTGGTTCAATTTTGCTCCTATGTCTTGTGATACTATGGCATCCTAACTTGATTGAGTTTTTTGATGCAATAACAGGGATGATTGATGAAGGCAGAGCTATGGATGTTGTCTACATGGATTTTAGTAATGTGTTTGAAAATGTACCTCATAGGAGGCACATCCAGAAGATAAAGATGCAAGATTTCCATGGTGAATTGGTCATTTGGCCTGCCCATAGAAGACAGGGAATAGTGGTTGAAGGGACCTATTCTAGCTGGAGATCTGTGATTAGTGGTGTTCCACAAGGATCTGTACTGGAACTGATGCTGTTTGTGATGTATTCAAATGACCTGGATGAAAATGTACTGTAGATGGGTGGGTTAGCAGATGATATAAAGATTGGTGGTGCTATGGACAGTGTAGAAGACTGGCACAGAATACAGTGGAATATAGGTCAGTTGCAGATATGGGCAGAGAAGTGGCAGACAGAGTTTAACCCAACCAAATGTGAAGTGTTGCACCTCGGTAGATCAAATGTAAAGAGACAGGACACTGTTCAGGACAAGATCTTTAACAGTGTTGATGAGCAGAGGGATGTTGGGGTCCATGTTCATAGCTCCCTGAAAGTGGCTACGCAGTCTGATAGCCTGGTTAAGATACCATATGACAGGCTTGCCTTTATGAGTTCAAAAGTCAGGAAGTTATGTTGCAGCTTTATAAAATTCTGTTTTGTCCGCATCTGGAGTATTGTGTACAGCTTTGGTTGCCCCATTATGTGAAGGTTGTTGAGATCACAGAAAGGGTGCAGAAGAGGGTCACCAGGATGCTGTGTGGATTAGAGGGCATATGTGCTATAACACGAGGCTGGGCAAGCTTGCGTTGTTTTCTTTGTGCGGCAGAGACTGGCGGGGTGGGGGAGATCTGATACAGGTATACAAGACTATGTGAGGCATAGGTAGAGTATTCAGACAATTTCTGTTTCACAGAGTTGAAATATCTAATACCAGGGGGCATGTAATTAAGATCAGAGGGGGTATTTTCAAAGGAGATGTGAGGGGCAAGTTTCTCACAGAGATTGGGGGTGCCTGGAATACCCTGCCTGGGGAGGTGGTAGAGGCAGATACATGAGGGATTTTTAAGATAGCCACACAAATGTGAGGGAAATGGAAGGATATTGATATTGTGTGAGCGGAAGGGATTAGTTTAACTAGCCATTTGTTTACCAATTTAACTGATTTGGCACAACGTTGTGGGCCAAGGGGCCTGTTCTGAGCTGTACTGGTCTATGTTTGATGTTGTAAGAAAATCATGAACAGAGAAATCCTTGCAGAAAGCAGAGAGTGGTGGGGGTTGTGGTGGAGGTGTGGTAAAGATATGCATGGTGCTAGGATCCCATTGAAGATGGTGGATGTTGTGGAGAATGATGTGCTGGATGCGAAGGTGGGTGAGGATAAGAGAAACTCTGTCCCCCATTAAGGCAGCAGGAAGATGGGGTGAGGGCAGATGTCCAGGAAATGGAGGAGATGTGGGTGCAGCCAGCATCAATGGCAGAGGAAGAGAAACCACATACTTTGAAGGAGAACACCCAGATGTTCCAGAAAGGAAAGCCTCATGTTGTGACCAGATGTGGTGGAGATGGAGGAACTGAGAAAAGGAAATGGCATTTTACAAGTGACAAGATTGAAAGGCAGAGCCCTTAGACTCCCCACTCCCTGCATTCATCCTGCTGGTGAATGTACAGTCTCTGGAAAATATAACTAAGGTTCACAGAGCAAGATTCCTGTACTGGAGGGACATCAGGGACTGCTGTGTACTTCGCTTTATAGAAACATGGCTCGCCACTGACATTTTGAACACAGTGTGGCACCACGAGGGCTTCACCATTCACAGCAAGGACAGGATGAGCTGACTCTTTTAAAGGTAGAGGAGATGGAGTATGTTTCATGATCAACTCATCATAGTACTCAGACATGACGGTTCTGTCTCAGTCCTGCTCACCTGACCTGAAACGTCTAGTGATTAAGTGATGTCTATTTTATCTGCCGAGGAAGTTTTCTGCCATCATCCTGTTAGATGTACATTCCACCTTTGGCCAATGTCAGGCAGGCACTGGAGGAGCTGAGCAGCGTAATTAGCAATCACGAAACAGTACATATTGATGCCTTCATTGCAGGTGATTTCATGCAGGCCACTAACATGTCACCTGTGGAACCAGAGGAGCCAACACATTCGACTGTTATATTCTCTTGAGGAGCATTTATTGTGCCACTCCATGCCTGTACTTTGGAATGTCTGATCACCTGGCTGTACTTCTACTGCCGGCAGATAGCCAGGGACTAAAGACTGCAGAACTACTGGAGAATCAAGAAGGTATAGTCAAGGGAGGTGGAGGAGCGCTTATTTATTTAAATCTTGCATCCATCCCACAAAAGGAGGGAGTAAACATCTTTGCGTTATCACTCTATCGCAATGTACAGACATGTGAATTTAAGTCTAATGGTTTGTAGGAAGCTGCGGTCCTGTAGCCTGTTGGTCCTGGCTTTAATGCTGTGGTACCATTTGCCAGGTGGAAGCAGCTGAAACAGGTTATGTTTGGGGTGACTGGTGTCCCCAGTGATCTTCCAGGTCTTCTTTACACACCTGCTGCTATAAATGTCCGCAGTGGAGGGAGGTTCACATCCACAGATGCACTGAGCTGTCCGTGCCACTCTCTGCAGTGCCCAGCGATCAAGGTTGGTGTGGTTCCCATACCAGGGGCAGTGATACAGCCAGTCAGGATGCTCTCAGTGGAGCCCCTGTGAAAGGTGTGGAGGATTTGGGGGCTCACACAGAATTTCTTCAGTCACCTGAGGTGGAAGAAACACTGTTGTGCTTTTTTTGTCACACAGCCACTGTGTACAGTCCAGGTGTGATCATCGGTGATGTGTATGCATAGGAACGTGAAACTACTCACCCTCTCAGCCGCAGTGCCATTGATGTTGATCAGGGTGAGCCTGTCTCCGTTCCTCCTGTAATCCACGATCAGCTCCCTTGTTTTTTGGACACTGAGGGAGACGTTGTTATCTTGGTAGCACTGTGTCAGGGTGTTAACCTCTCCTCTGTAGGTTACAGGACTGCTTTGAGTTAGTAAACTGGGCAATATTCAGGGGTTCATTTTTGAATCTAAATGAATGTGCCACAGCTGTTAGCGACTTCATCAAGACCTCTGTGGACAAATGTGTGCCTTCGAGAACATACCGGACATACCCAAACCAAAAACCATGGATGAACCAGAAGATTCATAGTCTGCTGAGGGCTAGACCTACGGCATTCAAGACTTCTGATCCAGGACTAAGTCTAGCTATGACCTATGGAAGGCTATTTTAAAAGCAATAAAAGAATTTCAATTGAGGATAGAGATGGAATTGGATGAACATCAGCTCTGGCAGGGTTTGCAAAGCCATTTCTTCCTACAAGGCAAAACCTAATATCATAAATGTCTGTGATGCTTCACTTCCAGATGAGCTCAACACATTTTATGTATGCTTTGAAAGGGAGAATAGAACTACACCTGTGCAAATCCCTGCAGCATCTGGTGACCCCATGATCTCTGTTTCAAAAACCAATGTCAAAACATCTTTCAAAAACTGTGAACCATTGCAAGGCTCAGGGCCCTAATGGTGTATCTGGCAGGTCTTTGAAATCCTGTGTTAACCAACTGACAGGCTGACAGACAGACAGACATACTTTATTGATCCCGAGGAAATTGGGTTTCATGACAGCTGCACCACCAAGAATAGTGAAGAAATATAGCAATATAATACCATAAATAATTAAATAATAATAAGTTAATCATGCCAAGTGGAAAAATAAGTCCAGGACCAGTCTGACACTCCAAGGGAGGAGCTGTAAAGTTTGATGACCACAGGCAGGAATGACTTCCTACAACGTTCAGTGTTATATCTCGGTGGAATGAGTCTCTGGCTGAATGTACTCCTGTGCCTAACCAGTACATTACGGAGTGGATGGAAGACATTGTCCAAGATGGTATGCAACTTGGACAGAATCCTCTTTCCAGACACCACCGTCAGAGAGTCCAGTTCCACCCCCACAACATCACTGGCCTTACGAATGAGTTTGTTGATTCTGTTGGTGTCTGCTACCCTCAGCCTGCTGCCCCAGCACACAACAGCAAACATGATAGCACTGGCCACCACAGCCTCGTAGAACATCCTCAGCATCGTCCGCTGGCGGGGGTGTTCAGTCTTTCTTTGCTGCATTCAGAGTTTCTCACCTGCTTCAAAAGGGTGAATCATACAATTGCCTAGGAGGAGCAAGGTGAGCAGCCTCAACGACTGTCACCCACTCATGTCTACTGTGATGGTGCTTTGAGAGGTTGGTCATGGACAGAATCAATACCCCAGTCCACATCAAAGGATCAGCAGTGGAAAGGGTGAGTAGTTTCAAGTTCCTGGGTGTTAATATTTCTGAAGATCTATCCTGGGCCCAACATATTGTTGCATTTACAAAGAAGGCATGGCAATGGCTGTATTTCTTTTGGAGTTTTAGGAAACTTGAGGACACTTGCAAATTTCCACAGTTTTACCCCGGAGAGCATTCTAACTGGTTGCATCACCATCTGGAAGACGCTAACCATTCTTATACTGGCCTCATGGTGATTAACCTTTCTGTGTTAATCTGTTTGCTCATGGCATTTACAAGACAAATAAGGATAATGCTGCAACTAGTTATTCATCAAAAATCAAAAGATCTTTGGAATTTTCCAGTGGTTTATACAAGGAAAATTTTCCAGTTTATACAAGGAAAATTTTCCAGTTTATACAAGGAAAATTTTCCAGTTTATACAAGGAAAATTTGCTGATTCACAGAGCAGGTCCCATGGAATTCAGTTCACAGAATCCTGTCCAAGTAGTGCTCCTGCAGAGAGAGAAATTTGAGCTTTCAGTGAGCAGAGAGTTCTCGGAGATACCATTGTAAGGTATTTACTTATTTTTTGTGATTGTTTAGTGAGTATTACAGATTTTTTCCCCCCTACTAGGGTAATAGTTTAAAATGAACTCAGAAAAATTATTTCAATTAATTTCTTTATTCACTTTTGGGATCTGTATATCACTAACAAGGTTCAAATTTGAAGTACAGCATGGTAGCATAGTGGTCAGCACAATGCTTTACAGTCTCAGCGATCCAGGTTCAATTCCTGCCTCCACCTGTAAGGAATTTGTACAATCTCCCCATGTCGGTGTGGGTTTCCTCCGAAAGCTCCATTTTCCTCCTACAGTCCAGAGACTTACTGGTTGGCAGGTTAATTGGTCATTGTAAATTGTCCCGTGATTAGGCCAAGGTTAATTGAATTGAATTGACTTTATTTTTTACATCCTTCACATACATGAGGAGTAAAAATCTTTGTTATGTCTCTGTCTGAATGCTCAATGTGCAATTTATAGTAATTAATAATAAATAGTATGTACAACAGGACAGTCAATAAAGCATAGAAATACAATTGTATCAGTATGAATTAATCAGTCTGATGGCCTGGTGGAAGAAGCTTTCCCGGAGCCTGTTGGTCCTGGCTTTTATGCTGCGGTACCGTTTCCCAGATGGTAGCAGCTGGAACAGTTTGTGGTTGGGGTGACTCAGGTCCCAATAATCCTTTGGGCCCTTTTCATGCACCTGTCTCTGTAAATGTCCTGAACTGTGGGATGTTCACATCTACAGATATGCTGGACTGTCTGCACCACTCTCTGCAGGGTTCTGCAATTGAGGGAAGTACAGTTCCCATACCAGGGGCAGTGATACAGCCAGTCAGGATGCTCTCAATCGTGCCCCTGAAGAAGGTCTTGAGGATTTGGGGGCTCACACAGAACTTCTTCAGTCGCCTGAGGTGGAAGAGATGTTGTTGTGCTTATTTTTGCCTCACAGACAGTGTGTACAGTGCCCCTCTAGAAAGCCCTTAGGATTTGAGGACCCATACCAAACTTCTTCAACCATCTGAGGTGAAAGAGGTTAAACTGGGGTAATGCTGGGCGGCTCAGCTTGAAGGGCCAGAAAGGCCTGTCCGTGCTGAATATCAATAAATAAAAAGTACATTTATTATGAAAGTACCTACCTGTCACCATATACGAACTTCAGATTTATTTTCTTGCAGGCATTCTTGACAGAACCAGGTCAGCATTTATTGCTCATCTCTAATTGCTATTGAGAATGGGGAGGTGAGTCACTGCTTCCAGTGGAGGTGATTCCAGAGTGCTCTTGGGATGGGTGTCCCAGGATTTAAACCCAGCGATGGTGAAGTGTCAGCAATATGTTTCAGGATATGAGACTTGGAGGAGGAAAAGCATTTAAATATAACTGTAACTAATTATTGCATAAAGGATCTACCTCACTAAGGATAATATAAGAAATGGCAAGGCATGCTGTGATTCTAGACTGCAGTATGTGGGAGTTAGAGTACAACATGATTATCCCAAGGTGGGAAATACCTCCAACTTATAAGTTTCAGGAGCAGAGTTACTGAGTTAAAGTTTGAGTTAGACATGCTCTGATTTTATGGGAGCTGCACTTTCTGGGTAGTTGGATCCAGAACACAGACAGACATCAGAAGAATGCATACGTTCAGTAGGGGAGAGTATGACCGTAAGGGAAGTAGATAATGAGGATTTATAGGAGATTGAGAAGGTGTACTGCAGGTATCCTCTACCTGTGAGGACAGGGAGAAAGACCAAGAGAATGGGAATTAGAAGTCTGTCCAAGATGAGAGAGGATAGAGGGATCAAAAAGGAAATGTGGTGGTTAAATATGTCTATATTTCTGGTAACAGAAAGCATTGTCTGCAGCCAAGGACAAGTATCCTGACGTTTATGTTGCCCACTCAATGGAAGGGTAAGGGATGTGGAAAGAATCTGAGAAGATAAAAGGGACAATCATGGCAAACTACACAGGGAGACCTTAAATGGTTTTTAACAGAGTGCAGATAAAATATATTCTGCTAAAAAGGAAAGAACAAACTGAATGCCCATGAGACTCCATTGCTCAACAAAGACCTAAGCTGAATGAAGGTATTAACGGGAAGGAAAGAGGCTGACATCAAATACACTGACAGTAGAAGAGTGCATGATATGATGATTCAAAGGGATTCTGAGAGAGGGAGAAAATGCAATTCCAAAATCAAAGGGAAAGGACAAAATTAAATATACAACTTTGTGCAGCTTTTTAAAATCCTGAGCAGCGACCCCTCCATACCAGATGGCGATGCAACCGGTTAGAATGTTCTCCATTCTACACCTGTAGAAGTTTGCAAGTGTTGTTAGTGACATACCAAGTCCCCTCAAACTCCTAATGAAATACAGATGCTGTCATGACTCCAATTGCATCAGTATTTTGGGCTTCAGATATGTTAACAGCTAGGAACTTGAAACTGCTCACCCTTTCCACTTGATCCCTTGATAACGACTGATGTGTGTTCCCTCAACTTCCCATTCCTGAAGTCCACAGTCAATTCCTTGCTCAAACTAACGTTGTGCAAGGTGGTTGTTGCAATTCAATTATTCAATCAGATGATGATATATCACTCTCCTGAACACCTGAAATTTTGCTAACATTAGTTGTGTAGTCAGTAAGTTTATAGATAGCGTTTGAGCTGTGTCTAGCCACATGTTCATGGGTGTAAGAGAGTAGAGCAGTAAGCTAAGCACACATCCTTGAACTGCATCAGTGTTGATTGTTAGTGAGGAGGAGATGTTATTCCCGAATCACACTAACTGTGGTCTCTTGGTGAGGCCTACAAACTTTGCCAGAGCTGATGTGTATCTTATCCTCAATTGGAATTGATTTTTCACTCTTAAAATAGTCTTCCATTGGTCGTACTTGGACTTCTTGTATAGTTCTGGATCACTCATCTTGAAGGCCACAAATCTAATACTCAGCAGCCTATGGATCTCCTGAATCATCCACGGCTTTTGTTTTGGGTATGTCTGGAAGTTTCTCAAACGCACACACTCATCCACATGATGACATTAGTGACAACTGTGGCTTATTCATTCAGATTCCAAGATGAATCCCTGAATGTTGTCCAGTCCACCAACTTAAAAGTGGTCCTGTAAGCACTTCTCTGCCTCCTTTGACCATACCTTCTTGGCCTTTTCTACTGATGGTGTGGTCTTTAGTCTCTGCCTATATGCTGGGAGTAGAAGTATAGCCAGGTGATCTGACTTTCCAAAGTGTGGGTGCAGTAAGCATTCTTGATAGTGTTATAATGGCTGTCATGCGTGTTGGTTTCTGTGGTTCCTCCGGTGATAGTTGCTCAGAGACTTTTTCAAGCTGGCTTGGTTGAAATCCCCCCCAATGACAGGAAAGGCATCAGGGTGTGCAGTTTTGTGACTGCTGATTATGTTGCTTAGCTCCTCAGTGCCTGCCTGACATTGGTCTGTGGAGGAATATACACCACTAACAGGATGGTGGCAGAAAAATCCCTTGGCAGATGAAATGACCACTAGATGTTCCAGTTTGGGTGAGCAGGTCTGAGACAGAACCACCACATCTGTGCACCACAATGTACTCATCATAAAACATATTCCATCTCCTCTACCTTTAAAAGTCTGAGCCATCCTGTCTTTGCAGAGAATGTTGAAACCATCGGTCTGCAGCACTGTGACCAAAATGGCAGATGTGAGCCATATTTCCCTGATGCAAAGTACACAGCAGTCTCTGATGTCCCTCTGGTACAGCAATATTGCTCTGGGATCTTAATTTTTATTTTCCAGAGACTGTACATTGTGCAGCAGGACAATCTGGCGTGGGGGTCTAAGGCATCGGTGTTTCAATCTGGCCTGCTTACTGAAGTCCCAAGGCTGTAACTATGTATTTCAGCTGCAGTAGTCCTAAATGGGAATACTTGATGAATTCCATTGGAGCTGAATGCAAAGAGGGTCCATTTATCAGCAGCATCTAAAACAAAGGTTATGCTGTATATCCTTTGTAATGGAACGTACTGTGCTGTGTTATGTGAGATGGATGTAGGAATGTATTTGTGTGCTGTGTATGTGTGTTGTATCTGTGGCGTGTACAGTATGTGCCCATGCAGCAGGCATGTATCATGCAGTATGTGTGTGTGCTGGTAATGGGGGAGATGTTTTCTCACATTCACTCTATGCAAATGCCATTTGGGTTCTTCAGCAGGTCTGGTCTGAAATCACTCTGGATTTGAAACCACTTTGATTACTACAGAGATCCTAGGTCAATGGAGTAGGAGCCCACTGGGAGATAAATAAATATTTTTTATTTTGCGAAGTGAAATAATTTTAATTTAAAAAAATACATCATTTTTAAAATTTTCAAAAACATTCTTTAACTTTGATATTTTTAAACTGTCATTGAATTATACACATGGATACAGGCCCTTTGACCCAACACTGTCTCACTCCTCGCTCTACACTCTGACACTGTCTCACTCCTCGCTCTACACTCTGACACTGTCTCACTCCACACAATTCTCCCTCCACACTCTTGTACAAACGTTTGTATATTCAGTTTACTTGTGCACATGTTGACATATTTGTATAATTTAGTGGTTGCCAACCCATCGATCGTGATCGACTGGTCGATCTTTGAGACTTTCCCAGTAGATCCCGAAAATAAAGAAAAATAAATACACAAATACTGTTGAGAGATTGCTTCCGGGTTGTGGGGTTTTAGTTCCGTTCTTTCTGCCCAGTGCGCATGCGTGTAGCTCCCCGCACTACACAGTGTACTTCAGTGGTCCCCAGCCACCGGGCTGCGAGGAAACGATATGAGTTAGTTGCACCTTTCCTCATTCCCTGTCACGGCCACCATTGAACTTGAACCCACGTGAGGTCATCAGTCACCTAAATCCAGTGATACCCTCGCACCAATGTTCATCTCGCATGGCCAGCGAGAAGCGCTGATGCTACTGGCTCAGAGTGCGGCCGGCAGGAAGCGCTGATGCTACTGGCCCAGAGCGCGGCCGGCAGGAAGCGCTGATGCTACTGGCCCAGAGCACAGCCGGCAGGAAGCGCTGATGCTACTGGCCCAGAGCGCGTCTGGCAGGAAGCGCTGATGCTACTGGCCCAGAGAGTGGCCGGCAGGAAGCGCTGATGCTACTGGCCCAGAGTGCGGCCGGCGAAAACCGCTGATGCTACTGGCCCAGAGCGCAGCTGGCAGGAAGCGCCGATGCTACTGGCCCAGAGTGCGGCCGGCGAAAACCGCTGATGCTACTGGCCCAGAGCGCGGCTGGCAGGAAGCGCTGATGCTACTGGCCCAGAGTGCGGCCGGCAGGAAGCGCTGATGCTACTGGCCCAGAGTGCGGCCGGCAGGAACCGCTGATGCTACTGGCCCAGAGTGCGGCCGGCGAAAACCGCTGATGCTACTGGCCCAGAGTGCGGCTGGCAGGAAGCGCTGATGCTACTGTCCCAGAGTGCGGCCGGCAGGAACCGCTGATGCTACTGGCCCAAAGCGCGGCTGGCAGGAAGCGCTAATGCTACTGGCCCAGAGTGCGGCTGGCGAAAACCGCTGATGCTACTGGCCCAGAGTGCGGCCGGCAAAAACCGCTGATGCTACTGGCCCAAAGCGTGGCTGGCAGGAAGCGCTGATGCTACTGGCCCAGAGTGTGGCCGGCGAAAACCACTGATGCTACTGGCCCAGAGCGCAGCTGGCAGGAAGCGCTGATGCTACTGGCCCAGAGCGCGGCCGGCAGAAAGCGCTAATGCTACTGGCCCAGAGTGTGGCCGGCGAAAACCACTGATGCTACTGGCCCAGAGCGCAGCTGGCAGGAAGCGCTGATGCTACTGGCCCAGAGCGCGGCCGGCAGAAAGCGCTAATGCTACTGGCCCAGAGTGTGGCCGGCGAAAACCACTGATGCTACTGGCCCAGAGCGCAGCTGGCAGGAAGCGCTGATGCTACTGGCCCAGAGTGTGGCCGGCGAAAACCGCTGATGCTACTGGCCTGGAACGTGGCCGGCGAGAAGTGCCGATGCTACTGGCCCGGAGCGCGGACAGATGGGCGCCGCCTCTAAACCTGTTTAGCACACCGAATGTTCGTGGGGAACCCAGTGCTAAAATATTCGCAGACAACCTAATTCGGGCTCAAGCTTTCGTAAATAGCAGAGTAGCTACCTTGTTGCGATATACTGAAAGTAATCCCTCCAGCCAAACTTTTGTTGGCCGATAGCTCCTACGGGGGGTGGGGGTGGGGAGGCGGGCGCGGGCCTGTCGCACTCCTGGCTTGGTTGGTCACTCTCTCCGGACTGTGACTGCCGCGGCCCTGGAACGGGGACCTTCGGCCCTGACCTTGTCCTCTCACCCCACCCACAACCAGCCACACCTGGCCAGGGCATCTGGCAGCGGGCGGGCGGGAAGTTGTCTAATGAGGCAATGAAGCCCTCAAAACTGCTTCGGTACCCTGAGTCCAAGCACCCTGTACTTAAAGAGGAACCTGCTGAGTTTTTTCAGCAGAAAAAACGTGAGCAAGAGGGACAGCAGGTAAGTGCCGAGAGCCGCGAAAACTAAATTGCGGAATAGACTGGACATAAGGAACCTGCTCCGAGTATCGTTGTATTCCCATCGTGTTTAACTCCCCCCTCCCCCCACGTCGGCCGGTCCACAAGAATATTGTCAATATTAAACTGGTCCGCGGTGCAAAAAAAGGGTGAGTACCCCTGGTGTTTATGCGTTATTTCTACTTCCGGGTTGTGGGGTTTTACTTCCGGTCTTTTCTGCCCCAGTGCGCATGCGTGTAACTAATCAATCTGGGGTCGATCTTGCCTTTCACTAAGGCCGAGGTAGAGGATCTTGGGCTTAAAAAGGTTGGTGACCACTAGCCTAATTGATTCTCCAGTAAAGTACTGAAGTGCAATTGCTGGATTTGAGACAAAGGGCAGCAATATTTGACACATCAGGCAATTGCCTTGAACTTCTGGCCTTACCTTGTGCCTCTCAGAATTACCAGCTCTGCACCCAGGAGGGTGTGTACCCAGCTGTTGTGTGTCCAGGTGACACCAGTGATAATGGTTCACCCTCAAAGTCTGGCTTTTTAGCTTCACACACAACACCCGACAGCTGAATTTAGACATGTCAGACCACCCAACTTCCCCTGTCACAGCCCAGGAGTCAGCAGTACTAACAAATGTGTCACTGCGGCAACTACTGAATTTGATCATTTCTGCTTTTTGCTCTGGGTGCTTACATCATGTTGACGGGCAAATAGAAAGCAGGGGCCTTTTTAGAATCATATAGAGTATGGCAGCAGGCTGTTCTGCCCACCGAGTCGATATTGACCATCAAGCACCTGATTACACTAAAACTACATTATTCCTGTTTATATCGCCCCATGTTCTCATCAGATTCTACCACTCACCTACACACAATTTACAATTAACCCCCTCTCTGCGCATCCTTGGGATATGGGCAGAAACTGGAGCACCCGGGGGAAACCCAGGGCAAGCACCACAGAGACAGGTCAGCATTGACCCATGGTCTCTGGTGCTGTGATACAACATCTCAACAGGCTAGTTTAACACAACCTCTAATTTGAAAGCAAGATACCTCAGAATCAAGGTAATCAGTGTGATATTTCAAAATGGTCTCACCAACAATTGAACACCATGGAGCGTATCAGTTCCCTCAAGTCACTGAAATCCAGCTCGGTCTGTGTCTGGTGCTCTTCATGGATAGAGGCTCCTGGAAAAATTCGGAAGAGGAGGGACCACTGAGGACAACTGACCTCTGGATGTGGGAAGAGTGACCCATCTGGATCAAATCAGATTTGTAGCTTTGCATACCAGCCTGAAATACCACTGCAGTGATTATGATGAGCCTGATCTGACTCACCACAAGCTCACATTCTCAGAACAGTTGACGGATTCTGGTAATCATCTACTCAACTGGTATCTAAAAGCCAAACTAAATATTTCATCTTTTTTGATATTACATTTCCTTTTCTTGATGCACTGTTTTCCTTCCTTGCGCCTCTGAGGTTGTCTGGCGCAGTTTTCGGTCATTCAAGTCAGGCTGCTTGTCAGATCTTCTCAGTGCCAGTCTGCATAGGATTACTCAGGCTGGGGGAAGGTGCTTTACTCTATGCTTCCCTGAAAGCAGTGAGCAATAATTCAGCAATCTGTTTCCCCAGCGTCACAGCAGCAGTTGTGATAAAAATGTATTAAATATAGTGCTCAATTAGTTGAACAGATTGAGACTCTGCTTTATGTTTCAATCAGCAGTAAGTGATCTGAGTAATTGGTTGACACAGTAGCCAGCTACAAGAACTGAAACTCTTTAATTGCCTATTAAGTGTAATTAACATCATTATGGCAAAAATCATAACTGTGATTCAGCAGAATGTTACATTCGTTTGAGCCTTGAGACAGCTGAACATACTGTGAGCTTCTACTAATTGTGGATGTGCTCTGGGAAACGGATGTTTCTTTTTAAAATGATCTTTTTCTTTTAAATTGTAATAGGATGAATATATCCAGCTTTAAATGAGGCTTGAATGATCAATGTCACGGTTTAATCCTGACTTTTTCCAGTTACCTTGAATTGCAGGAGACCTCAAGGGTACTTAGCAGATTCAGCTGAGCTGTATAAAGTATTGGTTAGGCGACACATGGATATTGTATGGAATTCTGGTTGCCCCACAACAGGAAGGATGTGGAAGTCTTGGAAAGGGTACAGAAGGGGTTCACCACGATGCTGCCTGGATGAGAGGTATGAGATATCAGGAGAGGCTGGACAAACTTGGGTTCTTTGCTCGGGAATGGTGGCAATCTAGAAGATAGAGTGGGTTGCCAGAGGTCGTGGAAGAAGCATATACATTAGAGACATTTGAGAGGCTTTTAGATAGGCACATGAATATGCAAGGACAAACAAGAGAAAATCTGCAGATGCTGGAAATCCAAGCCACACACACAAAATGCTGGAGGAACTCAGCAGGCCAGGCAGCATCTATGGAAAAAAAGCACAGCCGACATTTCGAGCTGAAACCCTTTGGCAGGGCTGGAGAAAAAAAAGCTGAGGAGCATGTTTAAAAGGTGGGGGGAGGGGAGAGAGAAATGCCCGGCGATAGGTGAAACCTGGAGGGGGAGGAGTGAAGCAAAGAGCTGGGAAGTTGATTGTTGAAAGAGACAGAAGGCCATGGAAGAAAGAAAAAATGGAGTGGGGGGAGGAGCACCAGAGGGAGGCGATGGGTAGGCAAGGAGGTAACATGAGAGAGGAACAAGGGGGTGGAAATGGTGAGGGGAGGGCGGAGGCATTACTGGAAGTTTGAAAAATTGATGTTCATGCCATCAGGTTGGAGGCTAACCAAACAGAATATAAGGTGTTTTCCTCCAACCTGGTAGCCACCCATTTTATTCCACGTCCCATTCCCATTCTGACATGTCCATTCATGCCTCCTCCACTGCCTTGATAAGGCCACACTTAGGTCGGAGGAACAACAATCATGTTTGGTACTGAACTCTGTACCCCAAGTGCTGCCTCTCTAATGCCTTAATAAATCTTGGTCAATTCAATTCAATGTTCTAACTTGCTTTGACAAAGTGAATATTATCCATCCTCTGATTATGATTACTAAGTTGGAAGCAAAAAATGAAGGGAGGTAGTGAAAACAGGGAGGTGATGAACATATGGCCATGTTTCCACGTTACAAGGAACAAACAATGTAGAGTTCCATCCACATATTAATAGACAGCTCATGAGGTATGTGATTTTCTGTGTGAAACTCTGTACAAGTTACACTATTCTTGTCTATGATGTTCTACAGCCAGTTGAGACTTCAAGCCAAGAATAAGAAACGATTGGATAGAGAAAAAATACGTATCCTGAGGTGACCTTGGATGACATCAGCTGTTCCCTTGTCTGTATTACTCTTCACTTTCCAAAGATAAAGGAGAAGCAATACATTTCTCAGTGAGCAATTTACAGCATATGCTGTAAAGTTTCTAAACTACCTTGGGATCTTCCTGTCTGATTTGCAGCCCTCAAAATCTTTGTCCTTGATAACTATGATCTAGCTTTACTTAAAGAATTGTTAAAGCAGAAAAAAAGACCAGCCAAGCTTTGAAAGTCATCTCGCCAGTTGTCCATATAACTCACTGAGCATCCACATTCATGCCTAATGTTCACTTGCTTTATAGATTGTTCTTATCAATTATTGTTCTTTTTTTGTAATTTATTTTTTTATTGAAGTTCATCATCAAACAAACATTTCCATAAGATGTATTTCAGACATTGTACATACATATCATATAATCATATATATCACAAATCTCCACAAAGTATTTTTCTGAGGTATACACTTATAGAAAAGGATGGAAAGAAAAAACAAGCAAAAGGAAAGAACTATGTACAAGTAGGGAGTGATCTTTTTTTTTTACAAGATTCAATTATTGTTCTTAGAATATTTTCTCAATGTGTCATTTTGAGCTGGACCAGGCCAGGCAACAAGAATCAATGCCCAGCATCTGTAACATCGGAGAAGTACAGGGGACGACACACCCCCCGGGCTATTGATGGTCTTGGCTGACAACAGATGATGTTGTGTGGAGAACTCACACCCTCCCATCGCTCCAGGAACACCCTAAAAGATTTTCATAGCCAGCAAAGATAGAGGACAGGGCACTTCCAGCAGAGAAACATTTCAGAACCTCTAAAACATCTCTGACATCCAGGGAACTAAAAAAAATACTGTGTAAGTGATTGCTGTCTGATATTCCATAATCTTCCAGTGGTGGGGAGGGCTTTACCCGTGATGGACTGGGCCATATCCACTACTTGGTGAGGATTTTTCATTCAAGGGCATTGGTGTTTCCATACCAGTCAATATACACTCCACTACACACTTTTAGAAGTTTGTCAAAGTTTTAGATGTCGTGCCAAATCTTCACAAACCCCTACGGAAGTAGAGGTGCTGCGCTGTTTTCTTTGTCATTGCACTTGTATGCCGGGCCCAGGCCCGAGTCCTTTGAAATAGTAACACTGAGGAATTTAAAGTTGCTGACCCTCTCTACCTCTGATCCTCCAATGAGGACTGGCTCGTGGACCTCTGGTTTCCTTCTCCTGAAGTCAATAATCAGCTTTTTGGTCTTGCAGACATTGAGTAAGAGGTTGTTGTTGTGGCACGACTGTGCCAGATTTTCCATTTCCCTCCTATATGCTGATTCATCACCACCTTTGATCCAGCCACCAAAGGTGGTGTTGTCAGTGAACTTGAATATGGCATTGGAGCTGTGTGCGGCCTCACGGTCATAAGTGCATAGCGAGTAGAGCAGGAGGCTGGGCACAAGCCTCGTGGCGAACTTTTGCTGCTGGAGGTCGTGGAGGAGGCGTTTTTGCAATCCAGATTGACGGAGGTCTGCAGGTTATTATTATTAACACTTTCGTTAAATGTTAATAATTATGATTATTTTCAACAAATAATTTTTAACACATTGGAATGGGGTAGAATTACTTTTAAAGAACTTTTATTCGGGTTGGTGTAGCAGAGACCAGGAGAACATTAGAGAGTTCAAGATTGATAGACATCTGCATGAGTGGGCTAGGTTAACACTCTCCCTGCAGTGTCAGCAAACTGGGCAGATGGTAGTTGGAGAAAGTGACGGAAGAATATGGGACAAAATATCCATGGTAATCTAAGCGCTGGAATGGTTCCAATACCTCGCAGTGACTTCTTCGGACACTAGAGATTCCAACGATCCTTAACAAAGAAATCCTTTCTTAAAAGCAAGATACAATAGCTAGCTTCATTTGTTCAGGAAAGAGGTTTGGGGTCTGGTATTCAAGCCCTCCCCACCCCCCACACCCTGCCAGTATGATAAAGGATGTTTTGGAGAGTCATGCCTATTGTGTAATTTAATTAGTGTGCAGCTTCTCACTGAACGGTAATTATGGCAGACACAGTGATTCAGCCCCAGGGCACAAATTGTCCAATTTATGCCAATTTTGAATAAAATTTGGGTCACTGCAATCACGATGAGCAGACCAAAGGTTTAGCCATTGTCAATGCTCAATAAATCTAATCCTCTTGTAGATGTTATCAAGATGTAAGATTGCTGTCACATTTTAAGCAATTACATACATTCTCCTGAGAAACGGATTGAATTGGCGCAGTGAGTTACACTGATTTTCATGGGCAGTGCACAATGTGGGATCTTGGAAAATGACAAGACGTGGCAGACACTCCTGTGGCTGGTGTCACTTTATGGACATATAATCAATTTATATAAGCTATCTTATGTACTTATATTTATTGTGTTCTTTATCTTATTGTGCTTTTTTAGTCCTGCATTGGATCCAGAGTAGCAAATATTTTGTCCTCCTTCACACTTGTGTACTGGAAATGACATTAAACAATCTTGAATCTTGAACAATGTAATGAGCAAAAATCTCTCTTCCTTGCCTTAAAGGTCACTTAGTGAAGTACGATATCATGCACCAAATAATGTTCTAAACAAATATATTAACAAAACACCATCTAACAGGACAATTTAAGCACAACACTCTGACAAGGGAATGAGCAATTGGAAAACAGCTGGAAATGTGGATTTTAGATTAACCCTATCCAACACCTCTCCAGGGACAGTCAGAGTACACTGTGTTGGTTGATTATTTTAGTTCTTTTAATAAAAGGAATCAGTGTGTTGAGCAATGACTTGGAATTGAAAATCAGAGGGAATTTCAACAGGTAGACAACTTCTTAAACCCTTTTTAGTGCCGACTACCAAGGGCAAAATTGGCATAAACTAAAACCAGAATGGTTATTTCGTAGCAAGACGTTGCAGGAAATATGGGAAAGATTCATAATAAACAAAAGGTGAGTGGTATTACAAACATGAGAAAATCTGCAGATGCTGGAAGTCCAAAGTGGTCGACATTTTAGGCCGAGACCCTTCATCAGGACTAATGAATGGTTTTAGCCCAAAATGTCGACAGTTTACTTTTTCCATAGATGCTGAGTTGCCTGCTGAGTTCCTCCAGCATTTTATGTGTGTTGCAAAGGGTGAGCAGGGTCAGGTTAACATTTAAAAATCTCAAAGCCCTACCTGCCCTCTTTCAACAGAATTGAAACAAGAAGCACCCAGTCATTCCCTGTGGGCAGCTTGGTGGTTTAAATATATTTGTGAGCTTGGCAGCAGGTTTAGTTGTGGGCATTAGATTTCTCCGGAACTGGGGAAACCCAACAGTGAAAGGAGGCTTCAGGGAGAAGGGAAATAGCTTTGTGGCACTGCAGGTCAGTCACAAGGATTCAAGGCCCCTCCAATCTCTCTCCGTCACATGCTTCCCCTTACTGCCCCCTTTGGACCAGTACCACCTGCGTCAAGAACTGAAGCCTCCAAGGATCAGACCCCATCCCTCCCTGCCAAGTGACAGGATTGAGAAGAGAGGGAAAGAGGATCAGATGCAGTTAGTTGAGGAGCAGGGGCAAATGGCCAGAGAGACAGCCTAGCAGAGAAGCAGACAGCTCAGCAAGCCAAGCTAGGCCAAGCTGTGAAAGAGTCCTGCACTCAACAGTAAATAGGAACTTTAGTTTATGTGGCAGATGTTCTTGAAGGAGCTCTGATCAGCTCATTTCCTATGTAAATAAAGTGAATTGAATCAATTTGTTAACGTTGTTCTAATTTTCTCAGAGCCTTCTGTGTGGATGTGTTGTGGGGGTTCCACGGTGTCTGTGGGAGGCCTCACTGAGCTGGCCACTGGCCACTGGCCACAGCAGAAATCGGTTTGTGCTCCCAGAACGGGAATCGGATTTTTGTTTTTGGATGTTACATGATCAGAAACATCTGTCAGGTGATTTGCTGGGATGCGCCCATTTTACCCAACAAGTTGTTTGGAAAGCTGTTTGTCAGATTGGATGCTAGTGTTCCAAGCGTTGACAGTAATGTCCCCCAGTGAGTCATCCTTCCCATAAGCCGGTTCATAGGCTCACAAGGTCATAGAGAGTGGAAACAGGCCATCTGACCAAACACATTTGCACTGACCAGTGGGCACCCATCCACATTAATTCCATCTTCCAGCACATGGCCTGTAGCCGTCTATACCCAGACAATCCTGACACTTCTTAACTGCTGTCAGCGACACTGCTTCCACCACTCTCTCCAGCAGTATTTTCCACGTATGCACCACTAGCTGGGAGAAAAAAGTCCCCCTTAGATCCCCTCTAAATCCCCTACTACTCATGCTAAATCTTTGTCCTCTAGTTTTATCAACGTTTCATATGGGAAGAGTTTCCTGCAGTCTGCCCAATTGAAATGTTATATACATCAACAATAGTAGGTATAGTCTGACCTTTGCATCCATTTGCTCTGGATTCAGACAATCTCACGGAGAACTGGAAGAGGGAGAGGTTATTTAACCACTTGAGCCTCTTGCACTGTTCCCCACTGTCAAGGCCTTATCTCTACATCCCTAAACACCCGTTTCCCAGTAACTTATCTCTTTTAGAATTTAATTTCACATTTCACCCAGAATCAGATGAAGTCTTAAGTCTGTGTCCCTGAGTTTGTGGAAAGAAATTCTCTCCATTGACACTATCATTTTCTTCTAGTACTGTATAATGGAAAGGTCAATATAGTCACCCCTTCACTTTCTAAATGCCAGCAAATTCAGGCCTGGTTTGTAGAAATCCCTTGCTCATTTTTACACAACTGAGGTGACACTAAAGTCCCAAACACGAGGAAATCTGCAGATGCTGGAAATCAAACAACACACACAAAATGCTGGTGGAACACTGCAGGCCAGGCAGCATCTATAGGGAGAAGCACTGTCGATGTTTCGGGCCGAGACCCTTCGTCAGGACTAACTGACTAAGTGCGTTCCACCAGCATTTTGTGTGTGTTGCGAGACACTAAAGTCCAGCTGCATTGTCAGTTCTGTTGTCCCTTGGGTGTGATAACATGGGAATGTTCAGTGAATATTCTTGGACATCTATAATGCTGTGATCTAGTTTGAAGAGACAGTCTGCTTTGGATACCTCTCCTCCAAGCAAATTTAACAGGTTATTTTAATTGGCTTTCATGGGATTATTGATTGAGATTGTGACACAGGTGACATTTGTTGAAACGTTTCTGAGAATTCTAGTAGTGTTATTGTGCATGACTCAACAACATTTTGGAAGGCAAGGGCTCAGGGGCAAGAGGCAAGATCTGCTCAGGGAGGGAGGGTAAAGCAAGAGCAGGATTGCCGTGGAGACAACAATCATGCAGCTGATTGGTGGCAGTGGGGTTGGGGGGGGCATTCTCATTGCTACCATCAGGGAAGAGGTAGAGGAGGCTGAAGATACACACTCAATGATTCAGAAATGGATTTGTTCCCTCTATCATCCTATTTCTGAATGGTTCAGTAACACATGAAGATAACCTTATTATACATTTGCTTTGCAATGTTTATTTATTTCTGTGATTTATAATAATTTTATAACTTTACACTTTACTATTGCTGCAAAACAACAAATTTCATGTCAGATATAGTAAGTCAGTGATAAAAAATCTGATTCTTATTTTAATGACGGGTATCTTTCCACTACCACCCTACATGAATTAATTGTGATTTCAAACGAGTGACAAAACTTAAAATGGTTGCTGAGTTTCTTTAAGTAGAGGGCTGAAGCTGCAATTCAGTTTTGAGCTTCAAGGCTACTTGAACCAAATTCTGAATTGATTAACACATAAAATGCTGGAGGAGCTCAGCAAGTCAAGCAGCATCTATGGAAGGGAACTCAAGACGATGTATCAGTCCAAGACCCTTCCCTTTTCTCAGTTCCTCCATCTCCACCGCATCTCTTCCAAGAAAGGCTGTCCTTTCCAGAACATCAGAAATGTTCTCCCTCTTCAAAGAATGGGGTTCCCCTTCCTCCAGCATTGATGCTGCCCTCACCCGCATCTCCTCCATTTCCTGAACATTCACCCTCACCCTATCGTCACATCGCCTTAAAAGGGACAGAGTTCCTCTTGTTTTTACCTCTCACCCTATGAGGCTTCAGACCCAGCACATCACTCTCAGCAACATCTGCCATCTTCAACAGGATCCTACTACCAAACATATCTTCACCTCTCTTCTCCACTCTCCACTTTCTGTGATTCCCTTGTCTATTCATCCCTCCCAACTGATCTCCCTCCTAGGACTTAAACCACAAGCAGAAGAAGTGCTACACCTGTCCATTCACCTCGTCCCTAACCACCATTCAGGACTGCAAACTGTCCTTCCAGGTGAGGCAGCACTTAACCTGCAAGTCTGGTAGAGACACCTACTGTTTCTGATGGTGCTGGTGCGGCCTCCTCTACATCAGTGAGGCTTGATGTAGACTGGGGGACTGCTTTGTCGAGTTCCTTCATTTTGTCCGCAGCAAGCAAGATCTCCCAGTGGCCACCCATTTTAAGTCCATTCCTCATTCCCATTCCAACATGGCGGTCCATGCCCTCCTCTACTGCCAAGATAAGGACATCCTCAGGATGGAGGAGCAACTCCTTATATTCCGTCTGGGTAGCCTCCAACCTGACGGAATGAACATCGATTTCTCTAAATTCCAGTAATTTCTCCCCCTCCCCTCTTCTCTCTTCTTCCATTTCCCATTCTGGCTCCCTTGTCATCTCTTCTCTTCTACTTACCTGCTATCACTCTCTCTAGGTCCCTCCTCCTTCCCTTTCTGCCATGGTCCACTCTCTCCTCCTATCAGATTCCTTCTTCTTCAGCTGTTTACCTTTCCCACCTATCATGTCCCAGCTTCCCACATTCTACCTTCCTCCTCACATGACTTCACTTATCACCTTCTGGCTTGTACTCATATCCCTCCTCCCACCTTCTAATTCCAGCTTCTCCCCCCTTTCTTTCCAGATGAAAGGTCTCAGCCACAAATATCAACCATTATTTCTATTGATGCTGCCTGACTTGATAAACTCCTCAGCATTATTCTGGCTTCTCTCCCCTTTCTTTCCAGATGAAAGGTCTCAGCCCGAAATATCAACCATTGATAAGTTCCTCCAGCATTTTGTGTGTGGTACTCTGGATTTCCAACTTCTGCAGACTCTGCTGTGTTACTGAGATGAGAAGTTCACCTACCATGATTGTGAAGCCTTGGGGAAATTAAACCATCTCTTACTACCCATAGTCAAGCTTCACTTTGTAAGCCTAACACCAGCTGCATCTTGAACTAATCTGAGAGTCTGGAGAAAACCTTACAAACCCACATCATTGGTCCACTTGGATCAATCAGCCCTATAATTCAACAGTTCTTAGGGATGAGAACAATACAAAGTACTAGGGCTAGCCATTTACCACCTTTTTGATTCAATGTATATGGAGCCATTGGTAAATTAGTAAATTACTTTATTATTGTTATATGTACAGAGCTATAGTGAAAAACTTGACTTGCATACCATTCATACAGATCAAATCATTGTAGCAGAACATGCAGGTAGTACTTGTGCAAGGTAAAACAATAACAGAGTGCAGAATGAAGTGTTACAATTATGGAAAAAGCACAATGCTGGTAGACAATAAGGTGCAAGACCATAATAAAGTCATAAGATCGCAGATGGAGTTTAATGCTGATAAGTATGAGGTGCTAATTTCAGTAGGACTAATCAAAATAGGACATGCATGATAAATGGTAGGGCATTGAGGAATGCAGTAGAACAGAGTGATCTAGTGTGGTGAACTACATATACCTGTCTGGACACGCCCCGCCCCCTGCTGACTGCTCCTGTGGCTCCTCCCACAGACCCCGGTATAAAGGCGATTGGGGCCTGAGCCCTGCCTCTCAGTCTCCAGGATGTAGCATGGTGATCAATTGCTGCTTGTTCTTTCTTCCAGTCAATAAAAGCCGATATCTCGCCTCACGTCTCAGAGAGTTATTGATGGTGCATCATCTAGGAATAATGGTGCACAGTTCCCTGAAGGTGGAATCTCATGTGGATAGGGGGGTGAAGAAAGCTTTTGGTATGCTGGCCTTTATAAATCAGAGCATTGAGTATAGGAGTTGGGATGTAATGTTAAAATTGTACAAGGCATTGGTGAGGCCGAATTTGGAGTATTGTGTACAGTTCTGGTCACCGAATTATAGGAAAGATGTCAACAAAACAGAGAGAGTACAGAGGTGATTTACTAGAATGTTACCTGGGTTTCAGCACCTAAGTTACAGAGAAAGATTGAACAAGTTAGGTCTTTATTCTTTGTAGCGTAGAAGGTTGAGGGGGGACTTGATAGAGGTATTTAAAATTATGAGGGGGATAGATAGAGTTGATGTGGATAGGCTTTTTCCATTGAGAGTAGGGAAAATTCAAACAAGAGGACATGTGTTGAGAGTTAAGGAGCAAAAATTTAGGGGTAACACAAGGGGGAACTTCTTTACTCAGAGAGTGGTAGCTGTGTGGAATGAGCTTCCAGTAGAAGTGGTAGAGGCAGGTTCAACATTGTCATTTAAAAAAAATTGGATTGGTATATGGACAGGAAAGGAATGGAGGCTTATGGGTGAGAGTAAGCTTTCGGCACAGACTAGAAGGGCTGAGATGGCCTGTTTCTGTGTTGTAATTGTTATATGGTTATATGGTTAAAAGGCCTTAAGACATAGGAAAAGAATTGGGCCATTTAGCCCATCAAGTATGCTCTGCCATTCAATCATGGCTGATTTAATTTCCCCCTCAACCCCATTCTCCTACAATTTTCCTGTAACCCTTACTAATCAAAAACCTATTAGCCTCCACCTTAAGTATGCCCAGTGAGTCCGCCTCCACAGCCCTCTGTGATAATAAATTCCTCAGATGTTCTCTGGCTTAAGAAATTCCTTCTTATTTCTTTTGCAAAGAGGATGTTTTTCTATTTTGATCTCTGCCCTTTGGTCCTAGAGGTGGAGAGTGGGGCCAAGAATCCACTTTATTGTACTAGGGAACCATTTATCATTTTACATTCATGGGGTAGAAGCTGTCCTTGAGTCTGGTGGTATGTGTTTTCAGGTTTTTTTTAATCTTCTGCCTGATAGGAGAGGGAAGAGAAGACAATGCCTCAGATGACTGGGGTCCTTGATTATGCTGGCTGCTTTACTGAGGCAACAAGATATATAGACAGAGTCCACGGAGGGGACACTGGTTTTCCAGATGTGTTGAGCTGTGTCAACAACTCTGCAGTTTCTTGCAGTTGCCATACCAAGCTGTGGTGCATCCAGATAGAATGCTTTTGAAGATGTATGGATAAAAATTGGTGGGGTCAGAGGGGACATGCTAAATTTCTTTAGCCTCCTGAGAAAGCAGAGGCACTGGCGAGCTTTCTTGGCCGTGACGTCAGTGAGGGCAGGCTTCTGGTAACGTCTGCTCCCAAGAACTTGAAACTCCCAAAATTCATAAATTTGATATAAACAGGATTACGTGCACCCCCACCCTTCTTTTTTTAAAATGTTTATTTATTTATTAAATTTTAGAAAATTACAAGAATAAATGTGATGATAAAATAGTGAGAAAAATAATATTAACCCTCCCCCCCTCCCCTTAACCCTCCCCCCCTTAACCCTTATCTAAAGAAAGAAAAAAAAGAAGAGAAAGATTGCCTGGATATCGGATCCCCACATGCTCCATGGAGTTCAAAATAATTTTAATATTTATTTTTACTTTCCCCAATTACTTTATAATTTTATCTTCAAAGGACCTATGTATTTAATCCTATCTTTTGTAAGTATGGGAGCCAAATTTTCAAAAATATATCATATTCATTTCTTAGATTGTATGTAATTTTTTCAAGTGGAATACAACTATGTATTGCATTATTCCAACAATCCATAGTTAAATATAAATCAGATTTCCAAGTAACTGCAATAACTTTTTTGGCTACTGCCAATGCAATTTTTATAAATTTTTTCTGATACTTATTCAATTTAAGTTTCGGTATTGTCCCTTCAATGTCTCCTAATAAAAATAATACTGGACTATGTGGGAGTTGTACTCCAGTAATTTGTTCCAATAAAAGTCTTAGATTTATCCAAAATGGTTGAATTTTAAAACAAGACCAAGTAGAATGTAAAAAAGTACCAATTTCTTGATTACATCGAAAACATTGGTCAGACATATTTGAATTTAATCTATTTATTTTCTGTGGTGTTATATATAATTGATGTAAAAAATTATATTGTATTAATCTAAGTTGAACATTTATTGTATTTCTCATACTATCAGAACATAATCTTGACCAGTTTTTTCCATCAATTTTAACATTCAAATCAGATTCCCATTTTTGTCTTGATTTATGAATTCCTGATTTAATTGACTGTTTTTGAATCAAATTATACATACAAGATGTAAATTTTTTAATTTTTCTAGGTTTTGGCATCAACATTGTTTGTCCCAGCTTTTCTCGTAAATAAGCCTTTAATTGAAAATAACAGAAAAGAGTGTTATTTGATATTTTATATTTATTTTTTAATTGATCAAACGACATCAATATACCTCCTTCAAAACAATCACCTATATATTTAATCCGCTTTTGGAACCAATTATATAAAAGTTTATTATCCATTGTAAAAGGAATAAGCCTATTTTGAATTGAAGTTCTTTTTGCTAATAAAGATTTCTTTATCTCATCGTCCATATTTACCTTATTCCATAAATCAATCAAGTGTCTTAATATAGGAGATTCTTTTTTTTCCCGTATCCATTTGGATTCCCATTTATATATAAAATCTTCTGGTATGTTTTCTCCTATCTTATCTAATTCTATTCTAATCCATGCCGGTTTTTCTTCATCAAAAAAAGATGCAATAAATCTAAGTTGATTTGCTTTATAATAATTCTTAAAATTTGGAAGTTGTAACCCTCCTAAATCAAATTTACATGTCATTTTTCCAATGATATTCTTGACATCTTTCCTTTCCAAAGAAATTTCCTTACATATTTATTCAGTTCTTGAAAAAACTTCTGAGGTAATTGTATTGGTAAAGTTTGGAATAAATATTGCAATCTAGGAAATATATTCATTTTTACAGCACTAACTCTACCTATTAATGTTATTGGTAACATCATCCATTTATCAAGATCCTCTTTTATTTTTTTTAATAATGGCAAATAATTTTGTTTATATAAATTTTTTACATCATTATCAACTCTAATACCTAAATATTTTATCCCATTTATTGACCATCGAAATTGAGTTACTAATCGACATTGATTATAATTTCCTTTGGTAAGGGGTAAAATTTCACTTTTATCCCAATTTACTTTATACCCTGATACTTTCCCATATTCTTCCAATCTAAAAGATAATCTTTGCAAAGATTGCAATGGGTTTGTTAAATAAATCAAAACATCATCAGCAAATAAATTAATCTTATATTCTTCTTGATTAACTCTAAAGCCCCCAATGTCTGAATCTGTTCTAATTAATTCAGCTAATGGCTCTATTGCCAATACAAATAAAGCAGGTGATAATGGGCAGCCTTGTCTAGTTGACCTCGTTAAGCAAAATGGTGTTGAAATCTGACCATTTGTAACTACTTTAGCTTGAGGATTAGTATTTAAGGTTTTAATCCATTGTATAAAAGATTTTCCTAACTCATATTTTTCCAATACCTTAAATAAAAAATCCCATTCCAATCTATCAAATGCTTTTTCTGCATCTAAAGCAACTGCCACACTCATTTCTTCTCTTTTTTGTGCCAAATGAATTATACTAAGTAACCGGGTTATATTATCCATTGATTGTCTGTTTTTAATAAAACCTGTTTGATACATATGTATTAATTTTGGTAAATATTTAGATATTCTATTAGATAAAATTTTTGCTATTATTTTATAATCTGTATTCAACAAAGAAATAGGCCTATATGATGTTGGTTTTAAAGGATCTCTATCTTTTTTTGGCAATACAGTTATGATCGCTGTTAAAAAAAGATTGTGGGAGTTTATGCATTCTTTCCACTTGGTATATTAATTCCATAAAAGGAGGAATTAATAAATCTTTAAATTTTTTATAAAATTCAGGAGGAAAACCATCTTCTCCTGGGGATTTATTACTCTGAAGTGATCCTAAAGCTTCTTCAACCTCTTTTAATGTAAAGGGCATATCTAATCCTTTCTGTTCTTCCAAATTTAATTTTGGAAGGGTTATTTGTGATAAAAATTTATCTATCTCAGCAATCTTATTTTGTGATTCTGATTGATATAGTTCAGTATAAATTTTTTTTAAAGTTTCATTAATTTCTAAAGGTTTATAAGTAACCTTATTTACACTTGTTCTAATTGCATTTATTGTTTTGGAAGCCTGTTCTGTTTTCAACTGCCAAGCAAGAATTTTGTGTGATCTTTCACCTAATTCGTAATATTTCTGTTTAGTTCTCATAATTACTTTTTCTGTACGATATGTCTGGAGTGTATTATATTGTAGTTTTTTATTAACAAGTTGTCTTTGTTTTTCTTCTGTCATATATCTTTGAGATTCTTTTTCTAACTTTATGATATCTTTTTCCAATTGATCTATTTCTGCCATGTATTCCTTCTTAATTTTAGATGTATAACTTATAATCTGACCCCTTAAATATGCTTTCATCACTTCCCATAATACAATTTTATCCTCAACTGAATGTAAATTTGTATCAAAAAAAATTGAATCTGTTTTTTCATAAAATCACAAAAATCTTGACGTTTTAATAAAATTGAATTAAGTCTCCATCTATAAATCGATTCCTCCTTATCCATCATTGTCATTGTCATTATCAAGGGGGAATGATCTGACAGTATTCTTGCTTTATATTCCACACTTTTCACTCTATCTTGAATATTTTTTGATAATAAAAAATTCAATCCTTGAGTAAGTTTTATGTCTCTTTGAATAAAATGAATAATCTCTTTCTCTTGGATTAATTTTTCTCCATATATCAATCAGGTTTAAATCTTTCATTAATGATAAAGTTAGTTTTATTACTTTTGATTTTGTAGCAACTTTAGTTGACCTATCCAAAACTGGATCTAAACAAAAATTAAAATCTCCACCTATTAATATTTTATCATGTGCATCAGCCAAGTTCAAAAAAACTTCTTGTATGAATTTTGCATCATTTTCATTTGGTGCATAAATGTTCATAAAAGTCCATAATTCTGAAAAAAATTGACAATGTATAATCACATATCTCCCCACAGAATCAATTATTACATTTTGTATTTTAATTGGTAAAGATTTATTAACCAAAATTGCAACTCCTTTCGATTTTGAATTAAATGAAGCTGCAATGACATTTCCAACCCAATCCCTCTTTAATTTCTTATGTTCTGTTTCTGTTAAATGTGTTTCTTGTAAAAAAAAGCTATATCTCCTTTCATTTTCTTAATATATGTTAAAACTCTTTTTCTTTTCATAGGTTCATTAATTCTTTAAAAAACTTTAAAACATTAAAACTTTAAAAAAATTAAGTAAATTAATCATTCATAATACCTTGGGAACTCTTTAAAATTCTCCATGTTGCTGTGAGTTTCTCCCCAACCATCCAGGCAAAAAAGAAGAAAAATAGAAGAAAGATAACTAATATATAAGAAAAAAAAACAAAGTACCCCCCCACTAATGTTGCAAATAAAAAGAACACAACATTACCCCCCCCCCATTTTATGGGTCATGGCAATCGCCATGATTGTACACGTGAAACTCGCAGCCATCGATCAGGAGCTCCTCCAGCTCCCCCGCAAAAAAAAAGAAAATATATTAGTGAAGAAAAAAAAATAATTAATGTCTCTACTCCCAATTAATACTCTACTATATTTTTTTTTTATAAATGTCCGTCAAGTCCAACCTTATTTCAGTCTTCATCATTAGTCCATTTCATTTCTATAATTCTTTACTCCTCTTCGCGGACATCAGGTAATTCTTGTACAAATTTCTCGGCTTTCCTGTAGTCAACGAAAAATCTTCTTTCTTCATTATCCAGGAAAATTATCAATTTTGCTGGGTAGCTCAATAAAAATTTATAGCCCTTTTCCCATAAAGATTTTTTCACTGGATTAAATTCCTTCCGCCTCTTCAGAAGATCATAACTTATATCTGGATTTAAAAAAAACTCTTTTCCCTTCTATTATCAATGGCCCATTTCTCTTTTTAGCACCTTGAGTAGCTGCCTTCAAGATCATTTCTTTATCTTGGTACCTTAGGCATTTTATCAAAATTGATCTTGGATTTTGATCTTGTTGAGGTCTTGGTCTTAAAGCTCTGTGTGCTCTTTCAATTTCAATTACTTGACTTCCTTCTTTCATTTCCAAAATTTTCGGAATCCATTCTTGAAAGAATTTTATTGGATTTTCTCCCTCTGTATCTTCCATAAGACTAACAATTTTGATATTATTTTGTCTACTAGAGTTTTCAAGCGCATCTATTTTTTCCAACATCTGTTTTCTTTCTATTTTCCAGGCAAGATTATTGTCTTCTATCTTATCTATTCTTTCAGTGTTTTCTTCCACTTTTACTTCCATCTCTTTAACTTTATTATCCATCTTCTTTTGTTTTTCCACCACATTATCGAGTGCATTCTGTATCCTTCTTATAGCTTTTAATTCATTCATAATATATATCAGGATATCTTTTATGTCTCCTTTAATCTCTTCCTTCTTTTCCTCTTCTTCTTCCTCTGAATTTCCCAAAGAGTCTGATTCCACTTCCGATTTACTTCCAATTTCACTTCCAGCCATAGATGGGATTTGTAGTTTTGTTAATATCTGTTCATGCATACTTGTTTCTTCGCGCATGCGTTTTCTTGCCGTTTCTTCTTGGAGACCGCCGACATTGCTGCAACTTCCTGTCCCGCATCATCAGAAGTGCCATGCACTTCGCCGGGAGGAGATCCAACTTGAGTCCGAGGCTTCGCCGAGATGGTTAGGCCTTTTGCCCCGCTGATTTGCGCAGTCTTTGAAGTAGTAGCTTTCTTCTGTTTCGGTTTAGGAGCCATATCAAAAGATAATCCTGAGTTACTTATAAATAGTTTCTAGTAGATATTTGTTAACTCTTCTTCATTTAAACCCTATTTCATTACTTTTTACGAGGGAGCTGGATTCCCAACGTCTCGATCCTACGTCATCACGTGACGCTCCCCACCCCCACCCTTCTTGAAGTCAAAAACTGGCTCTTTTGCTTTGCTGACATTGAGGCTATATTGTCACTGGGTTCTCTAACTCCTTGCTCTTCTCTGACTCATCATTATTTGTGATATGGCCCACAACAATGGTGTCATCTGCAAATGTATAGATGGGGTTAGAGCAGTATCTGGCCACACAGTAGTGAGTGTTTGGGAAACTTTGTGAGGCACCAGCATTAAGCATACTGTGGCAGACGTTTTTCTGCCTGTCCTCAATGCCTACGACTTATTAGTCAAGGTCCAGTTGCAAAAGGGGGTGTTGAGTCTCAGGTCATAGGAGTTTGGAGAAGAGTTTGCTTGGAATCATAGTATTGAAGTTGGAGCTCTAGTCAATAAACACCAGCCTAACGTAACTGTCTTTACCGTGCTGATGCTCCAGAGATGAACGTAGGGCCGGGGAGTGTTTTGGCGGTAGGTGAATTGCAGGGGGTTGAGGTTGTGTGGGAGGCTGGAGTTGAATTGTGCCATAGCCAGCCTCTCAAAGTATTTCACAATGGTGGATATCAGTGCCACCGGGCAACTCAAACATTTCCTGAACTCACCTCTAATCATTCTACCAAATCTCCTGATTACTGATCTATCTGCTCAGGGAACAAAGCCCTTACTGTTGATCCTATCTTCAGAAAATCTATAATTTTATACACTTCAGTTAAATCTCCTCTCAGTCTTCTTATTTTCAAACTAAATGTCTCCTGTCTAAATACACTCATTACTATAATTATACTAGAATTCTCCATCCTGACAACATCCTGGTAAACCTCTGAATCCAGTACGTTGCTAGCACACCTTTCCTGTAACAGAGTTGTAGCAATAGACAATATAATGTCTTATACAAATTGACACATGACCTTGTACTCCACTCCATTCCCAGCCACCGCCCCCAAACTCATTGTTCCCTCACCTCACACTGTTCACTTCTACCTCTTACCAAAATCCACAAACCGGACTGTCTGGGTAGGCCTATAGTCTCTGCCTGCTGCTGCCCTACTGATCTTGTGTTCTCATATCTTGATTGCATTCGATCCCCCTTGGTTCAGTCCCTTCCCACCTACATCTGTAACACGTCTCATGCCCTCAATCTCGAACTTTCAATTCCCTGGCCCTGGCCACCTCACCTTCACCATGGATGTTCAGTCCCTATACACTTCTAACCCCCAACCAAGGAGGCTTCAAAGCTCTCAGCTTCTTTCTTGACAAAAGAACCAACCAATCCCCTCCCCACCACCACCCTCCGCTGTCTGGCAGACCTGGTCCCCCCGTCAACAATCTTTCCTTGGCTCTTCCCATTTTCTCTAAACTCGAGGAGTAGCCATTGGCATTCGCATGGGGCTCAGCTACATCTAGTTCTTTGTTGGCTACATAGAACAGCCCATGTTCAAAGCCTTCCCTGGTAATGCTCCCCAACTCTTCCTCTGCAGCATTGACAATTGCATTGGTGCTGCTTCATGCATCCATACTGAGCTCGTCAATTTCATCAACTTTGCTTCTAGCTTCCATCCTGTCCTTAAATTCACTTGGCCCATCTCTGACAGCTCCCTCCCCTTTCTTGATCTCTCTGTCTCCATCTCTGGAGACAAACTGTCAACCAATATCTTTTAAAAGCCTAATGTTTTCCACAGTTATCTTGACCGTACCTCATCCCACCCTACCTCCTGTAAAAATGCTGTTCCGTTTTCTCAATTTCTTCGTCTCCACCACAATTGTTCCCAGGGTAGCTCTCCATTCCAGGATATCAGAGATGTCCTTTTTTAAAGTTTCCCTCCTTCCACAATTGGTGCCGCCCTCACCCACATCTCCTCCATTTCCTGAACATCCCTACTCACCACATCTTCCCACCATCTTAACAGTGTTAGAGTTCCTTTTGTCCTTACCACCCCATCTGCCGCTGCAACTTCCACCATTTCCAAAGGGATCTTACTACTAAACGTATTTTCACCCTCCTCCCCTCTGCTTTCCACAGGGATTGCTCCCTTTGTGATTCTCTGGTCCATTCGTCCCACCCCACTAATCTTCTTCCCAGCACTTATCCCTGCAAGTGCTCCACTAGCCCTTTCACCTCCTCCCTCACCTCCAGTCAGAGCCACACACAGTGTTTCCAGGTGAGGCAACACTTCATCTGCGAATCTGCTGGGGTCATCTATTGTGTCCGGTGCTCCCAATGTGGCCTCCTCCACGTTGGTGAGACCCATCATAAATTGGGGGACTGCTTTGTCGAGCACCTCTGCTCTGCCTGCCAAAAGCAGAACTTCCCAGTGGCCAAAATTCTGACTTCAATTTCTGTTCGGATGTTGACTTCTCCTTCTGATAAACAAATTCCCCCCTCTGTTCCCCACTCTGACCTTTTACCTCTTCTCACCTGCCTATTCCTTCCCCCTGGGTCCCCTCCTCCTTCCCCTTCTCCTGTGGTCCACTCTCCTCTCCTATCCTCCTACCAGATTCCTTCTTCTCCAGCCCTTGATCTTTCCCACCCGCCTGGCTTCACCTCTCACTTCCCAGCTAGCCCCCTTCCCCTTATCCCACCGTTTTATTCTGGCATCTTCCCCTTTCCTTCTCAGTCCTGAGGAGGGGTCTCAGCCCAAAACATTGACTATCTATTCATAGAGCAAACACGAGGAAATCTGCAGATGCTGGAAATTCAAACAACACACACAAAATGCTGGTGGAACACAGCAGGCCAGGCAGCATCTATAGGGAGAAGCACTGTCGACGTTTCGGGCCCAGACCCTTCGTCAGGACCCTTCGTCATATCCATTGATGCTGCCTGACCTGCTGAGTTCCTCCATCATTTTGTGCATGTTGCTTTAGAATACACTGTAACTATGAATCCAATTGCATCTTCAATCCTCCAGGCAACACGTACTCATGCACAAATGCACGCACGCACGCACGCACACACACACATTTCTGATAAGCCTTGATTTAACAAACAGCTGATTTTTACTAGGTGCAATTTAGGATCGATTAATATTAAATTTGACATAACTACAAATAATAATATATGTGACTGTTCAACAGTAGCATAGACACACTTCTATGTGCAAATCTTCACTAAAGATTGTTCACAAAAGGTAGATGACATCTGGACATTTAGATGTGGATGTTCCTACACGTGGAATTCAACACAGAGTTGAAACTTCAGACAAAACTATTTTTTATTTGTTTGACTTGGAGTGCACAGCAGGCAATTGCAGAGATCTTGCAGATGTTGCAATAACTGGGATGAAAATTATGCTCTCTACAAACAAACCAAAATGCAGACACCATTGGGGGGAAGGGGTTGGAACACAGTTTAGAAAATGTCAGTGGTCCAACAGCAATAGATAACAACATTTAAGGAAACAAAGGCTTGCAGTTTTACATCAGTCAAATTGCTTTATGTCAAATGAAGTGCATCTCAATATGTATTTATTGCAGGAAATACTGCGGGCAATTTGCACATTACTATCTCAGGGTCTAAAACAGAATCAGGTTTAATATCACTGACATATGTCATGAAATTAGTTGTCTTGCGGCAGCAGTACATTGCAACACATAATAATAAAAATTATGAATTACAGTAAGAAATATCTATCTTTCTCTCTATATAATTAAATTAAATAAGTAGTGCAAAAAGAGAGCAAAATAAAAAGAGAAAGGATTGTGACCTGTTCATTGGTTCATTGTCCATTCAGGAATCTGATGGCAGAGGCAAAATTGTTATTCCTAAAATGTTGAGTGTGGGTCTTCAGACTCCTGGACCTCCTCCTTAATGGTAGCAATAAGAAGAGGGCATGTCCTGGGTGATGAGGGTCCTTAATGATGGATGTCACCTTTTGAGGCATCACCTTTTAAATCTCCCACAACTAGATTGGAATGATTGGGGATGCTGGGACAGAGGAAGTCAATGGGAGACTTAACCAAGTTAAGACTATATGCCCATAAGATATTGGAGCAGAATTTGGCCATTTCATCATGGCTGATCCATTTTCCCTCTCAATCCCATTCTCCTGCCTTCTCCTTGTAAGCTTTCATGCCCTAACTAATCAAGAATCTATCAACCTCCGCCTTAAACATACTCAATGACCTGGCCTCCACAGCCACCTGTGGCAATGAATTCCACAGATTCACCACCCTCTGGCTAAAGAAATTCCTCCTCATCGCCATTCTAAATGGAGATCCCTCTACTCCGAGGCTGTGCTCTTTAGTCCTAGACTCCCCCTGTACAGGAAACATACTCTCAACATCCTCTCTATCTAGGCCTTTCAACATTTGATAGGTTTCAATGAGAAAACCCCTCATTCTTCTAAATTCCAGTGAGTACAAGCCCAGAACCATCAAATGCTCCCCATACAATAATGCTTTCATTCACCGTATCATTCTCATGAACCTCCTGTAAATCCTCTCCAATGTCAGCACATCCTTTCTTAGATAAGGGACCCAAAACTGCTCAGAATACTCCAAGTGAGGCCTCACCAGTGCTTTATAAAGCCTCAACATTACATCCTTGGTTCTATATACTAGTCCTCACCACTGACTCAACCTTTAGGGAACTCTGCACAAGGAGCTGATTCAAAATCAGCTCCAACCTGATTTTCCCAATCTACCTGCATATTGAAATCCCCCATGACAATTGTAACCTTGACTCTTGACATGTCTTTTCTGTCTCCTGTTGTAATTTGTAGCCCACATCCTGGCTACTGTCGAAGGCCTGTATATAACTCCCATCAGGGTCTTTTTTTACCCTTGCAGTTTCTTAACTCTACCCACATGGTTTATACATCTTCCGATCCTATGTTACCTCTTCATAAGGATTGGATTTCATTTTTTTACCCACAGGGCCATGCCACCCTCTCTGCCTACCTGCCTTTCCTCTTGATACAAAATGTATCCTTAGATGTTAAGCTCCGAGCAACAATCTTCTTTCAGCTACGACTCAGTGATGCCTACAACGACATACCTGTCAATCTCTAACTGTGCTACAAGATCATCCACCTTTTTTCATATACTGTGTGCATTCAAATTTAACACCATCAGTCCAGTATTCATCACTGTTCTCAATTTTCCCCCATGTTACACTTGAACTCACCCTACTGACTACAATTTTGCCCTATCATCGACCTATCCTTCCTCACATTCTCATTACACACTGTATCTAGTTGTATACCAACTGCCCCAAACTCAGCCCTGTCCATTTACAACCTGCCTGCTATCCTCCAGTCCTTGCCTCCTGATAGGCTGCCCTGCACATGATTCCTGGCATTGAATGAGGTGACTAGCTTTCTGAAATGGTCCACCAAACTGCAGAACTACCTTTGGAAGGACTTACAAAATTATATTGAATTCCATTGATTAAACTAAGAGAAGACTCCGGGTTCTAGGTTCTACTCCCTGGAATTTTGAACTTTGTGAGGTGATTTGATTAGAGTTTCGAGGTGATGGATGGGGCACATGGAGAGATGAAGTTTTGTTGGTTGTGCAGTTCAGGAATTGGGAAGCTAACTCTTGAAAGTAAGAACCACGTCCAACAGAAGTGCTTAGGAAACACCTCTCTCTCATACAAAGGTGGTAAAAGTTTGCAGTTCTCTTCCTGCAAGGAAAACATGATACCTTTAAATCTGAGACCGTCATATTTTTGCTTATGGGGTAAAGGCAAGTAGAGAGGAGATGACCTTTATCATAGACCCACTGCTCATAATGTGTCTATTTCCTGTAGTCCTCCATTACTGTCATATATTTTATCTGCTCAAGACAGGGAGAGGATTAAGCCACTCTCTGTGTCCCCTGCTTTGCATTTGATGGTAACACTTGCAAACTGCCCAGCACAATATTTTCTGATTTGATTTGATGCAACATAACTCATTTTCCTGTGTGTTTCGATGTACATGTGACAAATAAGTTTAATCTAAAGATAACTTGAGAAAATACTTTACCAAAGAGTTTGTGTATTGATATCTGCCATCGTCGTGACAGTGAATTATAGATTATGCCATTCACAGGCCCAGAATATTCTAGCATACTTCACAGAAAATCAAATGTGATCATTGTTGGACTATTGGAAAGATAAGAGACATCAAAGCTCCACCAAAAGCACATACAGTCATACAAATATACAGTATGGGGAAAGGTTCTTTGGCTCACCAACATGACACCGACCATCACCACTTCCCCTCCCTCCCCTGACTGGCCAGACACTTCCATTTGCAGAGACGTTGCTGACTGATACGGGTCTGCACAATGGAAATTAATTCTCGCTGCTTTTGTTCAAAATTGTGCAGAGAGATTTTAGTTACATGCACCCGAGAGAGCAGGATTAACGTATCACCTCGCGAATGGTTGAAGTTGGTGTTTTAGAACATCTGATGTTGGAGTAAGGAGCGAGTTGCATTTAAAAGCTTTGTTAGTTGGTCATCCAATAGGAAGTATTCTCCAAAATTCATAATATCTATTTACCAGTGGATGGTTTTTGCTGAAGGATCTCAGTGGGACAGGCAGCAACTGTGGGGGGAAAATTAATGTGTTTCAGGCCAAAACTCTACATCAGCACCTGCAGGAACTTCCAGCATCTTCATTATCTTGTGTCTCAATTATAATGCAAGAATTGAGCGGCAAGCAATAGTGTTAACCTGGGTCTGTAATTTTTCTCAGATATCTCTGTTTAGTAGGATTTAATTGTTTGTACATAACCTGTTACTCTATCAACAGATTACAGTTCAGCAATCATTTTGAGAAGTGCAGTATTTTTCCCACTTGAAAATGGAAACACTATTGAAACTGGAAATCTGAAATAAAAACAGAAATGCTGGAAACACTCAGCAGGTCAGGCATCTGTGGAAAGAGAAACAGAGTTAATGTTTCGGTTTACCCAATGAAGGAAGATGCCACGTTTACAATGAGTACTGCCATAAGAAAGCAGTATCCATTATTAAGGACCCCCACCATCTTGGCCATGCTCTCTTCTCACTGCCACCATCAGGAAAGAGGTACAGGAGCCTCAGGTCACACAACGCCAGGTTCAGAAAGAGCTATTACCCTTCAACCATCAGGCTCCTGAACCTGTGTGGATAATTTCCCTCACCTCAGCTCTGAACTGGTTCCACAATCTGTGGTAATACACGCAAAATGCTGGAGGAACTCAGCAGGCCAGGAAGCATCCAGCATCTCTTGTTTGTGCCACAACCTATGGACTCACTTTCAAGGACTCTTCATTATTATTTATGTATTTATTTGTACAATTTGTCCTCTTTTGCACATTGGCATTTTGTCAGTCCTTGTTTATGTACAGTTTTCCTTAAATTCTATTGTATTTTTTATTTTCCTTAACGTCACCTTGGAATTGAGAAGAAGAGGAATTTCTTTAGCCAGAGGGTGGTGAAGCTGTGGAGGCCCAATTTTTGGGTATATATTGATTAACAAGGGCCTCAAATGTTATGGGGAAAGGGAAGAGAAAGAGGTTAAGAGGGAAAGTAAATCAATCATGACTGAATGACATAGTGGATTCAATGGACCTAATTCTGCTCCTATGCCTTATGGCCATATGAGTTTCTGCTGCCGGACATATTATTGGATAACAATGGGTGGAGATAAGCTATCTCTTCAGGTAGCGGAATTGTAAGGCAAGTTGTGCTGGGGCAATACTCTCTGGCTTTTCCCTGTTCGAGTATCAGCTAAAGGGATAACGGTTGCCCTTAGCTGCCTAGATGAAGTTGAGAACACTAGAGCAGAAGGTCATTAACCCCTTGAGCCTATGCTTAACTTTATCTCTACCTTCGTTCATTCCTCACAGAGGCTTACAATGTCAAAAGATGCAAGTCTTTTAATGATGAGTTGGAAATTTTGACCGTCACGTTCACAAAGGAAAATAATAATTTCATTCTGCTTTGGGAAATTCTAGAACACTCATTGCAAAACATCAGTTCTTGCTAACAGACTGCTAATATGGGGCTTGTTTTGCCTGGACCAAGATCACATTTTCCTGGATGTTATCCAGTGATCTGATTTGGCACGTTTCCCTGATCTCAGGGTGTAGTGTCAACTGTTGTATCACATTAGTAGCGATAGCTACAATCCTGAACTCAAAATAATAAGTCATAGAATTGCAACATGAGGAGGCCAATTGGTCCTCTGTACTTGTGTTGCTTCCCCTGATTAAGTGATATAATCAAATCCTAATCCCTACTTTTCCCCATAGTTCCGGTCAGTGTCTTACTTATCCACTTATTTATTGAATCTACTTTCAGCACCATTGTAGTCAGTACATTCTAGACCATTCTTCAAAAAAAAAATCCTTGAGTTCCCTTTACATCTTTTACATTTGAGACCATAAGACATAGGAGCAGAATTAGGCCATTTGGCCCATCAAGTCTGCTCCGCCATTCAATCGTGGCTGATCTTTTTTTCCCCTCCTTCTCAACCCCATTTCCCGGCCTTCTCCCTGTATGGCATGTCCAATCAAGAATCTATCAATCTCTGTCTTAAATACACCCAACGTCCTGGTCTTCACAGCTGCAAGTTGCAACAAATTCACCACCCTCTGGCTAAAGAAATTTCTCCACATCTCTGTTTTGAATGGATGCCCCTCTATCCTGAGGCTGTGCCCTTTTGTCCTAGACTCTCCCACCATGGGAAACATCCTTTCCATATCTACTCTGTCTAAGCCTTTCAACATTCAAAAGGTTTTGATGAGATCCCCCCCTCATCCTTCTGAATTTCAGCGAGTACAGACCCAGAGCCATCAAACCCATTTACTTTCCAGGACATGTCTTTCTGTTATTGGAAACAGTACATGAATATCTACTTGACCAAGCCATTGAAGAACTGTCAACATCTCCAACTAATTTCATATTTCCCCTCCAATGAAGAACATCCCAAATCCTCTACAACCTCCAAGTGGTTCAGTGAAATAAAAGGATGATGGAAAACTTACTGAAGAGTGAGGCAATCAGTAATATTCGACTTACCAGTCAATCCTGGCATTACTACACTGAAAGTCACATTTGATGTTCCAGGTACCCACGACTCCTCAATTAGCACCCAATCTCTGAGTCAGGGGCTTATGAATTAAACCACAAATGCTTACTCACTTTCCTTCCCTCCTTTTTCACCCTTCCCCACTCTCTCTCTCTTCCCCCACCTCTCTTTCTGCCCTTCTCTCTCTCCCCCTGCGCCCCTCTGCCCCGCTCTCTGTCCTCTCACCCTCTCCCCTTCTTCCCCCCTCACTCTCTCCCCTCCCTCTCCCCTCTTACCACCCTCTCTCTTCCCCTCTCTCCCCCTCCCTCTCCCTTCTCTCTTCCTCTCCCCTCTCCCCCTCTCCCCCCCTTGATTTGAACAGGAGCACTTGGTGCAATATTTCCCGGCAAGCTCAGCCGGGAGAGGACCTTTTGGTCTGAATGGCTTTTGTGTTGTTCCAGCAGGGCTCTGTCTCACTGGACCACAAGCAGCAGTTGCCGACCCTGCTGATCTCCCGCATTTACATCAGGTAGCACCAGACAGGAGCAAGTGTTACTGCTGATTTACTGGTGTTCATACAACCGTAATGAGACACAGTGGACCATTGACCTGAAAACACTTCCTCTTCCATTAAATCTGGTCAAGTGAGACCCATTGGATGTGGTGAGAAGGCAATGTCATAACTCATGTCAGTCACATGCAGCCTGTTAATGAGGCTCTGTTTCAGATGCAGACCTAACGTCTGCAGCAAACAATAACAATCCAACCCGTAGCCTTTCTACTGCTTCAGTAATAAGATTTTGTTAAAGATACCTGCAGTAAAGGTAAACAAACACCAAGCTTTCATAACAGACAACAAGTTCACCAGTGCATTATCCGAACTGTATTTGAAGGGAACCAAACCAGAACACGTTTCCTTTTTAAAAAGGAAAATTTTAAAAAGCCTTGCAATCAGGGTCCTTCTGTCACAAATGTGGGATGTCCCTCAACCAGTTTCACCTAATCAAATTATAAACACAAGACGTTCTGCAGTTGCTGAGAATCTTGAGCGGCACTCACAGAATGCGGGAGGAGCTCAGCAAGTCAGGCAGCATCAATAGAGGAGAATAAACATTCGACTGCGGCCAGCTCTGAGGCTCAGCAGGAAAGGGTAAGGGGCTCAGTAGTTAGGTGGACAGTCAGGAGATTCTTTGGCCACAAAAGAGACACCAGACTCCCGGCTGCCAGGGTCCAGGATTTATTGGAGCAGCTGCAGAATATTCTCAAGGCGGAGAGTGAACAGCCAGACGTTGTGGTGCAGAGAAAGGAAGAGGTCCTACGTAGACAGTGTACAGAGTTAGGAAAGAGGCTGAAGAGAAGGACCTTCAAGGTAGTAATCTCCGGATTACTCCAGGTGCCATGGGCTCGTGCAGGTAGGAATGGGATGATAGCACGAATGAATAAGTGGCTGTGGAAATGGTGCAGACGGTGGGGTTTCAAGTTCTTGGGACATTTTCTGGGGAGGGGGTGACTTGTATAAGAAGGACGGATTGCATCTGAACTGGAGGGAACCAACATCCTGGCTGGGAGGTTTGCGAATGCTACTTGGGAGAGTTTAAACTAGTTCTGCAGGGGTCTGAGAACTGAAGCACCAGGTTAGTAAGTAAAGTATCCGACCAGAAGGTAGATATCAGGGGAAGAAGTGAAAGGCAAAATCGATATAACTGGTATGATGGGTTGGATAGCTTGAAATATGTAATTTAATGCTAGGAGTATTATGGATAATGGCGATGAACTTAGAACATGGATTGGTACATGCAACTATGATGTTGCTGCCATTGTTGAAACTTGTTTGAGAGAGGGGCTGGATTAATTTACTAGGTTTTCAAAGTTTTAGAAAAGATAGAGAAGGAGGTAAAAAAAGGGGGGAGGAGTTGCACTACTAATTGGGACAATATACTAATTGGGCTGAGTGCAGGTAGGTGGGACTAGGTGAGATTAAGAGTTCGGCACGGACTAGGAGGGCCGAGATGGCCTGTTTCCGTGCTGTGATTGTTATATGGTTATATGGTTAATATTTCAGCTGTACTCAGGAGAGACATAATGGAGGGTTCAGACACTGAGTCCATTTGGATAGAAGTCAGGAATAGGAAGGGTTCAATCTGTTATGATATGGCAACAATGAATATAGAATTGAGACAGGTTTATTTATAAACAAATAAAACATTTATTAAACATTGCTCGATAAAAATGAAAAATAGGACAAATGACTAACTTAACTGGAAGTTAACGGCTATACAGCAACTCAAACAGTTCTTAAAGCGATAAATGCGAACACAGTTCTTAAAAGTGGTAAATGCAAAAGTCCAAATGATTTACACAGTCTGTTAGGAGAGATGTGACGTTACTGCTGATCCCAGCAGAAATATGCCTTGCCCGAAGGATTCACAATGAAGGAAATAAAAACGGCTTGAAGTAACTGACCTTCCCTTGATGAATAATGCTGCACCCAACTCTTTCTGCTCTTACAGCAGGGGCCATCTTGGATGCAGGTTTCTATCTCTGAAACGAAGATCCAATAAAGTCGGCTCTGTATTATTGACGTCAACACCAACTTTACTCGATCCTTCGGGTTTCCGTACCTCGGTAAATCTTCACTCTCCAATCCTTAGACTTTCAAATTAAATCGAAGATACATCAAACATTACTGGCAGTGATTTTCAAAATTGCTGGCACAACGACAACGTACCTTACAGTAAGAATTAAAACTCCACTTTAAAACAAAACTGTGTCATGAAACCAAATACGCAGCATAATGGAGTAACGGACAACTTAAACGACGTCCCCACAAAAACTCCTGCATCATAGCAGGCTTTCCCCATTTTATACCTGTTGGAACAGGCCATCATATGACCTCACACTGATGGGAAAATTACATCATGTGACCTCACACTGATGGGAAAATTACATCATGTGACCTCACACTGGTGGGAAAATACATTACCCACCATCACGAGACTATTACATCATGCTCACCAGATACTCGATTACATCATGGTCATGTGAAAGTCACAAGATACCCATGAGGTATGTAACAAATCACACTTACGGGATTGCACTATACACCCCCCAATACCCACTGGAATATTGAGGAACAGATATGTAATCAGATTAAGGAAATGTGTAAAAATGATAGGGTTGTTGTCATGGGGAATCTCAACTTCCCTCATATAAACTGGGACCTTCTTGGAGCAAGGGGTATGGGTGAAGCTGAGTACTTAAATCAATATGTGGATGGTCCAACGAGAAGTGGGGCTGTACTGGACCTGGTGTTGGGTAATGAGCCTGACCTTTCAGTGAGTGAGCAGTAAGGGAACAGTGACCACAATTCCTCAACTTTCAGGATAGCTATAGATAAGGATAGGTATGGTCTTTCCAGGTGCATTTTAAATTGCAGTAGGGCAAATTACAAGGGCATTAGGCAGGAACTAAGAAGAGCTAACTGGGAACAGCTTTTCTCTGACAAGTCCACATCAGACATGTGAAAGGTATTTAAAGATAAATTGCACAGAGTACAGGAAAGGTACGTTCCTGTTAGAAGGAAGGACGGGGATGGAAAGATGAGAACCTTGGGTGTCCCAAGAGGTGATAAATTTGGTCAAGAAGGAAAAGGAATAGTATGTAAAACTTTGGAAGTTAGGATCAAACACACATGAGGTGTATAAAGAAGCCAGAAAAGAATTAAAGAAGGGAATTAGGAAAGCCAGGAGAAGCCATAAAAAGTGCTTGGCAAGTAGGAGTAAAGTGAATCCCAAGGCATTCTATACATACATCAAGAGTAGGAAGATAACTCGGGAGAACTTAATGATAAAGGGGGGAACATTTACTCGAATGTGGAGAATGTGAGTGAGGCAGTTGACAAAGTCCCTCATGGAAGGCTAATCCAGAAGATTAAGATGCATGGGGTCTGTGGCGAATTGGCTGTTGGCATTCAGAACTGGCCTGTGCATAGGAGATAGAGGGTAGTAGTTGAAGGGACTTATTTGAGCTGGAGTTCTGTAATTAGTTGCATTCCTCTAAGATCTGTACTGGGACCTCTGCTGTTTGTGATGAATATAAATGACCTGGATGAAAATGTAGATGGGTGGGTCAGTAAGTTTGTAGATGATACCAAGACTGGTGGAGTTATGGATAGTGTAGAAGACTGGCAAAGAATACAGGGTAATATAGATCAGTTGCAGATATGGGCAGAGAAATGGCAGATGAAGTTTAACCCAGATAAATGTGAGGTGTTGCACCTTGGTAGGGCAAGGAGACGGTACACTGTTGAGGGCAAGATCCTTAACAGTGTTGCTGGGCAGAGAGATCTTGGGATCCAAGTTCATAGCTCCTTGAAAGTGGCTACACAGCTCAATAGAGTGGTTAAGAAGGCTTTATGTTACAACTTTATGAAACTCTTGAGTATTGCATACAGTTCTGGTTGCCCCACTATAGGAGGGATGTTGAGGCTTTGGAAAGGGTGCAGAAGAGGTTTACCAGGTTGCTACCTGGTTTGGAGGGCATGTGCTATTATGAGCAGCTGAACAAACTTGGGTTCTTTTCTTTAGAGCGACAGAGGCTGAGGGGGGATCTGATAGAGGTTTATAAGAATATGAGAGGCATATGTAGTGTAGACAGGGAGTATCTGTTTCCCAGGGTAGAAATGTCTAATACCAGAGAGCATACGTTGAAGGTGAGAGGCAGATTCGAAGGGAATGTGAGGGGTCAGTTTTTTACTCAGGGAGTGGTAGATGCCTGGAATGGTGGTAGAGTCAAATACATTAGAGACTTTTAAGAGACATTTGGATAGGCACATGGATGTGAGGAAGATGGAGGGATATGGACATTGTGTAGGTGGGTGGGATTAGGCTCTGAGTGTGTTTGATTTACTTTTTAGCTGGTTCAGCATAATATTGTGGGCTGAAGGGCCTGTTCCTGAGTTATACTGTTCTATGTTCTATGTTACAGACAAGAGGAAGTCTGCAGATGCTGGAAATCCAAGCAACACACACAAAATGGTGGGGGAGCTCAGCAGGCCAGGCAGCATCTATGGAAAAAAAGTACAGTTGACGTTTCAGGCCGAGACCCTTCGGCAGGGCTGAGTGTGTGTGTGCATGTTCTATGTGGTATGTTCTAGTAATAACCAGGTACTGACCCTGGAAATGACTTCTCACATGTTCAACTTAAGGTATAATAAGGCTCTGCTTGGATTGGAATAATTTTGCCCCCATTTCTGGGTGTTTTTGTGCTTGCTGGGAAATTCAACTCCTGAATTTTCTGTGGGATCTTTGCTTACTCTAATATCTTTCCTTCCAGCGCTAATCTGCCCCAGAGTGCAATGCACTATATTTGTCTCTGGGGATGCTTTCAGCCCCACTAGTCTGAAAACAATTTTCACAGTAATAACTGACAGGAGATCTTGAGATCCAAATCTGTAGATCACTCAAAATTGTCGTGCTGGTTGATAGGATGGTTAAGAAGGCGAATGGTGAGTTGGTCTTCATTAGTTCAGGAATTATGAGTTACGAGATAAAATTGCAGTTCTGGTTAGACCACACTTATTCCGTTCTGGTCAGCTCATTGTAGTAAAGATGTGGAAGCTTTAGAGAGAGTGCAGAGATTTACTGGGATGTTGCCTGGATTAGAAAGCATGTCTTATGAGGAAAGATTGAACTTTGGAGCAAAGGAAAATGAGTGGTAACTTGACAGAAATGTATAAGATAAGAATAAATAAATAGATAGATAGAGAAATAAGAAGCAAAGAGTGGACACCAGCACCTTTTCTCTAGGGTAACAATGACTAATACAAGAGGGCATATTTTTAAAGTGATGGGAGGGAAGTATAGGAGGGATGTTAAACGTAGATTTTTTACATCCTGAAAAGTAGAGTGTGCATGAAACACCTTGCTGGGGTGACAGTAGAGGCAAAAACATTAGGAATACATAAGAGACTCCTTGGTTAGGACCATAGATGAAAGAAAAATGGAAGGCTATGTAGGAGGGATGGACTAGATTGATCTTGGAGTAGGTTACAATGTCTGCACAACATCGTGGACCACACAGTACTGTGCTGGTCCGTCCTATGTTAAACCATAAGATATAAGAGCAGAGTTAGGCTATTTAGCCCTTTGAGTCTTATCTGCCATTCCATCATGCCTTGCTTATGGTCCCTCTCAACCACATTCTCCCACTTTCTCCCTGTAACCTTTGACACCCTTCTCAAGAACGTCTCAATCTCCATTTTAAATATACTAAATGACTTGGCCTCCACAGGAATCTGTGGCAATGAATTCTACAGATTCACCAGCTCTGGATACACAAATTCCTCATCATTTCTGTTGTGAAGGGATATCCTTGTATTCTGAGGGTGTGCCCTCTGGCTCTAAACTCCCCAATGATAGGAAGCATCCTCTCCACATCTACTCTATCTAGGCTTTCAGTACAGTGTTCGATAGGTTTTAATGACATCCCCCACCCCCTTATTCTTCAAAACTCCATTGAGTACAGGCCCAGAACCATCAAATACTCCTTGTATGTTAATCCTTTCATTTCTGGGATCATTGTCATGAACCTCTGCTGGAGACTTTTCCAATGCCAGCTCATCTTTTCTTAGATAATGGCCCAAAACTGCTCAGAATACTCCAAATGTGGTCAGATCAATGCCTTATAAAGCCTCAGCATTACATCTTTGCTTTTATATTCAAAATGAATGCTAACATTGCATCTGCTGTTGTTTATTTAATATCTAAGTAATATTTGAGTAATCCTGTATATGTAAATATAGGTTGATTCAGCATTCTTATGTATTTAACTAATTCATAATGATTCATAATTCATAATTCATAATGTATAAGTACATGAATTTCATACATCATGATGCTATGACATGATACGTGCACGCCTCACTTAAAGTAAGCGTGAAGTAAGACTCACATTTTAGACTCCTGGGGCTTCCTTTGAATTAGTTTAATGTTTTGAAGTTACAAAACGTAACAGTGGTGATGAGGTACTGAGGTGGCTACTGAGCTGTTGAAGGGCAGTGAGATGTTCAAGTTAGCAGCGAAGAAGGCGAGGGAAAAAACAGTGCAGCCCGTGCAGAGACTGTCAAGTTAAAAAGAGGAAGTAAAAGGAAGAATTCAGGGTTCATTAACAGTGAGTGTATGGTGATAATAATCATCAGAAAGAGCAGAAATGATTGGCTACATCAGAAAGATAGACTCATTTGGTTGCACAGCAGGTAACTGGATTTTATATACTGAGCAAATTGAACAGTATTTTGAAGCAAATGAACCAGCCAGTGAAAAACTAGTACCAATTTTGCTAAGTGCTTTGGGTTTAAAGGCATTCAGTTAGTTTGAAGCTTGACTGCTCCAAACAAGCCAACAGAAATTAGCGTTGCTGATATTGTGAAAGGAACGCAGGAACATTTAAAACCAAAAGCACCGTTGATCACAGAGTGCTTTCAGTTTCATCAGCAGAATCTAAAGGAAGGGGAGTCCATTTTAGCGTACGTGGCTGAGTTGAAGGGATTGTCTGAGTATTGTCAGTCCAGTAATGGGCTTAATGATGCACTGAGAGGTCATTTAGTTTGAGGAATCTTACAAGAAAGTGTTCAAAACTGGCTCCTAACCAAAGCACAAGTCACATTTAAAAGAGCAGCTGAAATTGTGGTTTCAATGGAAACAGCAGACAGAGGTACAATTGAATTGGAGTACAAACAAAATTACAACGTCTCATCAGAAATCTGCCTGGCCAAGCAAATAGTGTTACCATAGCAGCAGGTGCTCACATACACCAAACAAAGGTGAAACTTGCAGAAAATGCAACAAAGTAGAACACATACAAAGTGCATGTTGGACAGATGGACTACACAGAGACGAGAAAAAGATAGTAAGTCCTGAGGAAGGGTCTCAGCCCAAAAGGTTGACTGATTACTCTGCCTGGCCTGCTGAGGCATTTTGCATGTGTTGCTTTGGCTCTCCAGCATCTGCAGATTTTCTCTTGTTCGTAAAAAGTCAAGTTGCAGTTTCAAAAAGAGCCTTAATCTGCATGCTGTTGATGAAAAATCTGATAATGATGAGAGTGACATAGGACTGGATAGCCTTGGGATTTATAATATAAAAAACTAGCAATATACAAGCAAAATTATTTAAACCAGAAGTAAATGGCAAATTAATTAAAATGGAATTGGACGTTGGCTCAGCTGTTTCAATCATCCCACAAAATTAGTTTGTGAGGCATTTCAAAGATAGTAAATGAAGCCTGAAGATATCCAACTATGAACTTATACTGGAGAAAAGATAACTCATGTGGGAATGGCATTTGTGAGAGTGAAATACAATAACCTTCAAGTGAAGAAGGCGAGGGAAAAAAACAGTGCAGCCCGTGCAGAGACTGTCAAGTTAAAAAGAGGCAGTAAAAGGAAGAATTCAGGGTTCATAAACAGTGAGTGTAGGGTGATAATAATCATCAGAAAGAGCAGAAATGGTTGGCTACATCAGAAAGATAGACTCATTTGGCTGCATTGAACATTGAACTTGTATTTGGTGAAAACAGGAGGACCAATATTTTGGGGCATGATTGGCTGAGACAACTTCAACTTGATTGGAGATCCATCCACAATTTGCATGCCACGTCCCCTGCAATGAAGCCATCTGAAAGCAAATTAATAAAGGTCCTGGATGATGCCAAAACTGTCTCCGTGCTGTACCCCATGAACATGGCCTGTTGGTGCTAGCCTCTGTTCCTCTGGTTGGAAAACATTGAACTGAGGAAGTACCATGCTGCTCAGAGGAATTGTGAAAGTGACAAAAGCAGTGGCCCAGCTACCACAGTTTTTGTAGGTAACTTATCCGAGAAAGCCTCTGATGTGTAAATCATGCAGTCACTTGCGTAATATGGCTTGGTGTTAAGCTGGAAGCGAGTTCAAGGAGCTTCAGGAAAGTTGCAAGAATTCAGGTTTTGTGACTAATCTACTCTGTGCATTAAGGTTATTACATGAACTTCAAGTGGGAGGTAGGAAGCTACTTGTAAAAGTAGATGCAAAGACCAAAGCCAAGCTGGGTGAATGGAAGGACAAAAAGAAAGGAGTCAATGGAGATAAGGAAACAGAATTCGTCAGGTGATGTTGTGGATGAGGAAACCAAGAGGAGAGATCAGGTCATAAAGGGAGCAATAGAAGGATTAATAAAGGAATATTCCAGTGAACTAAATGCACCTTCCTAAGATCAAGATGCACCTCCTAGAAACAGAAAAAGGAAGGAGAAGAAAGGTGTCAGAATCACTTCCTACAGTCTCAAAATCAACTCCTGCAACCACCATGGAGGAAGCCCCCAGAACCTGGGACTGTTTCACAGTCACAAGTCTCTCCTGCCAAGCAGAGTGATCACCCCTGGCAAGAAAGACATCCCACAAGGGTGAGATATTCTCCACAGTGCTCAAATCTTTCAACCAGATTGGGACAATTTAATATTTACTATGCTGTGGATGTCTGTATATAGTAGTTTTATTGTATAGTATATTGTGTATGTAGTTGAGATGCAGTCTATGCTGAGTTGGAGTTTATAGCTAAGCAAGGAGGAGTGTATTTAATATTTAAGTAATATAAGCAGATATTTTGGTTGATTAAGCATTCTTATTCATTTAAATACTGTAATTCATTATGAGTTATATGTATAAACATGTGAATTGTATACACTATGACACCATCATGTGATATGTGTGCTCCTCACTTAAAGTAAACACGAAGTTTTTAAACATCTTGAAATTCCTGTGACTTCCTTTAATTAGTTTAATGTTTTGAAGTTACTAAAGCATAACATTTGCCTTCCTTACTATTGTCTCAACCTGTGTTTAACCTTTAGGGAATCCTGTACGAAGTCACCCGATTCCCTTTGCATCTCTAACTTCTGAATTTTCCTCCCATTTATAAAATAGTACACACTTCTATTCCTTGCCATTTCTTTACCCATTTTCCTAATCTGTCTAATCCTTCTGCAGACTCCCTGCTTCCTCAACACTACCGACCTCTCCACCTAACTCTGCATTGGCCACAAAGCCATTAATTCCATCATATAATGTGAAAGGAAATAGTCCCAACAATAACCCACGTGAAACACTATGAGTCACTGATAGCCAACTGGAAAAGCCCCCTTTATTCCCATTCTTTGCCTTCTGCCAGTCAGCTAATATTCCATCCATGCTAGCGTCTTTCCAGTAATACTATGGGCTCTTTTCTTGTTTAGCAGCCTCATGTGTAGCGCTTTGTCAAGGGCCTTCCGAAAATCCAAGTAAACATCCATTGACTCTCCTTTGTCAATTCTTTCTTATTTCCTCAGATTTGTCAGACAAGGTAGTCTCTTCAGGAAACATTATGATCGGTGTATATTCTATGATCAGATTCTACCTATCTTGCATCATTTTACATTCTCATCAAATCCTCTGACTTACTTTGCTCTCAAATTCAGCCTCACACATGAATCATGATTACTTCATCTGCGGAGGTTATGGTGATGGTCACACCAGCTTTCTGGCCTCAGGACAATTCCAGAGTTCTGCTACATCTCAGTTTTCCACCTGTCTTTGGACTAATTCTTGGGATGGGGGTAATTCTGGGTGGGGTGACAAAATTTTGCAGGATCTGCCTCTAACCGCAACATTGAAGAGTTTCCCCAAACACCAAACACAGAGAGAGGAAACTTCATCTGTCCCCAAGAGCAGGCAGAATGGAGATTGTTTTTTGTCAACACTGCAGATTCACCAAAGGCCAGGCAGTCAGAGACTGCTCTCATACTTTACAGAGAGACCTCTGCCCCCTCACGGTAGGCGTGCTTGACTGTGTCCTGGAATATATCCACATTCAACATTAGGGTGACTCACTATGCTTCCTTAATGCTATTACAAGGTAGTTAAGTGATTTCTGGGCCAATAGTGCTGATAACTGAAGGTTAAATATTGGTCAGGACTCTAAGCATCCGCTCTAGTTCTCCTTAAAAAGTTGTCAAAAAATCTTGTGGCACTTTTGGAGATTTAAGACACCACATAAGTCAAAAAAGCAGTTGAAAACTTAGAAGCAAATCTTAATGGAAACAGTGAGGTTGACTGAAAGGCTCCAGAAACTGTAGGGCAGAGCATTTACTGAGTCCCAAGTGGCAAGAGCTCAAGACAATACCACAGCTTCTCACTGAAACCTCCTGAAAGGGTGATAATCTTAACTTCCTGTTTGGAACATTAAAAAAATTTGATTGTTTATTCCAGCAAAATTGAGTACTAAATCAGGGAGCTTATACTTCAGTTATATACAGCACAGTGAGATGACATCTGGGGCATTCTTTTTATTCAAGGAAAGATACTAATGTATTAGAAAGAGTGCACAGAAAAATCACTGGAATGATACCTAGAAACAGTAGGTTGCCCAATGAGGAAAGGTTAGAAATGAGGAAAGGTTTGTTATTGACACATGCACTGAGATACAATGAAAAAAAATGTTTGTGTTCCATTCACCAGATCATTTCACACCCAAGTGCACTGAGGTTGGACAAAAGGAAAACAAAACAGACTGCGGAATACAGTGATATAGAGAAAGTACAGGACAGGTAATATTGTCCTGACGTCTTAGCTCTGTATCACTCTCCATAGCCGCTGCCTGACCTGATGAGCCTTTCAGCATCTTCTGTTTTTTTTTTATTATTTGTTGTTCTACCGTTTGTTGAATGGAAAGGAAGCTTTGAATTTTTGTAGTGTCTTTCAAATCACTGCCACTGTCATGATGTTGAAAACACAAGGGCTAAGTTAACAACGACAGGTGCCAAATAATCCTACTATTCAGGCTAAATAATAGCCAGGAGTTAAGAGAAAACTCACTGCCCCACTATGGTGTCATGGCTTATTTTATTCCTTTCTAGAATAGAAGATAGGTCTTTGAATTAATGTTACATCCATATACTGTCAGGAAAGCCTCAGTACTGCCCTCAATCACCAGTCTGACTTGCATCCACTAAACTTTAGAAGAGTGAAATGTGACTGGATTGGGACAAGTAAGTTTTTGAGGTACCTTGACTTGTTTAAGGAGAGGATGTTTTCTCTGTGGGAGAATTTATAATTAGGTTTCACTGTTTAAAGATAATGAGTCACCAGTACAAAAGAGGTGAGGCATACTTTTCTCCGAAATATTTATGAGTCTTTGAACTAACTTCCTCAAAGGGCAGTGGTGTCAGATCCTTTCAATATCTTAAAAGAAAAGGCATATAGAAACTTGATTAACAAGGAAGTGAAAAGATTAGTATGGTGGTCAGGAATGTAGAGCTGATGTTAAATCAGTTCAGCCATGATATCCCTGGGTAGTGCAGCAGGTTTAAGGGGCCAAGGGGCTTATTCCCGATCCAAACTCATGTTTGTATGTCAGCTTCAGTCTGTCTTATTGAGATCTGAAAACTGAGTGGCAATCTGAACTAGTCCCACATCCTATCATTTCCTGACCAGACAGCAATGTTGGTCTAGTTGTATAAATTGTATTTAACACCTCAGTCTCTCTACTGCTTTAAACCAGGGTTGCCAATGGTCCAAATTTGTTCTGGGGTCTCTAGGAAGTGAAGTCTAATTCCCAAGATATTGCAGCAAGCAAAAAACTGGGAATATCACAAGAGGAGTATTGAAAAAAAAACTATGTTATTTTTATTTCATTTTCTTTGAAGACTTCTGCTTATGATTTATAAAAATATTGGAGGGAGCTGTAGGGGCAAAGGCTTATGGCTGGCAGTCAAGAACCATCTAAGTGTGAGGATTGACACCTTGGGTGAACAATGGGGTGAGTGCGAGGGCAGGTCATTTGCAAAAGGTCATGATGAAATTGCCCATAGGATATTCTAGAATTGGCGAACCCAGCATAAAATGCCATCTGCAGCATGATCTTTCACTTAAAGCACAATAGAGCATTTGTTCTTTTTAAAAATCTTGGTACAGTGAAGCTACTGTAACTCTGAAAAGATTAAGTTCCTCCTCAGAATAGATTGAGGAACTATTCCTGGTGGTTGACAAGTCTAGCCAGGGGGGGTAGGGGGTGGAATCCTTCAAAATCTGGAACCAGGACTTCAGGAGTGATATTCGGAAAGATTCTGCATGCAGAAAGCAACGGAAATACAGAGACCTTTTCCACAAATGATAATTGAAGCTTAATCACTTAATCAATTGAAGTTAATCTTAAATATGATTCTACTCCTAGAGGCTTAGAGTCATGCAGTCAAAATCTTAGAGAGAGTCAGAGTCATAGAGTCATGGAGTCACAGATTATTAGAACCTTTAGAGTCTTTGAGGAATAGAGTCTTGAAGTCTTAGAATCATAGAATTATGTAAACTTCTCTTTGTCATATTGAGCTTCTAAAATTGAGTGGTACCCTGGGCAAAGTCAGCATGGTTTTCTAAAGGGAAATTGTGCCTGACAAATCTGTTGTGATTGTTTGAGGAAATAATAAGCAAGATAGACAAAGGGGAGTCATTGCTGATGATGTTTACTTGGATTTTCAGAAGGTCAATGACGAGGCACGATGCATGAGGCTGCGAACAAAGCAGGAGCCCATATAAGAAAGATGCTAGCATGGATAGAATATTGGTTGACTGGCAGGAGGCAAAGAGTGGGAATAAAGGGGGCTTTTTCCAGTTGGCTGCCAGTGACTCATGGTGTTTTGCATGGGTTATTGTTGAAACTACTTCTTTGCACGTTATATGTAAATGATTTGGATGGTGGAATTAATGACTTTGTGGCTAAGTTTGCAGACAAGTACAAAGATAGGTGAAGAGGCAGGTAGAGATGAAGAAGCAGGGTCTCGGTAAAAGGACTTACATAGATCAGGAGAATGGGCAAAGAGTGACAGATGGAATACAGTGTAGGGAAATGTATGGTCTTGCACTTTGGTCGAAGAAATAAAGGAACAAGAGACAAGTGGACTATTTTCTAAATGGGGACAAAATTTAGAAATCAGAGGTGCAAAGGGACTTGGAAGTCTTCATGCAGGAAACCCTAAAGGTAAACTTGTAGATTGAGTCGGTGGTAAGGAAGACAAATGCATTGTTAGCATTCATTTCAAGCATATCAAAGCAAGGAATGTTAAGTCATTTTAAGGCATTGATCAGGCCATACTTGGAGTATAATGAGCACTTTTGGGCCCATTATCTAAGATACGGTTCAGAGGAAGTACACAAGAATTATCCCTGGAATGAAATGGTTAATATCTGAGGAGTATTTGGTGGTGCTGGGCCTCTACTCGCTGGAGTTCAAAACAATGATAGGGGATCTCATTGAAACCTATCGAATATTGAAAGGCCTAGATAGAGTGGGTGTGGAGAGGATATTTCCTATAGTGGAGGAGTCTAGGACCAGAGGCCACAGCATCAGAATACAAGGACATCCCTTTAGAACAGAGATAAGGAGGAATTTCTTTAGGCAGGGTTGACAAGCCTGTGAAATTCAAAACCACAGCTGGCTGTGGAGGCCAAGTCATTGGGTATATTTAAACCAGAGGTTAATAGGTTTTTGATAGGGTGGTGAGCAGAAAAGCCTACTTCTGAGCTGACTTTAAAGATGTAGTTTGTATTAATGAATAAGTTGTCAGGTGGCTAAAAGTGAAGATGATAATGCAGAAGAGAGAAGCAATGGAAAGGAAATCAGAGAGAACAGCTTAAAATCATTGCAATAGATGTAGAAAAACAAGCAATATTGATCATATTGTGAGTTCAGACATCTAGAACTGGGAGGTGTTTGACCAAGACCACATCAATGAAGTGAGCCAGCTATAAACTTTTTCTCCATTGAGTTGTGGTAAATCAAAACTGCCAACACTTTCTCCACTCCTAGATTTTTCTAGTTATAATGTGATTAACTTCACCATCACACAGTAACTGTCAGTCACGGGCACCTTCCAATTCCCAAGTGCCCTAGGTATTACGTTCTTGGTTCTGAGAAACTGATCCTTAATGTGGGGAAATTTCTCAAGCACAAACATCGGAGGAGGAAAGTCATCACCAATTCTCCTTATTTACTGCACCTCTGAGAACTATATTTCTAAAACAACTATTTAAAAAATAAATAACTCTTTTGTTTTTTGGTTTCACCTGCACCAGTTGTATTTCAATATAATTAGCAAAATCAGCACATTACTAGTTTGAAAATAACTGGTTTTAGTGATGTTGATAATGGGATCAAAGATTCTGGTCTGTAAAATATTGCTGTGAGAACATCCAAGAGGGGGGGTGGGATCTCAGTGTGATCCATCTGAATCTTTGTTGAAGGTTGTAATATTATAATGACATACAGTGCGCAAACAGGCCATTCGTCCCACTATATCAATGCCAACCAATGGGCACCAATCTACACCAATCCTATCACTTAGCACTTGGCTCATACCTGAATATGCCTAAAGCAAATCAAGTGCTCATCTTGAAACGTCATAAATTCTGTTAATGTCCCAGCGTTAACCACTCTCCCAGACAGTGTATTTCTGCTACTTATCACTCTCTGGGAGAAAAAGGTCATTTTCATTTCCCTCTGAATCTCTTTCCCCTTATCCTGAATCTATGTCCTCTTGTCTTATTTACCTCTAATAAGAGGGAAAGTTTCCTGCAGATCTGTCAGATTTTTATGCAACTCAGTCAACCATGAATATATTATATTGGTTTAATAAGAGTATGTGAATTACCCCATTGAGCCTGTTTTTGCTTTCATGAAGATCATGGCTGATCTACCAGTGATTTTACCACCCAGTTAGTCTACCACCAATCATCAGTGTTGGTAGATGTTGTAGGTACTGCTATCAAGTGACACCTCTTCATCCGTAACGTGGCCATCGACATCTCACCTAAACCTAGAGCTAAATTTGAGAAGTAAGGTGAGAGCGACTATCTCTTATATTGAGGCCACATTTAAGGAGCATCAGGGAAACTGGTCAAGGGAAAACTGTCCAGTGGATGTCATGTATGTGAAGATGGTTATGGCTGTTGGAGGTCAATCATCCCAGCTCAAGGACATTACTGCAGGAATTGCTCAGGACTGCAGTCTGAGGTTAGTTATGAGAGGGCTCACTAATGATTGCACAATGTTCAGTTCTAATCATAATACATCAAATGAATCAGCTCATCCCCAGACACAACAAGACTGAGACACATTGAGGGCTGATAAGTAGCGAGTAGCACTCATTCCATAAAGCATCAGACAAAGACTATGACCAAAGAGAGTGTCTATCTAGGTTCTCTTGACTTCCTTAACATCACTACCCTGATGTTACACCTGATCAGAAACTCAATCGAGCAAACTGCTTATGTAATGTGGCTACAAGAGAGGGTGGGAGAATGGCAAGTGACTCACTTCCTCAAAGGCTTTCAACTCTCTACAAGGCAAAAGTTAGAAGGATGATGAAATAATCTGCAATTGCCTGATGTGCAGCTTCAGCAACACTTAAGAAATTTGGTAGCCTCCACAGTGATGCTCTCCACTGATTGGAACCACATTCACCACCGTAACCATCAATCCTTACAACACAAGCATAATAGTATCTCCCAAACACACAACTTCTACCACAGCAGGCATATCAGAGCACAGGTTCCCCTCACTCACCATCCTGACTTGGAACTAGAAATCATAGAACTCCCTTCCCAGCAGTACAAGATGCAGGTATAAGAAGTGTGAAATAAATACAAAGATGCTCAGTAGGTTAGGCAGCCTCTGTGGAGTGAGAAACAGTTAAAGGTTCATGTCAAAGATTTTACATCATGGTTGTTGATGTTTTCTAGTCCTAACATAACTGAACTTCAGTCTGGGTGAACCCCCTAGAGTGATATCAGGTTACAAATGGTCTTCATCATATTTCATTTATAATTACATAATGCAGTAAAAATCAGCCTCTCCACCTGTTAAGACCCTCCCAGTACTACGTATTGGCCTGTTGTCTGCGCATGAACATTGTTCTCTCTCTCTCTCCCTCGCTGCAATGTGAATACACCAGCTAAAGCCATCTCCCACATCCGTGTTTTTACTTAATTGATATGCAGATATGTACAGACACAACAAATTGCCGATGAATACACATCCGAATATCGGAAAGTACTGTATCACCAACTGCACTGACTGTTACGGGACAAAATAGCGAGATTAAACAGCATGAGAAATGTCACAGATCCTAACAAAGGCATGAGTACAGTATATTACACAGTGAAAGACACAGTGAATATAAAGTGAAATTAACTTTATATGGCTTCAGTCAGGAAAGTTGACAAATTCGATAGTGCTAATGAAGGCTGGGAGTTGTATATTAAGAGGGTAGAACTGTATTGTAATGCAAACAACTAAGAGAAGCAAAAGAAAGCCCTTACGCTTCTTAGTTTAATAGGCACAAGAAGGTACATTCTCTTATGCAATTTAGTAATCCCTACAAAACCACAAGTGAGATGTTCGATGAAATTTTTACAATTTTGCAAAATCACTTGAGTCCTAAACTGCTGGTAATATTTGAGATGTTTAGATTTTACAAAATCTAGCCAGTCAAAGGACAAAAGCATTTCTGAATACGTTGCAGGACTACACAAACTTTCCCAGTACTGTGATTTTAGAGGTGGATTTTCTGATGCACTGAGGGACTGGCTTATATGTGGCATGCCTAGACAAAGCACTCAAAAGAGGCTACTATCTGAAAGAGACCTAACCTTAGAACAGGCATTGACATTGCAATATTATTAGAGACCGCAGCAAAGGATGCAGCAGGACACAGAAAGGAGGTTAGAATGTGAAATGTGCAAAATGTCCCTGAATGGTGCAAAATGTCAAAGATGTTTTGCCTTCCTCCCTTTAAAAAGGGGGGAAGGCAAAAGAAAGGAAATTATACGCCAGTTAGCATAACCTCGGTGGTTGGGAAAGTATTGGAGTATATTATTAAGGATGAGGTTTTGAGGTACTTGGAGACTAATGATAGAATAATTCAAAGTCAGCATGGTTTCTGTGAAGGTAAATCTTGCCCGATAAATCTGTCAGAATTCTTTAAGGATGTAACAGGCAGGGTAGACAAAAGAGAGGCAGTGGATGTCATTTTCAGAAGGCATTTGATAAGGTGCCACACACGGGGCTGCTTAACAAGATAAAATCCAATGGCATTGCAGGAAAGATACTGGCATGAATAGCGGAATGGCTGACAGGTACGAGGCAGCGAGTGGGAATAAAAGGGGTCTTTTCTGGTTGGCTGCCGGTGCCTAGTGGTGTTCCTCAGGGGTCAGTATTGGGGCCGCTACTTTTCACATTGTTTGTCAATGATTTAGATGATGGAATCGATGGCTTTGTTGTAAAGTTTGTGGATAATACGAAGATAGGTGGAGGTGTAGGTAATGCTCAGGAAGCAATGTGATTGCAGCAGGGCCTAGTGAGGACTATTATCTAAATGATGAAAAAGTACAAACATAAGAGTTGCAGAGGGACTTTGGAGTCCTCATGCAAGTCTCCCAGAAGGTTAACTCACAGGTTGAGTCTGTGGTAAAGAAGGCAAATGCAATGTTGGCACTTATTTCAAGGGAATAGAATATAAAAGCAAGGAGATAATGTCAAACCTTTATAAGACACTAGTCAGGTCACACTTGCAGTATTGTCAACAGTTTTGGGCTCCATATCTCAGAAAGGATGTGTTGTCATTGGAGAGAGTCCAGAGGAAGTTCACATGGATGATTCCAGGATTGAAGAGGTTAACATATGAGGAGCATTTGGTAGCTTTGAATGTTGAAAGGATTGGATAGGGTGGATATGGAGAGAATGTTTCCTATGGTGGGGGTATCTAGAAATGGAGGGCACAGCCTCAAAATTGACCCTTTAGAACAGGGGTAAGGAGGAACTGTTTTAGCCAGAGAATAGTAAATCTGTGGACTGCTCTGCCACAGACTGTGGTGGAGACCAAGTCCATGGGTATATTTAAGATAGAAATTGATAGTTCTTGATCGGACAGGGCATCAAAGGATATGGCCAGAAAGCAGGTGTTTGGGGTTGAGTGGGATCCAGGATCAGCCGTGATGGAATGGCGGAGCAGATTCAATGGGCTGAATGGCCTCATTCTGCTCCTATGTCTTATGGTCTTAAGTTATCAATGTGGCAAATCTTCCTATGATGCAAATAACTGTTGGTTCAAAAATAAGTCTGCAGAAAGTGTCACAGATAAGGTCACATAGAGAGAGTGTGCAAGGCACTCAGAAAGCAGAACCGAGCGAAAAGTCTGAAACACAAAACTAAGCAAATACATAAAGTTATCGAATGTAACTGAAGGTAACCGAATGTTGTTGAATGAACTTTACATTCGAATGTACCGAATGTACCAGATTATTTATTTTTTTCTTCGGCAGTTTGAATGGGGCACAACTGCACAAGTGCGTGAAAGTCGGCCCGTGTGACAGTGGGAGAGTTTAAAAAGCAAGCAGACTAACGGAGTGGGCGACATAGTAGCGGGCGACGGAGTAGTGGGCGACCCAGTAGGAAGGCTTTGGCTCGAGAGGCTTCGGCAAGCAGAGGCTGAGGACGAGCTTGCTCCCAGTGAGGTAAGGCCGGGTAAGTTCCTTTAATTAATCTAATTAGCTTAGGAGTAGGTAATGGAGGCAGCAGTTAGGGCAGTTGAGTGCTCCATTTGCAGTATGTGGGAAGTCAGGGCGAGCACAATTGTCCCTGATGACGACACCTGTAAAAGGTGCATCCAGCTGCAGCTCCTGACAAACCGAGTTAGGGAACTGGAGCTGGAGCTGGATGAACTTCGGATCATTCGGGACGCAGAGGCAGAAATAGACAGGAGTTTCAGGGAGATAGTTACCCCGAGGAGTCAGGAGACAGGTAGCTGGGTGACTGTCAGGAGAGGGAAGGGAAATAGACAGGAAGACCAGAGCACCCCTGTGGCCATTCCCATCAACAATAAATATACTGTTTTGGATACTGTTGGTGGGGATGACCTACCAGGGACAAGTTGCAGTGGTCCCGTCTCTGGCACCGAGACTGGACCCTCAGCTCAGAAAGGAAGGAGGGAAAAGAGGAGAGCAGTAGTGATAGGGGATTCGATAGATACGGGGACAGATAAGAGGTTCTGTGGGAGAGATCGAGAATCTCAGATGGTCTGTTGCCTCCCTGGTGCCAGAGTCTGTGATAACTCGGAACGAGTTCTCAGTATTCTCAAGAGGGAGGGTGAGCAGCCAGATGTCGTGGTCCATGTAGGGACCAATGACGTGGATAGGAAGAAGGAGGAGGTCCTGCAAAGAGAGTTCAGGGAGTTAGGTGCAAAGGTGAAGGACAAGACCTCCAGGGTTGCAATCTCAGGATTGCTACCAGTGCCACGAGCTAGTGAGGCTAGAAATAGGAAGGTAATGCAGATAAGTATGTGACTAAGGAGTTGGTGCAGGAGGGAGGGCTTCATGTTTCTGGACAATTGGGATACAGGGTCAGCTCTGTCCATAATTCCAGAGGCTGACTACAGCAGACAGTTCTCTAAGATACCATGAGACTTACACAGGCAAAAACGAGTCTCCAAGAGGCAAACTGAAAGTAAATGTGATGAATGGAGGCCAGACACAACAGTTAGAGCTTTATGTATTGAAAGTGGAGGGCCAGAATTTCTCAGATGTGAATGGTTGAGAAATATCCAACTTGACTGGCACTCAATCAAAGCTCTCAGTGTGACATTAAAGGCTACGGCAGCCCAAATAGTGGTACTAACCAGAGACTGTCACAGCTGCTTAATGCTAATGAGGAGGTGTTTGAGAAGGGGATTGGTAAACTCAAAGGCATGAAGGCCAGAATGGAACTGGATGAGACAGCAAACCAAGATTCCATAAAGTGCGTCTAGTGCCTTTGCACTACATCCTAAAGTGGATGCAGAATCACAGAGCTTAGAGGCGTCCGGAATTCTCTCCAAGGTTGAGTGGAGTGATTGGGCCATGCCCATTGTCCTGGTGACCAAGAAAGAGAAGGCTGGAGCATTTTGCATCTGTGGGGATTTCAAAGTGAACATCAACCCACTGCTGCGTACTGTGCAGTATACCCTGCCATGAATAGAAGACATTTTTGCATTTTTGGCAGGTGGAGAGAGGTTTTCAAAGATTGACTTGTCACAATCCTATCAACTCTCACAGGGAGCTGTTCCAGTATAATTTTCTCATCTTTGGTGTCGCATCAGCTCCAGCAATTCGGCAAAGAGCAATGGAGCAAGTGATCCAAGATATCCCAGGAGCACAATGTTACCTTGATGACATCATTGTGACTGACAAAAGTGATGAAGAGCACCTCCAGAACCTTGGTAAAGTGCTTACCAGGCTGAGTGAGTATGGTCTATGTGCGAAGAGAGAGAAATGTGTTTTTCAACAATGAAATCTCATATTGTGGACATGTCATTGACAAGCATACAGAAGTCGCAAGAGAAGACTGAAGCAGTGCTACAGGTACCCAAACTGGAAAATGTGTCACGACTCAAGTCATACTTGGGCCTTGTAAACTACTCCCACTGGTTTCTCCCAAACACCACTACAGTGCTGCACCCATTGAATGCACTGTTACAGACAGGAGCAAAGTGGGAATGGTCGGAAAGATATGAGAAAGCATTCAATGAAACAAAGAGACTAATAACATCTGAAGAACTGCTCACCCATTATCACCCATCCCTGCCCATCAGACTGGCGTGTGATGTGTCCCCTTATGGCATTGGAGCTATTTTGTCACACGTTATGAAAGATGGATCTGTACACCCAGTTGTGTTTGCTTTAAGATCACTGACAAGCACAGAACAAAACTACGCACAGATCAACCGAGAGGCCCTTAGTCTAGAATGGGAATAAAGAAGTTCTACCACTACCTCTACAGACAAAAGTTTACACTAGTGACAGATCTCCAGCCCCTTGTGTCCATTTTCAGCCCCAGGAAGGGAATTCCAGTGACGACTGCTACCTGGTTACAACATTGGGCACTGTTCCTAGGACCCCACTCTTATGACATAGGCACCAAACAACACAGCAATGCTGACAGCTTGTCATGTCTTCCACTATCAGCAACTGAAGAAAAAAGTCTTCATACAGGGCTGTTCCACACAGGACTGGTGAATCAGTTGCTGGTGACAAATTCGGAAATACAAAGGGAAATAAGAAATGACCCACCATGGTCAAAGACTTTGAAATCACCATGCAAGGATGGCTAGCTCATGGTAACCCTATGTTTCTAGAGTTCTCAGCAAGATGAGACTAACTGTTAGTATATCAAAAAAAGCTGATGTGTGGATCTCATGTTGTGGTTCCCTCTAAACTACACACCAGAGTGTTAGAACATCTGCATGAAGGAGACCTGGGTACAGTCAAGATGAAGAATCTTGTCTGGAGCTACGTGTTATGGCCAGGAATAGATAAACAAATTGAAGACTTGGCCAAAAGCTGTTTGGGATGCCAAAAGTTCAAAATGCGCCCCCCCCCCCCCACAGGTACCATGACACCTATGGGAGTTGCTGTCTTCACAATGGAAAAGAGAACATATTGACTTTTCTGGGCCATTCATGAACTTCATGTTTCTGATTGCTGTGGATGCTCATTTGAAGTAGCTGGAGGTTATACCAATGAAGTCAAAAACCTCAGCTAAGACTGTCTCCACTCTGAGGACTATCTTCACCAGAAATGGCTGAACAGAACAAATTGTGAGTAACAATGGACCACAATACACGTCAGAAGAATTCCGACTGTTCATGAAGAAAAATGGCATCTGACATTTCAAGTCAGCTCCTCACCACCCAGCAATGAATGGTTTAGCAGAAAGGTTTATCCAAACCTTCAAGAAGACCATTAAAGTAATGGACAAGGAGGACATTTCTCTACAGAACAAGGTGGACAACTTCCTTTTTGTGTATCTGCGCTCTGTTCATGCGATGTCAAATCGAACACCTGCAATGCTGTTCATGCACAGCAATCTGAGATCTCGCATAGACCTCCCGAAACCAGATCTATGGAAGGAATTACAGAATAAATGTTCAGCCAGTTGCCATGAAGCAGCAAGGAGCTTTGAGACTGGATAGGAAATCCTAGCACGTGATTATAGAGAAGACAAGTGGACACTCAGTATAGCTACAAGAACTGGACCACTGATAACCCAGCGGATGTTGAGATCAGACATGGAGACATCATGTGGGCCAGATACTGGATGCTCAACTGAAGAACACACCCGAGTCGATTTGCATCCAACAAGATGGACACATTACAATCACCGGACTTACTTCTCTGTAATGACCATATCACTGACAGCAACGTGACAGCAGAAACCGAGAATGTTGTCTTAGATAAGACACCTACCAAACCTGATGCCAGTCCACGGATCCAGAGGCACTACCCTGAAAGATACAAAGCTCCACCAAAAAAACGGAATCTTTACAACCATGAAATTGTTATGGACTGTTATTGTGAAAGCATGTTTATTTGGAATATGGGTTTATGGAAGAGAAATTGAATGTTTTGTTACAGATGCAGCTTTATGTTGCATTAATCTAAAGGGGGAGGAAGTGTAATGTATGGATCTATTTCTTTTGGAGCAATGACTCCCCCTTCACCATGTATAGATCTGCTGCCTGCGCATGTGCTGTTTTCTACACATGTGCATTGTCCTCTCTCTCCCTCGCTGCAGTGTGAATACACCGGTTAAAGCCATCTCCCACGTGCGTGCTTCTACTTAATTGATATGAAGTTGTGTACAGACACAACAAAATGGTCTTCATCGTATTTCATTTTATAATTACATATTGCAGTAAAAATCAAACTCTCCACTCGTTAAAAGGATACGGGGAGAAGGCAGGAGATTGGGTGTTAGAGGGGAAAATGGATCAGCCATGATGGAATGGTGTAGCAGACACCATAGGCCAAATGGCCTAATTCTGCTCCTATATCTTATGGTCTCATGACCTTAGATAGCCTTTGTTAATTATCATTCCCCAGTACTTTTCTAATTGCTTTTATTTAATGTGGGCCATATACAGTGTGACTAGTTCAGATAGGTAACTGGGCTGACACAGCAGAGTTGGGCTGAATGGCCTATTTTCCATGCTGCATAACTCTATGTATCTACTTTGTGGTTCGTGGTTGCCTTTACTTCCTGGAATCTCCAGGGTGCTCCCACAAAGTTCCCAAACCCAGCTTCCTCACCGGTAGGGGTGGCTGTTGTAACATCTTGAAAAGGATGGGAAGTAACTGGCTTCCTGAGCCCAGACAACATACTTGTGGAATGCCATGTTTTTTTAGTAGTGATGGGCTTGAAAATCCATTTGGTTTCAATTCAGTACAATTTCACTTACTTTGTATGTTTCGCATTTTTTGTTGTATGGGAACTGTCTTCTTGCAGACTCAATCATCACAAACTCAGAAATATGAATTCCTTTGCCTGCAGCTCAACCGATCCAGCGAGGACCTTACATATCAGGCAGACGATTTGATTTTCTGGTCGCTGTGGATTTGTAATGATGAGGTTAGAATGCAATCTATAGCAACAGTGGAATCATGTTGGTGAGTCTGCAGTGATTGGACCCTGGAAATAGTGGCTTATGGATTTGGGGATGTGTTGTATTTTACCCAGTTCCAATGCGATGAGTGGAAGGGGTATCCGCACTGGTGCCTGGGTGGGGCTTCTCCCTTTCCCCTGATCTCTCTGCAATTTGTCTCAGCCAGAACCAATCAACATAGTTGTGAGCGGTGACTAGACCATAGGTAATGGGGAACAAACTCCACCCAAGGGTCATATTAGGGGCTTTCTGACAACTCGAGCTCTCAAAGACATTGTCTCCACGTCTAGTTTCCCTGTTGCTCAGAAACACTGAAAAATAATTAAAAACAATAGATGCATTAATATATTCTTAATTAATTAAAACAATAAAAAGTGAAAAAAATAAAAGTTAGGGAAAATCTTTGTTTCAATCACCTTTTTAATAAAGATCTGTGACCCCATTCAAATTAATCAGACTGTGATGGAGATGCTGGGTGTCGGTGTGGCAGGCTTCAGACCTGTGGTGTGTCAGGGCAATTGCCACCCACATCAGATTTCTGCATTCTGTGCTGCTGTGCATAGGATGGTTGTATCAGGAAGACAGTGTAGCACGGGATAGCTTGCTGAACGTTCTCTAGCTCATTGTCTGATAAGTCAGAAGCAATATTTGGCCCGCTAAAGAAAGCTGCATTGTTATTATATATCAAAATACAATTGTTAGTCTGATCTTGAAATGATTTCCAATACAGCGTTCAGACAAGGGAGCTTCGTTTCTTGAGGAACTCTCTACTCTAAAGATACAAATTAACACTGTGGTTAATTCCAGAAGTGTTTTCTTAATCTTTGGAATGGCAAGGGAGGAATCTGAAGGGATCCTCAGTACCTTTACTTTAAAATGTAATTCTGCTAGGCAGAAGAATATGCCAGGTATTTTAGTGTCTGTATAATGTACACATGTAAACAAATGTTCTAATTGTTTTTGCCTGTAAATAAGTAACTTAGAATGCAGTGATTACTGCCATCTGGTAAGATGAAGCCACAGCAATTTCACTGTATAATTCTCAGCAGTCGTGCCTGATTGCTGGATCTGTTTTTCCTTTCACTGGTTGCTCACACTGACTAGAATTTGCCAGCCATGAGTTTTACTCCAGCAAGGCTTTGTGCATTTTCACAACGTCAAGTCACGATTTGTCCCTCTGCACGTTTTAGTGGTGGCAACAATATATTTTTTAAAATTTGTATGGCTGTCACTGATTTCCTTGTCTCATCAATCCTCTGGTTAACCTGGACAGCAGCCAGAAGCTTGTGTTAATGAGCAATGGGAATCTATGATATGCTCTTACTTTAATGTTACACGGGGCACACGTGGAATTGCAGGATTTAGGATGGAAACTGTCCAGTCTGAAGTACGTGTAGTGAGGCTGCACATTTCCTATGCATCTCCCTTGGGCCTGAAGGTTGGCTAGAATGATTAATCTCATAATGTGTCTGTGAAATCAACCCTTTTACATGAGAAAGCCCATCTGCCAGACCACTGTCAGTAATATTCTATAAATAACAGAGATATTCTTGTGTTATTTTCACTTATCTCAGCTTGGACACCTTTTGTATTACATTGGTGAACAGCCTGTCATATTCCAAGCACATTAGTCATAGAGCCATAGAAAAGAACAGCAATGGAACAGGCCCTTCAGCCCATCTAGTCTGTGCTGAGCCATTTAAACCGCCTACACCCATTGACCTGCACCGCACTATGGCCCTCCATACCCCTGTCATCCATGTAGAACCATAGAACCGTAGAACACTACAGCACAGTACAGGCCCTGCAGCACTCCATGTTGTGCCAACCCATATAATCCTTTAAAAAAAGTACTAAACCCACACTATCCCATAACCCTCCATTTTTCTTTCATCCATGTGCCTGTCCAAGAGGCTCTTAAATACCCCTAATGTTTTAGCCTCCACCACCATCCTTGGCAATTCATTCCAGGCACCCACAACCCTCTGTGTAAAAAACTTACCCCTGATGTCTCCCCTAAACTTCCCTCCCTTAATTTTGTACATATACCCTCTGGTGTTTGCTATTGGTGCTCTGGGAAACAGGTACTGACTATACACCCTATCTATGCCTCTCATAATCTTGTAGACCTCTATCAAGAGTACCTATGTACCTATCCAAATTTCTCTAAACATTGAAGTCAAGCTCACATGCACCACTTGAGCTGGCAACTTGTTCCACATTCTCATGACCCTCTGAGAGAAGAAGATTCCCCTCATGTTCCCCTTAATCTTTTAACTTTTCACCCTTAACCCATGACCTCTAGTTGTAGTCCCACCCAACCTCAGTGGAAAACTCCTGCTTGCATTTACCCTCTCTATACCTCTCATAATTTTGTATACCTCAATCAAACCTCCTCTCAATCTTCAACATTCCAAGGAATAAAGTCCTAACTTATTCAACCTTTCCCTTTAACTCAGGTCCTCCAGACCCGGAAACATCCTTGTAAATTTTCTCTATACTCTTTCAACCTTACTTACAGCTTTCCTGTAGGTAGGTGACCAAAACTGCACACAATACTCCAAATTAGACCTCATCAATGTCTTATACAACTTCAAATAACATCCCATCTCCTGTACTCAGTACTTTGATTTATGAAGGCCAATGTACCAAAAGCTTTCTCTACAACCCTATCAACCTGTGATGCTATTTTCAATGAATTATGGACCTGTATTCCCAGAACCCTTTGTTCTACCACAATCCTCAGTGTAAGACCTACCCTGGTTGGCCCTACTCAAGTGTACCACCTCGCACTTGTCTGTATTAAATTCCATCTGCTATTTTTCAGTCCATTTTTCCAGCTGGTCCAGATCCTGCTGCAAGCCTTTCTCGCTGACCACTAATCTTGGCTTCATCCACAAATTGGCTAATCCAGTTAACCACATTATCATCCAGATCATCAATACAGATGATAAATAACAACAGACCCAGCACCAATCCCTGCTGCACTCCACTACTCACAGGCCTCCAGTTCGAGAGCCAATCATCCACTACCACTCTTTGGCTTCACCCACAAAGCTAATATCTAATCCAATTTACTACCTCATCTTGAATACTGAGTGACTGAACCATCTTGATCAACCTCCCATGCAGAACTTTGTCAAAGGGCTTTCTAAAATCTATGTAGACAACGTCTACTGCCTTTCCTTCATCAACTTTCCTTGCAAGTTCCTCAAAAAACTCCATGAAGTTGGTTGGACATGACCTACCACGCACAAAGCCATGTTGACTATCCTTAATCAGTCCATGTCTATCCAAATACTTATGTATCCGGTGCCTTGAGATACTTTCCAATAACTTTCCCACTACTGATGTCAGGCTCACTGGCCCTTCATTTCCTCATTTATTTTTAGAACCTTTCTTAAACAGTGAAACAACATAGGCTATTCTCCAATCCTCCGGCACCTCACCTGTCACTAAAGATGATTTAGGTATCTCTGCTAGGACCACAGCAATTTCTGCACTTGCCTCCTTGGAACACCTTGCCAGGCCCTGGGGATTTATCCATCCTAATTTGCCTCAAGACAGCAAACGCCACCTCCTCTGTAATCTGTGTAGAGTCCATGGATGATGCTGTTTTAGCTCACTTCTGTAGACTCTATGTCTGTCTCTTGAGTAAATAGAAAAGCAAAATATCCATTTCTTTTTGCCCCACGCATGGTTTACAATTCTGATCTTTCAGAGGACCAATTTGGTCCCTTGCAATCCTTTTGTTCTTAACATATCTGTAGAATCCCTTAGGATTCTCCTTCACTTTGTCTGCTAAGACAATCTCATGCCGTTGATGAACCCCTCTGATTTCTTTCATATGTGTTCTCTTCCATAAGCTCCTCATTTTCTCCTACTTGTAATACACCTCCTTTGTTTTCTTAAACAGGGTCTCAATATCTCTTGAAAACCATGGTCCCCTAAACTGTTACCTTGACTTTTATTCTGACACCTACAAGCTTTGTACACTCTCAAAATTTCACTTTTGAAGGCCTCCCACTTAAAAACTACACTTTTGCCAGAAAACAGCCTGTCCCAATTCACACTTCCAGATCCTTTCTGTTATCATTAGAATTGACTTTTCTCCAGTTTAGAATCTCAACCCATGCACAAGACCTAGCTTTTTGCATATTAACCTTGAAACTAATAGCTTTGTGATTATTCGATGCAAAGTGTTTTCCTACATAAACCTCTGTCACCTGCCCTGTCTCGTTCCCTAATAGCAGATCAAGTATCACACACTCTCTCATTGGGACTTCTATGTACTGATTAAGAAAACTTTCCTGAGCACATTTGACGAACTCTATCCCATCTAGTCTTTTACAGTATGGTAATTCCACTTATATGTGGAATGTTAAATTCATCCACTTGCAACAGTCTGCGATCTCTTCACAAATTTGTTCCTCTTAATTCTGCAGGCTGTTTAGTGGCCTGTAACGTGGTCGTACCTTTCTTATTACTCAGTTCCACCCATAGCACCTCACTAGACGAGTTCTCCAGTCTGTCCGGACTAAGCCCTGCCATGACAATTTCCTTGACTAGTAACACCACCCCTCCTCCTTAAATCCCTGCCGCTCTATCTTGTCTAAAACAATATAACCACAGAATATTGATGTGCCAGTCCTGCCCCTCCTGCAACCAAGTCTCACTAATGGTTATATTATAATTCCAGGTGTTTATCCACGCTCTGAGCTCATCCTCAAAATCTCCACTCTAACACTGTCCGCACCAGCAATGACCACTATGACAATGGCTGCTCTGCTGGCCTCTGCTTTACTTTCATTTGTTCTTGCCAATCAATCTCGAACATTGATTGGGCGCTGCTGAAAGTTTCAAACTTCTGCGAGTCACTGCCTTTTCTACTCAATTGGCAAACCTAAGTGAATACTGTCTTCTCAAGCTTCCAATCTCCTACTGGGCACTGCTCAAAGCTTCAAATATTCAAAGCTCAAAGTTTGAAGTTCAAAGTACGTTTATTATCAAAGTACATATACATCACCATATACAACACTGTAGTTCGCTTTTGTTGTGGGAGTACTCAGTAAATCCAAGAGACATTATAGAATCATTGAAAGACTGCACCCAACAGGACAGTCAACAATGTGCAAAAGACAACAAACTGTGCAAACACAAAAAAAGGAAATAATAGTAATAATTAATAAGTAAACAATAACTATCAGGAACATGAGATGAAGGACCCTTGAAAGTGAGTCCGTAGATTGTGGGATCAGTTCAGTGACGGTGCAAGTGAAGTTATTCCCACTGGTTCCAGAGGCTGATGGTTGAGGGGTAATAACTGTTCCTGAACCTGGTGGTGTGAGTCCTGAGGCTCCTGTACCTCTTTCCTGATGGCAGCAACAAAAAGTGTAGGCCTGAGCAGTGGAACCCTTGATGAAGGACGCCGCTTTCCTGCGATAATGCTCCTTGTAGATGTTGTAGGTGGGGAGGGCTTTACCTGCGATGGACAGGGCCCTGGGGTTTTCTGTTCAAGGCCGTTAGTGTTTCCATACTAGGCCATGATGCAACCACTCTCCACTACACTTTACAGAAGTTTGTTAAAGTTTCAGATGTCATGCCGAATCTTCGCAAACTTCTCTGAAAGCTGAGGCATTGCTATGCTTTCTTCATAATTGCACTTACAATACTGTGCAAGACTCAGGCACATGCAAAAAAATTCTGTAAAGCAAAGGCACTTTCAGAAATAATGAAATGAAAGGTTTCTCAATCTCAATAAATTTATTTTAAAAGCAGAAAACAGTAAAAAAAAATACTAAATCAAATCAATATTTGATGTGACCTTGAAAACATCGTTTCTCCTTGGTAAACTGTCATGCGTTTTACAAGAAAATCAACTGGTGGGTTGCTCTAAGCATCTTTGAAAACTTATCACAGTTCTTCTGCAGACTTTGGCTGTCTCTCCAGGTAATTCGACAGGCTTGATGATGTTGAGCTCAGAGCTCAGAGGAGGCCATACCATCTGAAAGCATATAATAATCCAAGCACGCCTAAGACTTTTTGCACAGTACTCTACATGCCGGGCCCAGAACAGATCCTCCATAATGATAACACCCAGGAATTTTAAGTTGCTAATCCTCCATCTCTGATTCCTGGATGAGGACTGGCTCGTGGACATCCTGGGATCAATAGTTAGCTCCTTGTTCTTGCTGATATTGAGGAAGAAGTTGTTGTGGCACCACTCAGCCAGATTTTCAATCTCTGTCCTATATACTGGTTCATCACCACCTTTGATTCAACCGGTGACAGTGGTGTCGTCAGTAAACATAATGTGGTGAGCTTCTGGTCCATAATGACAGACCAGGAAGCCCTTTAACTCAACAACCATTTTATTGTGATAAACACAAAACAGACTGGGCACCATGACCCAGAGAGTGAACCCAACGAGTCTCACACAGATGGGGGAGGTGACCATCACACACCCCGGTTACAGTTAGGGTGACCCACAAATACAAAAGCAAGTAACTGTACAACCCAAGCTAAAATGCAACAATAAATGAACTGGAACTTCCCACCACAATCCCACAAAAGCATTTTAACACAAGAACAATAATAAGTACTGGTCATTAGAAACGCAGGGGTGGGCTGTCAGTCACACACCCCCACCCAGAACGTCACAATAAGTATGGCGTTGGAGCTGCGCTTAGCCTCACAGTCCTAAGTATGAAGCAAGCAGAACAGGGGGCTACATCTTTGTGGTGCACTTGTGCTGATGGAGATTGCGGAGGAGATGTTGTTGCCAGTCAGATCTGATTGGGGTCTGCAAGTGAGGAAAGTGAGGATCCAATTGCACAAGGAGGTATTGAGGCCAAGTTTTTGAAGCTTATTGATTAGATTTGAGGGAATGATAGTATTGAAAGCCAAACTGTAATCAATAAAAAGCTTCCTGATGTATACATCTTTACTGTCCGGATGGCCCAGAGTTGGGCTAAAAGCCAATGAAGTGCCATTTGCTGTGGACCTTTTGTGCAGGTAGGCAAACTGGAGTGGATCCAAGTTGCCTCTCAGGCAGGAGTTGATATGCTTCGACTGATTTTAGAGTGAGTTAATAAGACATGACAACATCATGGGCTGAAGGGCCTGTGCTGATCTGTGTACCTTGGCATGACTGACCCATGGCCCTTATCAATTTCCTGAAAGCTGCAGGCTTTGCCAAGAAAATGCATTTGTAACTTTTGCATGAAATTGGAAACAAATCTGCACCCACCTTTGAAAGAATTGACACTCAGCAGTTCTTTTTCATGGCCCTGGGTTCAATAATAAAGAGTGTGGGGTTATTCAAGCTGAAGGTAAGTGTACGTGACGAGAGGTAATGCTGTCACCCTGCAGAAAGCACAGACTCATAACTCGGTGTTCAATAAGCTGATCAGCTGCAGGTTATAAAATAAATGTCATAATTTATAGCAATAAGTTATCCATTCACCCCTCCTTAACATAACTTTATTTTCCAGGATCCCCTGTGGTACAGAGGTTTCATTGGAAAGCAGCAGGACACTGAAGAATTGTAGTGCGTATCATGGGTTGCTAATGCTGGGCTCAGATCTTCAGCCTGAGGCTGGAGTCAGTGGTTTCTTTAGAAAGTGCCTAGAAAAGGCATTTGATTCGGTTAATTGGAATTTTCTTTACAGAATTTTACATAGATTTGGTCTCCATGACACAATTATTAAAAGCATACAGGCACTATATGACAACCCTACTACTAGGATTAAAATCAAGGGATATTTATCTAATAGTTTACCTTAGAAAGGGGCACGAGACAGGGTTGTGCATGGTCACTGCTATTCTTCACATTATATCTGGAACCATTAGCTCAATACATCAGACAAAATGAAGATATCAGGGGAATTACTATTAAAGGGACAGAGCATAAATTGGCTTGTTATGCGGATGACATTTTGATTTATCTAGGGCAACCAACATACTCTTTACCTAAGTTGATGCAATCCTTTGCACAATATGGTCAATTATCAGTATACAAGATCAACATAGATAAAACCCAATTACTTTCATACAACTATAGCCCACCAAGAGAAATTGAAAGTCGATACCCCTGGGCAAGGCAAACAGAGTCTTTCAAATATTTGGGCATCACTATGCAAAATTTGGCAAAATGATAAATGCAATTATCAGCCTATATATAAAAAAATTAAGGAAAATATAACAAGATAGAATTTTTCCTTTTTTCAGTCTCAGTTCAAGGATTGAGTCTATTAAAATGAATATACTGCGCAGACTGTTATATCTCTTTCAGACCCTACCAATAGAGATGAATCAAAATCAATTCAATGAATGGAACAAAATGTTATCAAGGTATATATGGCATGGTAAAAGGCCTAGAGTTTGTCTCAAAACTTTGCAATTAGCCAAGGAAAAGGGGGGATGGGGCCTTCCTTCTCTTAGAGATTATTATTTTGCAGCACAGTTGAGAGCTGTGATACGTTGGTGCAACCCATCATATGACGCTCAGTGGAAAAACATTGAGGAGTGGGTACTTCCCATCCCCATACAGGCAATTTTGGCTGATAACAACCTACAAAGTTACATAAATACTATTGTTAACCCATGGATGAAATGGACTCTTAAAATATGGAAAACTATTATAAAAGAATATAACCTAGAGGGAGATATTGCAATTCTTAAATGGTGTGCATATGACTCGGATTTTACACCGAATAAACTGGATGCTAGATTTAAGGACTGGACAGCTAAAGGAATAACAGTTCTTTGCAATATAATGAAAGAAGGAACACTGTTCAGTTTTGAAATGCTTAAAGAGAAACACTTATTAGAAAAACAAGATTTTTATCCGTATTTACAGATGCGACAATATGTTAATAAGACGCTTAAAAATGTAACCAAGGCAAATACATGCTTGATAGAGCTCTTTAGAAAAACATATAATTCAGATAATGGTAGTAGAATCATTTCAAGCATGTATAAGGGGTTGTCAAATCTTAAAACACATTCGACTTCATACATTAAAACAAAATGGGAGAAGGAAGGAGGGATAATTATATCTGAGGAAGAATGGACAACAATATGGAGATATCAATGGAAGCATACCAATTCACAGAAATGGAGGGAGTTTGGATGGAAAAACTTGATAAGATATTTTATTACACCCTCTCAGAAATCCCATTATGATGGTAACCTCCCTGTTTGCTGGAGAAATTGTGGAAATCAAAATGCAAATCATTATCATATTTTTTGGGACTGCCCTGTTATCAAAAACTTTTGGAGGGGGATACACAATGCCCTACAAGACATCTTTAAATGTGAAATACTCTTGGAGAGTAAGACCATATATTTTGGATATACACCTCAAGAATGGTTGAAAAGAGATAAATATTTAATGAATATACTGTTGGTGGCTGGTAAAAAGACTCTTACTAGGAAATGGTTATCACAGGAGAGCCCAACTTTAAATACATGGATGGAAATTACAATGGACATTTACAAAATGGAGAAGATAACAGCATCTGTTAATCATAAGCTGGAACAATTTGATTCATACTGGGAAAAATGGTTTAACTACATAACGCCTCATAGGCCTGATTTTATTCTCACAAATCAATGAATCTGTTGTAAAAAAAAAATCACTCCCTACTTATACATAGTTCTTTCCTTTTGCTTGTTTTTTCTTTCCACTCTTTTCTATAAGTGTATACTCCAGATAAATACTTTGTGGAGATTTTGTGATATATATGATTATATGATATATATGTACAATGTCTGAAATACATCTTATGGAAATGTTTGTTTGATGAACTTCAATAAAAAAATAAATTACAGAAAAAAGATACACAATCAGATCTGTGTACACTCAGATACACAATCAGATCAACGTACTGTCAGATACACAATCAGATCAGTGTACACTCAGATACACAATCAGATCAACGTACTGTCAGATACACAATCAGATCAACGTACACTCAGATTCACAATCAGATCAATGTACACTCAGATACACAATCAGATCAATGTACACTCAGATACACAATCAGATCAGTGTACACTCAGATACACAATCAGATCAATGTACACTCAGATACACAATCAGATCAGTGTACACTCAGATACACAATCAGATCAGTGTACAGACAGATACACAATCAGATCCGTGTGTATTGATAAATCCGACGGCCTGATGAAAGAAGCTGTCCCAGAGCCTGTTGGTCCTGGCCTTAATGCTGTAGTACCGTTTGCCAGATGGAAGCAGCTGAAACAGTTTGTAGTTGGGATTGCTGGAGCCCCTGATGATCCCCCGGGCCCTTTTCACGCACCTGCTATCCATCACTCCTATATAGCCCTCCATTTTTTTACCCATGTCTTAAATGCTCCTAATATATTTGCCTCTTCCACCATCCTTGACAGGGCACTGAATGCACTCACCACTCTCTGTAAAGAACTTACCTTTGACAACCCCACTACAATTTCCTCCAATTACCTTAAACTTATGCCCAGCTCCCCCCCTCCCATCTTCACCCTTCGGAGTTCTTCTCAACTTGTAAAGATGAAATCATTGAGAGGCTGTGATCTGATGACGATTGGTTATACTGATGGACCTGCATTTGGATTTCTGGTGTGGTTGGTCTTTGGAGGGTATAGTCCAAGCCCTTTGTGCTGCTGCTGGCAGAACTTGCTGGAAAATGCTACAACTGAAGTGTCCCTCTGTGTATCTGTGCTGGATATTGTTACTGCTTCCTGTTAAGTGGAACAGGAAAAATATGTAATTCATTCCAGAACTCCAAGTTCACCAGGGCCTCTTGGGATTTTTTTTATTCACTCACTAATCCCAGTTAAAGAAAGTATAGTCAGCACCCTGTTGATGTCACTCAATTACACTTTGAGGGCCTATTAGTTTTGACCTCTGCCTTCTTCTAGGTTAGTAGTTTAACTAAATTTTAATGTAAGCAGTTTGAGAGCTTGAAATCTTTGTATTTTCCCTTAGCTCTGACTGCCACAATATGGGACCCATTTCTAACCAAAAATCTTTCAGCTCTCAGCCCACTTTTATGGCAAGCGAATTATTTGTCAATCTCTTTTCATTCAAGATTACAATTTATGGCAAGATTATTTATTTAAAAGAGAAACCTCTGAAAGAGCTGACCCCACTTTTTAATACATTTACCTTTTAGAATACGGTTGGTACAAGCTTGGGAAGGATTTTTGAAGGCATCTTGGGAACTCAGGCACACTTTGAATCAGTCTTTGTAAACTGGCTTTGTGGAGTACAAGTCCAGCATGAATGCAGGAAATATTTACCCAGCAGCACGTCATTGTAGATGCTGCAAAGCTGCTGTGGATATTCAGCTGACTGACTAGTCTGACACTGTGTGAGTACTGCACTGCAGGGAGTGCCACATTCTGGATGAGATATTAGATGCAGATCCAACTGATCTCTCAGATGGACAAGCAGATCCAGTGACATCATAGATGTAGTCAGCCAGTCACATGGTACAGATATAGGTCACCCCTCCCCATCCATCTTGAGTACCCATCTATACTAATCTCATACTTGCACTTGGTGCATAGCCGTGATGACTCAAGGGCTCGACTAGATATTTATTGAATGCTGTGAGACTCTCCACCAAATCTTCAGGTAGTGTGTTCCAGACTCCAAATAATCTCAGAGAGAGAAAAAAAATCATCCCCAGGTTGTCATTAACCTCTGGACCCCTTACCTTAATTCTGTGCCTTGTAGTTTTAGATACATTTTCCATGGAAAAGTATCAACCATCGTTTCTACGTCCCCCATAATTCTATAACTTTTTTCAATCCTATCTCAACTTCCTCCACTCCAAGGAAAACAAGACAAACCTATCCAACCTCTCCTCATAACCTTCCATGTCAGGAAATATAGAGGAGATTTGACCCAAAAGTAGAGCATTGGAGAATATTCAGCAATGAATGACAACTTTAATAGCAAACTGCAAAAACAACAAGCCCCAATGGGCCACAAAGTAAGAAAGAAGAGATACTAAGCACCACAGTCAACAAGGTAACCGAAGGCTAGGAGCAACTGCTTGAGGCTGGCTGGTTCAATGAGTGAACAAGATTGTGGATGAGAGCTGGGTTTAAGTAGGCTGCAGGTGATGAATTGGAAATGAAGAGCAGTTACCTCCTGTTAACTGGGTGGAAGCTGAGAGGAGCCTGCATGTACAGCCCTGTTAGGACCTTCACCCCTCTACAGCTGGCTCCCGATGGCCTAGGACAATCTCGAAGTGTCCTGTGGAACTCCTTAATGAGCAATGGATCCAAGATGTACCTGGATGGCACCCAACATCTTTTCTCTGGCCCATAAGCTTCCTAGCCAACCAGATACTGCACACCCCATCAATGACAATGTGAACCATGTACACTGGACCACCTTCCACCATCCTTAGTTCCAGAGATGCAGGCTCAGGTAGGTTGAGAGGTGGCAGCTGGAGTTGGTAAGTGACTGGATTGATGCAACTGGTAATGTTGAAGGGACCAGTGACCTAGGGTGAGAGCTTGCAGGAGTCGGTATGCAGGGGAAGATCTTGGATGGGCAGCCAGATATGCTCCTCAGGCTGGAGAGGTCCGGCTGGGTGCTGATGGTAGTTAACCTGGCGGTAGTAGATGTAGTTGGCAGCTAGGATGGCCCTCTGTGCCCTCTTCCAAGCTTTCTAGCACTGGTGAACCAGGACCCTGGTGGACAGGACCTCTACTGTTGGCTACTTCATGGGGGAACAATGGGGGTTGATGGCCATGAAGCAATTCAGAAGGTGACATACTTATAGCAGAGGAGGTGTGTAGATTCTGGGACATCTCGGCCCAGAACAGATATTTTTTCCATGTGGAAGGATTATGGAGGCAAAGCATCGCAGAAACTTCTCTTTTTGCTGTTCGGCTCTTTCTGACTGCCAGTTGGTCCACCCAAGGGACAAACTTACTGAGGTGTGGAGGAGAGAGAGCAGAAGGCTCACCAGAAGCAGAAAATGAATTGTGGGCCCTGGTCTGACACAATGTCCTGAGGAAATCCATGGGGGTGAACTACATGTTTGTAAACCAGATCTGCTATCTCAGTGGCTGACAGATGTTTGAGGAGGGCAATGGAGTGGAACGTCTTGGAAAACTAGTCCACCACTGTCATGAACTGACCTCAAAAAGTAGTGAATATAGCCCAGTCCATCATGGGTAAAGCCCTACCCACCACTGAGCACATTTACGTAGAGCACATTGCAGGAAAGCAGCATCCATCATCAAGGACTCCCACTATCCAGACCATACTCTCTTCTCATTGCTGACATCAGGAAGGTACAAGAGCCTCAGGACCCACATCACCAGGTTCAGGAACAGTTACTAACCCTCAATCATCGGTCTCTTGAACCAGGGGGGATAACTTCACTCAACTTAACTCACTCCCTCACTGAACTGTTCCCTCTGAACTGGACTCATTTTCAAGGACTCTTCAACTCATGTTCTTGTTATTTATTGCTTATTTATTTATTTATCATTGTTATTCTGGTACTTTTATTTTTCTCAGCTCAACCTGGTAAAAATTGAGGTATGGGCTTAGCCAAGCACACTCATAAGTGGAATCAAAAAGCCCATTTCAGCGTGCATGGCTGAATTGAAGAGACTTTCTGAGCATTGTCAGTTCAGTAAAGGTCTTAATGATACTCTGAGAGATCATTTAGCTTGTGGAATCTAACAAGAAAACATTTAAAAACAGCTTCTAATTGAAGCAGAACTTCAGAAGAGCAGTTGAAGTCATTATTTCAATGGAAACCACAGACAGAGAGGCAACTGAGTTGTTGCAGTCAGGAATGAAAGTGAACATGAACAATTTTGCAGCATCCAGATGGAGGCCTGCCTGGTGGAACAAATTGTGTTCCCGCTGTGGCAGGGGCTCACATACACCAAACAAATGCAGAAGTGGTTCTGACAATGTTAGTCAATGCAGTGCAAAGGCTCCAGACGAGAGGCACCCATTAATAGAAAGCCAAAACTGAATAATGAAATGAGAACACCAAAATGACAGAAAAGATTAAGAAACAAAATTGATACCTTAAGAGCAGAAATAGCCTGCCTATCGGGATATAAAATTGACAACTTGAGCAAGACAGTTAAGAGAAAAGCTAAGGAAATATAAGGCCCATAAGGGATCATGAGAAGAAGCGTAATTTCATTTAGGTCCGTGGCTGAAGTTTAAAAAAAAGTGCTTTGCAGCAGTTTTCAGAGTTTTCTGTACCCAATCAGTGAACAGGATTCTTTAGAAAGGGCAAATAAAAATAAGGCAGGGGCAAGAGGAGTGGTTTTGGTTCATCAGGCTTTGGTAAGATCAGGCTTGGCCAGTTAAGCATTGAGTAAGTTTCTCCTTCCTCGTCTGTTAGGGCACAGTTAGTGTAGTGAGAATGTCTCCAGGGGCTGTGTTTTGTTCTGTGTGTGAGGCGTGGAAATTCTGGTAGATATCCAGTCTCCCAGAGAACCAGATCTGCACCAGGTGCACCAAGCTGCAGCTGCTCAGAGAACAGGTTAAGAAAATGGACCTGTAATTCGATGACCTTCAGTTTAGATGGGGGAACGAGGAAATGATAGATAGGAGCTACAGGCAGGTAGTCACCTCTAGGTTACAAGAGGCAGATAATTAGGTGATTGTCAGGAGTAGAAAGGGAAATGGGCAGCCAGTGTAGAGTACCCCTGTGGTCGTTCCCCTTAATGATAAGTATATCACTTTGGAAATATTGAGGGGATGACCTACTGAGGAAGCTCAGAGGCCAGGTCTCTGGCAGTGAGTCTGGTGCCGTGGCTCAGAAGAGGACAGAGGTGAAGAGACTCCAGTAGTGACAGAAGATTCCATAGCTGGAGGAATTGGATGGGATTCTGGGGATGTGATAGAGACACCCGCATGATATGTTGCCTCCCAGATGCCAGGATCAGGGATGTCTGAGATCAGGTCCATGACATTCTAAAAAAAGAGGGTAAGCAGCCAGAAGTCTTGATACATATTGACACCAATGGCATAGATAGGAAAGGGGAGGAGGTCCTGAAGAGAGATTTTAGGAGGCTAGGTAGAAAGCTGAAAAGCAGAACCTCCAGGGTAGTAATCTCTGGATTGCTGCCCATGCTATGTGCTGCTGAGGGCAAGAATAGGATGATTTGGCAGTTGAATGTGTAGCTGAGGAACTGGTGCAGGGGACAGGGGTTCAGATTACTGGATCATTAGATCTCTTATGGGGAAGGTATGACCTGTACAAAAGGGATGGGCTACACTTGAACCTGAGGAGGACCGATATCCTTGTGGACAGGTTTGCTAGAGCTGTTCGTGAGGGTTTAAACTAATCTGGCTGGGAATAGAAACTGGATTGATAGGTCTGAGGATGAGGAAGTTGGATTACAAACAGAGGAAATGTGTAGTGATACTGTAAGCAAAGAGATGCTGATGTTAGGGGAATGTTGCAGAGAATGGGATGAGTTGCAATGTAAAAGGGGGACAAAACTGAAAAGGGTGATGAATAAAGAACTGAAGGTGTTATATTTGAATGCATACAGTATACAGAATAAGGTAGATGAACTTATAGCACAGTTACATATTGGCATTTATGAGTATTGTGGGTATCACTGAGTGGTGGCTAAACAAAGATTATAGCTGGGAACTTAACGTCCAAGGACAGGCAGGTAAGCTGAGAGGCTGGGATGATTCTGTGGGTAAAATATGAAGTAAAATCATTAGAAAGAGTTCAAAAGGGATCAGAAGGTATAGAATAATTTTTGGATGAGTTAAGAAATGGCAAGGGTAAAAAGACCCTGGTGAGAGTTGTATACAGACCACTGAACAGCAGTAAAGATATGGCCTACAAATTACAGCGGGAGGTAGAAAATGCACGTCAAAAGGCCAATGCTACGATAGTTATGGGGTATGTCACTATGCAAGTAGATTGGGAAAATCAGGTTGGTACTGGATCCCAAGAGGAAGGAATTTGTAGAAAGCCTACAAGATACTTTTTAGAGCAATTTATGGTTGAGCCCACTAGGGGAACAAAAATTCTGTTGTGCAATGAACCAGAGTTGATTAGAGAGCTTAATATAAAGGAACTGTGATCATAATAAGGTAGAATTCACCCTGCAATTTCAGAAAGAGAATCTAAAGTCAGATGTATCAATATTACAGTGGAGTAAAGGGTATTACTGGGGCATGAAGGAAGAGCTGGACAAAATTGAATGGAAGGGAACACTAGCAGGTATGATGGCAGAGAAGCAATGGCTGGAATTTCTGGGAGCAATTCAGAGGGCACAGGATAGATGCATCCCAAAGAAGCAGATGTATTCTAATTGCAGGATGATGCAACCATTGCTGACAAGAGAAGTCAAAGTGAACATAAAAGTGAAAGAGAGTGTATATGATAGAGCAAAAATTAGTGGGAATTTAGAGGATCGGGAAGCTTCTAAGAACCAACAGAAGGCAAATAAAAAAGTCATAAAGAAGGAAAATCACCAATACTATTAAAGAGGATACAATAAGTTTCTTCAGATATATAACATGAAAAAGAGAGGCAAGAGTAGATATTGGACTGCTGGAAAGTGATTCTGAAGAGGTAGTAATGGGGGATAGGGAAATGGCAGATGAATTTTACAAGTATTTTGCACCAGTCTTCACTGTGGAAGACACCAGCAGTACATCAGAAATTCAAGAGTGTCAGGGCAGGAGTGAGTTAAGATGCCATTGCCAGGGAGAAAACGCTTGAGAATCTGAAAGGTCTGAAGGTAGATAAGCCTCCTGGACCAGATGGACTACAACCCAGGGTTCTGAGAGAAGTAGCTGAAGAGATTTTGGGGGCATTTGTAGTGATCTTTCAAGAATCACTAGATTCTGGTTCTGGAGGACTGGAAAATTTCAAGTGTCAATCCACTCTTCAAGAAGGGAGAGAGGCAGAAGAAAGGAAATTTATATGCCAGTTAGTCTGACCTCAGTGAATGAGAAGATGTTGGAGTCAATTGTTAAGGATATGGTTGCGGGGTACTTGGAGGCACATGATAAAATAAGTTGTAGACAGCATAGTTTCCTAAAGGGAAAGCCTTGTCTGACAAATCTGTTGGAATTCTTTGAAGAAATAACAAGCAGGATAGACAAAGGAGAATTGGTGAATGTCGTGTGCTTGGATTTTAAGAAAACCTTTGATAAGATGCCACATGTGAGGCTGATAAACAAGTAAACAGCCCATGGTATTACAGGAAAGATACTAACATGGATAGAGCATTGGCTGATTGGCACGCGGCAAAGAGTGGAAGTAAAAGGAGTAAATTTTCGAGTTAGCTGCTGGTGACTAGTAATGTTCCACAGGGATTTGTGTTGGAACGGCATCTTTTTATATTATATGTCAATGATTTGGATGATGGAATTGATGGCTTTATGGCCAAGTTTGTGGATGATATGAAGATATATGGAAGGGCAGGTAGTTTTGAGGAAACAAAGAGGCAGAAGGATTTAGACAGATTAAGAGAATGGTCAAAGATGTGGCAATTGGAATACAGTGTTGGTAGGTGTATGGTCGTGCACTTTGGTAGAAGAAATAAAAATGTAGACTATTTTCAAAAATCTGAGGTGCAAAGGGACTTGGGAGGCTCACAAAAATGATTCTGGTATTGAAAGGCTTATCATATGAGTAACTTTTGATGGCTCTGGGCCTGTACTCACTGGAATTCAGAAGAATGAGGAGGGACCTCATTGGAAACTAACAAATGTTGAAAGGCTTTGACAGAGTGGATGTGGAGAGATTCTTTCCTGTGGTGGTAGAGTCTAAGACCAGAGTACACAGCCTCAGAATAGGGGGACATCCATTTAGAATGAAGAGGAGAAAGAATACCTTTAGCCAGAGAGTGGTGGAATTCATTGCCACAGGCGACTGTGGAGACCATGTCTTTATGTATATTTAAGGAAAAGGTTTGTAGATTCTTGATTAGTCAGGGCATGAAGGGATAAGAGGAGAAAGCAAGCGATTAGAGTTGAGAGGGAGATGGATCAACCATGATAAAATGACAGAGCAGACTTGATAGGCCAAATGGCCTAATTCTGATCCTGTATCTTACACTATTATGGCTATACAAGATATGATCAACCTAACAAAAGTATGGTAGAATTTATAAATACACCAAAACAAAAGCTTGGTGCATTCAAAGCCAGACAAAATAAATACATGAAATGTGCCAGATGAAGAAAACAGGATTATCAGTTCAGAAACAATGGAAAAGATTTACGCAGGACATTGAAACTAAGTCCAAAGTGTCAGCGACGCTAGCACAGAATTATCAACAAGCACAGAGATAATGAACTTTTGGACTAACATCTGGTCAAACAGGTGAGGTACAATGAAGAAGTAAGCTGGATTTGGGAGAAAAAAGAATGCACGCTCACACAATTAACAACGTGCAAACACCTGAGGTTACAATGGATATGCTAAAAGTGGTTATAATAAATACCCACAACTGGAAAAGTGCCAGCAGTGACAATATTCATAATTATTGGTATAAAAATTTCTTGGCTTCATGCATATCTATTAATACATTTCAACAATTTGCTTAAAAATCCTGAAAAGGTTCCCAAATTCTTGACAGAAGTTAAAACATAAATCTTATCTAAAGGAGAAATCAGAGATGATCCATCAAAATATCATCCTATTACTTGTTCACAAACTATATATAAAATTGTAACATCGTGTGTATCACCACTAATCACCACTCATTTAGAGAACCACAAAATGCTTACAGAGGAGCAGACAGGGTGCTGTAAGGGTATGAAAGGATGTAAAGAACAACTAATAATAGATTCCGTAATTCTAATCACAAACAAGAGATAACCTGCAGATGCTGGAAATCCAAGCCACACGCACAAAATGCTGGAGGAACTCAGCAGGCCAGGCAGCATCTGTGGAAAAGAGTAAACAGTCGGCGTTTTGGGCTGAGACCCTTTGGCATGACTGCAGACAAAAGCTGAGGAGTAGAGTTGAAAAGTGGGGGGAGGAGAATGAGAAACACCAGGTGACAGGTGAAACCTGGAGGGGGAGGGATAAAGCAAAGAGCTAGGAACTTGATTGGTGAAAGAGACAGAAGGCCATGGAAGAAAGAAAAAGAGAGGGGAGCGGCACCAGAGGGAGGCATTGGGCGGGCAAGGAGATAATGTGAGAGGGACAAGGGGATGGGAAATGGTGAAGGCGGGGTGGAGGCATTGCTGGAAGTTTGAGAAATTGTTGTTCATGCCATCAGGTTGGAAGCTACCCAAACGGAATATAAGGTTCCTCCAACCTAAGTGTGGCCTTATCCCGACAGTGGAGGAGGCCATGGATGAATATATCAGAATGGGAAGGGGAAGTGGAATTAAAATGGGTGGCCACTGGGAGATCTGTAATTCTAATCAAGCCCGATAGAAAAACACAAATCTTTCATGTTGCCATATTGACTACCAAAAAGCATTTGATTCTGTCCCACACTCTCAGTTAATAGAAGTTCTTAATATATGTATAAACGACACCCAATACCTGTGAAATTCCTACAACATCTGTTGAAGGCCTGGTGTACAATAATCACCCTATTTATCAACAACCACAGTTATCAAAATAAACTGAGGCATTTTCCAGGGTGGCTCTCTAAGGCCACTATGGTTTTGTCCAGCTTTAAACCCACTCTCTAATTTACTGAATCATATGAAAATTGGGCATCAAATCAGAAACAACAAACTGAATGATACCTTGACACACCTTTTATACATGAATAATTTGAAATTATATGCTCCTTCATCAGTAAAGCGAAAGCAATTAATTCAAATAGCAGAACCATTTTTGAAAAATATAAACATGAACTTTGGACTGGGTAAACACAGAACATTAAACATAAAGGAAGGTGCATCAGAGATAACAGAAAACAAAACAGAGCAGCAGGACGCAGTACAACGGATGGATAAATACAGAACATTTAAGAGTATGGGATATCAACAAGCAAATAAAATAGATCAAAGTGTGATAAAGGGAAAATTTTTGACAGAATTTACTTCAAGGCTTAAGAAAATCAGCCAAACAGAGCTCAGCAGTAAAAATATAACAAAGGCCATAAACACTTTCACTATACATATTATTAACATATTCTTTTGGCATAATATCCTGGTCTGAAATTAATCTGGAAAATTTACAAAGAAAAATGGAACTGAAATGACAAACATTAGAAAACACCATGTACACTTGAACACAGTTAGATTAACACTACAGAAGGAGGAAGAGGAATGACAGATATAAAAATTCACACAACAGTCAGATAAAACTTCTAAGGACGTATTTTCATCAATGAAAACAGGATTCAGCACTTCATGTGAGCATATACATTTCTGATAAATACATACCACTAAACTTAAATGACAACCCAGCATAGTAAAATGAAGAAATTATCACCTTAGGAGAAGTTAACCAATGAAAGAGCATGACACTCCATGGAAGGAGCTTCAGAATGAAATTAGGAGAACCAGAAGGGTCCATGAGAAGGCCTTGGTGGACAGGATTAAGGAAAACTTCAAGGCATTCTACAAGTATGAGAAGAGCAAGAGGATAAGACGTGAGAGAATAGGACCAATCAAGTGTGACAGTGGAAAAGTATGTATGGAACCGAAGAAGACAGCAAAGGTACCTAATGAATACTTTGCTTCAGTATTCACTACTGAAAAGGATCTTGGCGATTATAGGGATGACTTGCAGTGGACTGAAAAGCTTGAGCATGTAGATATTAAGGAAGAGGATGTGCTGGAGCTTTTGGAAGACATCAAGTTGGATAAGTCACTGGGACCGGAGGGGATGTACCCCAGGCTACTGTGGGCGGCGAGGAAGGAAATTGTTGAGCCTCTGGCAATGATCTTTGCATCATCAATGAGGATGGGAGAGGTTCCGGAGGATTGGAGGGTTGCAGATATTGTTCCCTTATTCAAGAAAGGGAGTAGGGATAGCCCAGGAAATTATAGACCAGTGAGTCTTAATTCAGTGATTGGTAAGTTGATCGAGAAGATCTTGAGAGGTAGAATTTATGAACATTTGGAGAAGCATAATATGATTAGGAATAATCAACATGACTTTGTCAAAGGCAAGTCAGGCCTTACGATCCTGGTTGAATTTTTGGAGGATGTGACTAAACACATTGATGAAGGAAGAGCGGTAGATGCAGTGTATATGGATTTCAGCAAAGCATTTGATAAGGTACCCCATGCAAGACTTATTGAGAAAGTAAGGAGGCATGGGATCCAAGGGGACATTGCTTTGTGGATCCAGAACTGGCTAGCCCACAGAAGGCAAAGAATGGTTGTAGACAGGTCATATTCTGCACAGAATACCAGTGGTGTGCCTCAGGGATCTGTTCTAGGACCCCTACTCTTTGTGATTTTCATAAATAACCTGGATGAGGAAGTGGAGGGATGGGTTAGTAAATTTGCTGATGACACAAAGGTTGGGGGTGTTGTGGATAGTGTGGAGGGCTGTCAGAGGTTGATAGGAATCAAAACTGGGCTGAGAAGTGGCAGATAGAGTTCAACTCAGATAAGTGTGCGGTGGTTCATTTTTGTAGGTCAAGTATGATGGCAGAATATAGTATTAATGGTAAGACTCTTGGCAGTGTGGAGGATCAACGGGCTCTTGGGATCCGAGTCCATAGGGCACTCAAAGCTGCTATTCAGGTTGACTCAGTGGTTAAGAAGACATACGGTATATTGGCCTTCATCAATCATGGAATTGAATTTAAGAGCTGAGAGGTAATGTTGCAGCTACATAGGACCCTGGTCAGACCCCAGTTGGAGTATTGTGCTCAGTTCTGGTCACCTCACTACAGGAAGGATGTGGAAACTATAGAAATGGTGCAGAGGAGATTTACAAGGATGTTGCCTGGATTGGGGTGCATGCCTTATGAGAATAGGCTGAGTGAACTCAGCCTTTGCTCCTTGCAGTGACAGAGGATGAGAGGTGACCTGATAGAGGTGTATAAGATAATGAGAGGCATTGATCGTGTGGATAGTCAGAGGCTTTTTCCCAGGGCTGAAATGGGTAGCATGAGAGGGCATAGTTTTAAGGTGCTTGGAAGTAGGTACAGAGGACATGTCAGGGGTAAGTTTTTTACGCAGAGAGTAGTGAGTGTGTGGAATGGGCTGCCGGCAACGGTGGTGGAGGCGGATACAATAGGGTCTTTTAAGAGACTCCTGGATAAGTACATGGAGCTTAGAAAAATAGAGGGCTATGGGTAAGCCTAGGTAGTTCTAAGGTCAGGACATGTTTGGCACAGCTTTGTGGGCCGAAGGGCCTGTATTGTGCTGTAGGTTTTCTATGTTTCTATATACACAGTATATTATATAAAACTGCTACATAGAGTCATCCACAGAATGGTAAGTTTTAAATTGTACCACCAGGCCTGAAGATCTAATCACTGTGGATGATTTCTTATTCTTGAAGTCTTTCCTGAAGCTGCTTGGCAGGTGAGACCTGTGGCTGCAAAGCCAATCTCAGGCTCTGGGTCCTCTTCCGTGGTGGTTGTAGGAGTTGACGCTGAGACTGCAGGAAATGGTTCTGACATCTTTGGACACCTTTCTACTCCTTTTCTTCTTCTTTCTCACATTCTTTTAACTCTTACACACTGCAGAAAGTGGTTCTGACAATGGTAGCCACAATGGTAACACCTGCAGCAATCGCAACTTTATTATTTATTTTAATCTTTTAAGAAATTTCCACAGCTTGTTCTTTAGTTTTGTACATTGGTTGTTGTCCACCCTGCTGGGTGCATTCTTTCATTGATTCCATTGTGTTTCTTGTATTTACTGTGATTGCCCACAAGTAAATGAATCTCAGGGTTGCATATGGTGGCATACTGTATACATACTTTGATCTTTGAACTTTGATGGCTGTGGCCTATCGGAAGGTGGCAAATCCATGGTGATGTGGGATCACAGGTGTCGAGAAAATGGTGGGGGCCCAGAGGGCTGCTGGACTGGGAATGTTCCGAGTTGGCAGCGATGGACTGAGGTATATCTGCTCAGTTGGTCTCCATTTCAGCTGGGTCAAGCAGGGCGTCACGACTGAACAATCAATCAACTGTGATCAACTGCAGCCTGTAATTTCCCTTTTGAGCCAACTAAATGATCTGATGGCTCTGTGATCTCCTGTGGGATTCGGCAAGGATGGAGGATGAGAGTGGAGACTGCCATCACTAGGAGTATCTGTGTTGATTCCTGATGGTGGGACATACACCTGTGGGTGGCTCCATTATTCTGCAGCAATTAAAGAGTCAGGCAAGATTAAAGTTGTCGGGGGTGAGAGCAGAAAACAAAAAGGAGCTCGGTGCTGTCTGCTTGCATCTGACTGATCTCCCCTCCTTCTCACTAACTGCCAGTGGGCGGGAGGTCTATGCTGGCAGGTTCAGTAAAAGCCGTTAGGCTCCTGGACAGGATTCACTCACCTCAGCGCAACTGAGGACTCACTTCGGGGACCCTGCGATTCATATTCCACGTGAACATTTTGTTTACATTATTTTTACTATTTGCACCATTTAATCAAGGCATTTCAGTGCTGAACTGACTCCGCACCTATTGGGCTCCTGGACCAGTTTCACTCACCTCATCACTGAAATGCCTCTGTGGATGGTGTCTTTAAGGGGATGAATCTCGAGGTTGTATACAGTATACCTACTTTGAAAAATAAGTGTACTTTGATCTTTGTGATGATGAGGAACAGAAATTCAGTTCCGTGTCACTGATGGAAGAATTATTTGTCAGCATGCACATTGGTACTGGAGTGCATTGAACCATCGTAAACCAGGATGTGTCTTGTAAAATTGCCCAATTGCTTTCCATTGAGACAAAGCACAATAGTGCAGAGTGCAGATGGATGAAAACTTCAACTGCTGAGGAAGGGAAATTATTGGTCGTGGTATTTCCAGGTTCATTCACATGTCATGGTTTGCACAGGTATATTGAATTGAGTCACTCAGACTGAGGGTTTTGAAAGGGTTGGAGCGCAGTTACCCCAGACTCAGACATCATTGCAAGATCCAATCATCTGCACCTTTATCAATAACCATCTTTCCACGAGATGGTTAAAGCAGGAGTGTTTGTTGACAATTGCTCAATGTTCATGTCCATTAAGTGCAAAGCAAACATCCTTCCCTGTGATTGTCCAACTCTTAAAAAATGTGATCCCAGCAGTGTTAAAACAAGCTTTGTGCACTGAATGATGTTTCTACAGGCAGTTCCCAAAACCTAACTTCTGCTGTATGCTGGTATATACCACAGCCTAGGGAGGCAAGACAGATATTGTGATTTGCACAGAAACCTTGCTTTTCTACCACTGACACAGAAAAAACACCAGAATGTAATCACATGTGACTAAAACAACATCATTTCATTCTCAAGCATCCCAGCAGGATATTGTCTACGGCTGTGGTGCCAAGTGTGGGGGAATGCCTTCCATTTTCTGTTCTTCTGGGATCAAATTAAAAAGCAAAGAAAATGGGATAAGTTTGAAAACCAGGAGCAATCCCAAATGATTTACAATTCTATTGGACTTCAATACATTCATATTCAAAGTTGGGACAATAAATATATTTGAATGTCATATTTTTCAGCTCTTGGACTGAACAGTTTGTTCCAAGCAATCTGTTGTCATGGTGTTCAGTAAACAGGCGCAGTTGCAAATTAAATTTATATTCACAAATGATGTGTAACGTTTGAAGAGTTAAGTGGTTAATAAAGATTGATTTGCTAAAAGGATTTTATTCTGCCAAAGTAATTATTAATTTGAAAAGCATGTTGAATTTTTTTAAATACAGAAAGCCTTTCCTTACAGTCATGTGTGGGCTTTGTGAAGAGTGATTTTTGTATGCAAACACCCTTATTTTTGCTAATAATGGGAAGTAATGGACTTGTTATAAACATTAAAGTGTATTGGCACTGAATATAGAATACAGAACAAAAAACCTGAAGCTTTGTTTTGATGTCAGCAATTTTTAGATGCTCTGCTCTCGAAAGGAAATACAAAAACAAGTCCTTTGAAACTATATTTTCTCTGATGTATACTTTAAATGTTATTTAAATAATCATAGTGATAAGTAATACTTTGCACCTATGTCATGGTTTTCATAAACTTAGGACCTCTAACATGATGTGAGACTGGATAGGTTGGGTCTGTTTTGCCTGGTGCAAAGATGGCTGATGGGAGACCATACAGGGCCTTATAAAATGTGGGATACAGTTAAAAGGGCATGGCCCTGTCTTTCTCAGAGAAGTCTAAAACTAGAACACCTTGGTTTAAGGTGAGACGGGAAACATTGAAAGGGAACCTGGGGGGAAAGTTTTTTTCAACATAGAGGGTAGTGGGTATATGAATCAGAAGTGGTAGACGAGAGTACAGCACAATGTTTAGAACTGGTGAACTGATAGGGAAAGTTTAGAGAGTTATGGGCCATATACAGGCAAATGGGACCAGCTCAGGAAGTCATGATGAATGGCAAGGATGATTTGGGACAAAGGCCATGTTCCTGTGCTGTGTAACTGAGAATAGGAGGGTAGTGTACAGATAATGAAGTACATTTGAAGTATAGTCAGCATGGTATCCTAGGAAGTGCAGGACTCTTTTTACATATAACAACTTCCATAAGTCTATGGTCAGACTTGGGTAGACTATGGTAGAAATGGTCAGATAATTTGCTTTTAGTTGTTGATTAAAAAGCAACCATTTAATGTAAAAAATCAAAGTTATAACTTTAGATGCTGAACATCAGAAATAAAAAGAGAAATTGCTGGAAAACAGCAGTCTGGGAAGCACCTGTGAAGAAGAAACTGAGTTAGCATTTCAGTCAGAGAGCCTACAGAGCTGACAAAAGACGTCCAGCCTGAAACATTAACGCAGGATCATGGCCCTTCCTCTTTAGTGGGCAGATTCTCATCTGAAAGCTCTGTCATATCCTCTTGCACTCAAATGTGTCAGTTATTTTTAATGAAAATATCTTTCAACCTCAGATTTTATTTTAAAAACAATTCAGATTATTAATGCCACATGTAGGGCAATGTAATGGGTGACAGATGACACATATTGTTCATGATAGAAACTGTTCTTCATAATTCACTAAACACCATCATTGAGTTGTTATGTTTACTTAATGGACGGCGTCTGACCTAATGACGTCAGTGCAAGTTGACTGCTTTTGGTTTGTTCATGATAGAAGTAATGAACCGTGGCTTTCGTTAGGCACTTAAAAAACTCTCATGCTTTATTCACAAAATCCTGATGCTTTCAGACAATTCCAGAGTTACTCAGTGACATGTCGAGCAATGCAATCACTTTGACTTTTGGACTTTTGGGAGCATGGTTTGCAAAGGCAGAAACCAACTTTGTGCTATGAGAAATCATCACGGACAATACCAAATTTTACTACTTCCTAACATCACTAAGTAGCTCTACTGCAGCCAGAGCGGTGAGTCTTCTAGAAGATCTGTCTGCACATGATAACTCACTGAAAACTCACCTATTACAGACTTTTGGACTATCTGAGTCTGAGTGTGCCAAACAGTTGCTTTCCTTGCCTGGCCTGGGTAACGCTAGGCCTTCAGAGCTAATGGACCACATGCTGTCTCTCCCGGGCAATCACCATCCTTGTTTTACTTTTAAAGAACTCTTTATGCAACAAATGCCTGACCAAGTTTGCACAGCTCTCAATAATACACCTGTGAAGGACTATAGGGAGTTTGCTAAAATGGCTGATAGTCTACACTCAGGGCTTATAGAACATAGAACAATACAGCACAGTACAGGCCCTTCGGCCCACAATGTTGTGCCAACCCTTAAAACCTGCCTCCCATATAACCCCCCATCTTAGCTTCCTCCATATACCTGTCTAGTAGTCTCTTAAATTTCACTAGTATATCTGCCTCCACCACTGACTCAGGCAGTGCATTCCATGCACCAACCACTCTCTGAGTAATAAACCTTCCTCAAATATCCCCCTTGAACTTTCCACCTCTTATCTTCAAGCCATGTCCTCTTGTATTGAGCAGTGGTGCCTGGGGAAGTGCTGGCTGTCCACTCTATCTATTCCTCTTAATATCTTGTATACCTCTATCATGTCTCCTCTCATCCTCCTTCTCTCCAGAGAGTAAAGCCCTAGCTCCCTTAATCTCTGATCATAATCCATACTCTCTAAACCAGGCAGCATCCTGATAAATCTCCTCTGTACCCTTTCCAATGCTTCTACATCCTTCCTATACTGAGGTGACCAGAACTGGACACAGTACTCCAAGTGTGGCCTAACCAGAGTTTTATAGAGCTGTATCATTACCCTGCGACTCTTAAATGCTTATTGAGACAGGGAAAGGAGGAGGAATGATGCACCTCTGCTTGGTTGTCAGCAAAGCCCCCAGCAGGCTCACACACCTTGACAATGCCAGGTCTATGTTCTTGCCACACAGTCTTCAGCACGAATGCCAAGATGTGGCATCTGCCATGCAGCTTTGACAGTGCCAGCACATCGGGGCATCAGAACAACATGGGTTCCAGCTGCCCGGGTCATCTATTGTTCATTATGGACCCCCCCCTTCAGGTCAACACTTCCTGTGTGACATGGATGGTCAAGTTAGTGGGCTGCCAGCATCGCCCATTCATTATAAAGCAGAGAGTGACGGACTCCCGCTGGAGGCCACCAATGGCAGCTGGATCCAGGCTAATGGGAAACAACATGTAACGCTCTGCTTCAGTGGACAACATGGGACTTAGTCGCGGCTAAATTTGCTAACCCTTGGCTTGGCGCAGAGCCAATGGGTTGCTAGTAGAGGTTAAGAACTGCTGAGTTGTGGATACAAGGGCCCTTGTGTCATTGCCCTGAACCCCCAAGAAAGTTCCCCATGACAATTATATCTAGCTCATGTACCACCACATGTGTATTCATTCGCCTGCTGGGCGAATTCCCAAACCTCACCAGGCCCGCACTTTCCACTACAGTCAAAGAGCAGGGGGCTGGGCACCACATTTCCACACCTGGATCACCCGTTCACAGCCATGCACGCAGACTGGGCTCAGAGAAATTGGACAGTGTGAAGGTTGGATTTGCTAATGTGGTAATGCTTGGCATTGTACGCAGGTTGAATAGGCCTTGGGCTTCACCTCTCCACATGGTCCCTAAGCCCAATGGTGGTTGCTGTCCATGTGACAATAACTGCCGCTCTAACGAGGCCACTTCCTCCTGATCGTTACCCAGTCCCAAACATTCAAACCTTCCCGGCATATTTAGCCTGAAAGAAATTTTTCTTGTTATGTACCCGTGACACGTGACAGTGGTACCCTTGTCATGTGACTGGTGTTGAAGCTATACTGGACTTGAGGTAATGGTCTTGTGATGGTGGAATGACGTCATTTTCCCGCCAGTAGAGGTCATGTGACAGTTTTTTTTACAGGATATAAAAGGAGGACCTCTCCCTGTGAGGAGGGGCAGTTCGTGGCTGGATTTGTCATGTTGACTTCATGCCACTGTGTGATTTAATGTTATGACACAGTTTAGTTGAAAAATGGAGTTTTATTTAATGCCTAAAGTTTAAAAGGTCATTGCCAGCAGTTTCTTTATAATACTGCTAGTTGAGAATCAGTGGAGAGTGAAGATTGGAGTTCGGGAGTTAAAAGATCGAGGGAAGTCGATTTCCACGGTGAAACAGGTTTGACCTTGTTTGATCCGCATTCGGAAGGAATTCGTTGACTGTCCCCGTGTTAACCCCTGTGAATAGCAGAAAGGATTGAGTACAGTTTTGTAAAGGAAAGTTCAGTGCCTTTAAGCCGTTTCATTCTTCATCTGTCTAAATTCTTCGTAGGAAAAGTTCAATTTGGAATCGCAACAACACGACGTGAAAGAGAATTTAAATCGTCTTAAAAAGTCTCTCCCTTAAATGGACTGTAAGCATTTTGAACTTTTGCAATACTACTTTGAAGAACTGTTTTTGCAACATCGCTTTAAGAACTGTTCAAGCTTTATCACTTTAAGAACTGTTTAAGCTGCCGCACAGCAGCTGATTTCTGGTTACGTTAGTGATTTGTTTACTTTTGGGGGGTTTGTTTTCAGTGTTTAATAAACGTGTTATTTGTTATAAAAACCCCTGCCTCACTCATATATTTATTGTTGCTTGAATCCGTAACATTCTAAAGTGGAGTTAGTCAGGGGCTACAATCAGGTGCTTGTGTGCGCTGAGGACATTCCCAAAACTGCATTACATCCCCATTTGGCCTGTTTGAGTTTCTGCACATGCTATTTGGGCTGAAAAGTGCAGCATAGACTTTCCAGCGACTAGTGGACTCTGTTAAAAGACTTAGATTTTCTTTTAGTTTACCTGGATGACATATTTGTCGTCAATGCTTCCAAAAACCAAACACTTACCATATCTCCACACATTTTTCAAGCTCTTAAGCCAACATAGGCTGATAATTAACCTGCTAAATGCCAGTTTGGATTGTCTACTATTGACTTTCTCTCCACAGAAGGTACAACACCCATACCGTTAAAAGTCACCGCTTTATGGACTTCTCACTGTCCCACACTACCAAAGCACTGTAAGAGCTTTTAGGTATGGTGAATTTCTATCATCCCCTTCATTCCGCTAGCTGTTGACCTTATGCTCCTCTTGTATAGTGCCTTTAAAGGCAGTGCCCCTAATCACATACTTGAGTGGTCAGCAGACATGGTCTGAACATTTCATGACACCAAACGAGCTCTTTCAAACGCAACCCTACAGGTGCACCTGCACTCCAAAGCACATATACATAGGTTCAGAAGGTAAACCAATAGAGGAATCGTTTGACATGGACCCCTTGACTCTTGAGAAGTATAGACTCTGTTATGTCATTGAAGGGTCTCACTCATAGACACAAGACATTGAAACTGTTAGATTAGAACATTGTGAAAGACCATTTTTTTACTGAAGACCTCTATTAGACAGGTATCTTATTGCACTTTCCCTTTATGGCCAACAAGTCTATGAACATACCCTTTACAAAGATTTTAGATATTTCCTTTTCTCCAATTATGGGTACTATTCCATTCCATTGTTAAGTGTCAAGGTAACAGGACAATTTTGTATTTTCTGGGTTATGTTTTATGTGGTTCAGCGAAGCCCTTGATCCAGATTTTTGTAGGGACCAATGAACCAGAACAAGAGCTTACAGGAATCACTGTGCAAGAGCAGATCTGAGTTGGACAGCTAGCCAGAGTAGTCTGGCTGGGTGCTATTGGTGGTACCAGGCACAATTGGCAGCTAGGATGGCCAACCATGCCCTCTTCCATGTATTCTGGTGAAGCAGGTACCTGATGTGTGGGACCTTCTACCAATGGCTCCTCTGCGGGAAACAATGAGTGGTGGTAGCCATGAAGTACTTTAAAGGGTGACATATCCGTAGCGGAGGAGGTGTGCAGGTTGTGGGACAACTCGGCCTAGTGCAGATACTTTCTCCATGTGGAAATGTCAGAAACAGCAAAGCTGATTAGCTTTTCTGGCTTACTGTTGGTCTGCGAATGATAGCCAGAGGATGAACTCGCTGAGGTGGGAAGGAGGGAATATTGAGGCTTGCCAAAAGTGGGAGTTGAATTGTGGGCCCCAGTCTGACAAGATGTCTTGAGGGAAATGGTAGAGGGAACTACATATTGGAGAACCAAGTAGCTGACGGATGCTTGAGGAGGGCAATGAATTGGGCCACCTTAGAGAATTGGTCTACCACTGTCATGGTCACCGTGGTCTCTTCAGACAGTAGCAAACCCATGATGAAATCTGTGGCGATGTAGACCATGGGCATCATGGGACTAGTATGGGCTGCAGAAGCCGAGGGGGTCATTGGTTGCTGGAGTTTGTCTGGGCACATTGAGGACAGGCAGTGACAAACTGGCATACATTTGCGGTCATGGTGGGCCTCCAGAACAGTCGTTGCAGAAAACCCAGAGCCTATCATATGTCTGAATGGTTGGACGGGGGGAGGAGTGGACCTGCTGGAGAGCCTCAGAATACTCAGCACATAATACGATTCTCAGGTGTATCAGCCAGAGAGGCTCATGCTTAGGGTCTGGCAGATCTGGTTCTCAAAGCCCTAGGTGATCAGGATGAGTACCTGAGATGATGGAATGATGGTCGATCTTCATTCCAGCTGGATCAAACTGTTGTTATAGGGCATCTGCCTTAGTGTTCTTGGAGTCTGGTTGGTAGGAGATAAAGTTGAGTTCCTTGAAGAAGAGGGCCCAATAAGCCTGACGTGGGTTGAGTTGGTGGGCCCTTTGCATGAATGTGAGATTCTGGTAGTCAGTCTAAATCAGGAAGGGCTGAGTGTTTCTCATCAGCCAATGTTTCCATTCCTCCAAAGCTCATTTAATGAGGATTAGCTCTCTGTCTCCTACTCCAGAACAGTACTGTGTAGATTTGAACTTCCTCAAGAAGAAGGCACAAGGATGTGTCTTCCCTTCTGGTTCTCCCTGGGAGAGGATAGTTCCAATGTCCAGTTTACCACCAAAGGTCTGGAGGATGGCAAAAAATGGGAGCAGCAGTGAAGCATCTCTCAAGCTGCTCGAAAGTGTGGTCCACACAGCAGACCAGGCTTTTCAGTGAGCTGCATCAGCATGAGAGGTCAGTCATTGGTGTCACAGTGCAGGTTTAAAAAGAGCTCTGGTGCTATCTGCTCTTTTTGATGGGCTGCAATTAGTGTGAGAGGTCATTCGCTGGTGACACAACACAAGGAAAAGGTGGAATAAGCTAGCCAATCACATGAAAGAGAATAACACTTTTTTCAGACATATAACGAATGAAAGAGAGATGAGAGTGGATATCAGACAGCTGGAAAATGATGCTGTAGAGATAGCAATGGGGGACAAAGAAATGGAGGATGAACTTGTACTTTGTCAGTCTTCTAGCAGAATGCCAGAAATACGAGAGTGTCAGAGGACACAAGTGAGTGCCACTGCTATTACTAAGGAGAAGGTGCTTGGGAAGCTGAGAAATCTGAAGTGTCCTGGACCAAATGGACCACACCCCAGAAATCTGAAAGAGATTGTGGAGGTGTTCGTTATGATCTTTCAAGAATCACTAGATTCAGGAATGGTTCAGGAGGACAGGAAAATTGTGAATGTCACTCCAACCTTTAAGAAGTGAGGGGAGCAGTAGAAAGGAAAGTATAAGCCAAGAAACACACACAAAATGCTGGATGAACTCAGCAGGCCAGGCAACATCTGTGGAAAAGAGTACAGTTGGCATTTCAGGCTGAGGCCCTTCAGCAAGAAGGGTCAATTAGCATGACTTCAGTGGTTGGAAAGATGTTGGACTCTGAAGATGAAGTTTCAGGGTACTTGCAGGTACATGATAAATCCTGCCTGTCAAATCTCTTGGAATTCTTTGAGGATGTAGCAAGCAGGATAGACAAAAGAGAATCAGTAGATGTTGTTTATTAGGATTTTGAGAAGGTCTTTGACTAGGTGCCACACCTGAGGCTGTTTAACTGTTTAAGAGTCCATGTTATCACAGGAAAGATACTAGCATGGATAGAAGATTGACTGACTGGCGGGGAATAAAAGAGGCCTTTTCTGGATGACGACCAATGACTAGTGACATTGCACAGGGGATGGTGTTGGGACTGCTTCTTTGCACTTCATATGTCAATGATTTGGATGAAGGAATTTATGGTTTTGTGACCAGGTTTGCAGATGATATGAAGATTTGTGGAGGGGCAGCTAATGTTGAGGAAGCAGGAGTCTGCAGAAGACTTAGATAGATTGGGAGAATGGGCAAAGAAGTGGCAGATGGAATACAATGTTGGGAGGTGTATGGTCATGCACTTTAGCTGAAGGAACAAAGGCATACACAATTTTCAAAGGGGGGCCTTGGAAAAAATGAAGATGTTGTCAAAGTAGATGAACACATACCAGTGTAGCATGTCTCAGAGAATCTCGTTAATGAAGGCTTGGAAGATGTCTAGACTGTTTGAAAGTGCAATGTCACGGCCCCTATCTTGCTCCTAATTTCCTTTGACTGTGCCACGATTCTGACCATTAATTTCCCATTTGCTTCTAATTCTCTTTGATGACGGCACACCTGGTTTCCATCAAGACCTGCAGCATAAGAACCTCGGCATTACAACCACTAGTCGCCAGATCATTGGTTTTGCCTGTGTGGTGATTAACGTTTCCCGGCCACTTGGGACCGTGTGTACTAAGTTTTGCTTCAGTTTCAAAGTTTACTTATGAAAGACCATATCAAGGCTCCGTGTCAAGATCCCTGCTGTTTGCTGTTCAACATTCACGTCTGTGTAAGCAACCTAACTCAGTCTCCGTGCCTGTGTCCTGCACTTGTGTTCACATCAGTCGCTCATTGCAACATGCAAAAGGTATCACCAGGTATTTGTAGTGGCAAGTGGGTGTTATGAATACCATCTTCCACTCAGCCCCTGGAGGATGCGGATCAGGTTTGGGCCCCATGGAGTGTTCTGAGTTTGCCATCCATCAAGGGATGAGGGTAGCGGTTCTTAGCCGTGATTTTGCTGAGTGGACAGAAATCTCCATCTCTCTTTTGACAAACAAAAGTCTTCCACTAGCTAGAGATTGGGATGGTCAAATGAAACCGTGTTGTAGCGCTTTGCAATGTAATCATTCATGGCTTGGATCCCAGAAGAGGAGAGGGAGACCAGATGGAGGGGTGGTGCCCTGGAAGATGGTGATCACATAGTCATGTGGCCCATGAGACAGCGGGATGCCAGCTTCCCTTTTTCTGAAGGCAATGGCTAAGACATGGTATTCCTGTGGGAGTCTGGTGAGGTCGAGAGTTTCCGCCGATTTATGGGGTGCAGTTAGCTGAGGCTGCAGCCGGGTGGGTCCCCAGCTCAGCAGTGAATGGATGACCAGGTCGTGAGTGGAGAGCCAGGGGTAACCCAAGATGAGGGGAGTGTTGGGTGAGTCAATAATGAGGAAGTGGGTGGGCTCGTGGTGCTCCCTGATGCTCATGTGTAAAGGCTGTGTGCGCGCTCTGACCATCTCAGACTCTGATGGACATCACCAATGGCAGTGATGCAGAGACTGGCTCGATCGGCGGTCAAAGTTATACACACAGAGACTGGCCCAGAAATTTACCTGTTGCGCCAATTCCACCAGAGCCTCCTGTTCATGTAGAGCCCTCGGGGATATGGAGGAGGACAGGGTGAGCGAGTTGGACTATGGTGCTGGAATGAGAGGCTGGAGTTTGGGGGGAGAGGTGCTTACTAAATAGAAAGCCCCTTTCCTCTACCTGGTGGTGCTATTTCCCAGCCACAGTGGGTATTTGATGCATGTGTATCAGCGGCTCTGCAGTAAGCTCACAAGTTTCCCCATCAACACTCACGCTCTTGGAGAGCTAAGGGAGCTCTCCCTAACTGCATGGGTTCTGTAGGCATTGCTAATGAGAGGAGGGCCCTGCAGCTGAAATGGTTCTGGGAGTGGAACTGAGTTCTAGCCGATGATCTGGAGGGTTGTTCCATCGCTTGTTAATACGGTGGTGATGATGCATTTGGTGATGATGATACTTTTAGACCATTTATGTACAAAAAGTATCTGAGAAAATATAAATGTGAAGAAACCCCAGTGGCAAAGAAACTATATAAATGTAGAGAGCAGCTCAGGCTTATTAGGATGATGATGCATTTGAGTTCACTAGGCATCTCCCGGGTAGACAGATCATCTCTCAAGCACTCTAAGAAGCTGTGATGTTATTGGGTCAGCAGAACTTCCACATTCCAGCTGCACTCCACTGCGAGGGTCCTGAATCCGGCAGTGTAATCAATCACCGAGAGTATGCCTTGACACAGATCTAGTATCTGAACCGCTGCCTCACTTTCAAATCCTGGATGGTCGAAAAGCTGGTGCATCTCAGCAGTTGCAAATGGGGCCTTATCGTCCCAGTCAGCAGCAGCCCAGCTCAGTGTTCACCCAGTCTAGAGAAAGATGATGAAGGCACTCTAGGCTCAGTCTGCAAAATACAGAGATGGCTGGAGCTCGAATTGCAACACACACCGTGACAGGAAGTTACAGATTGGGCTGTACATCCACCAAAGCATTTGGCCACCAGGATCTGGGACTTTGAGGGAGAAGATTGACTATCGTGGGGTTGTTGTATCAAGGTGGAGAGTTGGTTGAGAGTGGTGAGCAGATAGTCAGTGGTTTCCTGCTGCTTCTGGATCATGTGCTCATGTTAATGGATGACTTCCTTTAGGTATGTCAACTTTGCTGGTTCACCCATCCCGTCAGGAAGCACAGAGGAGACTTGACCCAAAAGCAGAGCAGCGGCAATGGTTCAGCAATGAACGACAACTTTAATAATAGACTGCAAAAATAACAAGCCACGAGGTACCACACAATTGGCAAAAGTGGACACTAAACACCACAGGCAACAAGGTAACTGAAAGCTAGGGGCAACTGATTGAGGCTGGTTGGTTCCCATGAGTGAACAAGGACCGTGGCTGAGAGCTGGTTTTAAATAGGCTGCAGGTGATGAGTTAGAAACGAGTGGCAGATAACTCCTATTCGCTGAATGGAGTCTGGGAGGAGTTTATGTTTATGCATGCCTGACAGTTAAGAGTTTTATGTACTCAAGGAATTTAGCTTCACAGTATTAATTATAGGTAGCTTGGAACTACAACTCCAACAAACTTTTAGACCATTTATGTACAAAAAGTATCTGAGAAAATATCATAAATGTGAAGAAACCCCAGTGGCAAAGAAACTATATAAATGTAGAGAGCAGCTCAGGCTTATTAGGAATGGTTTCAGAACATTAAGAAGCATGAAAGAAACATAGGGTGATCTAGAATCCATTCCTCTAGCTTTGATTTCTGCGATGGATGGTTTGTTCGTCTGCATCATGAGAAAGTATTTTTAGTTTATAGATCGCATTTATAGATCATGTACCTGAGTTTTGGAAATCCTTTGCTTTTTAGAAATGGTTTGTAATTTGAAAAAGTTTAATATCAAAATCCTCTGTGAGGTTTAATGGTTCAATTTAATATCAGAGAATGTATACAGCATTCTGAAATCCTTACTCTTCACAAACATCAACGAAACAGAAAAAAAACAATGAATGAATGACAGAAAAATGTTAGAACCCAACCCCCCAGACTCTCTTTGCATAGGCAGCAGTAAAAGCATCGTCCCTCCCCCTCCCCCACTTGCTCCAGTGAAAGCATCAACACCACCCCCTCCCACCGTGCAAACAATATCAAGCCCCCAGAGACCACGATCCAGACTCCATCAGAAACTACCGTCCATCCCAACACTTCGACATCTCAGCAGGTTCTCTCTCTCACTAATGAGGGCCAGAGAGATATCACTCCAGCCACAGTGAGAGGGGAGGCCAATAGGTCACTATTTCAGTGTTACTATCTGCAGTGCCACTTATTCGGGTTCCTCTGATTCGAGAGTCAACAGACTCTCTCTCACCATCAAGAGAGAGTCCACTCGAGCACAGAGGCCTCCAACACTCGATCTCCCACGCCACTTCAGTCAGTGACACCAGCGAGGATTTGGGTCATTCAAGGACCAAACGCTGAAGGTGCACGTCTTCCAAGCCACTTCTGGAGATCCTGGAATGAAGGCTGCTTCGCGAGTTCTGAAAAACAAGAACCCACTGCCTGTGAAGAACATAGTTTGAGTGCAGCCGTAGATTACGGACTCTGACAGGACCCCAGCCACCTTAAAAAGGAAAAATGAGACATGAGAACAGGAGGTTTAATCTGTCTCATGGATGAACTGGAAGGTCCACAAAAACCCCTGGCACCATCTTTAGCTCCTCCCACACTTTTAAATGTGTTTTAAGAATGTTGTTTGGATTTAAACACGTATCACTGAAAATAAATGAACTGCACTTAAACTACTTTGTTAGCAGAAAGTATCTTCTCCTCAGTAGGGAGAGAGACCCACCAATCAAATACTGGGTATTGGCAGCTAAACTCACCATGGAGAATAAACAGCGAAGTGAATTAGTCTTTGAAGACTGGGTAGGTACAGTATAACCTCCCTTTAGTGAGGGTACTCGTGGCTAATTATATCCAATAGAGCTTAGGGTCTTCATTTGAGATTAGAACTTTGTGGTCAGCAAACCCAAAACCATACCAATGGTACACAATACGCCTATGCTGTGCAGCTACTTGTGAAGGTAAGATGGGGACGTGTTTTAGTGGCCTGCTGAATTTGATGACAGTACTGATGCACCATCAATAACTCACGCTGAGACTTAGGAAACGAGATATCGGCTTTTATTGACTGGAAGAATAAACAACACTACATCCTGGGGAAAATGAGGGAGAGCAGCAGCCCACAGTCGCCTTTATACAGGGGTCTGTGGGAGGAGCCACAGGAGCAGTCAGCAGGGTCTGTGGGAGGAGCCACAGGAGCAGTCAGACAGGTATATCTAGTTCACCACAAGTACGTCACCATCCCTCCAGGTGATGGAGTCAAAGGCTTTGGTGTTGTCAAAAAACTTCATGTACAGTGGCTGGTGCTCCCTCAATGGAGATCACATCAACTGTTTCTCTCTATGGAACCCACATGGTAATACACATTACTGTGGCCATTCTCAAAGCACAACACAAGTCCAATTGTGGTAACAGCTGAAGGTCTTCCTGCTGCTAAATCACGGGACGTTCTGAAGGTAATACATTACCTGATAACAGGAGTTACCTCACTTCACTAGAGGGAGCTTCTCGGAGTTTTATGTGGGTTGGCTGCATTTGCTTGATGCTCACTTTCAGGAAACAATACAACTTGGCAACGGAAGACTGACTGACTGGAAGGCTTATGATTGATAATACTGAGCAACCCATTTTTAGAATGTAGCTGGTTAGATAGCAAATAATCTGCTGCTTACTATTGAACCATGGATAGAAAGTGCCCCTTTCAAAGAGTTTTGTGTGAAGGAGGGCTTTTCACATCTGCCTAAAGATTAAAGTCACATATAAAAGAAGACACCCATGTATCAATCCCTCAGTTGTATTACAGGAGGTGATGTCTCAGGAGAGTAGCATTCATCATCAGAAATCCCCACCATCTGCCCTTGCCATCTTCTCAGATCTACCATTCTGCAGGAGTACAGAAGCCTGAAGTCCCACACCACTATGCTCAAGGCTATTTTCCTTCAACCATTTGGCTGTTGAATCAACCTTTCACACCCTAATCACAACAGTTTAACAATACAATGGCCACTTTGATCACCTTGCACTAAAATGAACTTCATTTTATTTTGTTCTTTCTTGTGAATGTGTATAATTTGTTAAATTTATGTCTTTGCAAACACTGCCCATCACCTGCCTGTGACGCTCCTGCAAGTATTTCATTGTGTCTGCATGCATGTACTTGTGCATATGACAATAAACGTAACTTTGACTTAGTCGTCAAGACTCTGAGCTTCAGCTATTTGCAGAAAGTGCCATCCAATTGCTCCCATTCTCCTGCTCTCTGTCAGTGGCTGCTTCCTGGCTTGGTTTGTGCTTGGTAAATTTGAAAGATACTCTCCAACCCATTCAGATTAATTCTTGACTCAGCTTGGAGTCAAATAGATTTGTAGAGAAATTCGATGCATAAACAGGCTCTTCAGCTCACCAAGTCCAGCAACCACTCACTTACACTAACCTAACATAAATCCAGCTCAAACTTACTTCAATTCCTTAGTATTTCAAATACACCTTTTAATGCCAGTACTTGCCCTACTCATGGAAATATTTCAGAAGCAGACTACTTTTACTCTTTCAGTCTTGAACTTGGTTGAACAATACCTCACCTTTCTAAAGTTAAAACAATCTCCCTAGGGATTTCTATGGCACCAGATGCTGAAGTGTTTAGTGGCCATTACAGTGTCTCACTTCAGTCAGACTCTTTGAGTTTTTGAACAGTTTCCAAGCAGGCTTTTAACCTCCATGAATTCCACTGACATTTTTATGAGAAATTCTATTGGTATAGATTTATAACGTCTGATCACATAATAGTTTCTCAGGTCAAATAGATTTTTTTTACTGAAGGAGAAAAGAAATTGGAAAGAAAAAGGTTGTGGGAAAGTCACTCCCCCATCTATAGGCACCAAACTTCAGCCCACTCTTCATCAACCAATAAGCCTTGTTGGCTGGCCCACGAAAAGGTGGTCTTTGAGTTACACAACTGACCACTTCAACGAGGTCCGGCTGGGCTTTCCTTTAACCACACTGTGACCACTGGAGAATTTGTCAGAGAGAGGTGATGGTACAGAAAATGAGGAGTGAAATCACTTGAGGTTGTTACAGACCAGCTTATGAGAAGTTTCTCTTGTCAAACCTCTCTCAGAATGCAAGGTTCAAGCTTATTTATCACATGTACAGTGAAGTATGTCATTTGCGTTAATAACCACACACCCAAGGGTGCTCTGGGGGCACCCAGCAAATATTGCCATACATTTTTTTTTATTTAATAAATTTTTTACGTCCCCCCCCCAAACCATTGCCATACATTTCAGTGCCAACATAGCATGCCCACAATTCTCAGCAGAACAACACAGAACACAACAAACAACAAAACAGTAGCAAAACAAGCTCTGTTGCTCCTTTTTTCCCCTACCACACACAGACACAGTCCTCCATTCCCTAGACAGACCATGTTCTTTGGCCTCCAGCCTCCAGCGGACTTGGATTTGGACTTGCAGTTAGACTCAGACATGTAGACACTGGACCTTCAACCACCCCAGTGGACTTGCAAAGATTTCCAGACTGGTGCTCTGGCTAATGGGTCTCAACTTCTGGACCTCTAATTCAACCCTTGGGTCCTTGATCCTTGGACCCGCCAATCACCAAACACCAGGCCTCAAACTCCAGACCCGCTGATGATGGAACCCCAAACAACAGGCCTCAAACTCCAGACCCGCTGATGATGGAACCCCAAACACCAGGCCTCAAACTCCAGACCCGCTGATGATGGAACCCCAAACAACAGGCCTCAAACTCCAGACCCGCTGATGATGCAGGCCTCAAACTCCAGACCCGCTGATGATGGAACCCCAAACAACAGGCCTCAAACTCCAGACCCGCTGATGATGGAACCCCAAACACCAGGCCTCAAATTCCAGACCCGCTGATGATGGAACCCCAAACACCAGGCCTCAAACTCCAGACCCGCTGATGATGGAACCCCAAACACCAGGCCTTGAACTCCAGACCCGCTGATGATGGAACCCCAAACACCAGGCCTCAAACTCCAGACCCGCAGATGATGGAACCCCAAACACCAGGCCTCAAACTCCAGACCCGCTGATGATGGAACCCCAAACACCAGGCCTCAAACTCGAGACCCGCTGATGATGGAACCCCAAACACCAGGCCTTGAACTCCAGTCTCACCAACTTTGCAAACCCAACAGGTCACTCGACCTCATTCCTTCTGCCCTCACGGAACTCTTGATTCCAAAATCCACCAACAACTCACTGACCCTGGGGGAGCACCAGCCTTCATCCACATTGGTCTGAAGGTCCAACACCCAATCAAACATCCCAGCCTGCTCTGCGGATGCCCCATGTCTATGTCAAGGCCCTTCAAACAGAAAGTAGATACTTAAGACTTTGCCCTGTCCTCTTATTCCTCTAATTCCCCCACAAGCAATTCCACTTGCCCTTAATCCTATTGGGCTGCACTGGGGAATCATGGAGCACCAGGCAAGGTAACAATTATTTGGTTTCCTCCAAACCAAGGGTGTAGCCATGGGCACCCGCATGGGTCCCAGTTATGCCTGCCTTTTTGTTGGCTTTGTGGAACAGTCCATGTTCCAAGTCTATACGGGTATCTGTCCCCCTCTTTTCCTTTGCTACATGGATGACTGCATTGGTGCTGCTTCCTGCACGCATGCTGAGCTCGTTGACTTCATTAACTTTGCCTCCAACTTTCACCCTGCCCTCAAATTTACCTGGTCCATTTCCGACACCTCCCTCCCCTTTCTTAATCTTTCTGTCTCCATCTCTGGAGACGGCTTATCTACTGATATCTACTATAAGCCTACAGACTCTCACAGCTACCTGGACTTTTCCTCTTTCCACCCTGTCTCTTGCAAATATGCTATCCCCTTCTCACAATTCCTCCGTCTCTGCCACATCTGCTCTCAGGATGAGGCTTTTCATTCCAGGACGAAGGAGATGTCTTCCTTTTTTAAACAAAGGGGCTTCCCTTCTTCCACCATCAACTCTGCTCTCAAACGCATCACTCCCATTTCCCGCACATCTGCCCTCACCCCATCCGCCTGCCACCCCACTCGGGATAGGGTTCCACTTGTCCTCACCTACCACCCCACCAGCCTCCAGGTCCAACGTATAATTCTCCGTAACTTCCGCCACCTCTAACGGGATCCCACTACCAAGCACATCTTTCCCTCCCCCCACTTTCTGCTTTTCGCAGGGATCGCTCCCTATGCGACTCCCTTGTCCACTCGTCCCCCCCATCCCTTCCCACCGATCTCCTCCTGGCACTTAACCTTGTAAGTGGAACAAGTGCTACACCTGCCCTTACACTTCCTCCCTCACCACCATTCAGGGCTCCAGACAGTCCTTCCAGGTGAGGCAACACTTCACCTGTGAGTCGGCTGGTGTGGTATACTGCGTCCGGTGCTCCCGGTGTGGCCTTTTATATATTGGTGAGACTCAACGCAGACTGACAGACCATTTCGCTGAACACCTACGCTTGGTCCGCCAGAGAAAGCAGGATCTCCCAATGGCCACACATTTTAATTCCATGTCCCATTCCCATTCTGATATGTCTATCCATGGCCTCCTCTACTGTCAAGATGAATCCACACTCAGGTTGGAAGAACAACACCTTATATACAGGCTGGGTAGCCTCCAACCTGATGGCATGAACATTGACTTCTCTAACTTCTGTTAATGCCCCTCCTCCCCTTCTTACCCCATCCCTGACATATTTAGTTGTTTGTTTTTTTTCTCTCTCTCTGCCCATCACCCTACCTGTTCTCCATCTCCCTCTGGTGCTCCCCCCTCCCCCTTTCTTTCTCCCGAGGCCTCCCATCCCATGATCCTTTCCCTTCTCCAGCTCTGTATCACTTTCGCCAATCACCTTTCCAGCTCTTAGCTTCATCCCACCCCCTCCGGTCTTCTCCTATCATTTCACATTTCCCCCTCCCCCCACTACTTTCAAATCTCTTAGAATCTCTCCTTTCAGTTAGTCCTAACGAAGGGTCTCGGCCCGAAACATCGACAGTGCTTCTCCCTATAGATGCTACCTGGCCTACTGTGTTCCACCAGCATTTTGTGTGTGTTGCTTGAATTTCCAGCATCTGCAGATTTCCTCGTGTTTGCTCTAACAATTATCTGTTGTCTTCTATGCTATGGTACATTGTTGATATCTCCAGATATCCTTGCTCAGCATTGTAGCACCTCCACATCTTTGCTCCATAACCCTAGTTGCAGTCTAGGTCACAACAAACCAAGTTAGACTGTGAAGTTCAAGTTGTCCATGTGCTTTTGAGGGCATTCCTGTTGATGGAAAGCTGAAGGTGGAAACAGAAAAGATAACGGACAGACCAAAGACAACTGGTATGTGTTCATTTGCCATTACACTGGCATCCTGGCATTCATGCTTGCTGAGAGAATACAAAGTGTTGGATATTTATCATCTGCTTCCAGGGAAAGCTTGGTAGAATGATGGGGAGGGGAACTGAGAGAGTAGCCTTTAACCAGAGATACTTGTGACATAAATTAAGAGGAACCCTTGTTTCACATCAACATTGTTTGCTTGAGAGAACAGATTATTAAAATTATTCCACCTACAAGGGGTGATTGATAAGTTTGTGGCCTAAGGTAGGTGTCAATTTTAGAAAACATAGCACATTTATTTTTCAACATAGTCCTCTACTACATTTACACTCTTAGTCCAGTGGTCGTGGAGCATACGGATCTTGGACCTCCAGAAAATGTCCACAGCGGGGGTGATTGATAAGTTCGTGGCCTAAGGTAGAAGGTGTCAATTTTAGAAAACATAGCACATTTATTTTTCAACATAGTCCTCTCTTACATTTACACTCTTAGTCCAGCGGTCGTGGAGCATATAGATCTTGGACTTCCAGAAAGTGTCCACAGCAGGGGTGATTGATAAGTTTGTGGCCTATGGTAGAAGGAGATGAGTTATTAACTTCAAACTTTCAGCATAATCATTCAAAGGGTTGAACTGCATGTGCATGTAATGAGAGCTGTATAACTCATCTCCTTCTACCGTAGGCCATGAACTTATCAATCACCCCTCCTGTGGACACTTTCTGGAGGTCCAAGATCCATATGCTCCACGACCGCTGGACTAAGTGTGTAAATGTAGGAGGGGACTATGTTGAAAAATAAATGTGCTAGGCTTTCTAAAATTCCTTCTACTGTAGGCCACAAACTTATCAATCACCCCTCATATAATAACCTTAAGACAAACTACACAAACGATCTTAAAAAAGCACTTTTTTACAAATTAAGCTGTAAGTATTTGGCACTCAAACAAGACAATTTATGAATTCCTCTTCTTGAGTAAATGAGGCCCATTCAATCCAACTTTTAGCAAGTGGCGTCTTTGTAAAAGTTTGATGTGTACCTTTAAGTTGACCTGGTTGAAAATTGATTGAGAAGAGTGCTAGGAAAGAGTTACAGGAGTATTGCATGGGGAAACTCAGTTGCTCCTTTGAGAAGTGACTATAAAGCCATTGTCTCTGGTCTTCGAAATAGGTCAGCTAGATGTTTGATTGATCGGTTGTGAAACTTCATTGTTCTGCATCGGCTGTTGTACCCAACATGCCCTGGGAGATGGCTGTGCCTAAAACACATCTAATTGTGAGTGATAAGCAGTTCTATTTTAGTGGAACCAATATGTGAAATTCTCAATGCAGCATCTGGCATCAGAAATGAATTTAACCTTGATTCATGATTGTGGCATGTTAGACATGTTTATGAGCTGAGAGGTAACACAGTAACTGCAGCAAAAGGATACTGGACTCCTATACTTTGGTCTTAAGTTCAAATCCCAGTCTCAAGCACGTTTCAGACTTGATTCAACTCAACGGTTTGGTTGCATTTGATCTTAGAAGCCCTGAGGACTGCCAGACCATCTGAAGGATCAGGAAAATGGTTACTGCTCACCTCATTCTAAAATGTTTATCATAGCGATATTGTGTGTGAACTTACTGTCTAGCAGGGGGAAATGGATCAGCCATACTGAAATAGCAGAGCAGATTCGATGTGCTGAATGGCCTGATTCTGTTCCTATCTGTTAAAGTCTTACGGTCTTTTACAGCTTTCCTAATTACCATTCTCCATCACTTCAGTTCAGGAGGTGGAGCAGGGCCAAGTATCAGTCTGGAGCAGAGCAATGGGCCCGGCATTGACTTTTGTCATATAATATGCATCATGAAACTATCTTCCAAGATCACCTTACATTTACTAGCAGCTTCTATGGTGCACATTTTGAGAAGGGGATTCATTCCCAGGAAACGGTCCGTTTCACGACTTTCTGTAACATGACACTTATAACATTATATGTGTATGTGTTATGAAATACCAGTTGAAATATCACACATTTTATGTTGATATTGATGCACCTCAATCCTTCACATGAAACAACCACCCTCCGTCTATATGTCCTGCCTCAATGACTACCGTCCCGTTGCACTCACATCCATCATCATGAAGTGTTTCAAGAGGTTCGTCATGAGGCACATCAAGACCCTGCTGCCCCCCTCACTGGACCTCCTGCAGTTTGCGTACCGTCCCAACCACTCAGCAGATGACGTCATTGCCATCACCCTCCACCTGGCCCTAACCCACCTGGACAAAAAAGACACAGAGTAAAAGATAACAAAGTAGGACACATACAAAGAGCATGTTGAGCAGACAAATTTAAATGAAGTGAACAGGGAAGATAAAAAGCTGAAAGGTCAAGTTGCAGTTTCAAAAAGAGCACTAATCTTCTCTGCATACTGTTGATGAAAAATCTGATAATGATGAGACTGACGCAGGATTAGTGGCCTTGAGATTCCCGAAGTCGAAGCTAGCAATAGACAAGTAAAATGGCTTACACCAGAAGTGAATGGCAAATGAATTAAAATAGAATTGGCTGTTTCAGTCATTCCGCAAAATGAGTTAGAATGACACTTCAGGGCAAAGAACTGAAGTCTGCAGATATCTAATTAAGAACTTATACTGGAGAAAAGGTAACTCCCGTGGGAATGACATCTGTAACAGTGAAATACAGCAATCAACAAGTCGCATTGGGCTTGTCTGTGGTAAAAACAGGAGAACAAGCATTGTGAGGTTGTGATTAACTGAGACAATTACAACTTGATTGGAGGTCCATCCACCATTTGGATGGCACATCCTCTGCAATAGAATCAATTGAAAGTGAATTAAGAAAGGTATTGGATGATGCCACAGCATGTTCAAAGGTGGCATTGGAAAATTCAAACATATCAAGGGTAAAATAATGTTAAATGAAAATGCCACTGCCAAATGTTACAAAGCTTGTCTGGTCCCTTATATCATCCATGATAAAGTAGCCAGTGAGCTGGATTGCATGGAGGCTGAAGGAATTCTTTTCAAAGTTGAGTGGAGCCCATGAGCAATGCCAGTGGTCCCAGTAGACAAGATGAATGGGTCAGTATGATCTGTGGTGATGTTAAAGTCACCATCAACCCAGAACTGAAAGTAGATCAGTACCCTCTGCCCAGGATGGAGGATATCTTTGCAAACCTTTCTGGAGGAAAACACTTCAGCAAAGTGGACAAAGCTGAGGCCTACCTACATACAGAGATGGAAGAAGAGCCCAAAATGTTTCTCACCAGTTATTATCACTGTATTAGGTTTAGGTAGAGAGATAGATACTTTATTGATCCCAAAGGAAGTTACAGTGTCACAGTAGCATTACAAGTGTACAGATATAAATACTAGAACAGAAGTAGAAAGAATAAATAATAAACTACCACAAAGTTTAACAGGAGGAGGTTATCACATCCCCAGCTATAGATTGACTCATTATAGAGCCTAAAGGCCGAGGGTGCAAATGACCTCATATAGTGCTCTTTGGAGCAGTGTGGATGTCAGCTCCTCTGTTCAATCAAGGTGGCATGCAGAGGGTAAGAAACATTGTCCAGCATTGCCAGGATTTTCCGTAGGCTCCTTTGTTCTACCACCACCTCCAGTGTGTCCAGTTTGACTCCTGTAACAGATCCAGCCTTTCTAATCAGAAAATTGAGCCTGTTGGCATCACCCGTGTTGATGCCATTACCCCAGCACACCACCGCAAAGAAGATTGCCCTGGTGACAACAGACAGGTAGAATGTGAAGGAGAGGCCTGCATTCTCCAAAGGACCCCAGTCTCCTCAGGAAGTAGAGGTGACTCTGGCCCTTCTTGTACACAGCCTCTGTGTTGGTGCTCCACTAAAGTCTGTCATCCAGGTGCATCCCCAGGTACTTGTAGATCCTCATCATCAATAGTAACAGGGAGCAGTGCAGACTTAACCTTCCTAAAGTTTATCACCATCTCCTTGTCTTACTAATGTTGAACTGCAGATGCACCATTTGACAAAGTTCTCCACCAGGACCCTATATTCATCCTCCCATCCTCCCTTTATACACCCAAATATTGCTGAGTCATCAGAGAATTTGTGCAGATGACGTGACTCAGTGTTGTATCTAAATTCTGAAGTGTACAGGGTGAACAGGAAGGGAACCAATACAGTCCCCTGTGGGGCCCCAGTGCTGCTCATAGCCATGTCTGACACACAGCTCTGAAGCCACACACACTGTGGTCTGCCAGTCAGATTGTCCATTATCCAGGGTACAAAAGAAGTGCCAACCTGCATTGAACAGAGCTTTTCCCCCAGCAATGAAGGCTGTATGGTATTGAAAGCCCTGATTATCCAATGGAGTGGGCTTTGTTCAGCAGGTAGATGACAGCATCATCAACTCTAATATGCTCCAGGTAGGCAAACTGCAGAGAATCAAGGGCTGATCTAACCAGGGGTTGGGCGTGAACCAGGACAAGCTTCTCTAGAGTATTCACGACGTGTGAGGTCAGGCCCACTGGACGGTAGTCATTCAAGACTTTCAGTCAGCCCTCCTTGGGTACTGGGACCACGCATGATGTGTTCCACACATTTGGGGTCCTTTCCGGGTTGAGGCTCAGTTTGAAAATGCGCTGGAGAACTCCGCACACTTGCTCAGCACACTCCTTCAGAACCTTGGGGTTCACACCATCCGGTCCCAATGCTTTCCCATGTCTGTGTTTCCCCAGAGTCCTCACCTGCTCAGCGGTGAAGGTGAGTCCATGATGACTGGGGAGTTGGTGGAGGGAGGTGGAGATCGGGACGATAGCAGTTGGTATGTGGAGGTGTGGATGGTAGGTGCAGGGGGAGGAGGGGATGTAGACAGTGGTAGCCTGTGTTGTTCATCCATGTGTTGAGTTGGAGGGGGAGGGTGGAGGAGGGAGGAGGGGAGGTGTTGGTGCTGAGGGAGTATTGAGCGTCTCAGCTTGGGGACTGGTGTGCAGAGAGGGTGTGAACAGGAGGGAAATTATCAACTCTATTGAAGAATTGGTTTAACTCAGCCCATTCACGACTGCATTCGAGACTCTACAGCAAGGCTGGTTGAAGCCAGTGATGTTCTTCACGCCTCTCCACACCCGCACCCACGTGCTACTCTGCCCAAGCTTGTTCTCCAGCTCTCTCTTGTATTCCTCTTTAGCCACCTTGATCTTCTCCTTTAGCTCCTTCTGCACATGTTTTAATTCCTCCCTGTCTCCTAGTCTCTCTTTTTGTGGTTGAGAAGAACATTTAGATCACTAGTGACTCATGGTTTGTTGCTAGGGAAGCAGCGAGCAGTCCTTGATGGTATTATGGTGTCCACACAGAAGCTGATGTAGCCAGAGATGTAATCAGTAAGTCCAGTAAGGTCTGAAGGTCCAAGTATGTAGTCTGCTGATAAAAGTGCCATCAAGAGGCACCACTGAAGCTCTGTATCGATTCCTCCTCTCATCTTTTGATCCTTCATCATCAGTTGGATCTAAGTACCAACCATCAGAGGATGTCTCATCACCACCACTCTACTGCCCCGGGTCATCCCACCTCCAGATCTCATTGCAACCTTACTCCACATATAGACAATCAGCTGAGTTTCAAGGCAAGGTGGTGAGAGTTTAAAACATTTCAACCACTACCTGGATAGGAAGCATTTACTCTCAATGCTGATCATCAACCATTAGTGTCCATTTTCAAACCATAGAAGGGTGTTCCACTAACAGCAGCATGACTTATGCAGCTCTGTTTCATGGGGGAGACAATTACCGTACAGGATCAAATTCAAAGGGACAGTTAATCATGGAAATGCTGACGGATTGGCCCATTTACCATTGGAAAAAGAAATACCTGAAAATTCAACAAAAGAGGATCTCCTCTTGACATATTCTCCCCGATGCAAATCAAAAGTCTCCCTCTTATGGCAGAGATGAACCAAAGAGAAACAGAAAAGACCCCACCTTGTCTCAGCTCTACATGGCAACCCAAAATGTCTGGAATGTGCTGCAGAAATTCCAGTTCCCCTATTTTTACCAGTGCTGAGATGAACTCACCCTTGACGGCAGTTCCCTAACGTGGGGATTGAGAGGTGTTGTATCATCCAATCTGAGAGCTGAGGTATCAGAAGAGTTACATACTGGTCATACAGGCACGGTCAAAATTAAAGTATTGGCTCAAAGCTTTGTCTGGTGGCCCACGTTATATAAACAGATCAAGCAGCTTGGCATGCACTGTTCAGAAGTTTCCAACAGCAGCACCTCTCCATCCCTGGGAATGACATGCATTTCCCTGGCAGAGGATTCATGTGGATTTTGCCGGATCTTTGATGAGTTCCGATTTCTTGGTAGTAGTGGACACAGCTACAAAGTAGCCAGAAGTGTTCCCTGTGGCCTCACGTAGCCTCGCACACTGTTGCTGTGTTGGGGAGCCTCTTCTCAAGGACTGGTGGTCCAGAACACTTACTCAGTGACAATGGACCACAGTTTGTTGTGGAACAGTCATGCATTCCTGAAAATGAATGGAATGAGACATACTACATCTGGGCCACCAATGTTCCTGGGCCATCCCTTGCACTCATGCTTGGATCTTGTCAGACCCAGTCTAGGAAGGAGTTTGCAGAACAAACAGCTGGCCCCTCAAACAAGGAGGTTCGATGTTTCACTCCTTGACAAGCTTTGCTGGTGAGGGACTACTGCGGTGATCAGAGTGGGTACTTGGAAAGATTAAGGACAGAACTGGACCACTCTCCTACACAGTGGAGTTTTCCTGCAGTCCCAGACTTGTCCTGCAACCAATGCAAAGGAGGCCCAGAACCTGAGATTGTTTCACAGCCACACCTGACAAGTAGGGTGACCCCCCCAACACCCCCCTTGTCAGGGAAGACATTTACCCACAAGAGTAAGAAATCCCACAGGAGAAGCGTTGTGTATTTGATATTTTGGTAATATTTGAGTGATATTGTAAATACATTGTTCATTAAGCATTCTTGTCTGTTTACATAATTCATTATGTGTTATATGTAAAAGTATGCGTATGGCATATGTCATCACGCCACTACGCTATTAATGTATGCCTCACTAAAGTAAAACAAAGCTAAGTATACACGTTTAAGGCTGATTTATACTTGTGCGTCGCATCGATGCCGTAGGTACCGCGTACCCTACGCTGTACCTACTCTGTACCCTACACTGTAGGGTGATGTACACCTCTCCAGAAAAGTTACTCACGCATTGCGGTGACGCAGACCCCAACAACTGTGATTGGCCCACTTGGTAGCATCGCATTTCCAGTTGCTTCTTCCCACCATGTCTGTAGGCTGTGCATACACTGATACGAAATAGATGAACCAAATCGTCAAATCTACCTGCCGACATGCGAAAATGTTTGAAATGCATTTCCTCGTCCTTGTCTCTCACAAAGAAACTCAACACAGTTGCATAGAAACCCCACCGCCAACTAGCCTTTTGGCGCACACCAACCCATGCTCACTACGGTGTAGAGCAATGCAGAAGTGAAATTCAGTGTTACAACGTAGGCTGCAGCGTAGCCCGTATGCACAAGTATAAATCAGCCTTTACCCAATCTCCCGTGTTTTTCTTTCTTTTAATTTCTTGAGTTACAAAACCTAACATCAAGGGCAAATTCCACACTGCTGTCATATAAGACTTCTGAATGACCTTCTCATATTCTCAATATGGGTCCTCTGATCTTTCAGTCTACTTTGCCTTGGCCTTGCATTTTATTGTAACTGTGACAATATATTCCGTGTCCTGTCTTTCCCCCTTTTGTACTACCTCAATGTACACGAGCGTGGAATGATCAGTACAGATGATAAAAACAAAAGCTCTGTACCTTGGCACAAACAAGAGAAAATCTGCAGATGCTGGAAATCCAAGCAACACACAAAATGCTGGAAGAACTCAACAGACCAGGCAGCATCTGTAGAAAAAATACAGTCGACCTTTTGGGCAGTACTGGTATAAACCAGTTACCAGTTAGCACACAAATGTCATGACAATAAATATTTTCCCATGTCTCAAATGTTTGTGAATTCTGTAAGAGAGCATTTCCATAACTCATAATATGAAGGATGTTTGTATCTATTTACCACAGTTTGTCAGCTTTCTTTGAAGTAGTACATGGCCTAAGTGTGAAATAGAATGGTCAAAGTAAGTCTTGCAAGTGCATTGTCACTCTAGTGATAAAAATAATCATTTGAATTGCTGACAGTGATAGACAAAATGTGACTTAAGTTCGGAAATTTTATTTGAGCTCTATCACCATCACAGTTAACAGAGGCATGGACCACTGTCTTGTTGAAGCATCTGTGGTACTCATTAGTATCAGGGAAGTCACAATGGTAAGAGAGGCCACTGTTTATTCAGAGGAACTAAGATATAATAATACCAGGCCCACAGCTATGACTAAGGGTGTGCTTTCATATCTTAACAATTTTTACTTCGTTTTGTAAATTTCAATGGGGCTAATTACAAATGAGAAATTGTAATAATCAGCCAAGTGAGCAAACTGCACCTAATCCTTTGGAAAGTAGAAGGCTGAATGGACATCTGGAGGAACTTTCAAGCATTCTTTTACATAAATTTTACATAAATTACATACATTTGTATGTAATTAGTTTTGCTACAACAAGTGTATGGGACATTGGAAAAAAAGTTGAATTTCCCCATGGGAATGAATAAAGTATCTATCTATCTATCTATCTATCTATCTATCTATCTATCTATCTATCTATCTATCTATCTATCTATCTATCTATCTGTCTTCTAAGTGCTGAGGTTGATGAGATGGAGGTTGGAGATTCATCAGTCCTGATGAAAGGTCTCAGCTCAAAACATCAACTGTACTCTTTTCCATAGGTGCTACCTGGCCTGTGAGTTCCTCCAGCATTCTGTGTGTGTTGCTTGGATTTCCATCTTCTGCAGATTTTCACTTGGTTGTCGAGGTTAGCATTTGATAGGGAGATAGAAAGTGGGTAAGTCCTGGGCTAGGTTTTTGCCAGCACCTGGAAAGATATACAAATCAGGCCACTGAATGGCTTCTTCACAGGCTGGTATGTGGAGTTTTCTGAGATACAAGGTGTTGTGTGCTGCAAAATGGCCTTCACAAGTTAAATGTGATAGCACCCTTTCCCTGGGATCTCTGCTTTTGTAGCATGTGAAGAGGGAAACTTGAGGCTTATCAGGCTTGTTAGGGGACGGGAGATGGGCAAGGAATAGTGGTAACGAGAGGTGAGTTTAGCATCAGTAACGAAGATTAAGAGAAGACTATGCTCTCTAAGATCAGGTTTAAGGGGATAGGTGTATGAGAAAACAAATCATTTGCCTGAAGGGTGATTTGGTGGGGGCGGTTATGGTTGAATTTGGAAAGGTCTCACAAGTGAGTTGAAAGAAGGGGGCTGTGGATTGTCACTGAAAGAGGGAGTGAGGAGTCGGCAGATTGGGATGTCCAAGCAATTGCTACTGTGCAATGAGATTTATAGGTTAAAGGGGGTGTCCTTGAAGTGAGCAATCATGACCAGGCTCCATTCTCAGTAGCAACCCTTACCTCGCTTGGGTCACTCCTGAGTCTGCAGTTGTGGTAAGCTGGCATGGTACTCTACATCACTGGCAATCTATGCATCTCATAATTTTCTATACCTCAATCGTGTCACCTTTCATCCTCCTTTGTTCTAGATAAATCAGACCGCGCCTATCCAATCTCTCCTTATAACTCAGACCGAGCCTATCCAATCTCTCCTTACAGCTCAAACCTATCAATTCAAGCAACATGCTGGTGAACCATCTCTGCGGCCTCTCTAGCTAAATAACATTCAATACTTCCTATAACTAACTCGTTTGTTAGATTTGAGCCAAGGTTACTGCTGTGTTCCCATGGGTGGTGACAATCTGTTGACCTTAGCTGGAGAAGCCAATGAGTAAGAGGGTGAATCAGGTCAGGACTTGTTCATCTATGATTAATTCCTCAGTGGAGTTGCCAGCTAATACCGACAAAGGTAGAATCATTCCTTTTATCAAACACAAGGTTCAGTCAACAGTATCTCAGAACAAATCTGCATTTACTGGATAACAAAAACATGAACTAATTTTATACCTAATTACAACATTTAAAAGACCTCTGGACACATGCTTATGTAGGAAATGCATAGAGGGATACCAGCCTAATACAGGCAAATGGGATTAGCAGTTGGCATGAAGGGCCTGTTTCTGTGCTGTACAATTCTACACCTGTTCATGACTCTGCTTCCACAACTAGCATCATGCTCGCTGATTCCAAATATCATACCAGGAACAGTGCCAATTATTTTTGTAACTAAGTGTACGGGATAAATTTTAACAAAGGACATGACATCTAAAAGAAGCCGATCGACATTACTGCCAGGATGAAATGTTGGTTGAGGTTTGTAGTGAGACTTCAGCCAAAATACATAACTTATCTGCACATACACTTGTCTGTGAGATTATTCACAATCCTCCCACATCCTGGTAACACTGGAAGATCTCTAGACATTTCCACTGTGCTGAAGTGGTTTCAAGAAGACTCTTTCGATGTTTTACAGTTTCGGGTGAAAGAAAGAACTTGCATTTATAAGCCATGCTCCTTGACTTTGTAACATCCCAAACAGAATTGAAATTGTTTTCTACAGTGGCCACTATTATATGTACAGTAAGAGAATGTAAAATATCACATTTATTAGTAAATATACAACGTTTTGAAGAATTGCTGAACTGTTCACTTCTGCTAGCAGCTTTCGTTTGGAAATAGAACACATAGACCATAGATGATGGAGCACAACACAGGAACAGGCCCTTCAGCTCACATTGTTGTGCTAAACCAATTAAATTAGCAATCAAATGGCTAACTAAACTAATCCCTTCTGCCTACACAATGACCATATCCTTCCGTTTCCCTCACATCCATGTGCCTATGTAAATATCCCTTAAAGGTCTCTAATGTTTCTGCCTTTACCATCACTCTGGACAAAGAATTCCAGGCACTTGCCATTCTTTGTAAAAAAAACTTACCCCTCACATCTCCTTTGAAATAGACCCCTTACAGGGTAAATGCGTGCCTTCTGATATTAGATATTTCAAACCTTGGAAAAAGAAATTGTTTGTCTACTCTAACGATGCCTCTCACTAGCTTATAAACTTCTATCATCTCCCCTCTGACTTCGGCGCTCCGGAGAAAACAACCCAAGTTTGTCCAACCTCTCATTACAGCACATACTCTCTGTTGTAATGTGAGTGTTATTAAAAGTAAGTTAATACTAATCGGGAAGCTGTTGGTAACAAGAGGCGGGTTCTGGGGTCAGCAGGGTTTTTACTCCCAGTACACATTGTGTATGTAGTTCCACCACTCATGCCGCACGAGGTACCTGAAAACCTCGGTATTGTAAATATCGTTTGCCGTCCCAGATAAAGATGTTCTTTTGGTCATAAAATTGTCAAGTGGTCCTTTTGTAAAGTAGAAGTTACCACATATTTTTGGCAATGAGGTGAACTGGTTTTGTGGCGCATTTCGAATGGGAGTTGTGAGTGGACAAGGAGCCTCGCGTTCAGATGGCTACGTTTGGGACTATCGGTGAATTTTTGGAGGGAACCGAGGACTGGCTGGAGTATGAGGAAAGGTTGGGACACTTTTTCTGTGCTAATGGAATTACTGAGAAGGCTAAGAAGTGCTCTATTCTCCTGAGTGTGTGTGGGGCAAAGACTTACCAGTTGATGAGGAACTTAGCCACACTGCGGAAACCGGGAGAAATTCCATACAATGAACTGGTCAAGCTCGTGGGGAACCACCACAATCCGAAACCTTCGGTGATAGTTCAACGGTTCAAGTTTCACAGCCATGTCTGGAAGCCAGGTCAGTCTGTGGGCGATTTTGTGGCCGAGCTTCGGCAGCTGTCGGAGCATTTTGATTTCAGAGCTGTGTTAGATGACTTGTTCCGTGATAGATTAGTATGCGGCATTAATAATGACGCCGTACAACGCCACTTGCTGGGGGAAACCCCACCATTGACTTTCAAGAAAGCCCTAGAGAATGCCCAAGGCATGGAGATGACTGCTGATAGATAGATAGAGATAGATAGATAGATACTTTATTCATCCCCATGGGGAAATTCAACTTTTTTTTCCAATGTCCCATACACTTGCTGTAGCAAAACTAATTACAAACAATACTTAACTCAGTAAAAAAAATATGATATGCATCTAAATCACCGTCTCAAAAAGCATTAATAGCTTTTAAAAAGTTCTTAAGTCCTGGAGGTAGAATTGTAAAGCCTAATGGCATTGGGGAGTATTGACCTCTTCATCCTGTCTGAGGAGCATTGCATCGATAGTAACCTGTCACTGAAACTGCTTCTCTGTCTCTGGATGGTGCTATGTAGAGGATGTTCAGAGTTATCCATAATTGACCGTAGCCTACTCAGCGCCCTTCGTTCAGCTACCGATGTTAAACTCTCCAGTACTTTGCCCACGACAGAGCCCGCCTTCCTTACCAGCTTATCAAGACGTGAGGCGTCCCTCTTCTTGATGCTTCCTCCCCAACATGCCACCACAAAGAAGAGGGCGCTCTCCACAACTGACCTATAGAACATCTTCAGCATCTCACTACAGACATTGAATGACGCCAACCTTCTTAGGAAGTACATTCGACTCTGTGCCTTCCTGCACAAGGCATCTGTGTTGGCAGTCCAGTCAAGCTTCTCGTCTAACTGTACTCCCAGATACTTGTAGGTCTTAACCTGCTCCACACGTTCTCCATTAATGATCACTGGCTCCATATGGGGCCTAGATCTCCTAAAGTCCACCACTATCTCCTTGGTCTTGGTGATATTGAGACGCAGGTAGTTTGAGTTGCACCATATCACAAAGTCCTGTATCAGTTTCCTATACTCCTCCTCCTGTCCATTCCTGACACACCCCACTATGGCCGTGTCATCAGCGAACTTCTGCACATGGCAGGACTCTGAGTTATATTGGAAGTCTGATGTGTACAGGGTGAACAGGACCGGAGAGAGTACGGTTCCCTGCGGCGCCCCTGTGCTGCTGACCACCGTGTCAGACCTACAGTCTCCCAACCGCACGTACTGAGGTCTATCTGTCAAGTAGTCCACTATCCAATCCACCATGTGAGAGTCTACTCCCATCTCCGTTAGTTTGTGCCTTAAGATCTTGGGCTGGATGGTGTTAAAGGCACTAGAGAAGTCAAGGAATGTAATCCTCACAGCACAACTGACCCCCTCTAGGTGAGAGAGTGATTTGTGCAGCAAATACGTGATAGCATCCTCCACTCCCACCTTCTCCTTATATGCAAACTGAAGAGGATCCTGGGCGTGCCTGGTTTGTGGCCTCAGATTCTGTATTATCAGCCGCTCCATGGTCTTCATCACGTGCGACGTCAAGGCAACAGGTCTGAAGTCATTCAACTCCTTTGGTTGTGGTTTCTTCGGTACCGGGACAATACAGGATGTCTTCCACTGTCTGGGTACTCTTCTCTGCTCCAGGCTCATGTTGAAGATATGCTGTAGTGGTTCTCCCAGCTCAGTCGCACAGGCCCTCAGTAATCGTGGGGAAACTCCATCCGGTCCAGCCGCCTTGCTGGTACAGATCTTCCTCAGTTGACCTACCACCTGTGCAGCCGTAATCCTGGGCGTGGGCAAGGTCTCCTGTGATTGGCTATTTTCCTGTGAGGGAAGTAAGCCTGGTGTGGATTTCTGCGGTGAGGATGAGATTGAGCTGTCGAACCTGTTGAAGAAGTTGTTCAGCTGGTTCGCTTTCTCCACATCTCCACTTATGTTCGCCCTCCGCTTTGCACCGCATCCGGTGATGATCTTCATCCCATCCCACACCTCCTTCATGCTTTTTTTCTGCAGCTTTAGTTCTAGCTTCCTCCTATACTGCTCCTTTGCCCCCCTCATCTGTACTCTGAGTTCCTTCTGAACTAAGGGTATCCAGAGAGGACATGGGGGGGGGGGGGGTCGCAGTCGGCAGCAGTGCACCAAGTCAGGAGGGAGACTGGTAAACAGGCAAAGCAGGTGGAATGTTTTCGGTGTGGAGGGACGCACTATGCAAATGTTTGCAAATTCAAAGATACTGTCTGCCATGCTTGTAGCAAAAAGGGACATTTAGCTAAAAAGTGCAGGAGCTTAAAGGTAAGGTTAAGCCTGGACAGGGGAAAGCTCAACAGACTCAGGCAGCCACACACTGCCTAGGAGGAGCAGACGAAGAGGCAGCGTGTGCCTACAACATGTTTGGAGTGGAAACGGATGAGGGACCACCTGAACCATATTATGCCACAGTCACTGTCAAGGGAAAGGACATTAAGTTTGAGATTGATTCAGGGGCTACTGCATCAGTCATTAGTGAGGAGACCTACAGGAGGACATGGGGGTCCAACCTGCCTCCCATCAGACTGTTAAAGCTCAAACTCAGGACCTATACGGGGCAGCTCATACCTCATTTAGAGGTGTTAGATGTGGACATTTCAGCCAGGGGTCAGAAGGCTGAAGCCAGGCTGGTGATAGCTAAGGGCAGTGGACCCAGTCTCTTGGGCCGCGATTGGCTTTGCAAACTCCAACTCAACTGGCATGAAATTAAGTATGCATGCACAACGGAGGACATTCTGCAGTGGTATAGTGACGTTTTCAGGAACGAGCTGGGCACACTGAAGGGCGTGACCGTGGAACTCTATGTCGACCCTGAGGCCACACCACGTCTTTTTAAGCCCAGGTCAGCGCCCTTTGCCATGAAAGACAAAGTTGAGGAGGAGCTGGAATGTTTACAGGGGCTGGGCATCATTGAGCCCGTCCAGTTTTCAAGGTGGACGAATCCTATTGTTCCAGTTTTGAAGTCAGATAAAATGGTGAGGATATGTGGGGACTACAAGCTTACGGTGAATCAGGTCTCTAAGCTGGAGGAGTACCCATTGCCACGGGTGGATGACCTGTTTGCGACCCTGTCAGGGGGAAGCTGTTCACAAAGCTGGACATGAGCCACGCCTACCAACAGCTGCTGCTCGACGAGAATTCAAAGGAGTACGTCACCATCAATACGCACAAGGGATTATTCAAATACAGTCGCCTGGTGTTTGGAGTGGCGTCTAGCCCCGCCATCTTCCAAAGGACAATGGACTCTTTGCTGCAGGGGATTCCACATGTAGCAGTGTATCTTGATGATATTTTGATCATGGGAGCCATGGAGGGGGAGCATCTGGCTAACTTAGAACAGGTGCTGAAGAGACTCTCAGACACAGGGCTGCGGTTGAAACGCGGAAAATGTGTGTTCCTGTCTCCGAGTGTGACCTACCTGGGACACAAGATTACAGCTGAGGGGCTTTGCCCAGTGGAGGACAAAGTGAGAGCTATCAAGGAGGCCCAATGCCCCAAGAACGTCACTGAACTCAGATCATTTTTGGGCATGGTGAATTATTATGGCAAATTTCTTCCAGACCTCTCAAAGGTTTTGGCCGCACTGTATAAGCTGCTTCACAATGACACTAAGTGGCAGCGGGGTGAAGAGCAGGAGGAAGCTTTCAAGGAAGTGAAAGAACTTCTCCACTCAGCGAAGCTGCTCGTTCACTATGACCCAGACAAGGAGATCACCCTTTCATGCGACGCTTTGCCCTATGGAGTCGGGGCAGTTCTCTCACACATAATAGAGGACCGTTCAGAGAAGCCTATTGGTGTTGCTTCACGTACCCTGACGGCTGCTGAGAAGGGATATTCACAGCTAGACAAAGAAGGTCTGGCCATTGTTTTTGCGGTCAAGCACTTTCATCAGTACCTCTATGGACGTTTATTCACAACTTATATGGACCATAAACCACTGATGAGCCTTTTTAGGGAGACCAGATGCATCCCACTGCTAGCCTCAGCCAGGATACAGCATTGGGCTCTCACATTATCAGCCTACCAGTACACTATACAGTGTACAGAGCGGGAGGGGATAAGAGGGGATAACGCAAATGCCGATGCGCTGAGTCGACTACCTTTACTCGAGATGCCTGTTACTACATATGTGCCTCCAGAGACTGTGTTTTCATTGGAGAGGCTGTCAGAGACACCTGTAAAGGCGACCCAGGTCAAGCAATGGACAGAGAGGGACCCAGTCCTGTCTCAAGTCAAGACTTTCCTTTTACAAAGTTGGCCCAGAGTCGTGGAAGGAGAGGAACTGAGGCCTTATTCCAAACGCAAGACAGAACTGTGTCTGCAGGATGGTTGCATTTTCTGGGGGGCGAGGGTCATTGTGCTCACCCTGGCCATTCATAGATTGTAGAGGAAATTCATGAGACTCACCCAGGGGCGTCTCAAATGAAAAGCCTTGCAAGATCCCACGTCTGGTGGCCAAAAATGGATCAGGATCTGGAAAACAAGGTAAAATCATGCACGCAATGTCAGACCATTCAGAACATGCCACCACCAGCTCCTTTGCACCCATGGAAGTGGCCAGTCTACCCCTAGTCTAGGCTACCTTTGGACTTTGCTGGCCCCTTTATGGGACATGTTTTTTGTAAAGGTATATGCGCATTCCAAATGGATCGAAGCTCACATCATGGGCAACATCACAGCCCCTTCAACCGTAGACAAACTCAGGCAAGTGTTTGCAGTCCACGGGTTGCCTGACACTCTGGTCACTGATAATGGCCCGACGTTCACCAGTGAGCTGTTCGGTGAGTTCATGTGGCAGAATGGCATTTGTCACATTCGGACGGCCCCTTTCCACCCAGCCTCAAATGGTTTGGCTGAGCGAGCTGTTCAGACAATGAAGGAAGGCCTGAAACGGATGACAGGGGACTCTCTTAGTACCTGGCTTTCACGTTTCCTGTTTAAATACTGCCTCACTCTACAGACTACGACTGCACGCACTCCAGCAGAGATGCTGATGGGGCGTAGGCCTAAGTCAAGATTGGACCTGCTGAACCCGGACATGAAGGCAAAAGTGGAGAGAAAGCAGGAAGAGCAGAAGGAGGGACGTGATCAACATACGCGAGAGAGACAGTTAGAACCGGATGACAATGTCTATGTGACAAACAATCAGCAATGGCTACCTGGGGTTATTCTTGAGCAGAGTGGCCCAATCTCCTATGTTGTTAAGCTGACTGATGGGCATGTTTTCCAGAGACATCAGGACCATGTGCACCTGCGTCATGATTCCGGCTCAGAGGTAGACAGTTCCGTGGAGTTTCCAATGGTGAGACAGACTACTGGGGAAGCATGTCCACCAGTGAACTTGCCAGAGAGAGAGACATTGGCAGAGGGGACAGAGTCCCCTGAAGAGGATGGACATTCTCACGCGGACTCACAGACCCCTCTCGTGTCTCCAACACCAGATCCACCCAAAACATCCTCACCAGCGGTGCCTGCTGTGTCACCAGGGGTAGTGTGTAGATCGCAACACCCTCGCAAACCTCCTGACAGACTGAATCTTTGATTGGATAGTTTTTTTATGTTGTTAGATTGAATGTTGAATTTGCCACATTTTTTAGATGTCTTGTTGCTAACCTGTTGCTAATGATACCACTGTTTCTGTTTCCCAGTTCTTCTATATTTGGGGAATGTGAGTATTATTAAAAGTAAGTTAATAATAATCTAGAAGCTGTTGGTAACAAGAAGGTGGTTCCAGGTTTGGCGGGGTTTTACTCCCGGTGTGCATTGTGTATGTAGTTCCACCACCCACGCTGCACGAGGTACCTGGAAGCCTCTGTATTGTAAATATCATTTGCCGTCCCAGATAAAGATGTTCTTTTGGCCATAAAATTGTCAAGCGGTCCTTTTGTAAACTAGAAGTTACCACACTCTTTAATCCAGATAGACCTCTTCTGCACCTTCACTAAGGCCTCGACATCCTTCCTATAATGGGTCTAGAACTGTATGCAATACTTCAGATGCAAACTAACAGGAGTTTTATAAGCCTGCAACATAAATTCCTGACTTTTGACTCAATCCCTTGACTAATAAAGGCAAGCAGGCTATGGGCCATATGCCTTCAATCAAACTATGTAGCTACTTTCAGGGATCTATGAAGTTTCACTCTAAAATCTCCTGCTCATCAATCTTGCTTTTAACAACGTACAGTTTTTTGCATTTGACCTATTAAGGTGAAACATCACATTTGGCCGGGTTAAACTCCACCTGCCATTTCTCTGCCCATAACTGCAACTAATCTATATCCCATTGTATTCTTTTCTAGTCTTCTATGCTATCCACAACACCACCAATTTTTGTCTCATTTGTAAACCTGCTAACCCACCCATCTACATTTTCATCCAGGTCATTTAAACAACAGAGGTCCCAGTACATACCCCTGCGGAACACCACTAATCACAGACCTCCAGCTAGAATAAGTCACTTCGACCACTACCCTCCGTCATCTATGGGCAGGCCAGTTCACCATGGATTCCATGTATTTTAACCTTCTGGATGAGCATCCCAAAAGGGACCTTGTCAAAAGACTTACTAAAATTCATGTAGAGAACATCCACAGCTCTATCTTTATCAAACATCCTCATCACTTCATCAAAAACTCATTCAAGTTAGTAAGATCTGACTTGCCCTGTGGAAAGCTATGTTGGTTCTCCCTACTTAGGCCATGATTTTCCCTATGCTCATAAATCCTATCCCTAATAATTCTCTTCAATAACTCCCTTTTCCCACTGACATGAGACTCACTGCTCTATAGTTTCCAGGATCATCTCTTATTCCCTTCTTGAATAATGGAACTCATCAGTCATCTGGGACCTCGCCTGTGGCTAGGGAGGGCACATAGATATTGACCAAGGCCCCAGCGCTCTCTTCTCTTGCCTTTCTCAATACCTTCAGGTCCTGGGGACTTATCCACCTTAATAATTAAGGTAATCCACCTTAATGTTCTTTAAGAGACCCAAAAATTACTGATGTTTTTACCAAGAAGTGTTCTTAATGAACTAAAATATCCCTCAAATTGGAGAACTGTTTGCACACAAATATCTCATCCTCTTTGACTTAATCGCAGACAGCCAGGCCCTATCAGCGCTCTCAGAACAGCACTGTTTACAGAAACTCCCTTTTCGCTGGGTAGTCCTCATTGGAATCTATGGCCTCACGAAGCCCACACCATCCCTGGACTGGACTTACCATTGTAATGAACGGTCTAACCTCTGGACCATTCCAAGTCACTGTTGCTGATCTTTGCCAGGTTTCAAGGTTTGTTCTCGTTGCTGCATCGGGGAAGATATCAGACTTCACAGTCACTGAGCAGGGATTTCATCAGTGTGTCCTTCAGCCCTTCATCCACAGGGACCAGGCAGACTGGTGTGCTGTGATTGTCGATACATCAGCTTGCCCACAGTGCTGCTAGTTATAGACTGGACGTGTGCTGATTATCACACCCAGTCTCCCCTCCTAATATGGCACAGTGGCACAGCTAGCTGAGCTGCTGTCTCACAGCTCCTGCAGTCAGGACTCATCCTCACCTCTGACGCTGTCTGTAGTGGAATTTACATGCTCCCCCTACAACCATGTTTGTTTCTCCTTGGTGTTTCTATTTACCTCCCACATCCAAAGGACATGGAGGCTGGTAGATTAATTGATGATTAGAAACTGTCTCTAGTGTGCAGATGAGTTTTAGATTCGGAGGGGGAGTTGAATGGAATATGAGGAGGATAAAATGGGTTAGGGTAGGATTATCGTAAATAGTTGTTTTTTTTACACAGTACAGATTCTCTCTATGATTGAATGACATAAATAGTCATTAACAGGAAGGGACGATGTTCCCTCAGACCATCAGAGGATCTTCCTGGTGACCTGGCAGCTTCTACAACTCATCACTTACAGCTGACTCACTCAGGGGAATGGATTGTTGGGGGGAGTAGAGACCTTGCTCAAGGATTTCCTCTCTCCATTCTCAGCAAATGAATTAAGCTGAAATTTTACATGATTTTACATTCGTTGTGTGGATAGCCAGAGGCCTTTTCCCGGGGCTGAAATGGCTAATGTGAGGGGGCATAGTTTTTAAAGGTGCTTGGAAGTAGGTACAGGGGGAATGTCAGGGGTAAGTTTTTCACACAGAGTGGTGTGGGTGTATGGAATGCACTGCCAGTGACAGTGGTGGAGGCGGATACAATAGGGTCTTTTAAGAGACTCCTGGGTAGGTACATGGAGCTTAGAAAGATAGAGGGCTACATGGTAGGGAAATGCTAGGCAGTTTGTAAAGTAGGTCAGCACAACACTGTGAGCTGAAGAGTCTGTAATGTGTTGTTGATTTCTATGTTCTATGTTCAGTCTGACCTATAGATGATACTATAGGTTAGCTATAGTATACTATAGTATAGGATACTATAGGTTCCCGAATTAGCTGAAGATCAGGAATTAGAATGGGAGAAATCAGGAAAAAAATATAATACTTTATTGATCACTAGTGGGAAATTATTTCCAGGGCAGCAGTATTGAGCAAATTGTTGAGTGGCTTGCCCTGTTCTGATGAAACCTTAAGATATATGAGTAGAATTAGCTAATTCATCCATTGAGTCTGCTTCACCATTTCTTTTTTCAATACTGCCCTCCTGCCTTCTCCTCATAACACTTACCCCTTACCAATCCAAGACATAGCAATCTCAATGACTTGGCCTCCATAGCCCTCTGTGGTAACAAATTCCAGATTCACTACTATCTGGCTGAACAGCTTCTCCCCACCTCAGTTTTAAAGTGACTCCCTCTGATCTGGACTCTCCTACTAATGGAAACATCCTACACACACCCACTCTCTCCAGGTCGTTCAGGATCCAGTAAGTTTCAATGGGTTCTCCATTCATCCTGAACTTCATCAAATACAAGCCCTCATAGCCCTCTGAGCTTCCTCACAAGGTCTTCAAAGTAATAACTAGTGAAAGAGTTAAAGCATTGGGTTTCAAACATTGGAATGGCACGGTAACATAGTGGTTAGCACAACTCTTTACAGTACAGACAATGCAGGTTCAATTCCCACCACTGCCTGCAAGGAGTTTGTACATTCTTCCCGTGACCACGTGGGTTTCCTCGTGGTGCTCCAGCTTCATCCCACGGTCCAAAGAGGTAGGTTAATTGGTCATGGTAAATTGTCCCATGATTAGGATAGGATTAAATCGGAGAGGTTGCTGGGAGGCACAGCTCAAAGGACTGGAAGGGCCTGTTTTCAATAAAAAAATTTAACAAATTTCTCTAGATTTAAGGAAGGTTCCTTCAAAAATAGCAAAAAATTAATTCTTTAATGAAAAAAGACCAGAAACCAGGAAGTTGAGTCTAATTAGCTTGTCATCTATCACAGGGAAATAGCAAGAGTTATTATTAGGGCTGTTATAGCAGGGCATTTAGGAAAATTTAAGGTAACCAGAAAAGTCAATGTGGCTGAGTGAAAGGGGAAACATGTATGAGAGTTTGCTGAAGAAGTGATATGTGCTGTAGATAAAGGGGGAACTAGTGGATGTATGGTGCTTACACTTCCAGAAGGAATTTGATAAAGTTATGTGTTGAAAGCTTTTGATGTAAATCAAATCTCATGGTGTGAGAGGTAATAGACTCACAGTTCTATAGGGCAATGATGACAGAGGGAAAGAGCTTCTGTGTTTGTATATACTGTATGAGAGTGGGAAATATACCGTAGATTCCGGACTACAGAGCGCACCTGATTAAAAGCCGCTGGCTCTAATTTTAGAAATAAAATCAATTTTTTACTTGTAAAGGCCGCACCGGATTTTAGGCCGCACCGGATTTTCGGCCGCACCGGATTTTCGGCCGCAGGTGTCCCACGTTGTAATATGAGATATTTACACAGAAAGATATTACACGTGAGGATTTTTTAACTTTTAATTAAATCCATATGGTAACAAAAACAAATACATATTGCAAATGCTTTTTTTCGAACCGTGCCCGTAACGCAGCTACTTTTAAATATACGTTGCGTATACTTCTTTACTGAACAACATTCCAATATCTCCTAACGACTGGTAAAAAATATATATACTGCAGCCTACCAGGAAAAGTTATTGATCGCCTTTAACTTAAAAGCAGCGTTTTGGCTCCGCCGCTCCCCCCCTCCTTTCCGTTTATCGCAAACTGGCATTTTTCCCACAAGACGCGGCGAAACCGGGTGTGACGTCATAGCATCCCGCGATGTAGTACAGAAAACAAATATAGTTAAAACTCTTCTAACTTTAACTAGAAAATGAATTACTAAGCGAAAATATTATAAACTAAATAACTCCCATAAAGGCAGCACAATGCTTTTCTTCGAGTGTTTTCCATGTTGATGAGGGTGAGTACAAATGACTGATTTACAATAATTTAATTGTGAAAGTGCGCTTGATTTATCGTACAATTTCATTGGACCTCTGTGAACTACTCATCAATTTTATTGGTCTACTGTTACGAGGCAAAATGTTTACGAGGCGGCATGAAAAAAAATAATGCATTAGCTGCTCCGTATTAAAGGCCGCAAAGTTCAAAGCAGTTCAAAATGTGGGAAAAAAGTAGCGACTTAAAATCCGGAATCTACGGTAAATGTCCTTTAGAGGGAAAAAACAGAGAAAAGGCCAAGATGCAGAATATCTCTTTTGGGATTGCAGAAGTATTCAACCCCTTTAATATGACACACTAAATCATCGCTGGTGCAGCCAATTGGTTTTAGACATCACATAATTAGTTAAATGGAGATCACCTGTGTGCAGTCAAGGTGCATCAATTGATTGAGGTAAAAATATACCTGGATCTGGAAGGTTCAACTGCTGGTGAGTCAGTATCCTGGCAAAAACTACACTATGGAGACAAAAGGTTATTGAAAAGCACAAGTCAGGAGATGGATACAAGAAAATTTCCAAGTCACTGAATACCCCTTGGAGTACAGTTTAGCCAATCATCAAGAAATGGAAAGAATATGGCGCAGCTGTAAATCTGCTTAGAACAGCCTGTCCTCAAAAAAATACCGGTAAGTGACTGTGCAAGAAGGAGACTAGGGAGGGAGGCCACCAAGAGACCTATGACAACTCTAGAGGAGTTACAAACTTTAGTGGTTGAGATGGGAGAGACTGCATACACAACAACTGTTGCTTCACCAGACGCAGCTTTTTGGGAGAGTGGCAAAGAGAAAGACACTGTAGAAAAAATCTCATATAAAATCTCTGCTAGAGTTTGCCAGAAGGCATGTGAGAGATTCTGAAGTCAGCTGGAAGAAGGTTCTATGTTCTGATGAAACCAAAATTGAGCTTTTTGGCCATCAGACTAAACACTATATTTGGCATAAGCTAAACACCGTGTATCATCAAAAACACACCAATCCTACTATGACGCACGGTGTTGGCTGATTCATGCTGTGGGGATGCTTCACTGCAGCAGGCCCTGGAAAGCTTGTGAAGGTAGAGGGTAAAATGAATGCAGCAAAATACAGGGAAATCCTGAAGGAAAACCTGATGCAGTCTGCAAGAGAACTGTGACTTGAGAGAACAACACACACAAAATGCTGGTGGAACACAGCAGGCCAGGCAGCATCTATAAGGAGAAACATTGTCGATGTTTCGGGCTGAGACCCTTCGTCAGGACTAACTGAAGAGACAGATATTAAGAAATTTGAAAGTAGTGGGGGGAAGGTTTGTTTCCTAGCAAGACAATGACCCCAACCATAAAGCCAAAGGCACACAGGAATGGCTTAAAAACAATAAAGTTAATGTCCTGGAGTGGCCAAGTTAGAGTCCAGACTTCAATCTAATTGAGTATTTGTGGCTGGACTTGAAAAGAGCTGTTCACTCACAATCCCCATGCAATCTGACTGAGCTTGAGCAGTTTTGTAAAGAAGAATGGGGAAAAGTTCTGTGTCCAGATGTGCAATCCACACACACTCAAAGCTGTAATTGCTGCCAAAGGTGCATCTACTAAATACTGACTTGAAGGGGGTGAATACTTATGCAATCAATTATTGTGTTTTATATTTGTAATGAAGTTAGATCACTTGTATGTTTGTAGATACCTGTTTTCACATTGACATGAAAGAGTCTTTTTCTGTTGGTCGGTGTCAAAAAAGTCAAAGTAAATCCACTGTGATTCAATTTGTAAAATAATAAAACATGAAAACTTCCAGGGGGGAGGGGCTGAACACTCTTTACGGGCACTGTACATTGGTTGTTTCTCTTGTTCAATATATGGAAGTACCAACTCAGGAAAAGACTATTTTAGATTTGAGAAACAGTTAAATAATAATCTTGCTGCAAAGAGGGAGAGTGATCATAGTTAGATAACATTTTACATCAGGCTGAGAGGAAGAGTTCAATCAGGGTGTTAAACTTAAACAATCAAGGCATGATACGAGAGATGTTCATGATTAATTGGAAGAATACATTGAAAGTGAATTGAACAATTGGCAGTGGTTAGCATTTAAACAAATAATGCATCCTCCATCAGGAAGGATAGAGAGACTCCAGTAAAGGTTTACTACTGGATGACAGGTTTGTAGCACGAGGAGACAGTGAACAATATCTGTATTTGGTTGAGATTTGAAGAATGAGATCTCTTTAAACCATGCAAAATCGGCAGGGCTGGGGAGGTTCAACCCAGCTGATGTTTCACTTGGCTGGAAAACCATATTCTCAAAATATGGGCTCAGCTATTTAGGACAGATATAGAGAGAAATTTCTTCACACAGCGAGCAGTGATTCATCCCTCTACCCAAGAGGGCTGTGGAGAATAAGCTTCTATGCAAATCCAAGACAGAGATATTAGATAAACACAAGAAAGTCTGCAGGTGCTGGAAATCCAAAGCAACACACACAAAATGCTGGAGGAACTCAGCAGGCCAGGCAGCATCTATGGAAAAGAGTAAACAGTCGACGTTTCAAACAGAGAACCTTCATCAGAACTGAGAAGGAAGGGGGACGATGCCAGAATAAAAAGGTGGAGGGAGGGGAAAGAGGCCAGCTGGAAGGTGATAACTGCAGCCAGGTGGGTAGGAAAGGTCAAAGGCTGGAGAAGAAGGAATCTGATAGGGGAGGAGAATGGACTATAGGAGAAAAGGAAAGAGGAGGGGGGCTCAGAGGATGTAATAGGCAGGTGAGAAGTAGTAAAAGGTCAGAGTAGGGTATAGAGCAAATGTGGGGAGAGGGAAATTTGTTTACCAGAAGGAGAAATCAATATTCATGCCATCAGGATAGAGAATACCAGGATGGAATAAGGAGTTGCTCCTCCACCCTGACGGTGGCCTCGTATTAGCACAAGCGGAGGCCATGTACTGACACATCAGAATGGGAATGGGAATCGGAATTAAAATGTTTGGACACTCCCACTTCTAGAGATTCTTATAACTGGTCTCACCAATGTAGCGGACACAATAGACAACCCCAGCAGATTCACAGATGAAGTGGTGTCTCACCTGGAAGGAATATTTGGGGCCTTGAATGGAGACGAGAGAGGCGGTGTACGGGCAGGTATAGTGCTTAGTCCAATTGCAAGGATAAGTGCCAGCAGAGAGGTTAGTGGGGAGCGATGAATGGACAAAAGAATCGTGGAGGGAGTGACCCCTGGGGAAAGCGGTGGTAGGTCAAGAAACGTTTAGTGGTAGGATCCTTTTGGAGATGGTAGAAGTTGTGGAGAATGATGAGTTGAATGCGGTGGCTGGTGGGGTGGTAGGTGAGGACAAGAGAAACTCTATCACTGTAAAGGCGGCAAGAAGATGGGGTGAGCACAGATGTATAGGAAATGGAGGAGACGCAGGCAAGGGCAGCATCAATAGTGGAAGGAGGAAAGTCTGTCCTTAAAAAGACATCTGAATTCCTGAAACAAAAAGCCATGTCCTGGAATCAGATATGGTGGAAGCAAAGAAACTGAGAAAAAGGAATGGCATTTTTACAGGAATGGAAGAGGTATAGTCAAGATAACCATGGTAATCAGTAGGTTTATAAAAGATAATTAATGTTTAAATATTAAGGGATATAGAGTTAGTACAAAGAACTGATGCTAAACGAACTCAGCCGTGATCATTTTGAATAGCAGACCAGGCACTCGGGGCAAAACAGCCTAATCTACGCCTTTTTCTAATATTCTTTTATTTCTTGTCCTTCAGTTGTGGCTTTGTTGGCAGTTCTGTTATCTCAGAGTCAGAATGTTGTGGTTTCAAATCTTCCTCCAGAAATTCGAACACAAGAGTGTCGGCTGATGGATGTTTGTAAATCCCTTCATGTGGTTTGCCAATAGTTCTGTTTGCTAAGGTCCCTGTGAAGCCCCTTGGAACGTTTCTCTGTGCTGATTCCTTTGCCAGAGACTGTCGCATAGAAACCCTTTACCCACACACTCACAGCCAACACTCCCAAAGAGCAGCAGGAGAAGAATGCCTCAAAAAGAGTTAGATTTTGGTTGAGTAACAATCATGGATGGCTCACTAATTTATTGCAGCTTTATTACTTTGCTTTTATGTCACCATTTTATAACAGACCATTTCTTTAATAATTCCACATTTTAAGACTTTTTTGTGCGTCCATTATAGTATATGAATGCTTTTTGTAATTTATTTTTTATTGAAGTTTATCATCAAACAAACATTTCCATAAGATGTATTTCAGTTACTGTACATATATCATATAATCATATTTGTCACAAATCTCTACATAATAATTATCTGAGGTATCCTACTTATAGAAAGGAGAGGAGAGAAAGAACGATCAAAATAAGAAAACTATATACAAAGTAGGGAGTGATTTTTTTTACAACAGATTCATTGATTTGTGAGAATAAAATCAGGCCTATGAGGCATTATGTAGTTAAACCATTTTTCCCAGTATGAATCAAATTGTTCCAACTTATGATTAACAGATGCTGTTATCTTCTCCATTTTGTAAAGGTCTATTGTAATTTCCAACCATACATTTAAAGTTGGGCTCTCCTGTGATAACCATTTCCCTGGTAAGAGTCTTTTTACCAGCCACCAACAGTATATTCATTAAGTATTTATCTCTTTTCAACCATTCTTGAGGTATATATCCAAAATATATGGTCTTACTCTCTAAAGGTATTTCACATTTAAAGATGTAAATTTGTAGAATATAACTTAATTGATCTACTCCCTGAACAAGTAAGAGCCAAGAAACGCGAATAATAAAAAAAAAGGTAACGAAGGTGTGATTCCAAGGCTGAGGTCTCTAGATGACCCTGGGTTGAGCTATAAGAAACGTCTAGCTGTGGGGGATAGTCCCTCCTACCTGTGAGCTGAGGGCCCCCGCTGCAGTACCTATAGAAGTAAGTAAAAAAATTTATGTCCATTACGCAGAAATGATTTCCCTGTGTATTCCTCCCATGTGTGTATTCTCATTTAGGTGGGGGAAAAGGAGTGAATGAATGAATTTGAAAAATTAGTAATATAACATCCACATTATAATACGTATTTCTCGAGATAGGTATTTTTGCTATTTTTACTGTCTATTTTTGCTTCCGTTTAGTTTATCAGCACTTTTAAAGTTAGCCAAACCTAATGGCTGTTCTGGAGGAGGTGAGGGCTGTCATCGGAGAACTCAGTCTCTTCCTAATATCCTTCTCTCACCCTCCTCCCGTCCCCTGCTTTCTTGGTTCTCTTACTATTTCCCAAGCAGATCAGGATAACTGTTCAGCCAGGCTTTCCCTCGGTCTGACCACGCTAACAGGCAACCCTCTGTTATTCATGCCTGCGGTCACCTCTTCTACCGTCTGATATAGCTGTATGCCTTCTTCATAAAACACCCTCAGTTTAGCAGGGTACGGGGTTTGGAATTTAATCTTTTCTTGCTTTAATATTCGTTTCACTTCAGAATATTCCTTCCGTTTCTGTAGGACCGTCAGGGGGTAATCTTGATCGAAGTATATTAACTTCCCGTTCCAGAACACCCTCTTCTTTCCCCAGGCCCTTCGTAGAATCTCCGCCTTGCATTTGAATTGAAGGAATCTAAGTACTATTGAGCATAGCTTACTTTCTCTGTCTCCGGAAGGCTTCGGGATGAGTGCACGATGCACCCTCTCAATTTCAATCTCCATAGTCGGGGGAATCTCCAGCGCTTCCCGCAGCAACTTTTCTGCATCATCGACAAACCCTCCATTCCTTCGGGAACATTATAAATCCTGATACTTTTCCGTCGTGATCTTCCCTCCTGGTCATGCAATTTACTTTCCTGTTCATATAATATTTTTATCGTCTTACTTAGTATCTGTTCCAAGTTTTCCACGCGATCTTCCACCTTCTCAATTCATGTCTCTGCCACCGCTATTTTATGATTGACGTTGGCAAGCTCTGACTTTATATCATTGAGTTGCTGTTTTATATCTTTTTGGACTTCCCTTATCTCTTCCAAAATCCTTATCATATTTGCCGCTTCGCCTGAATGAGGCCCAGCGTCAGCCTCGCCACCACATACACATGTAGGCGAGCCGCACGTTGTACCTCTCTCTTCCATAAGCTCCTCAGTGATGCTTTTTTAATCTCCATTCTTTTTTCCCCATTCTTGACCCCCCTTATCAATTCAGATATTTTTGAAAGATCTTATATTTGATGGATTAATGGGGTAAATATGTGTTTTTCCGGAGGAGCTCTTGATTTAAGCTGCCATTCTGGATGATGACATCACCGGAACCTGTATATGAATGTTTTAAAACTGGGTATCAGTTCTGAAAATGCATTTCTAATAACGACTTCTAAATTCCAGAGATAGACTGTTTCTCCAAATTTCAGACAAACTGCTCCCCTCTATCCCTTGAGTCTCTCCTCCTGATCTACACCATTCTTCATGTAACCACCCTTGCCCCTGTCACCCTGTTTTTTCCCACTACTACCGATTCCATCTGCCCATCATCCAGCAAACACAAGGAGATTTGCAGATGATGGAAATTCAGACAACACACACAAAATGCTGGTGGAACACAGCAGGCCAGGCAGCATCTATAAGGAGAAGCACTGTCGACGTTTCAGGCTGAGACCCTTCGTCAGGACTAACTGAAAGGAGAGATACTAAGAGATTTGAAAGTAGTGGGGGTAGGGGGAAATGCGAAATGATAGGAGAAGGCCGGAGGGGGTGGGATGAAGCTAAGAGCTGGAAAGGTGATTGGCGAAAGTGATACAGAGCTGGAGAAGGGAAAGGATCATGGGATGGGAGGCCTCGGGAGAAAGAAAGGGTGGGGGAGCACCAGAGGGAGATGGAGAACAGGCAGGGTGATGGGCAGAGAGAGAGAAAAAAAACAACTCAATATGTCAGGGATGGGGTAAGAAGGGGAGGAGGGGCATTAACGGAAGTTAGAGAAGTCAATGTTCATGCCATCAGGTTGGAGGCTACCCAGCCGGTATATAAGGTGTTGTTCCTCCAACCTGAGTGTGGATTCATCTTGACAGTAGAGGAGGCCATGGATAGACCTATCAGAATGGGAATGAAGATGTATAGATGTTGCCTGGCCTGCTGTGTTCCACCAGCATTTTGTGTGTGTTCCCCATCATCCATACTCTTTTCCCATTGATTCCCCTCCTCCTACTGTTCCCATTGCCATCCCTGCATTTCTTATTTGATTCCATGCTCCCTTTCCAATCAGATTCCATCTTTTGCAGCCCTTTGTATTCTCTACCTATCATCTCCCAGCCTTTGTTACTATTTTCAGTCTGCCCTCCTCCATCTGCCAGATATCCCTCCTCTACCTATCACTTGCCAGCTCTTGCTCCATCCCTTCCATACAGACAACCTCCACTCTTTCTTTTCTGTTTAGATGAAGGGTCTTGACCTGTAATGGTGAATCTCCATTTCCCTGCACAGAAGCTGCCTGACCCATCGAGCTCTTGTTTGTTGCTCCACACTCCAGCATTTAGAGTCTTTTACATCGCCAATAACTTTATGCCTTTCTCTGGTAAAAAATCGCAGAATGCTCAAGGCATTTGATCCGTGGAAAATGCAACAACTAATAAAGATAAAAGAACTGGGGCTGTTGTGATGAGCACAGGGAGAAAAGAGAAAGTCAGGGAGTTGGTTTTAAATTATGGGTTCAGAAAATCAACACTTACAGAAATATACAACTCTGAGGGCAGAAGAAGTGACATTTGAACTCTGTCCCAAACGTTCAAGAGCCAGAACTTAAATATGTAAGACATTCCTGAAACACAATGTTTTGGACTGGGTTCTCTAAGATTGTGGTCTAAACTGATGATATCTCACTACAGAAGGAAGCCATTTTTCACACAATTCCCTTTCCAGTCAGTAAGAAGATTTATATTATCATGAATTATGGCTGGAATGGTAAAAGTCCACCTTTGATAAAGGAATTCTGCCATCATCTAATTTTAGACACACTATGATTGACATGCAAGCTGTACAACAGTCTTATCAAATAGCAGTATGAGAAAAAGGTGCTGAGAAACTGGATTACAAAGGTTGCATCTTCTTATGCTTTTGGTGATTAAACATGCATAGTTTTGGGATTAAATCATGAAAGCATAGAAATTACTCAAGTCCTGATTCTTAAAACAGCAAGACAGATACTTTTGTCCAAGTGCAGGTCAGCTGAAGACTGCAGAGTGCCATCTGAATAGAGTGCAGGTTCAGGATTTGATGTTATCTATCACCATTTCACCACGTCACCATCCACCATTGCCTGAGAATTTGGAACCAAGATTGAGACCCCCTGAGCAGTGGATTGATTTGTGCACAAAAACTTCTCTAAAATAGGTACCATTCTTCAAGAAGCACAGGTTCCTTTGCAAGCCAGTTCCCAGTTTAGACCTCCACTGAAGTTTGTAGCAGACCTATTGGGGACACAAGGACAAAAGTGATCAGAGCAGGTGTTGGCCAGATGGCCCAAATGGCTGCTTACTGTTCAATAAAATCACAATTGATCTAATTTTGTCCTCAACTCCACTGGGACCTCTTCAGGATCCAGGGAATTTTTAAATATCTCAATCAGTGCCTTCACTATTGGTGCAGACACACCTATAAGATCCCCAGGATGCAAGCTATCACGTCCAGTGCACATTAAACTCCAGTCCCATTAGTTTGCCATATTCATTTTTTTTCCAGAAATGGTGATGGTTTAAGTTCCTCCTTCCCTTTAGACCCTTAATTTCAAAGATTTGAATATGTTAGTATCTTCTACCATGAATATTTCTCATATTTCTTTATGACATTGAAGACCATTGCATCTATATTGCTCTTGGAGTCCATCAATGCTACATTAGCATCAATGCTAATTATATCCCCCTTCAACTAACTCACCTGACACTCATCTATGATAGGGGCAATCCAGAGAGCTAAGAAATCTACTAATCAACACACCTTTGGGACGTGGGAGGAAACCAGACCACCCAGAGGATGCCCATGTGATCACAGGGAGAATGTGCAAGTGCTATATAGACAACACCTGGTCAGGATGTTACTCAGATCACCAGAGTTGTGAGTCAGTTGTTCAACTGTGCCACCAAAATCCATCGTGGATGATTGGAAAGACTTTATTTCAAGGGGACGGAGAATCAATATAATCTTAACCACAATGAAGAGGTTCATGCATGAGTCCTAGAAATGCTGAGCCTGTAATGTTATTATTCATCAGGGAGGTCTAAGAGGGCTATGTTGTTTCAGAAAACCCTATTAGAATAGATTCCCATACCCAAAGACTTCAATCTAGCAAATTTGGCCATTGATGATTATCATTATATTTCAGCAGAAGGTGGCTTTTATAAATACGATTATTATGCCCTCACAGAGCAAGCATGTAAGCACAGAAAAGCATTGGAGGAAGTACCTGAACAGACCAAGCTGAAAGCACTTCTGAAAGTGACCGTACAGTTGTTCTGTGTCAGAATGTTTTTAAGTAGTCAGAATAGATCAAAGCAGTGCAACATGCTCCAAGCTGTACTCTGATTTGTTAGAAAAAGAGGTAACTTGCAACCACAGAAGTCCATTAGGAATAGTCAGTATGGCTTTGTGAAAGGCAGGTTGTGCCTTACAAGCCTGATTGAATTTTCTGAGAATGTGACTAAACACATTGATGAAGGTAGAGCAATTGATGTATTTTAGCAAGGCATTTGACAAGGTACCCCATGCAAGACTTATTGAGAAAGTAAGGACACATGGGACCAAGGGGAAATTGCTTTGTAGATCCAGAACTGGCTTGCCCACAGTGGCTGTAGACGGGTCATATTTTGCATGGAGTTCGGTCACTAGTGGTGTGCCTCAGGAATCTGTGCTGGGACTTCTACTCTTTGGGATTTTTATAAATGACCTGGATGAAGTGGAGATATGGGTTAGTAAATTTGCTGATGACACAAAAGTTGGAGTTGTTGTGGATAGTGTGGAGGGCTGTCAGAGGTTACAGCGGGACATTGATAGGATACAAAACTGGGCTGAGAAGTGGCAGATGGAGTTCAACCCAAATAAGTGTGAGATGGTTCATTTTGGTTGGTCAAATATGATGACAGAATATAGTTTTAAGGGGAAGACTCTTGGAAGTGTGGAGGATCAGAGGGATCTTGGAGTCCAAGTCCATAGGACACTCAAAGCTGCTGCGCATGTTGATTCTGTGGTTAAGAAAGCATACAGTGCATTGGTCTTCATCAATTGTGGGATTGAGTTTAGGAGCCGAGAGGTAATGTTGCAGTTATATAGGACCCTTGTCAGACCCCACTTGGAGTTACTGTGCTCAGTTCTGATTGCCTCACTACAGGAAGGATGTGGAAACCATAGAAAGGGTGCAGAGGAGATTTACAAGGACATTGCCTGGATTGGGGAGCATGCCTTATGAGAACAGGTTGAGTGAACTCGGCCTTTTTTCCTTGGAGCAATGGAGGATGAGAGGTGACCTGATAGAGGTATATAAGATGATGAGAGGCATTGATCATGTGGATAGTCAGAGGCTTTTTCCCAGGGCCGAAATGGATAGCATGAGAAGGCACAATTTTAAGGTGCTTGGAAGTAGGTACAGAGGAGAAATCAGGGTAAGTTTTTTTTTATGCAGAGAGTGGTGAGTGCGTGGAATGGGCTGCCGGTGACGGTGGTGGAGGCGGATACGATAGGGTTTTTCAAGAGACTCCTGGACAGGTATATGGAGCTCAGAAAAATAGAGGGCTATGGGTTACCCTAGGTAATTTCTCAGGTAAGGACATGTTCAGCACAGCTTTGTGGGTTGAAGGGCCTGTATTGTGCTGTAGGTTTTCTATGTTTCTATGTTTCTCTATCCAGCAAATCCATATTCCTAGTGTGTTAAGAACTGGCTACCAAAACTAAAAACACTATTTTTGTGATGTTCCCGTCTGTCGACACACTTTTAACTGGGTGATAATTTCTCTGCCCCCTCAAATTAACCCAGTATGTTAACATCTGTTCATAATCTCATCTTTTTCCATTGTATTTATCACTCTTCCTCAGAAACCTGGGGCAATAGAATGTGAATTACATAGGACCATAAATTTAATGAGTTATATCACCAGATACTTCTAAGAATTTTGATGACAAGGGCTCAAAGTAAGGTACAAGCTGAAATGGGTAAAGAACAATGTGGTTTTGTGAATGACAAAGGTACAAGTAACGCAATATTGATGTTAAGGATGCTATCAGAAGGAGTTATTCAGGTGCAAAAAGATTTGTTTGTTTTATCAACTACACAAAAGCATTTAATAAAGTGAAGCACAGTAAGTTATTTGAAATATTACAGGAAACTCTAGATCTAGATTCGAAAGACCTCCGCCTAATCAGAAATCTGTATTGGGAACAAACTGCCGCTGTAAGAATAGATGGAGAAGTGAGTCAGTTTACAAAAATCAAGAGAGACGTTAGAAAAGGGTGTGTTTTCTCCCCTGATTTGTTTAATGTGTACCGGGAAACAATATTACAAAAAATAAGAGACATCTTCAGAATCAAAGTTGGCAGTGAAAACATCAATAACTTCAGATATGTGGATGGCACTGTGTTAATTGCAAGTACTGAGGAAGAACTACAAAACTTAATTGATATAGTTGTTGAAGAAAGTGCAAAAATGGGTCCATCTATCAATTGCAAAAAGACAGAATGTATGGTGATATCCAAAAGAAGGAGAATCCTATCTGCAGGCTGAGAATAGACAGGGAAAACATAAAACAAGTACAGAACTTTTGCTACTTAGGAAGCTGGGTGACATCAGATGGCAGGTGCGACATGGACATCAAAAGAAGAATGGGGACGGCAAAAGACACCTTTACGAGAATGAAGAGTATAGGCATGACAACCCGCCTCAGAGTACTGAAATGTTACGTTTATCCAGTTATGTTATATGGCTCAGAATGTTGGACAATATCTAGTAACATGAGGAAACGAATTGAAGCAGCGGAGATGTGGTTTTTGAGGAGCATGCAAAGAATATCATGGACGAAACAAATATCTAACGAGGATGTCATGAACAGAGCAAACACAATAAGAGAAATGATGTATGAGATCATGAAAAGGCAATTTAACTTCATTAGACATATGATTAGGAAAGAGGAGTGAGAATGCATGGTAGTTATGGGAAAGATTGAAAGCAAGAGGAAGGCAAAGACAAATGATGACGGAGACAGCAACCAGAGAACTGGAAATGAATACCAATGAATTGAACAGGAGTGTGTGGGCCATGGCAGTCAAAGCTCAAACTTGGCACAGCACCTGATGATGATGATGATGTTAACATCAACTTCAGCCTCTGCAGCTGTAAGGGTAATTGTCCCATTTCAACTAGTAATGCTGAAACAGGAGATAACCTTTACCGCAGCACAACACAGTCTTAAAGCCTGTGCTTGTATCACATCCAAACATTTTAATTTGAAGATGAAGCTGATTCATAAGCCACACAACCATAATCAAGTAGAGATCTAATTAAACAAATATAAATGGTCAAGAGATTTTCATGTAGCACCCCAAGAATATTCACATAGACACCTGAAGACATTTAATAATACTGCTTTACATTTATCAATTATCTTACTGATATGGTGTTTCCATGTCAGCTTATTATCCAGCCCAATGCAAGAAATCTCATCACTGACACTTCAAGAGTTTGACTATATAATTTCAAATCAAGTGCAGGTCTATTGATCTTCTTTGTAAAACACATACGGTAACTTGTGTTTTAGCTAAAACCCCATCTATTTGTCCACTGTTCACCCAGCCTCAGCTGACAGTAATTACCAGGTAACTACTTTCATTAGACCATCCAGTTAACTATAAAACAGCCACTGGCACTCTAGTAGTGCACCACAGACTAAACATGTAAAGGAAATGAGGTTAAGATTAGGGTTGCTGTAAAAACACGAATGCAAAATTAACAATTCCATGTTTTGGAAACATAGACACAGACCTGATCAATGCCATGTTAGCTGGTGACTGAGATTGGAACAAAGGACTGAGCCTGCTGTTGGGAGTAGCTCTCTGGTAGAAGTGGGGTAGAAATGGCAGGAGGTGATGGAGAAGATGGAAGATGGAAATGGAGCAAATGGGAAGTAGTATTGAGTGGTAGGAGTTGTATGGAGGAGGGCAAATGTCAGGTTTCTGGTAAACAGAAAAATAACCAGCCGATTATAGAGGATTATAGAGGCTTATTGGTGGCTATATTTCATTAGGAGTTTGAGGAGACTTGGTATGTCACCAAAAACACTCGCAAATTTCTATAGATGTACCGTGGAGAGCATTCTAACTGGCTGCCTCAAGTCTGGTATGGGGAAGGATACTGCATAGGATCAAAGTTAGCTGCAGAGAGTTGTAAACTCAGCCAGCTCCATCACGGACACCAGCCTCTGTAGTATCCAGGACATCTTCAAGGAGCAATGCCTCAAAAAGGTGGCATCTATCATTAAGGGCCCCCATTACCCAGGTCATTCCTTGTTCTCATTGCTACCATGAGCAAGAAGGTACTGAAGCCTGAAGACTCACACTCAATGATTCAGGAACAGCTTTGTCCCATCTGCCATCCGATTTCTGAATGGACATTGAGCCCATGAACACTAGCTCACTACCTTTTTATTTCTATTTTTGCATTACTTATTTAATTTAACTATTAAACATACACATACGTACTGTAATTCAATCTCTCTATTATTACATATTGCATTGTACTGCTGCCGCAAAGAAAACAAATTTCACGACATATGCCGGCAATATGATTCACTAATGTCCTTTAAGGGAGGAATCCTACCGTCCTCACCTGGTCTGGCCTATGTGTGACACCGGACCCACAGCAATGTGGTTGACTCTTCAATATCCTCTGAAATGGCCCAGCAAGCCATTCAGTTGTATCCAACCACTAAATGGAAAATAATAAGGAATGAATCTGGACAGACAACCTGGCATCGACCTAGGCACTGGAAACGACAATGGCAAAACCAGCCCTGTCGACCCTGCAAAGTCCTCCTTACTGGGGACTTGTGCCAAAGTTGGGAGAGCTGTCTCACAGACCAGTCAAGCAATAGCCCGATAATTGTACTGAGTTAACATTCTGTGCCCCATCATCACCATCCCTGGGTATGTACTGTCTCACCAGCAGGACAGACCTAGCAGAGGTGGTGGCACTGTGGTGTACAGTAGAGACGGAGTTGCTCTGGCAACTCTCAACACTGACTCTGGAATCCATGAAGTCTCATGGCACCAGGTTAAACATGGGCAAGAAAACCTCCGGCTGATTTCTACATACCGTCCTCTCTCAGCGAATGAATCAGTACTGTTCCATGTTGAGCAGCTCTTGGAGGAGGCATTGAAGGTGGCAAGGACACAGAATGTACTCTGGGTAGGGACCTTCAATGTCCTTCACCAAGAGTGGCTCAGGAGTACCACCACAGACTGAGCTGGTCAGATCCTACTGGACATAGCTATTAGACTGGGACTACAAGAGGGAAAAACACACTTGACCTCATTCTCACCAATTAGCTTGCTACAAAAGCATCTGTCCATGACAGCATTGGTAGAAGTGACCACCACACAGTATTCGAGGATACTAAATCCCGTCTCCACATTGAAGAACCCCTCCACCGCATTGTGTGGCACTACCACAGCACTAAGTGGGATAGACTTTAAGCAGATCTAGCAGCCCAAGACTGGACAACCCCCACTCTAACATTACCCCAGGCCAGGGGAACAACCCTGGTTCAATGAGAACAACACCAGGCACATCTCAATATGAGGTGTCACCCTGGTGAAGCCACAATACAGGACAACTTGCATGTCAACCACCATAAGCAGCAAGTAATAGACAGAGCTAGGTGGTCCCACAACCCATGGATTAGATCTAAGCTCTGTAGTCCAGCCACATCCAGCTTTGAATGGTGGTGGGCAATCAAACAACTCACTGGAGGAGGAGGTTCCACAAATATCTCCATCCTCATTGATAGAGGAGCCCAGCACACCTGTGTATAGATAAGGCTGAGGCACTTACAACAATATTCAGTCAGAAGTGCAGAGCAGATGATCCAGCTTGGCCTCCTCCAGAAGTCCCCAGCATCCCAGGTGTCAGTATGCAGCCAACCCGATTCACTCCACGTGATATCAAGAAATGGCTGAAAGCACTGGATACTGCTAAGGCTATGAGCCCAGACAAAATCCTGGCAATAGTCCTGAAGACTTGTGCTCCAGAACTTGCCACATCACTAGCGAAGCTGTTCCAGTACGGTTACAACACTGGCATCTACTTGGCAATGTGGAAAATTGCCCAGGTAAGTCCTATACACAAGAAATAGGTCAAGACCAACTCAGCCAATTACCGCCCTATCAGCCTACTCTCAATCATCAGCAAAGTAATGGAAGGGGACATCAACAGAGCTATCATGCAGCACCTACTCGGCAATAACCTGCTTATGGATGCCCAGTTCAGATTCGTCAAGGCCACTCAGCTCCTGACCTCATCACCTCCTTGGTCCAAATATGGTCCAGAGGTGAGGTGAGAGTGATAGCCCTCAATAACAAGGCAGCATTTGACCAAAAATGGCATCAAGGTGCCCCAGCTAAAATGGAGTCAATGGGAATTAGGAGACAAACCCTCTGCTGGTTGGAATCATACCTGACATAAAGGAAGATGGTTGTAGTGGTTGGCGGTCAATCAGCTCGTCCTCGGGACATTATGGCAGGACTTCCTTAGGTAAGTGTCCTAGGACCAACCATCTTCAGCAGCTTCAATGACCTTCTATCCATCATAAGGTCAGAAATGGGGATGTTCGCAATTGACTGCACAGTGTTCTCCACCATTCGTGACTTCCCCAGATAGTGAAGCAGTTCATACCCAAATGCAGCAGGACCTGGACAATATCAAGGTTTGGGCTGACAAGTGGCAAGTAACATTCAAGCTATGCAAATGCCAGGCATGACCATCTCCAACAAGAGAGGCTCTAACCATCATCCCTGGACATTCAGTGGAATCCCAATCACTTAATCCTCTACTGTCAACATCTTGGGGGTTACCAATGAAAGGAAACTGAACTGGTCTAGCCATATAAACACCATGGCTACCAGAGCAAGCCAAAGGCAAAGAATCCTATGGCATGTATCTCACCTCCTGACTCCCCAAAGCCAATCTACCATCTACAAGTCTCAGGTCAGAAGTGTAATGGAATACTTGACACTCACCTGGATGAGTGCAGCTCCATCAACACTCAAGAAGCTCAACACCACCCAGTACAAGGCAGCCCACTTGATTGGTACCCCTTCCACAAGCAACCAATCCCTCCACCATCAACAAAACAGTTGGAGCAGTGTGTACTATCTGCAAGATGAACTGCAACAACACACCATAGTCACTAAGGCAGCACCTTCCAGACCCGTAACCACTACCATCTAGAAGGATGAGAACAGCAGATACCTGGGAACACCACCACTTGGAAATCCCCCTCCAAGTCACTCACCATCCTGACTTGGAAACATATCGCCGTTCCTTCATTGTCGTTGGGTCAAAAATCACGGAATTCCCTCCCTAACAGCACTATGGGTGTACCTACACCTCAGGGACTGCAGCAGCTCAAGAAAGCAGCTCATCACCACCTTATCAAGGGCAACTAGGTATGGGGAATAAATGCTGGCAACTCCCACGTCCCATAAATGAATAAATTAAATAAACTAATTCTGATTCTGTTTCTAAAAGCAGTAGACAGGAATTAAATAAAAGGAGGAAGGAAGAGTTTGAGGTTTTGTTGTGTTTTGAACATGGACCTGTTTGTTATCCAATTAGATTAACTAAGGATTTGAAAAAAGTATTAGGAAATATTGTGGGGGCAAAATCTTTAAGAGATGGGGCACTCTTAGTATTTTGTAAAGCTAGTAATCAACATGAGAAAGCTTTGGGATTAAAAGCTGTAGGAGGAAGGAAAATAACATCATTGAACAACAGTGGCTTTGGGGAGTAATTTCTGGAGTGCCTCCAGATGTATCCATTGACCAAGTTAAAAATAACTTAGCTGGGGGGAAAGTTGTGGACTCTAAACATTTAAAAGGGTTTTGTGGTGGAATAAGAACAGATAGATTATCAGCGTTGATTAAATATGCTGGAAAAAAAAGTTGCCAGATAAGGTTAATTTAGGTTATGTGAGTTATATGGTTAAAGTCTATGAACCATTCCCATCTCAGATGTTTTCAATGCCAGAAGTTTGGTCATGTAGAGGCTACATGTAAGGGTAAAAGGCGTATACAAGGTGTCCTGTATACAATAAAGCTGTGGAAGTGCAGTATGTTTGATGGAAATGGGCATATCATATGCAGAGGCTCTGCAGAAAGTACAGAAGACAGCATCAATGGGACCTATTAATATCCATAATAGATAGATTAAATTTAGTGTGTAAAGTGCATGAGATTCATTGACTGATGATGAACTAAAGTTCATAACTTTTATGGAAAATGTAGTAAATTGTACAGCACAAAAATGAAAGTAGGAGAGAAAAAAATAAGATTATATTAAAAGCTGCAAAAAACATCTATAGGTAAAAGACTTAACTCTATAAGTTATTAATGATGCCTTACAAGGAGTAAATAATATTCAGACGTCAAAGGAAGGTTGCTAATGATTTTCCTAATCTTACAATGGAATGCCAAATGATTATTAACTAATGGTCAAGAATTTAACAAATTTATTAAAAATTTACCAAATAAACCTGATGTTATATGTGTAGGGGAAATCTAATTGAAGTCTTATCTAAGTTTTAAGACACAAGGTTATGCTGATATAAGATGCGATTAAAAAATAAGCAATGGAAAAGGAATGGCTACCTTTGTCAAAAGTGGGATAGCACGTAGAGTTACGGAAATTAGGGTTGTTTATGAGTCAATTGCGGTTGAAATTTGGGAAAAGAATAGTAAAGTAATAATTTTTTAACCCTTGTAAAAGATTAACACCTGATATATTAGAAAGTATGGGTGGAAATGGGAAAAATTAGGATCTATGGTGTGGGAATTTTAATGCTCATAGTACTGTTTGGGGTTGTAGTGACAGAAATGTGAATGGAACAGTGGTACAAGACTTTCTGGAAGAGAAGTGTTTGGTGTTCTTAAATGATGGTAGGAGTACAAGGATAAATCTATTTAACAACACTGTTTCTGCTATAGACCTTACACTGATATCTGAGGATATAGCAAGTGTGTGTAATTGGGAAGTGTATAATGATACAACAGTGGGAAGTGATCAATTCCCCATTATCTGTACAATGGGGATAGATGTGTATTAGAGGATAGGTTCTCATATCTCCAGATGGAATTTTTAAAAAACCAAATTGGGATATATTTGATGATTTATGTGAAAGTAGATTTCGTGATCATTTGGTTTGGGAGGATATCGGGATGAGTAATCATAGCTTGTGCTCACTACTCAACTCAATAGCTAAGGTATCAATTCCCAGATCATTGGGAGATGATAAAAGGAGAGCTGTTCCCTGGTGGATAGATGAATGTAAAAGAGCTGTGAAGGAGCGGAATAAAACTTTTAGGAAAGTTAGATAGTGTTACTCCTATTCATCTTTTATACAAGATAAAAGCTCAAGCAAAGTTGGGAAAGTAGTGAGAAAAGCAAATAAAATGTATCGGAGAATATACTGTGATAGCATTAGGAAACAGATCAAGAGAGGGAGAGTTTGGGGTTTGATACGGAAAATAAGGGAAATTAGAAAGCTTGCAGTATTACCGGTTTTGTATAGTGGGGAGAAGGTTGCAGTTACTGACTCTGAGTTATTAGCAAAAACATATGTCAATGTACATAGTTCAGCCAATTTAAGTAAAGAAGGGAGGTCTTATAGAGAAACAATTTTGGCAAGCAATCCTCAGTTTGCTGAGAAAAAAAAAGCATGTTGCAGTTCCTGTCTGGATGCTGAATTTATATTGTCTGTACATAAAAGGGCTATTAATGGTGCTGGTCAGACATCACCTGGGAAAGATGATATTTGTTATAATATGTTTACATGGTTATTGGATTCAAAACTTATGTTGGTTTTGAAATTCTTAAATTCAATATGGGTTGAACAGTGACTTGCTGCTTCCTGGAAATTAGCAGTAGTTATCCCTATATTGAAACCTGGTAAGGACCAATCAGATCCTTCCAGTTATAGACCTATTTCACGACCTTCACATGTATGTAAGATAAGGGAATGAATGGTTATAGCAAGGTTTTTTTATTTTGTGGAAAGTAGTGGAAAATTAGTTGTACACCAACTTGGATTTCAGAAAGAGAGAATGACCATGGACTTAGTGTTAAGTTTGGACTCTGATACTCATAAGGCTCAAGTTAGTAAAGAATCCCTGGTAGCAGTTTTAGAAACATAGAAACATAGAAAACCTACAGCACAATACAAGCCCTGCGGCCCACAAAGTTGTGCCAAACATGTCCCTACCTTAGAAATTACTATGCTCTATTTTTCTAAGCTCCATGTACCTATCCAAAAGTCTCTTAAAAGACCCTATCATATCCACCTCCACCACCTTTGCTGGCAGCCCATTCCACACACTTGCCACTCTCTGAGTAAAAAACTTAACCCTGACATCTCCTCTGTACCTACTCCCCAACACCTTAAACCTGTGTCCTCTTGTGGCAACCATTTCAGCCCTGGGAAGAAGCCTCTGACTATCCACACAATCAATGCCTCTCAACATCTTATACACCTCTATCAGGTTACCTCTCATCCTTCGTCGCTCTAAGGAGAAAAGGCCGAGTTCATTCAACCTATTCTCATAAGGCATGCTCCCCAATCCAGGCAACATCCTTGTAAATCTCCTCTGCACCCTTTCTATGGCTTCCTCATCCTTCCTGTAGTGAGGCGTCCAAAACTGAGCACAGTACTCCAAATGGGGTCTGACCAGGGTCCTACATAGCTGCAGCATTACCTCTCAGCTCCTAAATTCAATTCCACAATTGATGAAGGCAAATACACCGTACGCCTTCTTAACCACAGAGTCAACCTGCGCAGCTGCTTTGAGTGTCCTGTTGAATCGGACCCTAAGATCCCTCTGATCCTCCACACTGCCAAGAGTCTTACCATTAATACTATATTCTGCCATCATATTTGACCTACCAAAATGAACCACTTCACACTTATCTGAGCTGAACTCCATCTGCCACTTCTCAGCCCAGTTTTGCATCCTATCAATGTCCCACTGTAACCTCTGACAGCCCTCCACACTATCCACAACACCTCCAACCTTTGTGTCATCAGCAAACTTACTAACCCATCCCTCCATTTGCTCATTCAGGTCATTTATAAAAATCACAAAGAGTAAGGGTCCCAGGACAGATCCCTGAGGCACACCACTGGTCACCGGCCTCCATGCAGAATATGACCCGTCTACAACCACTCTTTGCCTTCTGTGGGCAAGCCAGTTCTGGATCCACAAAGTAATGTCCCATTGGATCCCATGCCTCCTTACTTTCTCAATCAGCCTTGTATGGGGTACCTTATCAAATGCCTTGCTGAAATCCATATACACTACATCTACTGTTCTTCCTTCATCAATATGTTCAGTCACACCCTCAAAAAATTCAACCAGGATCGTAAGGCACAATCTGCCCTTGACAAAGCCGTACTGACTACTCCTAATCATATTATACCTTTTCAAATGTTCATAAATCTTGCCTCTCAGGATCTTCTGCATCAACTTACCAACCACTGAGGTAAGACTCACTGGTCTATAATTTCCTGGTCTGTCTCTACACCCTTTCTTGAATAAAGGAACAACATTTGTGACCTTCCAATCCTCTGGAACCTCTCCCGTCCCTATTGATGATGCAAAGATCATCGCCAGAGGCTCAGCAATCTCCTCCCTCACCTCCCACAGTGGCCTGGGGTACATCTCATCCGGCGCAGCGACTTAACCAACTTGATGCTTTCCAAAAGCTCCAGCATATCCTTTTTCTTAATATCTACATGTTCAAGCTTTTCAATCTGCTGCAAGTCATCACTATTATCACCCATAGCCTTTTCCATAGTGAATACTGAAGTAAAATATTCATTAAGTACCTCTGCTATTTCCGTTGATTCCATACACACTTTCCCACTGCCACATTTGATAGATCCTATTCTTTCACATCTTCTCGTCTTGCTCTTCACATACTTGTAGAATGCCTTGGGGTTTTCCTTAATTCTGCCCGCCAAGGTCTTCTCATGGCCCCTCTGGCTCTCCTAATTTCCTTCTTAATCTCCTTCCTAGTAGCCTTATAACCTTCTAGATCTCTAACATTACCTAACTCTCTGAACCTTTTGTAAGCTTTTCTTTTCTTCTTGACCAGATTTATTACAGCATTTGTACACCATGGTTTCTGTACCCTACCATAACTTCCCTGTCTCATTGGAACATACCTATGCAGAACTTCACACAAATATCCCCTGAACATTTGCCACATTTCTTCCGTACTTTTCCTTGAGAACATCTGTTTCCAATTTAAGCTTCCAATTTCCTGCCTGATAGCCTCAAAATTCCCCCTTCTCTAATAAAACACTTTTCTAACTTGTCTGTTGCTATCTCTCTCCAATGTTATTGTAAAGGAGATAAAACTATGATCACTATCTCCAAAATGCTCTCCCACTGTGAGATCTGACACCTGACCAGGTTCATTTCCCAATACCAAATCAAGTACAGCCTCTCCTCTTGTAGGCTTATCTACATACTGTGTCAGGAAACCTTCCTGAACATACCTAACAAACTCCATCCCATCTAATTCCCTCGCTCTAGAGAGATGCCAATTGATATTTGGGAAATTAAAATCTCCCATCACGACAGCTCTGTTATTATTACACCTTTCCAGGATCTGTTTCCCTATCTGTTCCTTGATATCCCTGTTACTATTGGGTGGCCTATAAAAAACACCAAGTTATTGACCCCTTCCTGTTCCTAATCTCCACCCACAGAGACTCTGTAAACAATTCCTCCATGGCATCCACCTTTTCTGCAGCCATGACACTATCTCTGATCAACAGTGCCACGCCCCCACCTCTTTTGCCTCCCTCCCTGTCCTTTCTGAAACATCTAAAACCCGGCACTTGAAGTAAACATTCCTGTCCCTGAGACATCCAACTCTCTGTAATGGCCACCACATCGCATCTCCAAGTACTGATCCATGCTCTAAGCTCATCCGCTTTATTCACAACACTCCTTGCGTTAAGATAGATGCATCTCAAACCTTTGGTCTGAGCACGTCCCTGCTCTATCACCTGCCTATCCTCCCTCACATGCTGTCTCTTATCTTTCTCTATTTGAGAGCCAGATGCCTCTTCCCCAGTCTCTTCAGTTTGGCGCCTGAGAACATTTCTATCACATACAAACCTTTGATTTCTGTCCACACAAGCAGTCCTCGCATGACCTTTATCTTCCTCCACCTCACCATCTGCTCTAACACTCTGGTTCCACTCCCCCTGCAAATCTAGTTTAAACCCCCCACCCCCCGGAGCAGCACTAGCCAACCTTCCCGCAAGGATATTAGTCCCCCTCCAGTTCAGGTGCAACCCATCCCATCAGAACAGGTCCCACCTTCCCTTGAAAATGGTCCAAGTGTCCAGAAACATGAAGCCCTCTCTCCTGCACTAACTCCTTAGCCACGTATTTAGCTGCATTACCTTCCTATTTCTAGCCTCACTAGCACGTGGCATCGGGAGCAATCCTGAGATTGCAACCCTGGAGGTCCTGTCCTTCAACTTTGCACCTAACTCCCTAAACTCTCTTTGCAGGACCTCCTCCTTCTTCCTATCCACGTCATTGGTCCCTACATGGACCATGACATCTGGCTGCTCACCCTCCGTCCTGAGAATACTGAGAACTCGATCCAAGATATCACAGACCCTGGCACCAGGGAGGCAACAGACCATCCGAGATTCTCAATCTCTCCCACAGAACCTTTTATCTGTTCCCCTATCTATCGAATCCCCTATCACTACTGCTCTCCTCTTTTCCCTTCTTCCTTTCTGAACTGAGGGTCCAGTCTCGGTGCTAGAGACTCGACCACTACAACTTGTCTCTGATAGGTCATCCCAACTGACAGTATCCAAAACGGTATACTTATTGTTGATGGCAACGGGGTGCTTTGCTCTTCCTCCCCTGACAGTCACCCAGCTACCTGCCTCCTGACTTCTAGGGGTGCCTACCTCCCTGAAACTCCTGTCTACTTCTGCCTCTGCCTCACGAATGATCCGAAGTTCATCCAGCTCCAGCTCCAGTTCCCTAACACAGTTTGTCTGGAGCTGCAGCTGGATGCACCTTTTACAGGTGTCGTCATCAGGGACAATTGTGCTGTCCCTGACTTCCCACATCCTGCATACAGAGCATTCGACTGCCCTAACTGCTGCCTCCATTACCTACTCCTAAGTTAATTAAATTAATTAAAGGAACTTACCTGACCTTACCTCACTTGGAGCAAGCTTGTCCTCTGCTCGCCGAAGCCTCTCAAGCCAAAGCCTCAAAGCTCCACTCCTACCCTGAGCCACTCACACACTGGCCGCTCCTCTTCAGTGACCTGTCCTTTTATTTGTCCCCGCCAATTATCTCACGAGCCCTTTTCTCCTCCTCTTCCTGCTGCAACGGTTTCTCGATCACACTGTCATTTCTTACGGGTCCCTGCCCATGTTGGGGTTGAAGGAAACAAGATACCAGACATTTTAGCCGAGCAATCCCTTAAAATCAAGGATGTAAATGTAGTTGTGCCTTTGCATAAGGAGAAGTGAAAGCCAGAATTAAAAAGGCTATTTTATCACTGTGACAACTAAGTTGGGATAAGTTAAAGAAAGGATGGTATTTCTATATAAAATTCAGAGGATGGTGAGAACTCAACTAGGAGATGGGTATAAAAGGGGGGAAGAAGTTATACTTACACATTTACATACTGGACATACTAGGTTGAGTAATTCCTTGTTCAGGATAAAATGCAATATCTGGGCATATGTAGGGGGTGCACTTATCAAGAAACAGTGCAGCAGATATTGTCTGAACTCAGTTCCCATGAGGTGCAAAGGAAACATCTAGTTGCTAAATTGAGATCTTTAGGACAGACATAGTTCAACATGGAAAATTTGTTAGGATATCACTGTCATCATATTGTATACAAGTGCCTATTTGACTTTCTGAAAAGCATTAGACTTTTTTAATATTTGAGTTTTTTGGGAGGGGGAAGTTAGTGGGTATACTTCCTGTCTCTTTGCTCCACACTCCAACTCAGTAAGTGGCAGTAATGCACCTTACGTTGGTCAGTCAACCACCATTAAACTTTACAAGTTGAAGAAAAGTGCCAATTCCTATACTTTCTGACCTTTGCACTCTGATGAAATTAGATCGGGGGTCGGGTGAAGTGCTCCAGACTCTGTGTGGTGATTGTGCTGAAGAACAATCTGTTGCAGTTTCTCTGAAACAGAAAATACATTATAAACATCAATTTTTCAAAATGTAATGTTTCTTATGGATTTTAAACCTAAGTTTCACTATACCTTAATCTCTCTTTCCATTCCTGATCTGACATTGAATTTGCCTAATTCTACAAGCATCCCTAGAAGTACTCCTTTCACAAGCATCCAATCCCTCCACTATCAATGAACAGCTGCAGCAGTGTGGACTATCTACAACAACACACCAAAGTTCCTAAGGCAGCCCCTTCCAGACCCACGGCCACTACCATCTGGAGGGACGAGAACTAGGAACACTGCCACTTGGAAATCCCCTTCCAAGTCACTCACCATCCTGACTTGAAAACAGATAGCAGTTCCTTCATTGTCACTGGGTCAAAATCATGGAATTCCATCCCTAATAGCACTATGGGTGTACCTACACCTCACAGACTGCAGCGGTTCAAGAAGGCAGCTCATCACCACCTTCTCAAGGGCAACTAGGGATGGGCAATAAATTCTGGCTTAGCTGGTGATGCCCACATCCCGTAAATGAATGAATAAAAGAAATTCTAACTTACACTCCCTTGTCCATCATGCAGCAATTCATTTTATGAACCTTCTGTCATGAGATGAGGAGAGACAAGTCACTTGGCCTCTTCACTATGCTCTCAGATCCTTTTGGAGTGCAATTATAAGCCTTCTCTTTCAGAAACCATGGACATACTGTTTAAGGTTAAAGTTGCTGGGTCCATGTGCATGAGCTGGACCAGGGATCGATATTGTCAATCTATGGGACTGGGCTATGTATAGATGTTGTCAATCTATCTGAGCTGGTCTACTGGAGAATGCTGTTAATCTATTAGGGATAATCTGTTGGGATTCATTCAGCTGCCCTGCTGCAGCAAAATCTCCATTTTCTTCAACAGTGTCTCCCAAACAGCACAATAGTGTAGTGGTTAGCACAATGCTTTACAGTATAGGTGACCTGTGTTCAATTCCCACCGCTGCCTGTAAAGACTTTGCATGTTCTCCCCATGACCGCATGGGTTTTCTGTGGGCGCTCCGGTTTCCTCCCACGGTCCAAAGATGTACCTGTGGGTAGGTTAATTGGTCACAATAAATTGTCCCATGATTAGGCTAGGATTAAATCGGGGGATTGCTGTGTGGCACAGCTCAAAGGGCTGGAGGGGCCTACGCCATGTAAATAAATAAATAAACCCCAACCTTAACAAATAAAAACAATGATATTGTAATGTAGCAGCTGCTCGAGATACCAGCACCTGCAAATTCCCTTCACATTGGCTCAGAAATGTGTCTTTTCTTTTATTGTTATGGTTTTCAGACCCCCCCTAATAAAGAGAACTTCAGCCAAAGACCACAGTGGCTTAAGAAGGTGCCTCACCTGCTCGTCATAATAAACACTGGCTTTGCTGGTGATACTCACACTTTACATATGAATAAAACAATGAAGTATGGCCCATCCAATATTTACATCACACTATCCACGGGATGGTCCCACTATAATACAGACATAGAAGCTCAAATTCATTCATTTAATGCCATCAATAGTGGCTAATAAATCAACAAAGACCAGTCTGAAGGATTTCATTAGCCATCATTCAGATGGAGCAGTTGTGTTTTACTATAGCAACTGGAAAGCGGCCAGAGAAAGGAAGGGAAGAAAGAATGAGATTTGCAGTCCATAGGTTAAGTGACTGGGTTATTTACTTGATTCAGTGTTCTGGAATTGCTCCAGTATTGTTCAAGCCTGCACTGATTTCAATAGCAAAACGTTTCGCAATGAGGGAACATTATTTCAATAGGAAATAAAATGCCAATTCTAGCCCAACTAATGTGTCTTTCAAGTTCCAGTTTAACTTTCTATTTATTTTTCAACTGGATAAACAGTTAAAGAGAACTCTTGCAAAGATGCACATTAACTTTTGTAACATGAAACCCACACAGAACATTTTCAGAACTTTCAAAGAGCGTCCAGTTTTATTCTTCAAATAATTCATCAGGCTGTTCAGTATATGAAAGCATCGGAATCCTAGATCATTTTCCTGCCTTTTAGCAGACGTGAAGGGTAATTGCTACACCTAATCTTATTCCATTACTGTCAAAGAAAATAGAAATTCACCTTTGGTTGCTTGTTATAAATGAATACTTTGTATTGGCAATAGAAATACTGAGAGTGGGCACAGTGTGAAACAGTACAGTAGTGGCCACTTACTGCTGTGACCAAAAACAGAATTCCATCTGCAGTAACTCATTTATTACAAAAGACACCAATAAAATACAGAGTATGTGGTTAAACTCTTAGCCTCAATGTTGTTTTCCATTAATTACCTTCTCTTTTTTTATCTTGAAATCTCTTTCTGTACAAGATCTACAGCAAATCCGATTATTCCTCTGAAGATGACAGCGCTCAACATTTATCAGCAATCTGTGCCACATATCCCTGAGCATCGGAACTCCAAATTGCTTTTCTATGCCTATTACATTTAAAAAGACTGTCTGTGGGAACTGTTCTCAAGACCTGCCATGTGCTGAGTGACTGAGGTTTGATCCTCATTTCTGTTCTGCTGGAAGATCAGGTCATCATAGCTTGAGTAGGACAAACATTCCTTTGAACTGATCACTGATTACTGCACAGGGCCGAAAGGAGCTGCAGAGGGTTGTAAGTTTAGTCAGCTTCATCTTGGGTACTAGCCTACAAAGTACCCAGGATATCTTCAAGGAGCGGTGTCTCAGAAAGGCAGCGTCCATTGTCAAGGACCCCCAGCACCCAGGGCATGACCTTTTCTCACTGTTACCATCAGGTAGGAGGTACAGAAGCCTGAAGGCACACTCAGCGATTCAGGAACAGCTTCTTCCCCTCTGCCATCCAATTCCTAAATGGACATTGAACCCTTGGACACTACCTCACTTTTTTAAATATACAGTATTTCTGTTTTTCGCATGTTTTTTCATCTATTCAATATACATATATTGTAATTGATATACTTATAATTATGATTATTAACTTTATTTTATTTATTATTTTTTTCTCTCCTATATTATGTATTGCATTGAACTGCTGCTGCTAAGTTTACAAATTTCACGTCACATGCCGGTGATAATAAACCTGATTCTGATTCTAAGTAATTGCAAAGAGTAAGTTCATTAATGTAACGATCTAATCAGCATCTACTTTCTGAATATTTTGACCAATCCACAATATTGAATAGCATAAACGATATTGTCCTTAACGATATTTAAGAAGATCTGTCATCTCTTTGTAAACCGCTCATAAAGTGCATTACTGTGACCTGCTAACTGATTTTTCCACTCTGGGTGTCAGGGTCCTGGCTGGCAGAGTTGGACTTGCTCCATTTCCACTCATGTCTCTTTTACAAAGACACCCCTGCCAGCTGGCCCAGTGTCAAATGCCCAGCATGTGCTGGATCCAGAGCCATTACTTGGCTGCAGATCTTCACATGATGCCATCACCACTCAAGGTGTGACAACACTTAGAGTCAGTGGTGGAGACCAAAGAAGATTTCACAGGAAATGGAGATTTTTGGCCATAAAAGAGGACTGGCATGAATGAAGTGGTTTTTTTGGAACAGGAAGATCTACGTAAAGATTGAATTAAGATGTATAAGATCATGAAAGGCTTAAAAAGAGTGGATATGAAGGTCATATATCTGTTAACAGAGTGGTCAATAATTAAGGCTGCTGGAAAGATAAGTGGTGAAGGTGATGTCATGGGGGACAGCATCCATCATCAGGGATCCCATCACCTAGGTCATGCTCTCTTCTTGCTGCTGCCATCAGATAGAAGGTACAAGAGCCTCAGGTCCCACATCACCAGGTTCAAGAATGCCCTAGTTGGGTGCTCTTTCATTGATCCCGCTATAGTTACTATTCTATAGATTCACTGAGTATACTCACAAGGAAATGAATCTCAGGGTTGTATATGTAATTTGATAATAAAATTTACTTTGAACTTTGAAATCGATTTCTTGAATGAGCATATTGGTATTTCTCCATATAGGAGGATATTGATTAAAGTCCCCTTAGGTCCCATAATGTTGACTTTTCTAGAACTGTCTCCCCAGTCAGCTGCAGGAACAGATGATGTTAAACTCGTAGATATATCTGGGCATGTCATACAATATAAAAGTTACCTTCAGATGTTAAATCTGTAAAGTGTCTCCAAAACTATTTATTGAAATGTCATAAGGGGGGTGTTGAGACTGGACCCAAGTGCAGGACGCAGACACTGAAGTACTAGGAACAGGGTGGGGCAAAGCTAAAGGAGGGGGCAGGTCGCAGTTCATGGCATTCGTGGAGATCCTGGGGTTTTCGGGGCTTGGTTAGAGGCTGGGGGTTCTCAAGGCTTGGCTAGAGGTTGGGGGCTCTCGAGGCTTGGCTAGGCGCTTGGGTTTCTTGAAGCTTGGCTTGGGTTCTTGGAGCTGGCCTCTTGGGTGGGCCGCGGAGCTCCTGGGCAGGACGCGGGTCTCAACCCGCCAGAGGCAAGGAACCAGAAGAAACATCACCAACCGCAGGGCAACGGCAACCGGCCTGCTTACCCGATGGAGGCGAGGACAGGAAGGGACAGAACTGGCTAGAGTCTTGGGTTCTTGGAGCTAGCCTCCTGGGCAGGCTGTGGGACACCTGGGCAGGTCGTTGGACACAACCCGACAGAGGCAAGGAACCAGAAGGGACAGAACCAACCGCAGGGCAACGGCAACCATCCTGGCTTACCCGACAGAGTCAAGAGACAAGAAGGGAGCTCGGTCTGGGGTGGCTTCAAGACTCGAGGCAGCCGGTAACCATCGACGGGCTACAAAACAGCCAAATCCTTTACTCACTGAAAGACCTCACCTTCCACTAGTAGGTTACTCCAAACAGAGACTGACAGGACACCTCCCCCAACAACTACACTCAATCCCTGAGCCACTTATATTCCCAACCCACCAGATAAGCATCAGGTGTAAATGCTTGAGTCCAAGCCGAAACAAGGGACGGTCGGAGGACCCGGAGTCCGGAGTCCGTGGATCGGACCATGAACCGGTATGCGGATTTCAGACCAGACCATGACATGAAAAGCTTTTCAAAACATCTAAGCCTGAAAATTAAATCAATACTTCTCCTTCAGTGTTGTGAGATAGTAAAAAAAATCAACATTTTCTGGACAGAAGTGTAATAACCATCATCAATAATGCCAGGACAGAGAGCACGAGAGAAACTTCTGCAACTTATGTTCAGCCAGAAGTGTGGAGTGGACAATTTGTCCAGTCCAGCAAGAATGGCAAAATTCTACCTCTGCAAGATTAAGCAGTTTCATCATCAATAATCCTCAGCAAATATTGTTCATCCAGTAGTGTATAATGGCATCTCCCACTTTCCTAGGAAGCTGGCTGCAACATGTAACTTTGTTTAGAGAGAACATTTATCAGGTTTTGTTCTTAAGTGGAGCTTGCCTGTGCACAATCAAAGTCACACCATTCTCCTGTGAGTTAAAGATCTCTCCTGCCTTTCCTAATTAGTGTCATTTGTCTCTACTTTGTGAGGGAAAAATTGATCAGTCAGGAAGCAGAATCATTGCTTTTGTGGGAATTCTGTATACTGCTTTAGACATCAAAACCCTGCCTTTCCCAAGATCTCCAGCAATCATCAGAAAAATTGCAGTGTCTTTCAATTCTACACTACCTTACAGCAATATCTTTGCCAAGACATTTCCACATAATTCTCTGCAGTTTGCTTTTGAATAATGAGAAGCTCATTTTCCAAAGAGTAGAAATTAGCAAACTGATGCATTTCACTTTCATTGTGAGGTACTTTCAAAAATAACTTCATTTTCAATGACACCTATATATAGCAAATCATTACAGATGACTTCTTTGGAGAACCATCAGGCAGATACAGCATAGAGGAGGAGATTTTCATACAGTTGGCCTCTTAAAAATTAATAGAACTGTTTGAACTTGGTCATTGGTTCTGAAGTGGTTGCACTCCATCTCACACTTCAAGTTCCTTGGACCTTGGGAATGAATGGAAAGTGCAGCCAATATATGCACACTCAATCTTTCTGACCAAAGATTAACTCCCACCGCACCCCACCACCTTAGCAAGGTGTACATAGAATAACTAATTTTTCATTAAAATTTATTTCAGATCTCTGGATAAATTGGTCTACCTCTCTACCTTGCAAAATTTTATTTAAAGCATTGTACCAGAAACAGCAGAGAGAAGTGTTTTCAGTTGAAGAGAAAGCATGCAAGAAATTTTAGTTGAGGTAGAGATGCAGAGATATTTATTAAAAAATAGGAGAAAGTGAAGTTGGTGAGGTATTACAGTGAAGGAGAAAAAAATGCAGTTGAAGGAAGGTCACCTCCTCAATACTAGAACAGCTACAGTAAGATATTTCTCACAGGGCCAGCTCTGCTGTTTGTCTTTGAGGTGGGAGAAAGGAGACAGCATTCATTTTATTGCAGGATTCTGCTCTGAGTTTTCACACCAGGCTACGTAGCATGTATGCCACAGAAAGAGGCCCAGCTAGTCGAGGTAGTCCACTATCCTCCATTAAAGTCTTTGCTTATTCAAATCTCAGTACAACTCCGAAATCCCTTCTTCTTCTCACGGTTGTCTAGCCGCCCCTTAACTTGTAGAAATCTGCCTTCTGTAGGTATCATTACAAGTTTGGTTCCTTGCTCGAAGTACAGACCATCTGTAAGGCTACAACGATGAAACTTCTCTGATATTGTAACGTGTATGCTGTCCAGTGACGTCCTCTGTAACGTTGCAAAGCCTGAGCTGTTTATTACCAACCGCCTGTTAAAGTATGCTTGTGTCAAGCAGCACTCTCCTCCAGTGAATAATCCATGTCAGTGCCATTACTGTCCCATAATTAAGCATTGCTAACCCAGATCAATACTGTTGCAAATTCCATTCAGTTATTTTGTTTTTATTTATATATATTTTGGGATCTGAATACTACTAACTTATTACCCAGCACTGTTTGTTTTTTTCCAATGAAGTTAACATGCAAGTATTATTCAATGCTGACCAGTACTGCCCTTGCTTCATATTTTTACTTGAAGTTGTCCAATATCTACTGCTCTTCTGTAACATGGCATTACTGCTGTTGTTGTCTGATATCATCCTGTGGAAAGATTCCAGTCTCAATGTTGTTCAGTCCTATCCTCCCATCAAGCTGCAAATCAAGTGCTGATTAGTACAATCCTTTTGAAAAATTGTATTGTTGAGGCAAACTGCTGGAGGAACTTGGGACTCAGGAGCCTGCCTCAGGATTGGGTCTCAGCCTGAAAAAAATCAGCCGCCCCTTTGCCTCCACAGATGATGCCTGCTGCGCTAAATTCTTCTAACAGTTTACTTTTTGTTCCAGATTCCAACGTCTTCAGTCTGTTATGTCTCCACTGTCCTTTCGTAAATTTGCATTACCAGTGCTGTCTAGCTGTAATGTTCCAGTCCCAGTTACAGTGCTGGAGCTGACTAGTATTTTACTTGTATTAAGATGTAGTGCCATGGACTGTCTACATTAAGTTCCCATACTGTGTTATCTCGCACTGCTTTTGTCAAGGTCAAAGTTGAGTTCATAGACATATGCACAGGTGCAATGAAAAACTTACTTGCCGTTGCCACACAGGCACATGGCATCAAAATGAATGCAGCATTAACGAGATAAATATAAATGAATAATGAATCATAAATTAGATGCAATTTTTACAAGAGAAAAACCAATTAGACTTTAAGACCATAACCTGGCACAATTCCAAAACCAATTCTGTCCAGTACTGTCCTTCAAATGTGCAATGTCGGTGGTGTCCAGTATGGTAAGTTGCAGCCTTATACTGAGTGCGCTGGCAATGCTGGTGGGTATGTCATTCAACAAGGTCCACTATTGTAAATGCTATTCTGCAGTGAAACTCTCACACCAGTACTGTCTCGCTGGACTTCCCTCGTGCAGGCAGACTTTTTCTGAAGCTGATGCTTTTTCAGCAGCTAACTGCATTTTTGCTGCCTCGCCTGTGTGAAATTCTTCTTTTAATTTTGGTACATCCAGGTATATGGATATAATTTTTAAAGCTAATAGCGCATCACTGGTAACAAATTATGAAGCATTAAGTATCACATTCCTGCAAAATCCCCAGCATAAGCACAGACAACACTATTAATTATAAATTCTAACCTTTTCCACTTTGAATTTTTCATTTTATTTGTTCGTTTTTAAAAAATTGAAATGCAAATGTTTTTCTCTCATAAAGATTCTCATGATATAAACAAACTTCCATCTCCTTGTGTAGCAAATTCGCTCCAATAGGTCTGTTCTTTACCAACCACTCTCTCATGTATGATATTTCAAAACGAGTGCAGTATAAACCAAATTGCAACAACTATATTAAAGCACACATCTGAGAGTCTCTTAACTACAAAGCAGGAAGGTCTTAAGGCTTGACAGTATAATAACTGGCAATGGGTTCATTTTGCATTTAATTGTCAAGCAGTAGTTGGGTTTGTTGACTTTTAGTGGAGATGGGGTGATTTGTATTGAATAATCTGGACTGAAGTGTATCCTTGTGTTATGTTTTCTAGCTCCAAAACATTAAACTAATTCAAGCAAAGACACCGGAGTCTAAAATGCAGGTCTCGCTTTGATTTTAAATGAAGCATGCCCACATCACACAGCATATACAATTCATGTATTTATACATATAACCTATAATGAATTATTTAAATGAACAAGAATACTTAATCAATCACTATATACACAAGATTACTCAAACATTACTTGAATATTAAAATAAATACCTTGCGACTTTAAGTTTTTGATTTACTTTAATTTTGCAATGAGATGTGAGCTCCTTTGCTGGCCCACATCACTTCCTCACTCTCCTTCAACTTCATCCCATTGCTAACCGATACAACCAAAGTCTCCAAACCTCTGTTGTCCTCTGTAGAGGACTTCAAACTTTGGAGGCTCGACGTTGTTAAAGTCTCACCATTAATGTGGCAAAGCATTCACAACTGTTTTATTTCCCCATGTTGTATCAAACTAATTCAAAACTTGGTTAAGTTATCTAAACAACAACACACACAAAATGCTGGTAGAACACAGCAGGCTAGGCAGCATCGAGAAGCGATGTCGACGTTTCGGGCCGAGACTAGGAGTCTTTAGATTTCTCTACAAAACTAAAATAAAATCCTGAGTTATATGACTCATGAAAAGTTAATATTGACTGAGTGCAAAAGAACCACACTGCCATCTACAGCAAGCTTTTTACCATCAATGATCAGAGCACATTTAACTCAACTTTCCTTTAACTGAACACATAAACAAAATAATCTGACCTCTGCCAGCTGGTCCCACTGATTGAAGACATCAGTTTGCACTGTGATGCCAAAGTGGGTTTGTTGATTTTTGGTGGAGGTTGGGTGATATGTATTCCAAAGCTGGGGTATTTTGGAATATAATCAAAGGCCTGGTGAGATATAGGGCATGAGCAGGCATATAAAGATAAGACCGTAAGACATAGGAGCAGAATTAGTCCATTCAGCCCATCAAGTCTGCTCCGCCATTCAATCATGGCTTATTTATTTTCCATCTCAACCCCATTCTTCTGCCTTCTCCCTGTAACCTTGGATGCCCTGACCAATCATGAACCAATCAAACTCCAGTTTATAAATATGCCCAATGACCTGGCCTCCACAGCTGTCTGTGGCAGTGAGTCCCTCAGATTCACCAGCTTCCGGCTAAAGAAATCCCTTCTCATCTCTGTAAATTACAGATCACTGAATAGGGATGCAAGTTTGAGGGGATAAGGCACCTGTTTCTAATCTTTGAACATTAGAATCGGTGCCAATTTCAGCCATGTTAATGCAAGACTCCTAACATGCACTGAACTGAGTTATGCAGAGGTAGTGTTGGGCAGGGGTTGTTGGAGAGGGAAATCCAGCAACAGTCCTGGCTCCTCAAATAATCCCCAAGAGGGTGGTTTTGGGTGTGCATGTGTACATGCCACATAAGAGAAAGACTATATTCCTTCAGTAATTGTCAGCCTTAACTTCCTCCACTGCAAACTGAATGTGAGCTACTTAATAATAGCAACAGGTTCAAAAGATTTTGGGTTTGAGATTTTCCCATCATGTTTTTAAAGGAAAACTTTTTTATCCAGGAAGCAGAAAAAAAAAACTGCTGAAGGAACTCCACAGATTGAACTGCATCTTTGGAGATGGCGGGGAAGGAATTGTTAACGTTTCAGGTTGAAATCCTGCATTAGAAGTTTCTCAGTCTGCCAAGTTCCCCCAGCAGTTTGTTTTCCTTTGTTCCAGATTTCAGCTTCTGTAGTTTCTTGTGTCTCTCCTATCCAGCACCAATTTCTGTCTCTCTGTCACAGTCAACCTAGTTTTTCTTTGATTTATGCAGTAAAATAGAAACTGTTGGATACTCATCAAGTGAAGCTGCATCTTAGAGAGACAGAGTTACCTCTCAGGTCAATGACCATACATTAGGGCATAAAAGCACATTAGAAATTGGGCCAGTGTACAGCACGCAGTTCCTTGGGTTTGTTTCACATTTACTGAGATCAGAACTGATCTGATTAGAGGCCTCAGCTCCACTTGAGCGGTCTAAACATATGTTTATTTCAGCCTTGGATGCTCTATATGACTCCAGCTTCCCAAACTGTCCATCTACTTTCCTTTGGAAGCTCTAATTAATTCTCTTCCTTCAGACAGTGAGTTGCAGGTCATAACTATTCTCTGGGTGAAAATGTTTTCCTAACAATGCTGTGTATCTTCCAGCCTTTACTTTAAAATACTACCTTTTGGTCCTTGAACCATGTACCAATGAGAACAGCTTACATTCATCTGTTCTCTCGAAACCCACTATGGTCTCATACACCCTATTTTCTCATAGCAGGACAACCCCAATTTCTGCCATTCCCCATTTACCTTGCACACCTGGAATCAAGCTGACTGATCTTCAAGCTAAGATCAATTGTGTTTTTTTTTAAATTTTGCCCATATATCCATTTCTAAATCGGTAACATTTACATGGATTTAGCCATTTCCTTCATAGGTACAGCTCTTCCTATCACTGAGGACATCAACAAGAGGCGATGACTCAGGAAGGCAACATCAGTCATTGAGGATCTCCCCAATCCAGGCCATGCTCTCTTCTCATTGCTGCCATCAGGCAGGAGGTTCAGGAGTCTGAAGCCTAAAGACCACCTAAGGTTCAATAACAGCTTCTTCCCATTGCTAAAAGGTTCTTCAATTGACCTGAAAAGCTCTAATTCTAGTATTTCCCACAACTTGCACTAATGCTATTATGTTACATACACAAGATGCTGGAGGAACTCAGCAGGTCAGACAGCATTTATGGAGAGGAATAAAGTATTGACATTTTGGGCTGAGACCCTTCATCAGAACTCAGTATGTAATGTTAACCATTGTTATTTTTGTTTATTGAGTCATGCAAGTTATGCTTAATTTATATCAATACAAGTTTATTTAACTGATATTTGTCATGTTTGTCATGTACTGTGCTGCAGCTACAGAAAGCTAAGTTTATATACTGGGTGTGCATGCCCATGACAATAAACTTGAACTTAACATATATCAGGAACAGAAGTGATGTTAGCCCTGGCCCTGTGTAACATCATGGCCTCTTCCTTCTAACCTGAAAACCAACAGTTTCTCATGATGTTTCTTTCTGTTCCTCAACCAATTTTCTTCCCATTATATCACTGACCATTTTATTCCAGGGACCTCCATTTTCTTACCAGCACTATGTCAAATGCCCTCTGGAACTTATAAAGGCAACATCTCCTGAATGCCGCTCATCAATGATATGTTACCTCATCAAAACCTCGTGCATATGAAAATAAACTCAATTTGACAACCTAGACATCCCTACAAGAGGAGTTATCCTCTCAGAGTACCACAGGAGCTTGTATGTTTCAATCTAGTCCCCCCTCACTCTTTGAAAATCGAGCCAATACATTCCTAGCCTGTCCAACTTCCCCTCGTAAGGCAATCCAATGATTCCCAGTATTGGTCGAGTAAAGCGTCTCTGCATTGCTTCCAACATATGAGCAACCTTCCTTAAGTAAGGAGATTAATACTGTACATATACTCCATGTGTGGTCTCACCAATCCCTTTATGACTGAAGCATAACCTCTTATGTATTCCTATCTCCTATCAATAAATAACATTCTATCAGTTTTCTGTCTGCACACTAACTTGAACATCTCAGAGCGCTACCATCTCCCAACATTTAAATAATATTCTTTTTATTTTCCCCACTAAAATTTAATATTTCACCTTTTTTCACATTATATCCCATCTGCTAGATCTTTGCCTGTTCATATAGCTAAACTCTGTTCCTTTGTCATCTCCTTATGTCCTCTTCACAACTCACTTTCTTCCAGTCCTTGCATCAACAGTGAATTTGGTCTTCAAATGTAAACAGATGTCAGTGAGATGTGATACACCACTGGTTATATTTTGTCAACTCGTAAAAGCTACATTTAAGCAGTTTCTAAGTTTCATCTTAGTTAGGCAATTTTTCATCACCAAGATATTACCTTCTCCAAAGTGAGCCTTTATTTTCTACAACAACATTTGACATGGCACCTTATCAAATGCCTTCTGGAAATCAATAGTACATACACTGGTTCCCTTTCTCAACAGCATATTTCATCAAAAAATTACAACAAATCTTACAAATACGATTACTCTTTCACAAAACTGTGTTCACTCTGCCTGATTATCCTGCAAAAACATCTTTAACAATATTCTGTATGACAGATGTTAAATGACCTGCCCTATTGTTTCCTTCTAACTGAGTTGCTCCCATTTTGAATGATTACTTTTCAAATTTCCAATCTAATGGAACCTTCACTCAAATATGAAGAATTTTGGAAACCTAGAATTACCACATCAATAATCTCAATAACCACTTCTTTTAAGACCCTAAGATGAAATCCATCAGCAACTGGAGACATCAGGCCATAGCTCCAACAATTCACCCAGCACCATTTTCCTAGTGATTGTAATTTTCCAAAATTCTCCATCTTTTAATTCCCTGATTTTGCCTGCTTTCAGTAAACCACAGACAACGAGTCCTTCCCCTGTAATTTTCTTCCTCTGGGGAAGGTATCTCTTCTGTGTACCTGGAAACAACCAGTATGCTGTTCTAACTAATCTTTTAATTTGCCAGTTCACCTGAGCCAACTCCGTTTTCATGTGCTCAAGCTGAGCTGTACTTCAGGAACAACAAATATGCTGAAGATATGTTTAAAGCTCATTTTGTGGTGCATTAAGTGTAGGTATCTTTAACAACTGAGCCTATGATACAGACCCTGTGCTGTTGAACTAGACACACACGTTTTATTGGGAGTTAATGCTTTCAGTTAACCTCTGTTTAATCACTTCACGCCTGTTGATTTACTACTATAAGCAGATACACAATAGAGTCTACAGAATCTACAGTGGCAGTAAGAATAGGGTGCTCCTGCTTTAGGTAGCCACATAAATGTTCTTGAGAGAGAAAAATAGAGAATGGATTCTCTAACTAGAGAGTAATTGAGGCAGGCATCAGGGATGGTAGGTAGACGGTGAAGATGGTGACTAGAACAGGTACAATCACTCATTAATAGAATATGGCCTTTATGAGCTATTGTTCATGTGGCCCCATGGGAAGGCTGCAGTTTCATCCTACAGGAGGACCTGCAGAGTCTGGGGAGAGGTTCTACACAGTACAGGACACAGAGAGAAAGTGCTGATTATTGTGGCTGAGGGCAGGAGAGGGCTGATACTGGAGAAGACCTAGTTCTGGAACTGCCCCTCGAGTGGGCAGTGATCCATGGCATTGGCATGGCAACGGAAAGCCAGGGACCTCAGTGCAGTATGAGCAACTTGTACTGTGGCATCTTTGGGTACATGGCCCACAGCTGGGTTCCCAGCTGAGCTCTCAGGTCCTAGGTGGAGAAAGAATCTGCTACGTTGAAACAGTATGATGTGCTGGTGAAGGTTTAACGGTGATTGGGAACCCCATTGCTGGACAAGCTGTGATTATGTGGGAGCTAGAAGTTACCCTGACAGATCTGTTGTGATAAAAAGTATCCTCAGCCCAGCTCAGCAGAGTGTGAAATTTCCCAACGTTTTATTTGTTTATTGAGATACAGCGCGGAAAAGGGACCTTTGAACCTCGCCGCACAGCAATTCCCCGTTTCAACCCTAGCCTAATCACAGGACAATTTAAAATAGCCAATTAACCTACCAATCAGTGGGCCTTTGGACTGTGGGAGGAAACCCACAAGGGGACGGGGAATAGGGACAATACCAGAAGTTCAAGAAATCGATGTTCATGCCATCGTATTAAAGATTCCCCATTCCCTTCCTCACCTTATCTCCTTGCCTGCCCATCACCTCCCTCTGGTGCTCTCCCCTCTTTTCTTTCTTCCATGGCTTTATTACCTCTCCTGTTAGATTCCCCCTTCTCTAGTCCTGTATCTCTTTCACTGATCAACTTTCCAGCTCTTTACTTCACCCCTCCCCCTCCCAGTTTCATCTATCACCTTGTGTTTCTTCCTCCCTCCCCCCCCCCACCCCACCTTTTAACTCTGACTTTTCATCTTTTTTCTCCAGTCTTGCTGAAGGTTCTCGGCCCAAAATGTCAACTATACTCTTTTCCATAGATGCTGCCTGGCCTGCTGAGTTCCTCCAGCATTTTGTGTGTGTTGTTCGGATTTCCAGCATCTGCAGATTTTCTCTTGGATGTGGCTGGAACTTTTGACTAAGTTTGGCCACCACGCTGAGCCTCCTTCACAGGTAAGTGGACCAAAGAAGCTCTGGGGGAAGGGACAGAGGGGATACAACTTCTAGTTTAATTGTCATTCAACCATACACATGAATACAATCAAACAAAGCAGTGTTCTTCTGGGTCCAAAGTGTAAATCACCAGTACCAACAGTCACTCACAGCACATAGCACATATAATTACAATAGTGGAAAAATGTACAGTCACTAAAAATATAGCTCAAGTTCCTGAATGGCCTGTAGATTGATTGTGCCTGGGATGCTGTCTTGAAGCCATGTTTCTGCAAGAACAAGCACACAGCAGTTACTGATCATGCAGTAGCGCAGCCACAGATGAACACAATCCAGCTCGTCTTCCACTGGGCGAACACTGGAGAGCAGCACCAATGGGAGGGGCCAGACCCCAACCAACACGGATTCCAGAGTGCTGACAGATACCTCGACTCTCTTACACCGCCTCCGGTGTCAGCACTGCTAGGCAGCTGCAACAGATAACATAGTGACATGAGGGCCCAATCCACAGCAACCGAGACAATGCAGCACCTCCACTGTCTGTCTGGTCAATGAACCCGAGAACCGAATTTGCAGTATTGTACATTACCAATCTACAGGTGAATTACACAGACAGAAATAGAGTGCATAAATTAAATATTGTACAATAGCACCATCCAAGACAAGCATTTGCACCTTTTGTTGGACCGCACACCACTTCCACACATGTCCAGGTGACAACCTGGTACACAAGCCCAGCTCTGTCACCGTCCTGCAACTCACTAGTGGGGTAGACCTGCAGTACTTGATGTTCTTAACATCTAGCAGAGTCTTGAAATGGTAAGAGGGGCGTAAAAGATGAACGATTATACCTATGGTTGGACCCAGAGAGGCTGCTGCAACCATGCGTGCTGCCATCCTACTGGAAGCCGTATAAAACAAAACATGGAGGTGAATCTTTCCTGGCTGTGGGAGTTGTGTATCTCTTTAAAGTCGGGAACACATGGTGAAGAGAGGTGACAGAATGGACTAACTAGTAACCTCACACAATTCCCTGGAAACTGATGAATAAGACAGGAGGTACAGAACATGCATTATTTTGAGTCACAAGGTGAGCAGTTGGTGCAGCCATCACCGGATTGGGCAGGAGTTGACGTATGGAACCACTAGGATTGAGGGCTCCTGCAGTGGGGAGGGGCAGATAAAACTATTCATCTTTGTGCTTAAGAAATTTCAGAGATCACAATGAGCAACAAATTAATTAAGCTTGTAATTTGTGAAATCTGAAACTGTTCATTATTTATCTCACCTATTCTATAACCTCAATTATTCCCAGCCTACAGTATGCTTATTTCACAATAATGTGCAATCTGTAATTCTAAGTAATGGTTGATAATGAATCCAATCTTGATGAAGACTGGTGTCAAGCAAGGCTATATCATCATCCTTTATTTCAATCTTTCTCACCTCAACACTGTATCCCATCTCCAACAAACCTCCCTCTGGAAAGTACAAATCTGCATAACTGTTCAATCTACATCTACTCCACTGTAGGACCAAGGCCAAACAACCTTCATAGTTGATCTGCTGCAAGCATGCATCACTTGACAATGAGTGTGTTTGGAGACTGAATTCAACATCATCATCAACACGTTCACTAAACCACATGTGAGCTTCTGCAAAACAAAGGTCCTGTACCAACTTGCCCATGCCTACAACAATAACGATAAACGTGGACCAACTCCTGCACCTCTCAGCAAAGGCAAACATCAGTGATGAGATTTACCATTGCCTTTAATGAGCCATTTGAAGAAAAAGATATTTGAAAATCAGGACCTCAGATCCAGCACGAAACTGGGAGTCTAACAACCACGTATGATCCCTGCCTTCCTGAGATATCCACTACCAACAGTAGGAACCTCAGGGCACTGGAGAGATACCACCATGCAAAATCCTACAAATCTACTGGCAGATCAAGCACACTGATGTTCTCATCCTCTCCCAGAACTGGTTGATGGATTTCTGATTAACCTCTTGCATGATTTCTCCTCCTTCCTGCAGTTAGATAAACAAAATAGCCCATTTACAGTTAAGTCATATTCTCAGCCAAATGGTTTGCAAAAGCCAAACCATCGTGTCGCACGGTCTATTTTCTTTGGCCAAGTCAATAAAACTATAGTTAACCCAATGTTCTGATCAGATCTAAATGGGATACTCTACAGATTTACATAAAGTTATTGCAGCACATAGAACTGAGATACAAGATAATGCACAGCATACAATGTCACAAATACAAACTGCTCTTAAGTATGGACCACACACAGTGTCAACATGCTAATACCCAAATGCCATTCCTTCTCTCAAATATGCCAAGTTTTTTCATGAACTCAGATGCAAAAGCTGAACCTATTAGAGGTTTATCTAATATACGTGCATCAGTGCTTATAAACTATGTGAAGATAAATGAAAGATTTCTAAGTCAGTACAAATCAATATGAAATATGCCTTTATCTTAAATGATCAAATGTTGACACAGAACAACGACAACACAAATAATCTAAGATTCCACATTGCCTTTACACAAATACTCAAAGTTCCATTGATTTGCTCTATATTTAATGTTGTTGCTCCAGGGGATTATTATACTTGATCAAAATTTCAGTAAATATTTGTTTGGTGTTTGGTTAAAAACATTATCTGCCACTCCACTGGCTTCCAACATAATGCAGAATCTCAGTCAACTGCTTCATCATTCCTGTTAAGTGAACTGTGAACAGTAAAACCTTGAACTTCCATTTGTAGACTATAGCTAACTTTAGTCAATTTTTATGAACAAATAGCCTTATATGTACTTAGAATCAAAAAGTTCCAGCTGCTGGAAAGCTGAAATCAAAGTAGAAGGTATTGGAAATGCTCAGCCAATCAGGCAGCATCTGTGAAGAGAAAAAAAGAGTTTTGTTAGAACTGGAAAAGAGTTCTTTGGTTCCAAGGGCCTTGAATGACTTATGCTATCTCCCCACTTCAAGACCACTGCACCTCCTTTAGCAGCCATCAGGTGATGGAGTTGTGAATTGAGACCACTTCACCCTAACCTTTCGCACCCCAATCCATACCCGAAATAAATTAAAATGGGGCTTGGCCTACTACCTCTGCTCCTAGCCAGACTAGGTCACTAAACAGCTTCCCAGTAGGTAATCCATCTGACATGCATTTGTGGGTAGAAACAGTCTTGGTCTCATGAAGGAAAGAAGTTGATTCTGTAGTAAAGCAGGAGTCATGTGGGGTTTACAGCAGCAATAGGGTCTGACAAGGAGAGGACGACGCCTTAATTTATACCTTCTCTCTCCCAATGTCAATGTGATTTACAGTTAACTAAGTACTTTAGATTGTAGTGCTTTTACAGTGTAGAGAGTCCTTAAGGCATTTTTCACACAGCAAGCTTCCAAATGCAGAAATAAACGATGACCAGCTGATCTTTTGAAATGGTGCTTTGAAGCGGTGAACATGACAGGGAAAGGTGAAACAACCCTTCTCTTCTTCAAAGTAGTGTGAAGGTATCAATTCTCCTGAGAGAGGAAGCAAGTCCTCAGTTTACTGACTCACGTGGAATACAGATCCTACAATGAAACACTTCATTAGAATTGCTTAGGGATATTGGCCAGCAGTGGGATTTGAACCCATATCCCTCTTCTGCTAAAGCCTTAACCTTTCCCCATCCCCTTTTCCCTCTCTCACCTTATCTCTTTACCTGCCCATCACCTCCCTCTGGTGCTCCTCCCCCCTTTTCTTTCTTCCATGGCCTTCTGTTCTCTCCTATTGGATTCCTCCTTCTCTAGCCCTGTATTTCTTTCACCAATCAACTTCCCAGCTCTTTACTTCATCCCCCCCCCCCCCCCTCCCGGTTTCACCTATCACCTTGTGTTGCTCTCTCCCCTCCCCCACCTTTTAAATCTACTACTCATCATTTTTTCTCCAGTCCTGCTGAAAGGTCTCGGACCGAAACATTGACTGTACTTTTTTCCATAGCTGCTGCCTGGCCTGTTGAGTTCCTCCAGCATTGTGTGTGTTGCTCGAATTTCCAGCATCCGCAGATTTTCTCTTGTTTCTCTCTGATCGTGACAGGAGTGTAATAATTCCATGACTTCCCCCCTATCTGCCATTTTGTTGAAAGCTGAGCTCATTATTGCAATTATTTTACTGAGTACATCCTGTGGACTTGCTCCTCCTAATTGAACATGTCTTGAGAAATCCAGGACAGATTCAGTGGGCAAGTGGTTTTGTATATTGTTTGATGCTGAGTACATAACTAGAAACAGATACAACTTAATGCCAGCAATTACAATTCTATGAACGTTAGAGCTGATAACAGTTCTTTCATTTTAATTAACATTCAAATAAAATGATTAAAGAAATAATGCTGAGATCAAGGATGTAATATTGAGGTTTTATAAGACATTGGTCAGACTGTATTTTGAGTATTGGGGGCAGTTTTGAACCCCTTGTCTCCAAAAGGATGTGCTGGCACTGGAGATTCATGAGAATGATCCCGGCGAATGAAAGAGTTATGAGGAACATTTGGTGGCTCTGAGCCAGTGCTCATTGGACTGTAGAAGAATGAAGATGGATCTCATGGAAACCTATCGAATATTGAAAGGACTAGACAGAGTAGATGTGGAGAGGGTGTTACGAACAGTGGGAGCGTCTAGGACTAGAGGGCACAGCCTCAGAATACATGTCCCTTTAGAACAGAGTTGAGGAGGTATTTCTTTAGCCAGAATGGGGTGAATCTGTGCAATTCATTGCCACAGATGACTGTGGAGGCCAAGTTCTTGGGTATATTTAAAGTGGAGGTTGAGAGGTTCTTCATTAGTCGGGATGTCAAAGGTTATGGGGAGAAGGCAGGAGAATCTGGTTGATGGAATGATAAGTCAGCCATGATGGAATGGTAGAGCAGACTCAATGGGCCAAATGCCCTAATTCTGCACCTATGTCTGAAAGCATAATGTGTGTACATTGTTTAATGCAAGAATACATACTCATAAGGAAAGCATTGTAGATGAAAAGACCTGTTTACATATTCTTCAGGTCATTTGTGCAAAAGAAGAGGTTCACATAATCCTTTACATTGGAACTTTGAAAATGTCATTATTCGTCTTATAAACAAGGCAAGTTCCCACAATGGTGCTTTGCCATTTTCAATCTACTCAAAACATGATTTACATTGAAAACCCCCGTGTCAGAAGTTTAGCAAAAGCAGAGTGAACAACTGCAGAATATCAGACATATCTTCCACCTCCTCCAATGCTGCAGCTGTCCTCTTAGCTGAAACTAACCGCAGTCAACAACAGATGTCCCTCGAGCGAGAGAGGTCTCACAGAGTCCGATAATGCAGGGCATTTTCACGGGATCGGTTACATTGAGCCAACAGATGCCTATCACTTCCGTCAACAGTTGGGAAATAATCCCAGTTTTGCAATGGATAGTTGTCACATGGAGCCATATGTGTCCAGACGGTAAAGCTACTGAGGAAAACTAATAGTCTGTTGCTCACCTGCTCTGAACTACCAGACACAGAATAGCTCTCTCAACAGTCTTGTGATGGGACTAATTCATTTAAACATCATGTATAACAAGGCTGTGGACAGAATTATTGACAAGTGAACTCCCAACCCTCTGAGCATTTTGCCTGATTTCCTTCACCCCAACAGTCATCTAACACGATAAAATAGTCTAGGAATTGGTATCACATAATAGTGCCCTATATTTAATTTAATACCTAATTACTGAAGGCAATTGGTAACTCCAAGATCACTTCATGAAATGATACAACAATTCCCCATCTGCTGACAGACTTACAATGGCCACGGGGATATGTAGTGATGTTATTTAGCAAGCACCTTTGTTGTAATTTTGCTACCCTGACCATGTGCTTCATGAACTAAGAGGGTTCCAAACTTAGTGCCTGTTTCGGTGTTTGTTAAAGAGCCTATCCCCACCTGGGCTGCTGCCGGAAAGTCCAACAAGTATTCTTCAAGTAACAACTTGATCCTTCAAGTATTCCTCCAGCACACCCTCAGGTCACCCCTCTGTAAAGGGCATCCATCTATGTTTCCTAGAGACCACTGCCCAACATGATCTCTGCTCTGTTCCGTCAACACCAGAGGCCCAGGTTTTCCCTCCCTATCGCTCAGCCACCAGGGGCAAACTTTCCACAAAGCAGCCCGGTTTTGAAACTCTGGTCCATATAAAAACCCACACCACGGTAGGAAACCTGGAAGAGACGTTTGCACTTCTCATGTGACTGGGGCATAGTGTGCATTTTATGCATGATTACATGCACAAGACCCCAGATTAATGATTCTATCGTGCACAGTGCACAGGTTGAAGCATTGCTCTCATGGAAAACAGAGCTCCTCTACTTAATCATGGCACAGCCCATGCTTTTATATAATGAATTTCAAACCAAAGATATCCCTTGTATGAATATATTAGCTTGAATTATGTTTTGAGTTGCTACTTCCTATAATACACAAAGAGAAAATGGACAGTTAAAAAGGTAGCATTTATATAGTGCCTTTCACATTCCTGTAGGGCACCCCAAATTACTTCGATAAATATCGGCTATTTCTCTTTGTCCTTGGTCCTCTGATCTCATCAGGCTAACTGCTGCCAATATGTTGCTCCTTCTGAAAACTTCCTGTCTTCTGAAACCCTGAAAATCTTCTGAACTCCTTGTCTATCTGGTCCTCTCTCAAACAAGAGAAAATCTGCATTTGCTGGAAATCAAAGTGATACACACAAAATGCTGGAGGAACTCAGCAAGCCAGGCAGCATCTATTGAAAAGAGTGAACAATTGATGTTTCAGGCCAAGACCCTTCGTGATGAAGGGTGTATTACAGTGTGTGTTAGTATCTGGTCCTCTGCCTCCTCCATCAATGAGTTGCCTTTGGGCAAACTACAGCTACCCCAACAGAGTGGTAATGTTGATATGGGACTGGATGCCTGGTATTGGCTGCATTTGTAATATTTCCTTGGACAACCCCTACGTTTCCCTTTCTACACATTACCTAACCTTGTGCTAAGTTCTGGAAGGCTCTCTCTGTGCTCTCATTTAAGATGCTCTTTAAACCCTCACTTTGAACAAGCTTTTGATCACCTGTTCTAATATCTTGTAATAAGCCTCATTGTCACGTTTAGCACAATTTATCTTCCTGCCACAAACACTGGGACAATTAAAGGTGCTGTGCATTGCAAACTGCTGTTGTTACCATTGAAATTGCCTAAAATTTGTCCTCCTCGATGTTCAATTGGTTAACATCTGGATTTGATCTCTGCCAAAGGCCTTTTAATGGCAGCTCATTCAAAGGGCTAATCAGTCTGTGGAGCTGCTGCCAACCTGACATTGCTTTGCAATTATCTCATTCCATTCATTCCCCAGAGAGCAACACTGCAGGGGAGGGAGGGGGCTGGATTGTATCCATCAAGTTCTGTAAGCTCACACACCCTGTACACTCCTGCTAATGTCATTATGTTCAGAGAGAGATAAGCTCAGGCTCTGCTGTCAATTATCCTGTCCGAAAGGCTAAGCAAATGGTCCAGTGGAAGTTAATAAATTACTAGCATTTTATTATAAACTGGCAGTTATGCTTCTCAAATACACCTTCAGCTTATAAATTACAGGATCTACACAGGGGAACAGCGTGGGAAAGTGGGAGACAAGCCCCAGGCATAACGTTTTGCTTATGGATCTTAGTCATGTGTTTGAGCATTAAAAAAATAAGTCTATGACTGTTGTTTGTCTTATTTAAATAAGCCAATAAAAATAAACAGATAAGACTATAGGCAAGGGGTTGAAATCATGACCAGATTAAGAAACGTAGCTGAACTTTCTCACATGTAAAATAGGGTTGACATATCGCTAGCCCTTTTTGATTGTTAATGTCCTCTCAAAGTTCGTACGTGGGTGGTACTTAAGAACACCAAAAGACAGCTATGTCATTGTGTATGTCACAAAGCCGTACCTTCATCACAGGGAGGCACTGCAGGAGATAAAAGGGGGAACAAAATGAAACCAGTACTGTGTTTATGAAAATGTTGTTCAGTATTGATGTCAGAGAGGAAGAGCAGGCCTGAGGTTTACAGTGAGGCAGGGGGAGGAGATAGAGCAAGCAAGAAAGAAGGAAAGAACAATGAGGTTGTTGCAAGTGAGTTTTTCATTGCATCTCTGCACACACGTACTTGTGATAATAAATTTGACTCAGCTCAATCTTTCAAAAATAAAGGGAAGAAAAGGAAGCGAGAAAGAGGAAAGGGAAAGAGAGACAGAAAAAGAGAAAGAAAATGAAAGAGTGACTGAGAAAAGAGAGCAGATGGAGAAATTGAAAGAGAAATAAGTGAAAGAAAAAGGAAATGAACACCAGCAGAATAGGATGCTGCTCTGAGGAGGGCCTCTTGCTGCCCTGGGAATGCACATTCTCCATTGTTTCCAAATAAAAATAATAATGCCTGGATAGAAGGAGTGTACTCTAACCCAGGAACACACATAAATACCAAGTACATTTATTATTGAAGTATGTATACGGAATATAAGCTTGAGATTCATCCCCTTACAGGCAGTCACAAAACAACAGAACTCGTTTTAAAAAATTGACTGTCGAACACCCAATGTGCAGGAGAAAAACAAACCGCGTAAACCATAAAAGAAAGCAAGTAACAACTGGAACTGAAGTTCATGAAAGTGAGTCCACAGCCACGAAACCAGTCACAGCCGGTCCAGGAGCCTGTTGCAGCCCACAGCCTCAGTTCATCGCAGAGACGAGTCAGCCTCGTGGAACAGGGAGCTGAAAAGTAAAGCAGAGTGAGAGGTGACTCAGGCTGAATGGTTACAGAATTGCTCAAATACTGGCAAAAATATGTTTCAAACTTTGCAGTGATCTTGAGTTATCACCAAGCACAGAACCAAGCTCTTTTGCCCAGAGTCTGCCCTAACCAAAAAGTGCCCATTTATACTGATCCTACACTGATTCCATTTTGTTCTCCTCATATTTCCATCAAGTCTCTCCAGATTCTATTGCTCACCTACAGGGCCAATTTACAGTGGTCAATTAATCAAAGTCAAGTAAATTTACTATCAAAGTACATCTATTCATTTTCTTGCAGGTATTTACAGGAAAATAAAGGAATACAACAGAATTTATGAAAAACTATATATAGACAAGGCTGACAAACAACCAATGTGCAAAAGGAGACAAATCGTGCAAATAAAAGAATGAATAATACTGAGAACGTGAGCTGTAGAGTCCTTGAAGGCGAGTCTCCATGTTGTGGAATCAGTTCAGGGTTGGTGCTTAGTGAAGTTATCTACACTAGTTCAAGAGCCTGATGGTCATAGGGTAATAATTTCCTGAAGCAGATGGTAAGGAATCTAAGGTTCCTCCTGCCTGACGGTAATTTGCACTACTAACTTGCACATCCCTGGGATGTGAACAGCTCAAGGAAGCCCACGTGATCAATGGGGAATTTACAAACTCCACTCAGCTGAGGCCAGAGGTCAGTATTGAACCTGGGCCAATGGAGCTGTGCAGCAACAGTTCTGCCAATTGTGCTACTGTGCTGGAAATGCAGAATTAATATTCTACAGATCTTCAGTGATGTTGTTCAGCGGTGAGGAAAGGAAAGAGAAGCAAAGCAGAAAGATACTGTTTAATATGTAACTGACAGAGGCACAGATGACAAAATTAATGCAAACTTTATTTTATTTTTTTGTTTATTTGCTCAATCAGAACCAACGTCTCAGTTTTAACAAAATGGTAACTGCCGCCAGTCGAGTTAATAATTTGAAGTCTCAGTTAATTAATGATAAATTTCCAATACTGTTGTTTAGCACAGAAAATTAATGTACCCTAGCAAATTACACGTACTCCCAACCATTGTTTCCAGCATGCCAAAGTACAAACTTCTGCCTTTTTTAATGATAACTTGCCTTTCTATTGAGTGTTAATATCCATGAATTTTTCACAAGAGCAGTAGCAAACAGCGTTGAGCCATGAAAGGATCTTAAAACAGGAAAGGGGGAAACATCAGAATTTGGAAGGTGACTGAAAACACAACTATCAAGTACAGATTGATTAAATTCAAGGGTATACAAGATACACATACAGTTTTAGGGTTACAGTAAGGAAGGTATTTGTAACCTGGGTGATAAAATTGATATGTCCTTGGACTGGGAACCAATGCTGAGTGGTAGGTGAACAGAACAGTGCAAAAACTAGGATGCCTGGAACTGGTTCAGCACAAGTTTAAGCTGTGTGGAAGATGGGAACTCAGATGTGTATTTTGAGGCCTGGAGGTTTCCAACAGCGGAGAGACACAGCTGCAGTTGATCACTGCCACAGAGATAGTTGTTGTTGGCACTGGTGATGGAGAGAAGGTGTATTTAATCACAGGATCAAAGGTCAAATATAGAACCAATGTAACAATTAAGCTGGCCCGTTTTCAGGTTTTATTATAGACCAAATGCTTTTCCCAGTATTTCATTAGAGTGAATTTCTGCTCATCCAGTTCTGGGAGCCATGTGAACAGCTGGACAAATCAGAGACTGCAATGGTTTGAGAGCAGGCATGATGAGTGTTTATATACCCATTTTCCTGGAACCTCCTCCTAGCAAAGCAAAAATGGAAACTCGTTCGTACCACTGGAACCGAACTTCTGAGGTCGAGAGAGTGGAACTGCTATGGTGCAACGGCTTTTCCACTTATAAAACAGGTCTCCTGTCATTGTTGGATATGACCGTACACTTGTAAAGGATGACGTATGAGTTACAGCAGCAAGTTGTTTGGTTGTAACATGTTTATTCTGCATGTACTCCAGCAACAGCACGAGCTCCCCTGCTATTGGTTCTCAAATGGAGGAGCACCGACTGCCAGGCAACTCAGTATATCCATATTCCTGTAATATTCATTCTCACACTTGAGAACACTGTTGTATCCACACCCTGTTAAACTACCAACACCGCAGTCTGGCTGAGGCCACCCAGAATCACTTCAACTACCTTAAAGGGTTTGTGCCAGATTTCCTCACATTACAAAAGCATGACTTTTGTGGATCCATACACAACAATAAACACCCTTAAATAAAACAGTCTTGACAAAAGCTCTCTGCAGTAATCAGACATCATTATCACTGAAGAACACAGGCTGCCAGTTTCACTGCAGGCGGCCATTTAAGAGCTTTGGAAACAGACAAGCAATCACTTCTACTTACATCTGCGCAACAATTTAACTATGTAATAGCCACTAATACTTCAAGCCCATTGAAATCACCCATGGAGCATGGGACATTCTGATTCTGTACAATTATTGCTAGGTAGACAAAGGTGGTAGATAGATGTTCATGTTAATTGGCCTTCATCAGCATCATTCATCGTGCAGGTACGGTTACTGTATTGGGCAATTTTGTTTATTTTCTTACTTATGGACTTGAGCCATCCGTAAAACTGGAACTTGCTCGGAACACTACGGAGGCCTGTAGACCATTAAAATTGTAAGTTCTAGTATACTCGTACTTGTTTATCTTTTTGCCTCACTGCTCTAAGGTGATGCATCACTAGATGCAGATGTAAGTTTGTTGGATCATGATGAATGGAAATCTGCAAATTCACCAAAACTGTCCCTTTCTTGCTTTTTCACTTATTTCCACATTACCTTGTGACTCATGTCAAGATCTTAACCCTTTGCTTAAAAATAGCAGAAAATCTCTATGATAATACTTTAAGTGTTTTATTTGATCTGGTTATCAAATTTTTAAAAATTTAATCATTTTTATTTTTATTATTTAATTTATTTTAAGAGTTTTTAAAAAAAATGCTTCTGAATGCAAGGCTCCCATCCAGTATTTTGATTATCTTGACAGCCTGCAAAGCTGGTGGCATAGCACAGCATTTGTAGTTGAAGCATCCGAAGCAGGCTATCAGCTTTGTCAAATTGGTTGGAATAGCCTGCATCCAAAACTACTTGGAACTTGTCCTCAGTTGGGTGGAGTATTTTTAAGATCTGTCTTACAACTGAGATGGAGCACATCCAAGGAAACAAAAGCAGATTTCTTTCCAGAACCATAATTATGCTTCTTCAGTCATCAAAATCCACATTCCAGGTTCTCTTCCAATCTCTTCTCTATCTCTCCGGTCATGAAACTATCATATAGGCATCCTATAAGACCTTTGTTTAAACTGTACATTGTCTTCTGGAATAAGCCTGTAGCTGAAGCCATCCCAAATTTTAGTTTGTTGTATTGGAAGAGTTCAAGGTGAGTGCTGGGACATACAAAGACGTAAATTCAGAGCAGGAGCTGACCAACAAGGCCCTCAAGCCTGCTTCACCATTCTATAAAATCACCATCGATCTGACTGTAACCTCAGCTCCATATTATCATCTGCCCATAGTAACCTTTCACGCAAATTCTCAGCTTAAAGATGCTGAGAGATTTTCCTACCAATCTGAAGTATTCCAAACACTCACATCCTTCTGTGAGATAAAAGATTCCTTTTGGCTGTTTTAAATGGGTGAACCCTTTTTAAACATTGATGCCCTCTAGATTGTCTTACAAGAGGAAATAGTTATCACATCAAGATCCCTCAGGATCTAACAAGTTTAAATCAAGTCCTCTCATATTCTTCTAAACTTCAGTGAATACAAGTCTAGCCTGAGTCACTTCTCACAATGAGGCAATTTGTCCAAGTATTAGACTAATGAAACTCTTCCCTTCAATTAATGTACATTCTTCTTTAAATATGAAGACTAAGCAGGACATAATATCATTAAGCCATTGAGCATGCGTGGGCGGGGCAACATCTCTCCATCTAAGGAGGATTAAACGTCTAGCCAGGAGAGAAGCAAAAGATAATATTCAACACTTAGTCGAACTCAAACGTATATCTGTCTCACCCAAAAAAACCAAACAAAGCAATTAAAGGGTTAGGTTCTAAGTGGTGATTCAGAATATAGGATAAAGTTATGAAGACATCTTTCCAAAATTTCTCTAAGCTAGGACAGGACCAGTACATATGAATAAGAGAGGCCTCGCCCCTTTTGCATTTATCACAAAGAGGACTAATATTAGGGTAAAATCGAGATAATTTAGATTTAGACATATGGGCTCTATGAACAATCTTAAACTGTAAAAGGCAATGGCAAGCACAAAGAGAGGTTGAATTAACCGCTTCATTATTCAGTTCTTAATTCGGATATAAAGTTCCATAAGGTCTGGGGACCTTTTATTGAGTACTTTCATAACCTTCCTCTTAATTAAGGTTTTTTTTTTCGGTCCCTTGCTTTCAGCTTTTTTTTGGTAGTAGGCATTATTATCTTCTGTTTTCAAGTGTATTTACAGTTTTGGGGGTTTGAATGTCCTGATTTATATTCTCTATATTTTGTTGTGGTTGGTCTGGAGTTTTTTTTTGTTGTGGGGCTTGGGGAGGATACTAACTTTACATGACTTCAATTTGGGTGTTTCTCAATTATCTTTTTTGTATTATATTATTATTGTATGTTTATTTTTGCACTGTATTAATTTTCTTCATTTTGGTTTGGGGTTTTTTCCTATCTGTAGTGATGTAGAAAATGCATAAAAAAACCAATAAAAAAAATATGAAGACTAATGATGCACTTCTGATGTGATTTCATCAATATCCCATCTAACCAAAAATTACCTCCCTGACATTATGTTCAAATCCAATAACTTTCCTATTTATTTTCTGCACCTGCGAGTATGAGCCACGCACTTGCTTTCTCTCTGCATTGTATTCTTGGTTGCACGTTTATTATGCTTATTGTGGTAACTAGTCACATGAGTGGGGGCATGATAAAAGCAAAGGGAATAAGTTAAGTATTTGTGCTTTGTTCTGGGCATTTGGGAGCTGGAGACTGACAGACGTCATATCTTTTGTTGACCGTTTAAGTTCACTTAGTTACACTTAATTACATTTTAGTTTCTAGAATGTTTGTTTTGCTAGTTGCTGATAAAGGATCAAATATAGCTCTTTGACTTTAGGAACATTGTTTTTGGAGTGACTGGAGGGCACATCATACAATGATATCAATCCATGGGGGTCACCAGCAGCAGCAATTGATTTGTTAGAATTGGCCACTACACTGCATAGTAGCCTTTTGTGAATCATGTACTAGGACACCCAGATCCCTCTACATCTCTGAGCTCTGTACTTACAGACTATCCTTTTCTACATTTCTTTCTGATGGACTGGATTACTGCATATTCCCACAATATATTCCTTTTGCCAGATTTATGTGAACTACGTATATATATCTTGCCCTGTTACAACCTTATGTTCGCTATCATTTTGCTTTCCTACCCACGTTCATGTAGCAACCTAGGTGTTTTTGTCTATGGAGGAATGGGAAAAATCTAAAGTCAATTTCGACTCAAAAACTCCTGCAAGTAGGGATTTATTATAGGGAAAAGTACTCTAGATTTTAACTTCTGGCAGTTGTTCAGGGTTGACAGATAGATTGTCTTATGATCAGTTCCAGAGTAAATGCTCATGAGATTTTTGAAAACAGATCTTTATGTTATAATTACTGTTGATTTATTTCCTTCATTTGTCATCAGACTGATTGGGAAAACAGTTTGTGACAACAGAAAACATGCTGGAAACAATCTTAACAACCAGATTGTCTCCAACCACTAAATGCATCATTATCATGTCAATACCTCAGAAAATATCTTGTTTATATAAAACAGAATGGTTTCCATACGTCTATGTCTGAATCTGGCAGCGGTCGATACTTCTAAACTGATCAAGAAGAATAAGTGGATGTAAAAACCAATAGCTGTTTCACACTAATATAGAGGAAGTGAAGATAATACACTGCGGGGAACACAAATACAAATGTAACTGCTGGGTTACTTCTACCAATAAACACAGAATGCATTCAGTTTATCTTGTGAAAGAGATATTTAAGGTTAGAGAAGGGTTTTTATATGGTGAATGTATTGCAGTGTTCAGTGCCTGCCAGCAAGACCAGAAACAGTGTTCATAAATATAAGGCCATCTAACAGCAAACTCAGGAGATGCTCCATCCAGTGCTATTAGAATGTGGAACTTGTTGTCAAGGGAGTAATTAGGGAAAACAGCATGAATGATCCATCAGAGATGGAATCCAAGCTCATGTGAGTGACAAACTGAAGTCATCAAAATGCTGTTCAGGTTATAGAGAAATTGAATATGCCACAAACTCAGTACAGAATATTGAGATCCTGTTTAGATGAGGGGCAATAATCTATTGTGTGGTGGATCACAGAAGCAGCCTGGCCATGTGGTAAGGAGAGGAGATTTCCTGAACATTCCAATAAATATTTTATTGACGTATCCCTCGTTTGACTCCTCTCCCAACCTCACTTTTGTGAGAATCTCAAGGGGACTAATATCCTTCCTGGAAGGTCAGCCGAGCCAATGGAGTCCGATTCACAGCTGTGGCTGGGAATGGTGAAGCCATCGGCCCAGAGCAATGGCTTGTGGGTCAAGCAAGGAGAGTTTGTATTGTCAGGACTACATGAGATTCAGAAATTGTGTGCTGAATCTGGTACCAACAAATGGGGACTGACGTCTTAAGCTGTTGGGGTAATTTCTGACTGGGCTTCAAGTTTCCAGATGGACAGCAGAAGAATGCAAAAAGTTTTTTTTAAACGAAAATGGAGCTGAATTGGGCTGTGCCCAGTACATCGAGTAACTTTGCAATTTGCCTATTGCCACAATAGGTCAACAGCAGATGCAATATCAATGGCTCTTTACACGGCTTTAGACCACCTGAAAAACACAAACACCTACGTCAGGATGCTGTTCATCGATTATAGCTCAGTATTTAATACCATCATTTCCACAATTCTGAACCTGGGCCTCTGTACCTCACTCTGCAATTAGATCCTCGACCTCCTAACCGGAAGACCACAATTTGTGCAGATTGGTGATAACATATCCTCCTCACTGGCGATCAATACTGGTGCACCTCAGGGGTGTGTGTGCTTAGCCCACTGCTCTACTTTCTATATACACATGACTGTATGGCTAGGTACAGCTCAAATACCATCTATAAATTTACTAATGATACAACCATTGTTGGTAGAGTCTCAGGTGGTGACAAGAGGGCGTACAGGAGTGAGATGTGCCAACTAGTGGAGTGGGGTCACAGCAACAACCTGGCACTCAACATCAGGAAGACGAAAGAGCTGATTGTGGACTTCAGGAAGGGTGAGACAAAAGAACACATACCAATCCTCATAGAGGGATTAGAAATGGAGAAAGTGAGCAGTTTCAAGTTCCTGGGTGTCAAGATATCTGAGGATCTAACCTGGTCCCAACGTATATAAGCATTTATAAAGAAGGCAAGACAGCATTACTTTATTAGGAATTTGAAGAGATTTGGTATGTCAACAAATACACTCAAAAGCATCTGTAGATGTACCATGGAGAGCATTCCGACAGGCTACTTCACTGTCTGGTATGGGGGGTGGGAGAGGAGCTACTGCACAAGACTGAAAGAAGCTGCAGAGGGCTGTAAATTTAGTCAGCTCCATCTTGAGTACAAGCCTACAACATACCCAGGACATTTTCAGGGAGCGGTGTCTCAGAAAGGCAGCATCCATTATTAAGGACCTCCAGCACCCAGGGCATGACCTTTTCTCACTGTTACCATCAGGTAGGAGGTACAGAAGCCTGAAGGCACACACTCAGCAATTCAGGAACAATTTCTTCCCCTCTGCCATCCAATTCCTAAATGGACATTGAACCCTTGGATACTATCTCACTTTTATATATTATTCCTGATTTTTTGCACATTTTTAATCTATTCAATATACATATACTGTAATTGATATATTTTTTTAAAAAATTCTATATGATGTATTGCATTGAACTGCTGCTGCTAAGTTAACACATTTCACGACACATGCCGGTGATATAAACCTGATTCTTATTCTGAATAAGCAGTAAGCAGGAAACTGGTGACAAAACCTTTTGATAAACAGATACTGGCACTAATAGATTCAAATGAATAAATTTACAACCACATATGTTAGTTTCAGTTAATTCACCAAATCTTCAATCTTCTGCTCTTTATTTGCTACTTCTTCATTTATAGAAACAGCAAGAATGCACCCGAGAAAAGACATGTGCTCATAATTGGATTAGGTATTTGGAGATGAAGATCTTGCAGGTAAAGTTACAGAGGTGTAGGGACTAATCAAGTAGCTCTTAAAAAGACTGGCACAAGTACACCATTTGCCATCTCTGGTGTGCACTCTTTGATCTATCTGCCGGAACCAACATTCACCCAAAGATGCTGGGATTAGAGATACTAGAGAGCAGAGCAATTGAGGCAGGGAGGGGAAGAAAGAAGAGGGAAGGCTGGAAGAAGGAGGTAAGGGAAAAGAGTGCAGAGAGGGGAATGGAGTAGAAGAGTCAGATTCAAGGGGTGGGGTGAGTAAGAAGGGAAGAGATGAGGAAAAGGGGAAGGGTGGGGTGAGGGTTCTGAGGGGGAATTTAGTGATGAGAACACGAGCATTGTAAAGGTTACTTAGACTACATGGATAGCAATATAGGCCTTAAATGGGCAATGGGAATCTCGGGCAGCGTGGAGTAGCTGGGCTTAAGAATCTGCTTCTCTGGTGTCTGATTCTATGATTCATAACTCATACTCAAGTGTGAGCCCAACATGATAGCCTGTTTCTCCTGATTCAGACAATGGGGTTGAGAACTGAAGGGTGGGAGCAGGGAAGTTTCATGGGGTTAGGCAACCAGTCACATGGGATTTCCCTAGAAACGCAGCAAAGGCTGCAAAACTGTGGTCTCATGGAATGTCTAAATGAATACAAAAGGTTTAATCCTGTGGCTGGATCCAAAGTTGGGATGGGAAGAGCGAACAGGAATGAACACTTCAAAGATTCAAAGTACATTTATTATCAAAGTAGGTTTGCAGTATACAACCCTGAGATTCATCTTCCCGACTGACAACAAAGAAACCATGGAATCCATTCAAAGAGAAACATCCAATTCTACACACACACACACACACACACACACACACACACACACACACACACACACACACACACACACACACACACACACACACACACACACACACACACACACACACACACACAACAAATCACAACAAAAAGAAATGAGCAAAAAAATACAAATTGAGCATATTCAACTCTGCTCAGTGTTCATTATCTGCAGGTCGCCCCTATTCAAAATCACCCAAAATAGCAACAAAAAAAGGAGCAATCAGAAACTCATTGTAACATGGACTAGTGTCCACAAACCGCGTTGATTAAACCTTACCCAAGACCCAGGGCTCTGGCATCATCCTCCACTCAAGAGTCAGAATTTTCCTTATTTGTTTTTGGGTTCTGTGCATCACTTGTGAGGCCAGCATTTATTGCTCATCACTGATTGCCTTAAGAAGTTGGTGGTAAGTCACCTTCTCAAACATCCACAGTCCTTCTGGTGAAGGTGTTCCGATACTCCAGATGGTGGGAGAGTTGCAGGATTAAAGAAAAGGCAACACACACAAAATGCTGGTGGAACACAACAGGTCAGTCAACACCTATGGAAGTGAATCAACAGTCAACGTTTCAGACTAAGACCCTTCATCAGGGCTGGAAAGGAAAGGGGAAGATGCCAGAATAAGAAGGTGGGGGGAAGGGGAATGAGTGCAAGCTAGAAAGTCAGGTGGGTGGGGGAGACAAGGGTAAACCAATATATTTCCAAGGGTACAGCCATTCCCATGTACTTGCTGCCCTTGTCTTATGTGACGGTGAGGCTGCAGGTCTAAGAGGTGCTGCTGGAATGGCCTGAGTGAGTAAACATGGTGAACTTTGTAAACAGTGCACACTGCAACCTTGGTGCTCTGATTGGTGAAAGGAGGAAATGAACCCTTGAATGTTTAGGATGGTAGATGTGTGCCAATCAAACAAACTGCTAATCAAGGATGGCATACAGCTTCTTCACAGCTGTTGCAACTGCAGTCATCCAGGTACAGGCTCACCTCACTCCTACCAAGGGCCTTGTAGATGGCGGAGAGGATTTGGGTGGAAGGAGGCGAGTCACATAACATGTGATACCAAATCTCTGGCTTGCTCTTGTAGTCACGGTATTCTCACGGTTGACAAAGGAGGGCCTGGTCAATGGTAATCCTCAGAATTTCGGTGGCATGGTACTCGGAATTGTTAATGTCATGGATAGGTGGTTAGACTCTCTTGCTGGAGATGTCATGACACTTTTGTGTATCCGGTGTAAAGTGTAAGGACGACTGGAAAAGAGAGGTGGTCCAGGAATCAAAGTGGATTGATGACAAGCCGCAGCTAAATTGACACCTCTTAAGTAGGTTTGAGGGATGAAGGGGTTAGAGCTGGTAAAGTTTAGCAAAGATATGCTGGTAATATCTGCATAACATTTCTATTTGTAAATTATTTGCATTTGTAATAACTACATTACAGAACATCAAACAAGAGCTAACCTTCTATGTTACTCATTAGGTAATGTGTAGCCAAGGTGCATATTTTTGTACACACTGTCCTTGGTCCTTAAACACAGAAGAGATAAGCTCCTATCAACAAATACGTTCTTGAAAGCAGAACAGGTCATTTTAATTGTTCACACTTTAGTGTAAAACAAGATTCTGTGTGTTGTTTTATTTCTCTCTTGTTAGTGCTAAGTTACTTTCATACTGTACACCAGTTTTGAATCTGAAGGAAGTAGGATTTTCAGGGCTTTAATGAAGAAGACCAAGTATGCAAGGGTGAAAAGACAGCCTCTGTGGAAAACCTCTGCTTCTGCACTAATTTCTTAGAAGTAGAATATCTAAGCAAGCTGTGATGTGCCCATGAAAAGACAAGAGACTGGAATGTGGAGCGACTAACAACCTGCTGGAGCAGCCTCTGTGGGGGAAAGAAACTGTCAATGCGTCAGGTTGAAATCCTGCATCAGGACCTAGAGCAGAGAGAAGAGAGGGGATGGCAAAATACTTATCGAGTTTGTCCATCATTTCTTTGTACCCCATTACTTTAAGATTAGATTAAGAGAAGATCAGCTTTATTTGTTACATCAATATTGAAACATCAAAACATACAGTGAAATGTGTCATTTGCATCAAAGAACGTGTTGTGCTGGGGGCAGCCTGCAAGTGTTGCCATGCTTCCGGCACCAACAAAGCAGATCCACAACTTACTAACCCTAACTCATACGTCTTTGGAGTGCGGGTGAAAGCCTGGAGTGTCCAGAGGGAACCCACACAAGCACAGGGAAAATATGCATTCTCCTTACAGACAGTGGTGGGAATTGAACCCCAATATTCCAATCGCTGGCATGTAAAGTGTTACACCAGTGCTTAGCGTGCTGCTCCTGCCTCTCCAATGTAATTTTCCAGTCATCCAATGTACAGTCTTGCCTCTCTTTTATGCCTTATATATCTGAAAACAAAATTGGTGTCCTCTTTTATATTATTGGCTAGCTTATCTTCATATCTCATCCTTTCTCTCCTGATTGCTTTTTAGATGTCTTCTGTTGGTTTATATAAGCTTCCCACCCATTTTTGCTGTATTGTATGTTCTCTCTTTTGTTTGTATGCTGTCTTTGACTTCCCTTGTCAGGCACAGTTGTCTATTCCTCCCTTTAGAATGTTTCTCCTTTGGGGTGATCCACTCCTGTGTCTTCTGAATTACTCCTAGAACTGCAGACGTTGCTGCTCTAGCATCATCCCTTCTAATGTCCCCTTCCAGCTCCTCTCTTGTGCTTCATTAGTTACTTTGACTCAGTAATTCATCAGTGTTGCCTGATCTGAGATATTCCTTTAGTTCCACTCACCCCCACCACCTTCCCATCTCCACCCCCCACTATTTTCTCTTCTAACTTGTTTGTCTCTTTCAAAGGGACGTGAACCTGAAGAGTTAACTGTTTCTTTTATTCCCCACAGAGGCACAAGTGGCTGCATGAACTGCTGAGTGTTTCTAGAGCAAACTGTGCGTTTTCAGTTTGCATAGGAGATCTAGAGTTGATACAGAGATGAAAAATAACTTTTAATGAGAACACAGAACAGTACAGCACAGTACCAGCCGTTCATCCCATGATGTTGTGCCCATCTTTTAACCTGCTCCAAGATCATTCTAACAACTCTTTCCCACATGAAGTTTCAGGTATAGTTAATATATTAAAGAAGTTGAATTAAACTCCCCTACTTGGAGTAAGACCATAAGACATAGGAGCAGAATTAGGTCATTCAGCCCACCGAGTATGCTCCGCTATTCCATCATGTCTGATCCCAGATCCCAGTATTGATTGAAATTCTGGTTGCCACATTACTGGAAGGATGTGGAGGCTTTGGAAAGAATGTGGAAGAGTTTTACTAGAAGGCTGCTAGGATTAGAAGGTATGACTATTGAAGAGGTTGAACAAACACAGATTGTTTTCTCTGGACTGTTGAAGGCTGAGAGGAGACCTGATTATGACCCTTCAATTAGGAGAGGCATAGATGGTGTAGAAAGTCAGAATCTTTTTCCCAGTGTAGAAATGTCAACATCTCGAGGAAGATGAGGGGGAAGTTTAAAGGAGATTTCTGGGGTGCTGCTACTTAGTGCAGAGGCTGAAGAGAGTTAGACTACGCACATCAATTCTCACAACGTTCTATAGGTGCGCAGTGGAGAGCATCCTAACATGCTGCATCACTGGTTGGCATGGGAACTCCATTGCAGCAGACAGAGCGGCTCTACAATGGGTGGTCAAAGCTGTCCAAAGCATCACCAACACCAGCCGACCCACCATCAAGGACAGCAATATCATGAGAGATCCCACCCACCCCGCTCATGGACTGCTTGCCCTAATCCCATCAGGGAGGAGGTTACATAGCATCCAGGCCAGGACCACCAGGCTTAAAAACAGTTACTTTCCCCAAGCAGTAAGGCCTATCAACGTCCCCACCCCCCCCCCCCAATCCACACACCCCATCACTGTTACTTTATCATTTCCTATCACAATCACCTTATGTACAAACACTCCTGTATCCAACATCAAGTTATGTACAAGTAATCAATCTGTGTATATAAGCTATCATATGTATTTATAGTTACTGTTTTTTAATTGTGTTCTTTTTCTTAGTGTGTTTTTATATGCTGCATTGGATCTAAAATAATTATTTTGCTCTCCTTTGCAGTTGTGTAATAGAAATTGCTTTAAACGATCTTGAATCTAATTTTTTTTTCCACATAGAACGGTGGGTGAGGAAATGGACTGCCAGTTTTAGTCTTGGAAGCAGATACAATACTGATATTTAAGAGACACATCAATAGAAAATCACTACCCACCCCCAGCAGCAGTGGTGAAAAGCTTTCCAAAATGCTTCCTTAGGTGCACTGATGTACAACGTGATCTTGGGGTGCAAATCCACAGCTCTCTGAAAATGGCAACACTGAGAGATTGGGTGTAAAGGAAGTGTATGGCATGCTTCCATTCATCGGTCAGGTTATTGAGTATACGTTAGAAAACAGTGTTGCACTTGGAGCACTGTGTCCCGTTTTGGTCACCACATCACAGGAAGCCGATGGAGAGTTTGGAGAGGATGCAGAAGAGGCTTATCAGGATATTGCCCTGATTGGGAGTATTAGTAAGAAGAAGAGGATGGACAAACTTGGATTGTTTTCTCTGAAGCACTGGAGATGGAGGGGTGACCTGATCGATGTATTTAAATAATGGAGAGACATATTTCGGGTAGATAGACTGACTTACTTCTGGTAAGATGGTGGCGCGTTTGGTCGCAGTGGCTACTACAGGGTCAACAAAGGCACTACTGTCGTATTTAAACATACTTTTAATGATTGCAAGATCCTGTTCTACATTAAGAACTTAAAGTGCTGCAGGTCTACACCATCAGTGAGTTGCTCGCTGACGGAGAAAATGAAGGAGCTCCACAACGTGCTGCTGGCTGAGTCGAAGGAGGCTTACAGTCTACTAGCGAGTGACCATCTTGGTTGCTATTCATGTGACCACAAGACCCTTTGGACATTGTTAACGTGACATGTCACAAGTTTGATTCACTGATTTGTTGGCAGTGAGCAGGGGCAGACGGCAGGGGAGCTGTGTGGCCTGGGTCACAGCAAGGACTCGACCTCAAGCCATAGTATCACCTGTTTACAATTTTACAGCTGCAGGGAGAGAGGTGTTGGAGCTGGTGCGCTCCACTGGGGGGGTGGTATCCAGGCTGGCATCACTGCTGCCCCTCCCCCCCAGTATTCACTTGGCAGAAGACATTGTGGTCGACTGAAAATTTGAATGGACCCAGGTCTATATCCTATATGAGCCTGCTATATAGGACTGAGCCTCAAGCCGGTGTTGCCTGTTTACAGCTGTCAGGGGAGAGGCGTCAGAGCTGGTGTGCTCCACCGGGGCGGCGTGGCGCAGCATCGGAGCTGGAGTTGGGGTTGCCATCCCCACCCCCCACCCCCAGAGTTCACTCGGCAGAAGACAAGCTCTATTGTGGTCGACTGAAGATTTCGATGGAATGTGTGAGTGTGCGTGAGAGTGTGTGTGAGTGTGTGTGTGAGAGTGTGTGTGAGAGTTGTGTGTGAGTGTGTGTGCGTGAGTGCATGTGTGAGAGTGTGTGTGAGTGTGTGTGAGAGTGTGTGTGAGTTGTGTGTGAGTGTGTGTGCGTGAGTGCATGTGTGAGAGTGTGTGTGAGAGTTGTGTGTGAGTGCATGTGTGAGAGTGTGTGTGAGTGTGGGTATGTGAGAGTCTGTGTGTGTGAGTGTGTGTGAGAGAGTGTGTGTGAGAGAGTGTGTGTGAGAGTGAGTGTGTGTGTATGAGTGTGAATGTGTGTGAGTGTGTGTGTGTATATGTGTGTGTGTGAGTGAATATATGTGTGTGAGAGTGTGAGTGTTGCAGCATTCAGGCTGGAGTTGGTGCTTCCCACCCCCCACCCAGCCACCATCATACATTTTTGCACGGCAGAGGACAAACTATTGTGGTCATCTCCAGATTTCTGCTGGGTTGGATGGCTTGAGTTCAGACTCTTTTATAGCATGGCTGTATCTTTCTATCTTATATATGCTATATATGCATTGAGACTGGTGGTATTGTGTTTTACACCCTGGCCCCAGAGTAACGCTGTCTCATTTGGCTGTCTTATTCACAAGTACTCATGTGTGGTTGAATGACAATTAAACTTGAATTGAATTGAATAGTCAGAGCCTTTCTCCCAGGGGAGAAATGTCAAATATTAGAGGACATGCACTTAAGGTGAGGGGAGAAACTTTAAAGGTGATGCATGAGGTATGTTTATTGACACAAAGAGTGTTAGGTGCATGGAATATGAAGTGCTGGAAGCAGGTACATCCCATCATAGAACATGAAACATAGACGGACTCTTGAATAGGTAAGGCACAGAGGGATATGGACCATGCACAGGTCAGCACAGACATTGTGGGCTGAAGGGTCTGTTCTTACGCTATACAGTTCTATGTTCTAAGAGGAAATTAGACATCAATCCAGTGGATGTGATCTAAATAATTTTAAGTTCAGGGCTTGTGGTTTCACCTGTACAGGTGATGGTTTAATGAACTATTCAGCCCAGTTGGTGCACTGCCACACTATAAAAGAGAGACTCATCACTGGAACTGCTCCTCTGGCTCCCACAGGTTGGTAGGAGAAGTACCAGTTACACCTAGACCGGTCCAGTGCAGAATTAAAAGTAAAGAGGGCCTCCCATTAGCCCCAAACCGCCATCAAAAGGGTCTCAGAGCAGAATATGAGAACACTCACTGCAGTTGCTCTATGTGCAAGTGAGGAAGCAGTCCCTGTTCACATTCCCTGTTAACCTCCTCTGTTCCACAGGAAATAGATTCAGCCTCTCTTGTCCTTTCTCACACCTGAAACTCTCCTTCCTAGGCAACATCCTGCTGAGTCTCCTCTGCACTTTCTCCAGTGCCATCAGTGTGGTGATCGGAACTGTGCACTGTATTCCAACTGAGGTTTGGCCATTGTCTTATAAAATTGGAGTACAACCTCCTTGCTCTTGCATTCAGTACACCAACTAATGGAGGCCAGTATCAATATTGACTTCTGTAGTATGTAATCTATTTGCATTCACCTTCAAAGATCTTTGGATTTATACACCAAATTCCCTTTGTTCCTTAATATCCCTGGGACCTTGTAATTCATGATGCATGTCTTATTCTCATTAGCGCTCCCAAAATTTTCATTACCATTATCTGTTTTGCTACCTTACTTTATCACCTTGTATTTTCCTTCATATACACTAGAACCCTCCTCTCAACTATTTGGTTCACAACTTTTTCTTCAGTTTTAGTTGACCTGGAAACTGGTCACAATTCAATTCAAGTGAGGCTAATTCTAACAGTCCTACAAATGTGATGATAAAGACCAGGGCTATTTTGTTTTGGTCCATATTGGGATGAATGGTCAAGATACCTATCTATAACATTCTTCACTGAATGATTGATAATTGGTTAATTAATGATTATATATATATACACACCGAGATACAGTGAAAAACTTTATTTTGCATGCCATCCATACACATGGTTTCACAACAGAAGTGCAGTGAAGTAGACAATAAGGTGCAAGAGCCAGGACAAAGTAAGCTGTGGGGTCAGGAGTTCATCTTTATTATTCAAGTGGTCCATTCAATAGTCCTACAACAGCAGGATAGAAGCTGTCCTTAAACCTGGTGGTGTGCTTTCTCAACCTTTTGTATCTTCTGACTGATAGAAAGGAGAAGAAGAGAATGTCCAGGGTGGGAGGAGACTTTATGTTAGCTACTTTTATGAGGCAGTGAGAAATGTAGACAGAGTCCATGAAGGGGGAGGCTGTTTTTTTATTGTGAAAGACTGAGCTGTCTCCACAACTCTGAAAATCCTTACAATCTTGGGCAGAACGGTTCATGTGATGCATCCATACATCTACAAAAATTGGTGAAAGTCATCAGAATCATGCCAAATCTCTTCAGCCTTCCAAGGAAGTAGAGTGACTGGTATGCTTTCATGACCAGGGTGTCTATGACATTGGACCAGGACTAGCTATTGGTGATGTTTACACCTATGAACAATCTATCTCTCTTCACAGAGCATTTGGACTTTTCAAGTGCCTGACTGGGAGAATAGGAACTTAGTGGGTCTTGAATCCACAACCCTCTGATTCTTAGGCTGTCCTATGGCCAACTATCAACAACACAGGAGAAATAAGTTTCCTTTTTAATTTTCATATAACTTTTCTATCTATTGTTCGCAAAATATCAGAAACGGGGAAGGAATAGAGATTGATTGACAGTCAAGAATAATCCAAAAGGAAAATGAATAACTAAATAGCAACTGGGTGGACAGTGAAGTTGTTCAATCGATACTACATGGAGATAGGTCCTTAGAAAACATCCCACCAGAATTAGCATTTCTAACCTACACTCCAGTCCTCTACATCCTATTGATTTTCTTTTACATCAAACAGAATTGGCATATTTAAAAAAGTCCCTCCTCCAGTGGAAACAGTTCTCCGTGGTGGTGAGGACACATCTGAACAGGAGGCAGACTAAGTTGGTGGGAGTAGGGGGGAATGAAATGATGAGGCTGATGGTGGAGGAAAGGAGTGGGTATGGATTTTGTTGAGGAACACAATAATAGTCAGATACAGTAGATTCCCTTTCTCTGAAGATCACTATCTATTATTATAAGGGGAAATCATTCAGCAAGTGGTGGAATGGCCTCCATGTATATCTTGAGGAAATATAGAAACTAGAATTTTTGGACTGAGGAAAGACAGTAACAGTGATGTTCACCAACCATCAGCTGCTGGAATAACTGTTTTCATTGAATTTTAGGTGGACAGGATTAATAGCACACAACTTGGAAATGTAGTGAACAGTGAGGGAGACGATGACAGATTTCACAAGAACATAGATAGGGTAGTGGAATACGAAAACACAGACGACAAGCTGAGGCAACAGTATATATTACCAAAGAGAGGGTAAGAACTGAGACTTGATGGCATAGATGTATTTATGTTAAAAGGTGATTAGGCAGGTTGAGAAAATGGTTAAATTACCACAGTAGTTCCTGAGCTTCATAAGTCCTGGGCACCTTGGTCAGCACAGATGAGTTGAGCCAAAGGACCTGTTTTTGTGCTGTACTAAATTATGATTCCATCATCCTAATAGTGAACAGAGCACAAGAGTTGTTTTGCCACAACTGAGATACTGAGTCCATTTCTGGGTATTGCAGACTGTGAAAGCCTTGGAGAGGAGGTAGAAAAGATTTAGTAGAATAGTTCTGGGGAAGAGGGATTCATGTCACAGGGAAAAGATGCTGGGATTACTCTCCTTAAAGCAGAGACTAAATAGTGAGGGAGTTCAGACAATAGACGGGGAAAAAGTGCCTCCATTAGTTTGAGGGCCATGTAAAATCAGAAGATCCAAAGGCAAAATGTGGAAATGCTTGCATCCAGAATGCTTTGCCTTTCAACGTGGAGGAGTCAACATTAAATAGATTAGCACTTGAAAGAAAAAGAATTACAGGGGTGGAGCTGGATGTATTATGCTTTTGGAGAGCCAACACTGATTCAAAGGCCCAAATCTCACAAGCCTGAGCTGATGTTATTCCCTGAATCTATTAATCTGTCTGATCCTACAAGCGTCAGAACTGCCCACTGCTGTCACATTAATAGTTTCACCATTACTAATACATGGAACATGATCATTTTACTAAAAAGTCATATCATACCTGAGTTCTGAAGACTTTAGATCAGGAATACATTTGTAGGCAGGACTCCAATATCCAAAGGTTGAAATAAAAATGTCTTATTTTTTCCTCCTCAAAGGGCTGATGCTCCAGTGCAGTACTGAGAGAGTGCAAAGCTGTAGGAAGAACAGGAATCCCCTAGGTTCCCCTGGAACTTGGTAAGCGTCATATTCTTGGATTTCCTGAAATAGATAGGAATAACTTCAGTTTTTCTTTGAGTCTGTTGACATCAAAGTATTGAAACTGCAAATTTCTTTGACCAGTTGGTCTATTATATCTTCCAGTAATATCTCATGTTCTGCAGAATTCACATCTGAGGTACTGAATAACTAAAGGCAGACTAATCACTAGAACACGATGTTTTACACACAAGCATTTTAAAGGAGCTGCCTGCACAGACATTGTGAGTCTTGTCAAAGAAGAAGACAGAATGCAGAGAGCAATAGGCCAGTTAAATTAATATCTGTTGTCAGAAATATGCTAGAATCAATAGTAAAAGAGGCAATAACTCATCATTTAGGAAAGAAAAAGCTTAGCAAACCTAGTTAACATGGTTTATTGAAAATTAAATCACGTTTGACAATTTTTCTCAATTTCTTTGAGAATGAGGGAGTGTTATTAATGAACCTGTAGATGTAGTGTATGTAAATTTTATTGTGAAAGGGTTGCAGTTAAGAAAACGGAAGTTTTGTTACAATTGTACAGGGCATTGGTGTGGCCATATTTGGAAAGAATGTACATAGATTTGATTCCCTTGCCTAAAGGAAGGGATATAGTCCAAAGGGTGTTCAACTCAATGACCTTTGTCTCATCAGGGAGAGCGAGGAGGTGATAGAAAGGAGTTACAGGCAGGTGGTCACACCGGGGCCACAGGAGACAGACAAGTGGGTCACAGTCAGGAGGGGGAAGGGGAAGAGTCAGGTACTAGAGAGTACCCCTGTGGCTGTACCCCTTTATCAATAAGAACTCCTGTTTGAGTACTGTTGGGGGGTGGGCAGCCTAACTGGGAGAAGCAACGGTGGCCATGCCTCTGGCACAGAGCCTGGCCCTGTAGCTCAGAAGGGTAGGGAAAGGAAGAGGAAGGCAGTAGTGATAGGGGAGTCTATGGTTAGGGGATCAGACAGGCAACTCTGTGGACGCAGGAAAGAAACTCGGATGGTAGTTTGCCTCCCAGGTGCCAGGGTCCGGGATGTTTCAGATCGCGAAAAAGATATCCTGCAGTGGGAGGGAGAACAGCCAGAGGTTGTGGTATATATTAGTACCAATGACATAGGTAGGGAAAGGGAAGAGGTCCTGAAAAAAGAATACAGGGCGTTAGGAAGTTGAGAAGCAGGACCGCAAAGTTAGTCACCTCGCAATTACTGCCTGTGCCACACGACAGTGAGAATAGGAATAGGATAAGGTGGAGGATAAATGCATGGCTGAGGGATTGGAGCAGAGGGCAGTGATTTCAGATTTCTGGATCATTGGGACTTCTTTTGGGGCAGGTGTGACCTATACAAAAAGGACAGGTTGCACTTGAATCCCAGGGGGACCAATATCCTGGCGGGGAGGTTTGCTAAGGCTACTGGGGAGAGTTTAAACTAGAATTGTTGTGGGGTGGGAACCGAACTAAAGAGACCGGGGAAGAGGCAGCTGGCTCACAAATAGAGAAAGCTAGGAGACAGTGTGTGAGGGAGGATAGGCAGGTGATAGAGAAGGGACACGCTCAGACCGAAGTTTTGAGATGTGTCTATTTTAAGGCAGGGAGTGTTGTGAACAAAGCGGATGAACTTAGAGTGTGGATTAGTACTTGGAGATAGCATGTGGTGGTCATTACAGAGACTTGGATGGCTCAGGGACAGGAATGGTTACTTCAAGTGCCAGGTTTTAGATGTTTCAGAAAGGACAGGGAGGGAGGCAAAAGAGGTGAGGGTATGAAAAGGTGGACACCATGGAGGGATTGTCTACGGAGTCTCTGTGGGTGGAGATTAGGAACAGGAAGAGGTTAATAACTTTACTGGCTGTTTTTTATAGGCTGCCCAATAGTAACAGGGATATTGAGGAGCAGATAGGGAAACGGATCCTGGAAATGAGTAACAATAACAAAGTTGTCATGATGGAAGACTTTAATTTCCCAAATATCGACTGACATCTCCCTAGAGCAAGGGGTTTAGATGGGGTGGAATTTGTTAGGTCTGTTCAGGAAGGTTTCTTGACACAATATGTACATAAACCTACAAGAGGAGAAGCTGTACTTGATTTGGTATTGGGAAATGAACCTGGTCAGGTGTCAGATCTCTCAGTGGGAGAGCATATTGGAGATAGTGATCATAATTCTATCTCCTTTACAACAGCATTCGAGAGGGATAGGAACAGACAAGTTAGAAAAGTGTTTAATTGGAGTAAGGGGAATTATGAGGCTATCAAGCAGGAAATTGGAAGTTTAAATTGGGAACAGATGTTCTCAGAGAAAAGTACGGAAGAAATGTGGCAAATGTTCAGGGGATATTTGTATGGACTTCTGCATAGGTACGTTCCAATGAGACAGGGAAGTTATGGTAGGGTACAGGAACCGTGGTGTACAAAGGCTGTAACAAATCTAGTCAAGAAGAAAAGAAAAGCTTACAAAAGGTTCAGAGAGCTAGGTAATGTTAGAGATCTAGAAGATTATAAGGCTAACAAGGAAGAAGCTTAAGAAGGAAATTAGGAGAGTCAGAAGGGGCCATGAGAATGCCTTGGCGGGCAGGATTAAGGAAAACCAAAGGCATTCTACAAGTATGTGAAGAGCAAGAGGATAAGACGTGAAAGAATAAGACCTATCAAGTGTGACAGTGGGTAAGTGTGTATGGGACCGGAAGAAATAGCAGAGCTACTTAGTGAATATTCACTATGGAAAAGGATTTTGGTGACAGTAGTGATAACTTACAGCAGACTGAAAAGCTTGAGCATGTAGATATTAAGAAAGAGAATGTGGTAAAGATTTTGGAAAGCATTAAGTTGAATAAGTTGCCGGGACCAGATGAGATGTACCCTAGACTACTGTGGGAGGCAAGGGAGGAGATTGCTGAGCCTCTCGCAATGATCTTTGCATCATCAGTGGGGAACGGGAGAGGTTCCAGAGGATTGGACGGTTGCGAATGTTGTTCCGTTATTCAAGAAAGGGAGTAGAGATAGCCCAGGAAATTATAGACCAGTGACTCTTAACTCAGTGGTTGGTAAGTTGATGGAGAAGATCCTGAGAGGCAGGATGTATGAACATTTGGAGAGGTATAATATGATTAGGAATAGTCAGCACGGCTTTGTCAAGGGCAGGTCATGCCTTACGAGCCTGATTGAATTTTTTGAGGATGTGACTAAACACATTGATGAAGGAAGTGCAGTAGATGTAGTGTATATGGATTTCAGCAAGGCATTTGATAAGGTACCCCATGCAAAGCTTATTGAGAAAGTAAGGAGGCATGGGATCCAATGGGACATTGCTTTGTGGATCCAGAACTGGCTTGCCCACAGAAAGCACAGGGTGGTTGTAGACGAGTCATATTCTGCATGGAGTTTGGTGACAAGTGGTGTGCCTCAGGGATCTGTTCTGGGACCCTTACTCTTCGTGATTTTTATAAATGACCTGGATGAGGAAGTGGAAGGATGGGTTAGTAAGTTTGCTGATGACACAAAGGTTGGAGGTGTTGTGGATAGTGTGGAGGGATGTCAAAGGTTACAGCAGGACCTTGATAGGATGCAAAACTGGGCTGAGAAGTAGCAGATGGAGTTCAACCCAGATAAGTGTGAAGTGGTTCATTTTGGTAGGTCAAATATGATGGCAGAATATAGTATTAATGGTAAGACTCTTGGCAGTGTGGAAGATCAGAGGGATCTTGGGGTCCCGAGTCCATAGGACGCTCAAAGCAGCAGCACAGGTTGACTCTGTGGTTAAGAAGGCATATGGTGTATTGGCCTTCATCAATCATGGAATTGAACTTAGGAGCTGACAATTAATGTTGCAGCTACATTGGACCCTGGTCAGACCCCACTTGGAGTACTGTGCTCAGTTCTGGTCGTCTCACTACAGGAAGAATGTGGAAGCCATAGAAAGGATGCAGAAGAGATTTACAAGGATGTTACCTGGATTGGGGAGCATGCCTTATGAGAATAGGTTGAGTGAACTCAGCATTTTCTCCTTGGAGCAACAGAGGATGAGAGGTGACCTGATAGAGTTGTATAAGATGATAAGAGGTATTGTTCATGTGGATAGTCAGAGGCTTCTTCCCAGGGCTGAAATGGTTGCCACGAGAGGACACAGGATTAAGGTGCTGGGGAATAGGTACAGAGGAGATGTCAGGGGTAAGTTTTTTACTCAGAGAGTGGTGAGTACGTGGAATGGGCTGCCAGCAACAATGGTGGAGGTGGATACGATAGGGTCTTTTAAGAGACTTTTGGATAGGTACATGGAGCTTTGAAAAATAGAGGGCTATGGATAAGCCTAGTAATTTCTAAAGTAGGGACATGTTCGGCACAACATTGTGGGCCAAAGGGCCTGTTTTGCACTGTAGGTTTTCTATGTTTCTAACAGGCTAATTCCTGTGATGAAAGTGTTGACCTGGAGCTTTCAAACACACAAGAGGGTTTGGCAGAGTCGATGTTGAGATATTTTTATACGAGAGTCACAAAAAGGGGGACATACAGTAGCTACAAAGTAAGGAGGCTATTATTCCAAACTGACATGTGGAGAAATTTCTTCTCTCAGAGAGTAATTGGCAATTTGTTATTACTTGTGCCAAGTTACAGCAAAAAGCTTGTTGTCATGCCATCCAGATAAATCACTCCATAAACAAGAACATCGAGGTAATACAAAAGGAAAACAAAACAATGCAGAATATGGTGATACAGCTACAAAGAAAGTGCACTGCATGTAACAAAGTGCAGGGATCAGGGTAAGATCCACCAAGAGCTGAAGGATAGTGAATCTCTACCCTGAGAATGGTGAAGGCCAGATTCTTATGGCAGCGATCGATAAATGTTTTGAAAGATTAAGAAATTGAGGGTTATGGGGAATTGGCACAGAAGAGGTGATAAGGGCAGCACAGATCAGCTATGATCATATTAAATAGTGGGGCAGGCTTGAGAGACCTTGTCGTGTAATCCTACTCCCATCTTCTTATGTTCTTGTGTTCCTGAAAAGGAGGTTGGGTTTGTGTCCTTTTTTATTCACTTTTGAGATGTGAGCATCACTGGCAAGTCCAGCTTTTTTGCCTGTCCCTAATCACCACTGAGAAATTGATGTTGAACCTCTTTCTTGAATCACTCTGAAGTTACTCACACTGATCTGCTGAGGAGGGAATTCCAGGATTTAGACCCAGTGACAATGAACAAAATAATATATCCCAATGTGTTATTTGGAGAGGAGCCTACAGCTGTTGTATCCATTCACTTGGTACTTCTGTCCTTGGTGACTGGGTCACAGGTTTGGGAGGTGCTACCAGAGTAGCCTGGGTAAGCAACTGCAGGGCATTTTGCAGATGGTCCACACTACAGACACTGTGATGGAGGGAATGAATGTTCAGAGTAGTAGATGGAGTAACAATCAGACCAATCAGAACCAACAGTGCTAGTAACAAAATTTAACAAATTAGCCCATTTGAGTGATTAAAGATGTATTAAAAAATTTAAGATATAAATAAAGAACAGGACACAGAATTATATCACGGCAACAGTAACTATGCTAACAATAGGTTGAAAAGTGCTGACCATTTTATATCTGTACATGACTAAAATAACCATCAAAATATTTAATATTGTCCAACCATTTAAAATGGTGATTACAGAGCAAGAGCAAGATTGAATTCACTCTCTAGTTGCTGATGAAGGGTCTTGGCCTGAAATATTGACTCTTTATTCATTTCCATAGATGCTGCCCAACCGGTCTGAGTTCCTCCGTCATTTTGTGTCTGTTGCTCTGGATTTCCAGCATCTACAGAATGTGTGTTTATGATTCCCTCTCTAGTGCCTTGTTGGATATCCATTTCAGCAAAGAAAAAACAAAAACAGGCATGTCCAAGTGTGATTCAGGATGTTCTGGCATTTGCATTCAGAAATTGCTAAAATGTAGCCTATCAACACCAAAAATATTAAGGTGAAAATAATAGTAGTCCTGCAGACCAAGAAATTTTATAACTGAGGTGAGTTAAGATTGTGGATGAATGCTGCCCTCTAGTGTTGATAAAGGACATAGGGAAGACCAGCACCTAGGGTTAATTCCACTTGTTCAGAGGTCTGAAACTTCAGCAGAGTGCAGAAACTGCAATAGTTGGTACCAAGAGGATATTGGTTAACTTAGTCTGAGCATTATGAACAGTCATGAAATTTGAGCACTATAAATTCAGCTGACATTTCAGTGCAGTACCTACGGAACCCTACCCAATTAGAAGACCGAAGATGTATTGCCTCGTACCCTTGGCAAACTTTATTCCACTCAGAATCACTAATAAAGATTATCTGATCACATTCAGGCTATAGTTTATGGAAGATTGCTATATATAAGTTGTCAACGTGTCACATTACAACAAAGACATCCCTCTATTGAAAACAAGGTACTTTGGAACAGTACGAAGCAATGAAGGGTGTTATTTTCCTTCTTACAATTGACCCATCTTCTCATTTAAGATTTGTTTGTTGTGGAATGGCTAACAGGAGAACCATGTTCTGCACAAAGGAGATTAAAATATTACCAGAGCAACAGTGGGAGGGAGAAATGAGGTCAGAACTATCAACTTCACTTCGCATTGAAATAAATGACTGCTGCACCTTCCCAACAGACAGCGAACTGGTCTGTTTGGATATTACAGCTGAATTCTTCAAGACCACACTGAACATATTCCAGGGCATTAAAATCCAGTAAATAAGTACCAGTTGGAGGGTGCTGATAGATTTAATTTCTTTGATCAGTCACTTGTACCATCTGTTGCCTGGGTTGAGAGACATCTGCTGAATAATGGGATTATATTCCAACTGCAGGTGAACTTCACTGTTGTGTGACTGAATGAAAAGGACTTGTCTGAAAATGTCACAGTTTGCCTCTCACCAACAAACAGTTCAGAACGGTTGGTTCTGAAAAGGGAAATTTGCTGCTGAGTGGGCTTGGATCACATGGATTTTCACCACGTTCATGACCATTGAAAAAGGAAGGTTTTTAAAAACAGTCCCTAACATTCCCAGTTTGGCTAGATTTCTCAGTTAGTCCAACTCACTCACACATTTTCTCCTCTAAATCATTTATCCAATTCCGTTTAGAATGTCAGATTAAATTTCCATGAGGACTAGTCCCACCAGGATTGGCCAGTCCAACAGAAAGCAAGGCGTGCCAGACACTGTTGTTCTTGTGTTAGGTCTTTATTGACAATAAACTGACTTTAGTGCAAGGAGTAGGTTTTTGTTATCCCAGTAAAATGGGAGGGGGGAAAAGAATACACAGTCCAGGTGAAAGGTCTCCACTGGAAACATTAGCTGCCTATTTCCCCATATGAAAGCTGACTGATTCACTGAGTTCCTCCAGCTTTTGTTTGTTGCTCTAAGGTGTAATGTGGGGTAACATGCATTTATACAAAGCTTTATCCTTCTGTTATCCCAACATACTTTCTGGTCATTGAGCTTAGATACGTCAAGGGTTATAGCACTAAACTGACAACTGTGCAGTTGACTGGTTGAGAAAATCAATATAAAGTGATTAATATGATTATTGATTGCAACCTCTCTGAAACACTGGCATTGCTACTCATCTACTGAACACTGTACTGCAGGAAGAGGAAAAGTATCTTGGGGAAGGTGTAGACATTTAAAAAGTAATGTGGCAGAGGATATTAGTAATGTTGTTCGTCCTTCGGAGTCGAAGACGACCACGACTTCTGTCAGGTGGAGGGTTTGTGACTGTGGGTCCGGGGGTGACTGGTGAGGCCAATCCGGGCCCTGAAAGCTCGCCCACATGTGGGACACATGAGGGTAGGTGCTGCGGTGGAAGTGGAGGTAGCACGGTGCATTTCCTATGAGCCTCTGATTTCTGCTGCATACGCTCCTTTAGTGGTCCTGCTCCACCAGGTTGGGCGGTCCAGATCAAGCGATTCCCAGCTACTGGGATTGATGTTGAGGTCTTTGAAGGACACTTTGAGGCAGTCTTTGAAACGTTTCTTCTGCCCTCCAACTGAGCGCTTGCCCTGGCTCAGCTCTCCATACAGCAGCTGTTTTGGTAGTCGACTGTCAGACATCCTGACGACATGGCCAGCCCATCTGGCTTGGGCTTTCTGTAGGAGGGTGTAGACGCTGTGGGTGCTAGCCCGCTCCAGGACCTCCGTGTCTGGGACTTTGTCCTGCCATCGTACGTGGAGAAGTCTGCGGAGGCAGCTCAAGTGGAAGTGGTTGAGCTGTTTAGCGTGTCTGCTGTAGACAGTCCAGGTCTCGCTGGCATAGAGGAGGGTGGTGAGAACCACTGCTCGGTAGACCTTCAGCATGGTGGTAAGGCTGAGTCCTCTCTGCTCCCATACATTCTCACGGAGTCTCCCAAAGGCAGCACTGGCTTTGGCAATTCTGTTGCTGATCTCTGCATCTATGTTCACCGCTCGTGATAGAGTACTGCCCAGATAAGTAAAGCTGTCGACTGCCAGTAGCTTCTGCCCCTTTACTGTGATGTGTGGTTCCTGGTAGGGCTTTTTGGGTGTGGGCTGGTACATAACTTCAGTCTTTTTGGTGCTGATTGTAAGTCCAAAGTTGTCACAGGCTCGTGAGAAGCGGTCCATTTTTCGCTGCATCTTCTACTCTGTGCTGGCGTTGAGAGCGCAATCATCAGCGAATAAGAGGTCTCTGACGACGGTCTCCTTTACCTTTGTAACAGCCTGTAGACACTGGAGGTTGAATAGCCCACCGCCAGTCCTGTATCTGACGTGTATACCATTGCGGAAGGCATCATTCAGCATAGCAGAGAAGACCATGCTAAAGAGTGTAGGGACGAGAACACATCCTTGCTTCACACCGTTCGTCACTGGGAAGGCTTCTGACTCGTCACCATCATACCATTGTGGAACTGCCGAACAATCGTGATGAACCTGCCAAACTTCTCCATTATCTTCCATAAGCCATCTCTGCTGACCGTATCAAATGCCTTGGTCAGATCGACGAAGGTCATAAAGAGGTCGCTGTGCTGCTCTTGACATTTTTCCTGGAGTTGGCGTGCAGCAAATATCATGTTGACAGTTCCACGCTCTGCACGGAAGCCACACTGGCTTTCTGGGAGGAGACCTTGCTCAAGGTGTTGGAGAAGGCGATTAAGCAGGACGCGAGCCAAGATCTTCCCAGCTATGGACAGGAGGGAGATGCCTCGGTGATTGTCACAAGACTGGCAGTTGCCTTTCCTCTTGTAGATATGGATATGCCAGAAAAGCAGGGATGGTTCCCCTGAGAACTGTAAGGCTGAGAGATGATTTGGTATAATTCAAAACCATCAAGGCTCCATTCATGTGAATCAAGAGAAACTACATCCATGGGTAAATGGATCAAGAACCAGAATACTTAGCTTTAAGCCAAGCTCAGGGGTAAGTGGAAAGCCACATTATGATTTGAAATTAGCTGCCTGAAAGAATAGCAGAAGAGAATTCAAATGTGACTTTCAAAGGATAACCAGACAGGTATTTGAGGGAGAAAAAGTTTGCAGAGCTGTGAAGAGGGGAGAGCATTGTGACTGCATTCCCTGGGCTAAATGAGGATAAGAATAGGATAATTTGGCTGATGAATATGCGGCTGAGGAATTGGTGCAGTGGGCAGGGTTTCAGATTTCTGGATCATTGGGATTTCATCTGCGGGAAGGTATGCCATTAACAAAAAGGACAGGTAACACCTGAATTTCAGGGGACCAATACCCTTGTGGGCAGGTTTTCTAGAGCTGTTAGAGAGAGTTTAAACTAATTTTCAGGGGAATGTGAACTGGAGTGATATGGCAGAGGATGGAGCATTTGGTATACAAGTAGATGCAGTGTATAGTGAGGCTGTGAGATAGGATAGGCAGTTGATAGGAAAATTGCAGTCAGTGGGATGAGTTGAAGTGTATCTTTAAACTAATTAATGGGGTGGTTCAATGGTTTGTAAAAGTGAGGCTGAAGTAAAACAGAAGGAGAATGCAGGAGAGATTATGAAAGTCTCCAGAATAAATTTTAAATCAGAAACTTTAGAAATGCAATAGAATTTAACTCCCAGTAATATGGGGTAAAATTGAAAAGGGTGATAAATACAGGACTGAAGGTGTTATATTTGAATCCATGCAGAATTTGGAATAAGGTAGATGATCGCGTAGCACAGTTAGAGATTGGTAGTTATGACATTCTGGGCATCACTAAGTCATGGCTGAGGGAAGGTCACAGTTGGGAACTGAAAATCCAAGGATACACCTTGTGTCAAAAAGACAGGCAGGTAGACAGAGAGACAGGCAGGTAGGTAGAGAGGGTGGGATGGCGCTGTTGGTAAAAAGTGAATCAAAGCCTAAGAAAGAGGTGTCTTAGGATCGGAAGATGGAAAGTCCTTGTGGATAGAGTTAAGAATCTGCAAAGGTAAAAAGACCCAGATGGAGTTACATACAGGCCTCTGTAGCTAGGATACAAATCACAACAGGAGATAGAAAAACCACGTAAAAAAGTCAATGGTACAATAGTCATGGAGGATTTCAATATGCGGGTAAATTGGGAAAATTAGGCTAGTGCTTTATCCCAAGAGTGGGAATTTGTAGAATGCCTATGAGATGGCTTTTTGGACCAGGTTGAGCACACTAGAAAAAGGCTATGCTGGAGTGGGTGTTGTGTAATGAACCAGATTTAATTATGGAGTTTAAGGTGAAGGAACCCTTATGAGGGAGTCATCATAATATGAAAGAATTCACCCTGCAGTTTGAGAGGGAGAAGCTAAAATCAGATGTGTCATTACTACAGTGGAATAAAGGGAAAGACAGAGCATGAAGGAGGAGCTGGCCAAAGTTGACTGGAAGAGAACACAAGTAGAGATGATGGCAGAACAGCAATGGCTGGAGTTTCTGGTAGTAATTCGGAAGGCACAAGAGAGAATATTCCAAAGAAAAAGAAATATTCTAAAGGGAGGATGAAGCAACCGTGCCTGAGAAGGGAAGTCAAAGACAGCATGAAAGCAAGAGAGAGGGCATATAATATTGCAAAAATAAGCGAGAAGCTAGAGAATTAGGAAGCTTTTAAAAAACCAAAAGGCAGCATCTAAAAAAAATTAAAGGGTATGCAGAGCATTTGATGGTTCTAGACATGTACTCGCTGGAATTTAGAATTTTTAAGTTTCAAGTACAATTATTATCAAAGAATGTATAAATTATACAACCTTGAGATTTGTCTGCTTACAGGCAGCCACAAAGCAAAAAATCCAAAAGACCCAATTTTTTAAAAAAGACCAACACCTGATGTGCAGAGAAAGGGAGAAAAAAAACACAAATCATGCAAACAATAGAAGTGAGTGACAACATTCCTAGTATCAATCCATCATATTAGCAAACATGGAGCACAACAGCCTGGGGCAGTCATCATAGCCTCAGTGCCATGAAGAAAGGAGTGAACATTGTGGGGGAGCAAGCAAAATTGGCACTCTATCTTTCCAGTATATCTGGGCTGGTATTTAAGTCATCCAAACAGCGTATTGTACCTCACACTAGGATCTAGGCACTGCTACAGCAAAAGGCTCCGGTCCTAGCAAACGCTGCCCCGAGACTTGATCTGGGCCCAGATTTCACCACCCAGCCCAAAGCTGATCTCACTTTCTCCAAATCAGCTTGGCACCCAGAGCAATCCAACCTCAAACCCGAACCACACCTTAGCTTCTCCTCTCCAAATGGGTCACTCCATCTATGTCGATTCTGCAACATACCAGCATGGTTCATCCCTCGAATTCACTTCACCTTCATTGTTTGCAGTGGTAATTTACTACAGAAATGGTGTTATTAGTGCTGTTGTTAGTCAAATGTCTTGCCTTTTGATCTACCGTTGCCTTCTGCACGGGTTCAATAGTCCATTCTTAAACAGGAAAAATTAGAGAAGATTTGAAAGGCCTAGATAGAGTGGATATGGAGAGAATGTTTACTATAGTGGGGTTGCCTTGGACCAGAAGGCACAGCCTCAGAAAAGAGGGACAACTTTTTAGAACAGAGATGAGGAGAAATTTCTTTCACCAAAGGGAGGTGAAACTGTGGGATTCATTACTACAGATGGCTGTGGAGGCCAAGTTATTTGGTATATTTATACTGAAAGTTGATAGGGTGTTAAGGGGAGAAGGCAGGAGAATGGGGTTGAGAGGCATAATAAACCAGCCATTGAGCAGACTCAATGAGGCAAAAGGCCCAATTCTGCTCCAGTGTCTTTTATTCTTATGGTCAATTCCTGCTATAATGATTCAATGACCATTTTCTCATCAGTAAAGATATGGAACTGTGTTCCATCTGAATAGCCACTCATTGGTTTCCATAATCTATGGTGGAACCTAGACAGTTGTAAACCAAGTCCATTGTGCACTTCAGGGATGAGACGCAAGCTAATTCTTCTTTAACGTTATACACAAGGATTCTGAAGATGCTGGAAATCCAGAGCAACGCGTAAAATGCTGGAGGAACTCAGCAGGTCAGACAACATATGGAAATCAATAAACATTTCGGACCAAGACCCTTCATCAGGACTGGAAAGAAAGGGAGAAAATGCCAGAATAATAAGATGAGGGAAGGGGAAGGAGGACAAGCTAGAAGGTGATAGGTGAAGCCAGGTGGAGAAATGAAGTAAGGAGCTTGTAGGCGATAAGTGGCGAAGGCAAAGGCCTGGAGAAGAAGGAATCTGATAGGAGAGTGGAGTGGATCATGGGAAGAAGGGAATGAGGAGGAGAACCAGGTGGCAGGTGTGGGGATGTGGTAAGAGGCCAGAGTAGGGAAATGAAGAAGCGGGAAGGAGGAGGAGGTAATTACCGAAAATTGCAGAATTCGATGTTCATGCCATCAGGTTGGTGGCTACCCAGAGGAATATGAGGTGTTGTTCCTCCAACCTGAGTGGCCTTATCATGACAAAAGAGGAAGCCATAGACCAACATGTCGGAATGAGAAAGGGGATTGGAATTGAAATGGTTGGCCACTAGGAAATTATGCTTTATGTGGATAGAGGTGAGGTGCTTGACGAAGTGGTTCCCCCATTCTACGTCATGTCACGTCAATGTTGAGTAGGCCACATCGGGAGCACTGGACATAATAGATGACCCCAACAGATTTGCAGGTGAAGTGTTGCCTCACTTGGAAGGTCTGCTTTGGGGCCTTGAATGGAGGTGATGGAGGAGGTGAATGGGCAGGAGTAGCAGTTCTGCTGCTTGCAGGGATAAGTGCCTGGAGGGAGATTTGTGGGGAGGGATGAATGGACAAGGGAATCACGGAGGGTGCAATCCCTGCAAAAGTGGAGTGTGGTGGGGGTGTGGGAGGTAAAGATGTGTTTAGTGGTAGGGTCCCATTGAAGATGGCGGAAGTTGCGAAGAATGATAGATTGGATGTGAAGGCTCATAGAATGGTAGGTGAAGACAAGAGAAACTCTATCCCTTACGGTGGCAGGAAGAGAGGGTGAGCACAGACATCCAATTAATGGAGGAGATGCAGCTGAGTGCAGCATTAGCGACGGAGGAAGCAAATCCTCATTCATTGAAGAAGGACACCTCTGCTGTCCTGGAAAAGAAAGCCTCATCCTTGACACAGGTGCAGCAGAGACAAAGGAACTGAGAAAATGGATGCTGTTTTTACAGGAGACAGGGTAGGAAGTTGCATAGCTAAGATAGCTGTGGGAATTGGTGGGTTTATAAAACATATCCAGTGATGGAGACAGAGAGATCAAAAAAAAAGGGAGAGAGATGTCAGAAATGGACCAAATTAATTTAAGGGCAGGGTGGAAGTTGGAGGCTAAGTTGGTTAAATTGACAAACTCAACAAAGGTGCAAGAAGCAGCATCAATGCAGATATGAATGTAGTTGGGGAGCATTACCAGGGAAGGCTTGGAACATGGACTGTTCCACATAGCCAGTGAAAAGGCATGCACAGCTGAGGCCCAGGGGGATGCCCATGGGTACACCTTGAGTTTGAAGAAAGTGCGAGGAGCTATAAGAGAAATTGTTGACAGCGAGGACCAGTTTGCCAGATGGACGAGGGTGGTGGTGGGGAGGGGGGGGGGAACTGGTTGGATCTGTTGTCAAGAAAGAAGCAGATAACTTTAAGGCCTTCTTGACAGGTGGTAGAAGTGGTCAGGGAATTGAAAGTTGTTGAGGAGATTGAGAGCATGTGAAGTATTGTGGATAGAGGTAGGAAAGGACTGGACCAAGGGGATAAAATGTAGTCAAGGTACACAGACACAAGTTCAGTGGAGCAGGAGCAGGCAGAAGCAGGCCGACACAGACACTAGGCTTGTGGATCTTGGGTAGGAGATAGAAATGACCAGTGCAGGGTAAAGTAACTATGGGGTAGCAGTGTCACTACCAACACCAGAATTGTTTGTGGACAGTTTGTTCTTACCAACAAATTAATAGAGTATTCAATGAGCTGGTTGACTCAAGTGATATAGAATAAAAAGACCTATTGGTTTAAAAGACTTGGATTTAACGACTGTTTCAATTAATTTTCTGAACCTCATGCTTTGTCTGTGTGATCAGTCACTATGGTGGTAAGAATTGACCAGGAGGAGAAAGAATGCAGGCAACACATTAGAATCAGTGTTGGTAGGGACAGCAAATCAGATACAGGGAAAAGCCGTGCAGCCTCAATCCCAGAGTAAGTAATTTGTTATTAGACATTTTTATATTTGCATTTTAAATGTTTTAACTCATTTGCTTGTATGTTGCCTCTTGCTTCTCTATTTTCTCTTCATTTCAATTCCTTTACTGAATTTACAAATTCCATCTCCATTGATTCCTCCTCCATTTGTTAAAAAAAATGCCAATTTGTTGCTCTCCTTAGCTCAAGCAAAATATTTCAGCAGAATGTGTGTTACAGAATATAATGACGTAAATGAGAACAGTTACCTTAGTAGTCATAACTATAAATAGGCAAAATGGCTGATTATTGTCACATGTACAAAGGTATAGAAGAAACTTAGTTTTGCCTGCCATCCACACAGATCATTTCATCACATCAGCACACTGAGGCAGTACAAGAGAAAACCAGTAACAGAACACAGCACATGGTGTGACACTTACAGAGAAATTGCAGTACAGGCAGACAGTGAGGCTATCATGAGGCAGATTGTGAGGTCAAGAGTCTATCTGATCATACAAGAAGTCCATTCAATAGAATTATGATAGCAAGATAAATGTTGCCTTGAGTCTGGGGGTACGTGCTTTCAGGCTGCCCAGTGGGAGAAGAATGTCCGGGGTACCAAGGGAAAAATGTGAAAGTACCATGTGATTTTTCTCTATTACATACTCCGTTCAAATTAGTAATTTTAAAGGATGTGTAAAAAAGTTATAAAAATAAATGAATTAGAAACCAAACTTGAACTGCCATTTAGAAAGAACAGCTTCTTTTCAAAGTGACAAAAATAAAATCTGTGTGTACAGTGTATACAAGAATGACTGAACAACAGCAATATCAATGTACTTTCCTAAATTTGCTTTGTGGGTAAACTACTGGAGTGACAATTTTCAGAATGACTGCAGAATCTGGAAATAGAAAGAGTACTGCAGCCTGAATTTAAAATGCAACCGAAGTTTGCTTTATTCCTCTCCCATTTTCCATTATCCCTGTTTATTTCAAGAGCTACTTTGGGAGTGGTCTGAGGGAGCTCCTATAATGTCAGCCACTATAATCCCCTGTATGACCCCTCCCTTAAACTCAGAGGCTACTAACAATTTTATTACCAGTATCAAATTGATGATTGATGAAGTTTCCACCTCTGTCAGAGCCCTGATACAAACACGTTTTCAGATGATTAGTTGAAAACAAGGACTGAATACTGAAATTGTGTCACTTATGTTTACTTATTGTCATTCCTGTGGCTAATATACCATACCTTTTGACCATTAGCATTGCAAACTACAGTTGATATAAATACAATTCCAGTCCATATTCCAGCATCAGAAAGTCAGTCCTGTCACATTACAAACACAGGTAAATGAATTCTCCAACACTCATTGTGCTGTGATTGCAATATTCAGTGTAGAAATAAATAAAGATATTAGAAAACATTCAGTAAAATATTTCTAAGTGTAAAGGAATTTATATTTAGTGTTGATATAAGTGCAATTATGGCTTAAATGTGATTTAAGTGCTCAAATTTGTGAAGACCCTAGTTACTGCAAAGGAATATTTCTATTGGCAGCAAAATTGGAACCACAAAATACAGATATAAGGTGACTGGCAAAACAGCTATAAGTGACAGAAGGAAAAAGGCTTATTACTCGCATTGAGAGATTATGTGTAATTTAGTGCTTGAATGGGTGATGAAAGCAGATTCAGTCATGGCTTTCTACAAGGAATTAGAAAATGTATTCAGCAGAAGCAGATTTGATCATAACATTCTACAGGGAGTTAAATAAGCAACTGAAGGGGAAAATTGCAGGGAAAGAGCCAGGAAACTGGACTAACACTCACAAAATTCTGGAGAAGCTCAACAAATCAGAGAGCATCGATAGAGGGGAATAAACAGCCGACATTTCAGGCCAAGACTCCTAACATTGGCCCAAAACATTGACCATTTACATCTCTCCAAAGATGCTGACTGGCCTGCTGAGTTCCTCCAGCATTTTGCGTGTGAGTTGTTTGGATTTTCAGCACCTACAGATTTCCTCATGTTTACAATTTCAAAGTGATACATTAAGATTCTAAATATGTTAGCCTGTGTTCAGCTTGGACAATTTGTCCAAGTAAATTTCTGTTAAACTTCCATTTTTTCTTAATGTGTCAGGGCACTTAGTGTAGTTTAATTAGCCATTGCGTGTTCTTCATGCCAGATGTTGGAGTCCTGGGAGACCCAGAGTCTCCCAGGGAACTATATCTGCATGAAGTGCATCCAGCTGCAGCTCGTTGTGTTAGGGAACTGGAGCAGCAGCTGGATGACTTCAACTTGTACGGGAGCATGAGGAGATAACTGATCAGAATTACAGGGAAGTAGTCACCCTTAAGTTGCAGGAGGCGGGTAGCTGAGTGACTGTCAAGAGAAGGAATGGGAAGGTGAATAGGCAGTTAGCGCAGAGCACCCCTGTGGCCATTCCCCTCAATAATAAGTATACTGTTTTGGATACTGTTGTGGGGAAGACCTCCCAGGGGAATGCCATGGAGACCAGGCTACTGCCACTGAGCAGGGGTCCGTGGTGCAGAAAAGAAAGAGGGAGAAAGGTGGAACAGTAGTGAGAGGGGACTCAATAGTCAGAGGAACAGACAGGAGATTCTGTGGACGTGAACGGGACACCCAGATGGTATGTTACTTCCCAGGGGCCAAAGTCAGGGACATCTCGAATTGTGTCCACAGCACTTTGGAGTGGGAGGGAAAGCAGCAAGATGTTTTGGTACATATTGGTACCAATGACATAGGAACGAAAAACAAAAAGGTCCTGATGAGAGAATTTAGAGCGCTAGGCAGAAAGCTGAGAAGCAGGAACTCCGGGGTAGTAACTTCTGGATTGCTGCCTGTGCTAAGCACCAGTGAGGGTAGATACTGTATGATCTGGCAGATTAATGCGTGGCTGAGAAGCTGGTTCAGGGGGCAGGGCTTCAGTTCCTAGATCACTGGGATCTCTTCTGGGGGAGGTATGACCCGTACAAAAGGGACGGGTTGCACCTGAACCTGAGGGGGACAAATATTCCTGTGAGCAAATTTGTTAGAGCTGTTAGGGAGGGTTTAAACTAATTTGGCAGGGGGATGGGAACTGGAGTGAACGGACGCAGGATAGGATGGATGATATAAAAACAAAGATAGTGTGCAGTCAGACTGTCAGTAAGGGCAGGCAAGTGATAGGACAAAATTGCAACCAGCAGAGTGAGTATCAGTGTATTAGGGATGCAGAATCAAAAAGGGTAGCAAATACTGGGCCCCGCTGTACATCTTCTAAATGATGACTCCCACCTTTCCCTTACGGAAAAAACACGCAAAGTCTGGCTGGCAGACCTGACTGCAGCTAAGAAGATTGTAGTCCAGCGTTGGAAACCTACCCATGATATTTCATATACTCACTGGTTTCAGAGCTTTTTGGACATTTCTTACCTGGAACTATCATCAGCAAGAGTAAATGACTCACGACCAAACACGATCTTAATGTGAACAAATTTGATATCTAACTTAAAAGATCTTCTGTTAAAATAGGAATGCTCTGTCTGTGTATGCACTACTATTCAGTTGGTTGGGTGGAGGGGAGAGGGATGGGGGAGGGGTGGAGAGGGGGTTGGGGATGAGGAACAGGATGAGGGGTGGAGGGGGAATGGTGTTGAGGGTTGAGGGATAGCTGGGTTAGACAGTCAAAATGTAATCGGCAGCTAGTTGTATTGAATGTAATTTGTTGGTGTTGCAATAAAAATTAGTGATAAAAAATACTTGAACAAAAAGGGTAGCAAATACAGTACTCAAAGTGTTATATCTCAATACACGGAGTATAAGAAATAAGGTGAATGATCTTGTTGCACTTTTACGGATTGTTGTTGAATCATAACTGGAGAATGGTTGTAATTGGAAGCTGAGTGTCCAAGGTTACACCTTATATCAGAGGGATTGGAAGGTAGGCAGAGGGAGTGGTGTGGCTCTGCTGGTAAAGAATGGCATCAAAGCAGTAGAAAGACATTACATAGGATCAGAAGATGTTGAATCCTTGTGGGTTGAGTTAAGAAACTACAAGGGTAAAAGGACCTAGTTACATATAGGCCTCCTGACAGTAGCTGGGATGTGGACTACAGATTACAATGAGAAATAGAAAAGGTGTGTCAAAAGGGTAGTCATAGAAGATAACTTATGATACCCTTACGATAGTCATAGAAGATTTTAACATGCAGGTAGATTGGGAAAATTAGATTGGTAATGGATATCAAGAGAGTCAATTTGTTGAATGCCTACGACATGGCTTTTTAGAGCAATTTGTCATTGACACTATGAGGGAATCAGCTGTACTGGATTGGGTGTTATGTAATGAACTGGAGGTGACTAAGGAGCTTAAGGTAAAGGAACCCTTAGGAGACAGTGATCACAATATGATTGAGTTCAACTTGAAATTTGATAGAGAGGAAGTAAAGTCTGGCATACCAGTATTTTAGTGGAGTAAAGAAAATTATAGTGGTATGAGAGATGAGTTGGCCAAAGTAAATTGGAAGGAGATGCTGGCAGGGGTGACAGCAAAGTAACAATGGCTTGAGTTTCTGAGAAAAATGAGGAAGATGCAGGATAGAAGTACAGTCGGCTCTCTTTATCCATGAGGGATTGGTTCCGGGACCCCTCGCGGACAACAAAATTCACGGATGCTCAAGTCCCTTATTCAACCTGTCTCAATGCGGTGGTCCTTAGGACCCAGCGGAACCCCATACCTTATTTAACCCGTCTCAGTGCGGTGAACATTAGGACCTGCTCTCTGACTGCGCAGTGTTTCTGTTCACGAAAATAATCATGATCATGATTGAAAATAAAGTGGAAATAATAAAGTGATCAGAAAGAGGTGAAACGCCATCGGTCATTGGAAAACCGTTAGGCTACAATCGGTCAACAATCGGAACAATTTTAAAGGATAAAGTGAGAAAGGCCCTGCCCCAATGAAAGCTACAATTATTACTAGGCAATGCAGTGGTTTAATTATTGAGTTTTGTGGTTTTGAGTTTTTGATCCTCCACATCAATCCGCCACAGATGGAGAGCGCACTCGAAAGCGGTCTGTCACTGGCTCGCACTCGGGAATGGTTCCCGAGCCCGGTGCTGAAACATATGTTCTTAAGTGTTTTATATGCATAGAAAGGTAAAATATATACTATATACTAAGACAAATGTTTGACTGACTGATGCTTAATAATACCGGATGTGCCTGGTCCGACTTACTTAGTAAGAGAACTTCCGATTTTTTTCGATCCCGATCCACGATAACCCATGCACATCCTCCCGTATACTTTAAATCATCTCTAGATTACTTATAATACCTAATACAATGTAAATGCTATGTAAAATAGCTGTTATACTGCATTGTTTAGGGAATAATGACAAGAAAAAAAAAGTTTGTACATGCTCCAACAACAAGTGCTGGAAGAGCACTTCCGGGTTTTCGCCATTCGCGGTTGGTTGAATTCAGGGATGCAGAATTCGCGGATAAGGAGGGCCAACTGTATTCTAAAAACAAAGAAATACTCAAATGGCAAAATAGTACAACCTTGGCTGACAAGGGAAGTCAAAGCTAATGTAAAAGCAAAAATGAGGGCGTACAACAAAGCAAAAATTAGTGAGAAATATGAAAACAAGTGAGCAAACAATATCGAAGTGGACAGTAAAAGCTTTTTCAAGTATGTAAAAAACAAGAGCTTGAAAATGAGGCCAGAGAAATAATAACAGGAGACAAGGAAATGGCAAAGGAACTAAATGAGTATTTTACAAAAGTCTTCATTATGAAAGACACGAGCAGTGTGTCAGGTGTTGAAGGGTATGAGGGAAGAGAAGTGAGCGCAGTTACTATTACAAGGGAGAAGGTGCTCATAAAGCTGAAAGACCTAAAGGTACACGAGTCACCCAGACCCGACAAACTACACCTAGAGTTTTGAAAGAGGTAGTGGCAGAGATTGTGGAGGCATTAGTAATGATCTTTCAAGAATCATTGGACTTTGGCATGGTTCTGGAGGATTGGAAAATTGCAAATGTTACTCCACTCTTTAAGAAAGGAGAGAGGCAGCAGAAAGGAAATTATAGACCAGTTGGTCTGACCTCAGTGGTTAGGAAAATGTTGGAGTCAATTGTTAAGGATGAGATTGTGGAGTACTTGGTGACACAGGACAAGATAGGACAAAGTTAGCATGGTTTCCTTAAGGGAAAATCTTGCTTGACAAACCTTTTGGAATTCTTTGAGGAGATTACAAGTAGGATAGATAAAGAGGAAGCAGTGGATGTTGCATATTTGGACTTTCAGAAGGCCTTTGACAAGGTGTCACACATGAAGCTGCTTACCAAGTTAAGAGCCCATGGTATTACAGGAAAGTTAATAGCATGGTTAGAGCATTGGCTGATTGGTAGGAGGCAGCAAGTAGGAATAAAAGGATCCTTCACTGGTTGGCTGCCAGTGACTAGTGGCGTTCCGCAGGGTTCGGTGTTGGAACCACTTCTTTTTATGTTGTATACCAATGATTTAGATGATAAGACCATAAGATAATAAAACATAGGAGCAGAATTAGGCCATTCAGCCCATCAAGTCTGCTCTGCCATTTCATCATGGCTGATCCTAGATCCCACTCAACCCCATGCACCTGCCTTCTTGCCATATACTTTGATGTCCTGACCAATCAGGAAACTATCTTCTTCCACCCTAAATATACCCACGGACTTGGCCTCCATCGCATTCTGAGGCAGAATGTTCCACAGATTCACTACTCTCTGGCTAAAAAAATTCCTCCATACCTCTGTTCTAAAAAGTTGCCCCTCAATTTTGAGGCCAAGCCCTCTAGTTCTGGATACCCCCACCGAAGGTAACATCCCCTCCATATCCACCCTATCTAGTCCTTTCAATATTCGGTAAGTTTCAACGAGATCCCCTCACGTTCTTCTAAATTCCAGTGAGTACAGGCCCAAAGCTGCCAAACACTTCTCTTATGTTAACCACTTCACTTCCAGAATCATCCTCGTGAACCTCCCCTGGACTCTCTCCAATGACAACGCATCCTTTCTGACATATGGGGCCCAAAACTGTTGCCAATACTCCAAGTACCCTGATTAGTGTCATACAAAACCTCACCATCATTTCCTTGTTTTTTTATATTCCATTCCCTTTGAAATAAATGCCAACATTGCATTTGCCTTCTTTACCAGACTCACACTGTAAATTAAACTTCTAGGAGTTTTGTGCGAGAACTCCAACATTCCCCTGCACCTCTGATGTTTGAACCTTCTCCCCATTTAGATAATAGTCCGCACTATTGTTCCTTTTACCAAAATGCATTATCATACATTTCCCAACACTGTATTCCAACTGCCACTTCTTTGCCCATTCTTCCAATTTGTGTAAGTCCTGCTGCAATATTGCTTCCTCATCACGACCTGTCCCCTCCAACTATCTTTGTATCATCCCCAAACTTTGCCACAAAGCCATCAATTCCATTATCCAAATCATTGACAAACAATGTGAAAAGTACGGGTCCTAATACTGACTCCTGAGGAACACCACTAGTCATTGGCAGCCAACCAGAAAAGGCTCCCTTTATTCCCACTCACCGCCTCCTGCCTGTCAGCCATTTCTCTATCCATGCCAGTATCTTTCCTGTAACACCATAGGATTTTGTCTTGTTAAGGAGCCTCATGTGTGGCACCTTATCAAATGCCTTCTGAAAATCCAAGTAAAAGATATCCACTGCCTCTCCTTTGTCTACCCTGCTTGTTACTTCCTCGAAGAAGTTTAACAGATTTGTCAGGCAAGATTTCCCTTTACAGAAACCATGCTGACTTTGAATTATTTTATGATTAGTCTTCAAATACCCCGAAACCTCATCTTTAATAGACTAGCCTATAATTTCCTTTCTTTTGCCTTCCTCCCTTCTTATAGAGTGGAGTGACATTCGCAATCTTCCAGTCCTCCAGGACCATGCCAGGATCAAGTGATTCTTGAAAGATCATGACCAATGCATCCGTTATCTCTTAATTTGCCATTTCTTTGGCCCCTATTGCTACCTCACCAGCATCATTTTGCAGTGACCCAATATCAACTCTCACCTCCCTTTCACTCTTTATGTAACTGAAGAAACTTCTAGTATCTTGATGGAATAGATGGCTTTGTTGCCAAGTTTGCAGATGATACCAAGATTGGTGGAGGGGCAGGTAGTGCTGAGGAAACAGGAAGGCTGTATGAGGACTTAGACAGATTAGGAGAATGGGCAAGAAAGTGGCAAATAAAATACAATGGTGGAAAATACATGGTCATGAACTTTAGTAGAAGAAATAAATGTGCAGGTTATTTTCTAAACAGAGAGAAAATACAAAAATCTGAGATGTAAAGGGACTTGGGAGTCCTTGTGCAGAACACCCTAAAGGTTAACTTGCAGGTTGAGCCAGTGGTGAGGAAGGCAAATGCAATGTTAGCATTCATTTCAAGAGGTCTGGAATACAAGAACAGAGATGTGATGCTGAGGCTTTATAAGGCACTGATGAGGCTTCACCTTGAGTATTGGGCTCCTTATCTAAGAAAAGATGTACTGGTGTTGTAAAGGGTTCAGAGGGGGGTTCACAAGGATGATTCCAAGAATGAAACCATTTGATGGCTCTGAGCCTGTACTCGCTGGAATTTAGAAGGATGAAGGGGTATCTCATTGAAACCTTTCAAATGTTAAAAGGTTCAGACCGAATAGACGTGGAGGCCAAGTCATCGGGTGTATTTAAGGTGGAGATTGATAGGCTCTTGATTAGACATGGTATCAAAGGTTATGAGGAGAAAGTTGGAGTGGGGCTGAGCAGGGGAAAAAATAACAGCCATGATTGAATGGCGGAACAGACTCGATGGGCCAAATGGCCTAATTCTACTCCTAGTCTTATGGTTTTGTTTGCCCAATTTCAGCACGGCACATAGACTGCACCAGGTTCAAATAAAATCTTCAAATTAAAAAGACTGATTTTTGATTGCACAGAAAATCAAAACTTTTTTCTGTTTTATAGCAGTGTGGTGACCCACTTTCTACACAGGCAAACCGGCTCACAAAATGGTGTGCACGTCGGCAGAGAGGCCAGCCCCAAAATGGTGCTGGGCCTTCTTCTTCACCAGCAAGGGGAGAGAGCCCGCGCGCGGGAAGAGACTTTTGTACTGCATCTCTGACGTCATTTCAGCCCGGAGATGGCCGGAACGGAACTGCGTAAAAGCCAGTGCCGCGAAGTTTGAATAGACTAGTCTGGAGTGCGACTTACAGACTGTGTGTCATTATTTCTAGCTCTGTATGTAGCACACCGCTACAGCAGCATCATTAAGAGGTGTTGGTGTGGTTTTGAGTACCAGCAGTACACTTTGTCGATGGCTCACATTGCAGCTGTTGTGTGCTGGGGGTCGAGCAAGTGAATACACAGGAACCTTTGTCACAAATAGCGTGAAGGCAAGCATATCATAGACTATCATGTTATTGACTTGTGGTTTGCAGATGGTGGAAAGGCTTTGAAGTGTGAGAAGGTGAGTCACCTGCTGTAGATAGATGCCAAGAGGATGTGTCAGACTCTCTTCTATGGCCACAGTGCTCGTGTGGCTGGCAAAATTGATTAATGGAGTGCCATTCAAAATCAAGAAAGGTTGTTATACCTTTGTCTTGCTGGAGTTGACCATTGTTTGACATTTGTAAAATTGAAAAAGAGGAAGCTCCTCAGTTCTGCTCAGTCATTCAATGAGATTATGGATACATCAACATCCTGTACTTTTTCCTTTGATTCTTTCAATAACCAAAAATCCTTCCTGCCCATTCAAACTGTCCAGTCACTTCCCACCACATCTGAGACACCTCTCATGTCCTCCACCATTTTGACAAATTCCGTGCTCCCAACCGCCACATCATCATGGATGTCCAGTCTTTATATACCTGCTTCTTTCCAGATCTTTGTTCCTGGAAGAAGTGGAGGGCCCCAAGACTGCCATCAAGAAAGTATTAGGGTCCTCTCTTCTTTCTGAAGCAAAGATCCACTAGCACTCTCATCACCTGTCAAAACTTGATATTATCATCAATAACTTCTCTTTCCATTCCTCCCAGTTTCTATAAGTTGAAGGTTTAGATGTGGGAACTAACCTAACTTTTCAGTGGTTACATGGAACAGTCCTTGTCCCACGTCTACTCTAGGTCCTCTCTCCAACTCCTTTTCCATTACATCAATGGCTGCATTGGTGCTGCTTCCTGAACTTTTGCAAAACTCAATTTTATATACTTTCTTACGAACTTGTATCTTCCCACAAACTCACTTGGACCATTTCTGATACTTTTCTACATTTTCTAGAATTCTGTCTCCATCTCATGTTTACAGAGCACTTGATGGAATGAATGGCCTGATTCTGCTTCTATGTCTCAGGGTCACATGAATTGCAGAGAAAGGAGGGATACAGATGTTGCGTAGGTAGTATGGATTAGTTGTTTAAGTACTAGTTTGATTAGCTGGACACTTCATGGCGTAAGGCCCTGTTCCTGTATTGTTCTATGTTCTCCAGTACTGAGGAGGCCACAGAGAGAACACAGAACTCAGTGAGCCATTGGTTGGCTGCATTACCTTTTTGGGTCTCTAGACAGTGAGATGGGCAGAGGTGTAAGGGCAGGTATTACAACTGTGTGGGGCAGAGAACACAGAAGGGGTACAGGGCTGGGGGGGGAAGAGGATGGAGGAGGGTTGCGTAGGGGAGGAGGGGGCTGTAAGAGGTTGGGTGGAGAGGGAGTGAAGGTGAGGAGGTGTTTGGAAGGAAGGGGAAGGGGCTGAGGGGAGGAGGAGGAGGAACTCAGGGATACATTGCCTTGAAAAAGTATTCAGCCCCCACAACTATTTTCATATTTTACTCTCTCATTTTCTAAGTTGAAAATATATTGAAGTAGCATTTTTTGAGCTAATCTACAAAACATTGCTCATCATGTATGGTATGTTATTTTCCGGGCGTCAGGGTCTGGGATATGTCGGATCAAGTCCTCAGCATTCTTAAGTGGGAGGGTGAGCAGCCAAAGGGCATGGTCCACGTAGGTACCAATGACACAGGTAGAAAGAGCAACGAGATTCTGCAAAGGCAGTTCAGGGAGTTAGGTGCTAAGTTAAAGGCCAAGACCTCCAGGGTTGTGATTTCAGGATTGCTACCCCTGCTACACACTAGCGAGGCCAGAAATAGTAAGATTATACAGTTTAACACGTGGCTAAGGGGTTGGTGTGGGAGGGAGGGGATAAGATTTTTGGATCATTGGTCTCTCTTTCAGGGAACATAGGCTATGTACAGAAGAGACTGTTTGCACCTGAACTGGAAGAAAACTAATATTCTAGTAGGAAGGTTTGTTAATGCTGCATGGTGGTGTTTAAACTAGAGTTGCAGGGAGATGGGAACCAGAGAACCAGAACAATTAATGGAGAGCTTGTGAAGACAGATGTCAGTAAAACCTCAAAGACAGGAATGAAAAGGTTAGATATGGTGCAACTAGTGTTCTGAGCTGTGTATATTTTGATGCAAGAAGTATCATAGGAAAGGCAGATGAGCTCAGGGCCTGGATCAACACCCAGAATTATGATGTTTGAGCCATTATTGAGACTTGGTTGCAAAAGGGGCAGGACTGGCAACTCAATATTCTGGGGTTCCTTTGTTTTAGACATGACAGAGCAGGACGGATTAAAGAAAGGGGAGTGGTGTTACTGGTAAGGAAAATGTCGCAGCCGTGTTCAGTCAGGACAGACTGGAGAACTCAGCTAGTGAGGCTTTATGGTTGAACTGAGAAATAAGAAAGGTATGACCACATTAATGGGGCTATATTACAGACCACCCAACAATCCTAGAGATTTAGAGGAACAAATTTGTAAAGAGATCGCAGACTGTTGCAAGAAACACAAGGTTGATTTCAACTTTCCAAATATTGACTGGGACTCCCATACTGTAAAAGAACCAGATGGGATAGAGTTTGTCAAATAAGTTCAGGGGGATAGAGTTTGTCAAATAAGTTCAGGAAAGTTTCCTTCATCGGTACATAGAAGACCCAACAAGAGTCTGTGATACTTGATCTGCCATTAGGGAATGAAACAGGGCAGGTGACAGAAGCTTGTGAAGGGAAACACTTTGCATCTAGTGATCAGAGTACCATTAGTTTCAAAGCAAAAATGCAAAAAAAAGGTCTGATTCTAAATTGGAGAAAGGCCAATCTTGATGGTATCAGAAAGGATCTGGCAAGTGCTAATTGGGACAGGCTGTTCTCTGGCAAAGGTGTTCTTGGTAAGTGGGGAGGCCTTCAAAAGTGAAATTGAGGGTACAAAGCTTGTATGTGCCTATCAAAATAAAAGGTAAAAGTGTAGGGAACCTTGGTTTTCAAGAGATATTGAGGCCCTGGTTAAGAAAAAGAAAGGAGATACATAGGAGGCATAGGCAGGTAGAAACAAATGAGCATAAGAAAGGCAAGAGAACATTTAAGAAAAAATATAGGCAGGCTAAAGGAAGGCATGTTGTTACCCAAGCAGACAAGGTGGAAGAGAATCCCAAGGAATTCTACAGATATGTTATGAGCAAATGGATTGCAAGGGACAAAACTGGCCATCTGGAAGATCAGAACGGTAATCCACATGTGGAGCAAAAAGGGGGAAATCTTAAATACATATTTTGCATCTGGATTTACTCAGGAGACAGACACAGTGACTATAGAAGTGAGATAAAGTGGCATCAACTTCATGGACCCTATACAAATTACAGAGGAGGTGGTGTTTACTGTCCTGAAGCAAATCAGGGTGGATAAATCCCCAGGGTATGAGCAGAAATTGACAGGGCCCAGGCAGAGATCTTTAAATCATCCTTAGCGACAGGAGAGGTAGCAGAGGATTGGAGGATAGCCAATGGTATTCCTCTGTTTAAGAAAGGCTCTAAACACAAACCAGGAAATTATAGGCTGGTGAGTCTGACATCAGTAATGGCAAAGTCATTGGAAGGTATTCTAAGGGACCAGATACAAGTATTTCGATAGACCTGGACTGATTAAGGATAGTCAGCATGGCTTTGTGCATGGTAGGTCATGTCTAACTAACCTTACAGTTTTACAAGGAAGTTACCCAGGAAAGTGAATGTTTTCTACATGCAAGGCATTTGACAAGATCCCGCATGGGAAGTTATTCAAGAAGGTTCAGTTGTGCAGCATTCAAGATGAGGTAGTAAATCGGATTAGGCTTTGTGGTAGAAGTCAAGAGAGTGATAACAGATGGTTGCCTCTCTGATTGGAGGCCAATGACTAATGAAGTGCTGCTGGGATTGGAACTGGGTTTGTCGCTGTTTGTCAACTTTATCAACAATCTGGATCTGTGGCTAACCAGATCAGCAAATTTGCAGATGACACCAATATCGGGCATGCAGTGGACATTGAGGAAGGCTATCAATGCTGGCAGTGTGAGATGGACCAGTTGAAAAATGGCAGATGGAATTTCATGCAGATAAGTGTGAGGTATTGCACTTCAGTAGGACCAAAGAGGGTAGGTCTTACACAGTAAATGGTAGGACACTGAGGAATGTGGTAGAACAAAGGATTATGGGAATACAGGTCCAGAATTTATTGAAAGTGGCATCACAGGTAGATAGATTCATAAAGAGGGCTTTTGGTACTTTGGTGTTCATAAACCAAAGTATTGGTACAGGAGATGGGATTGAATGTTGAAGTTGCATAACACATTGGTGAGACCTAATTTGGAGTATTGTGTGCAGTTTTAGTCACCTACCTACAGGAAAGCTGTAAATGAAGTTGAAAGAGTACAGAAAAGTTACAAGGATGGTGCTGGGTCTGGAGGATCCAAGTGATAAGTAACAATTGAATAGGTTAGGACTTTATTTCTTAGAACATAGAAGATTGAGAGGAGATTTGATAGCAGTATACTAAATTGAAGGGTACAGATAGGGTAAGGTTCCTAAGGTTTCATAGCTGGGGGTGGTAGTGGGGATAAGCTTCCACTACCTATAAAGTGCTCCAAATGGTGTGCGACTAACAGCCTCTGACAACCAAGTCCAACTCTTGGCCTTCAGGTGAGGCTTAGCTACTAAGCCCGGCAGGACTGTTTCTACTGACAAGAGAAGGAGCAAAGGCAGACCACTGGCACCTCAAAGCCAGTTGCTTTGGGCAGGTGAGGCTCATTAGCCTTGGATGGCAGCCACCTGAAAGGAATTTCTGATTTTAAACCTCCGCTGCCTTGCGACCATACCCACCTATGGGAGAGGCTTTGGGAGTAAACCCAGAGGAAGAATCCCAGCTGGAGTCCCTAAGGCAGTTTGATGTTGTTTACAACTTCACTCTGGCGATCTCTGCAACGACTCTGGTGCCAATCTGTATCGGCACTTGCCTTTCCCTTGGACTACATCAGTGAACTGGAGAGGGGGAAACCTCTGCATGGGCAATAGCCGGTTCTTCAAATCTTCCCACCCAGGCTTACACCCTGGAGAGGACACAGTCCACCAGAGGCACAAACCCATGATCTCCTGGGTAGATGGCTGCCTACAACGAGAAAGGGAAAATGCAAGCAGGCTTTTTCCACTGAGGTTGGGTGGGACTAGAAACAGGAGCTGTGACCATGGATTAAGGGTGAAAGGTGAAAAGTTTAAGGGGAACATGAGGGGAGACGTCTTCACTCAGAGGATTGTGAGAGTGTGGAAAGAGCTGCCAGCACAAGTGTTGTATGCGAGCTCAATTTCAACTTTTAAGCGGTTTAGATAGGTACATGGATGGTAGGGGTATGGAGAGCTATGGTCCTGGTGCAGGTCGATGGGAGTGGGCAGTTTAAATGGTTTGGCATAGACTAGATGGCCCAAAGGGCCCGTTTCTGTGCAGTACTTCTCTATAACTATGTCAAATCACAAGAAAAATTTCAAAACCTGTCAACAATTTACTAAAAATTAAAAACCAAAATTATGAGGCTGAGAAAGTATTCATCCCCCTTCATAATTACTACACTAACTTCCTACCTTACCAACTCACACAATTTGTTGATGTAGAAAACCGGAAGATCACCTATTTTCAATGAATTCATAAGAATTACAAAGAACCCCTCTCTTTGTAAGGTCCCCTGGTGGACTTCTAACAGACTAAACCAAAATGAAAGCAAGAGAGTATTCAAAGCAAGTCTGGGAAATGATAATTCAGAAGCACAAATCTGGAGAAGGGTACAAGACCATATCAAAGGCACTGACAAACCTCAGAGATCAGTGCAGTCTATCATGAAAAAGTGGAAAAAATATGAAACCACAGCCACATTGCTTAGGTCAGGCTGCCCCTCTAAACTTAGACACCAGAGAAGAATGACACTTGTAGGAGAGGCTAATGTGACACTAATTGTCACTCTGAGTGAAATGCAGAACTCAATGGCTAAAACTGGAGATGAAGTTCATGGCTCCACAATCTTTAAGGCCTTGCACAAAAAGGGTATAAAATAGAGAGAGTACAGAGAAGATTTACTAGAATGTTGCTGGGGTAAGTTACAGGGAAAGATTGAACAAGTTAGGTCTTTATTCTTTGGAACGTAGAAGGTTGAGGGCGGACTTGATAGAGGTATTTAAAATTATGAGGGGGATAGACAGAGTTGATGTGGATAGGCTTTTTCCATTGAGAGTAGGGGAGATTCAAACAAGAGGACGTGAGTTGAGACTTAGGGGGCAAAAGTTTAAGGGTAACATGAGGGGGAATTTCTTTACTCAGAGAGTGGTAGCTGTGCGGAATGAGCTTCCAGTAGAAGTGGTAGAGGCAGGTTCGGTATTGTCATTTAAAGCAAAATTGGATAGGTATATGGACAGGAAAGGAATGGAGGGTTATGGGCTGAGTGCGGGTCAGTGGGATTAAGTGAGAGTAAGCATTCAGCACGGACTAGAAGGGCCAAGATGGTCTGTTTCCGTGCTGTAATTGTTATATGGTTATGTGGAATATTGAAATGCCTAGACAGAATGAAATTGGTGAGGATGTTTCTATAGTGGAAGAGTTGAGGAGCAGAGGGCACAGCATCAGAATACAAGGACATCCCTTTAGTACAGAGATGAGGTGTAATTTCTTTAGCCAGAGGGTAGTGAATCTGTGGAATTCATTGACACAGACAGCTGTGGAGACCAAGTTATTGGGTATATTTAAAGCACAGGTTGATAGGTTCTTGATTAGTAAGTTTTACAAAGGCGACAGGAAGAAGGTAGGAGAATAGGGTTGAGGGATAATAAATCCATCATGACAGAATGGCGGAGCAAGCTTGATGAGCCAAATGGCCTGATTATGCTATGTCATATGGTCATGGGAGAGGAAGCAAGGGGTGCAGGGTGATGAGGGAAGAAATGGGGAGGAGGGGTGCAGGAGGATAGAGGTGTAGGGGAAGAAGGGAGGGAGGAGCTGGAGAGAGGGAGATGGAGGGTGGGGAGAGGAAGGGAGAGGAGGGAGGGGTGTGGGGAGATGGAGGGGTGTTGGGAGAGGGAGGGGTGTGGTACTGGGAAGTCAGGTGGCTGCGACAAACCCACATGAGAGGGAGCGATGAGGAACAAAGTTGCAGTAGTTTATTTTGCTTGTAAGTCATCTACCCAGAATGCCCTCTCACATTACATGACACAGAGCTTGACAGCAACCTGTAAGAGTCAAAATGTACATAAGTGCATAACATTTCCCTTCCCCCTTATTTTAAAGGTTTCTCCCCATTCCCATACAGAGACTAGCTGCTGAACTGTTAACAGTCAATGGAGTAATATAGGACATTCAACCAATAAGGTAAACTACCTCTATTCCCAGACCTAACCCTGGGGATTATTCTGCCCCACGTGCTGAGGGTTAGTCACTAAACTACAGATTCAATCTCTCTGGAGACCGCCTGTTCCTGTGAGGGTACCGACAACCAGGGGATGACGCCAAAGTCATTTTATCTCTTGGTGATGTATGCATAGATGTTGGCTTGGGTACTGCATAGTCAGTAGGTGGCACCTCAGAAAGCGCAGGTGACAGGGGAGCACTGGCTGTGTCATTTGATGTAATGGAGGTTTTACAGTCGTTTCAGAATCCTGTTCTATTTCTACAGCTGGATCTGGATTGGTCACGTAGTGCTGTTTTCTGTGGCCTCAGAAGTAGACAACAACTGATCAGCATGCCTTCTCCAGATGTTGTGGTTACTAGTTTCCACTGTGTACGACATAGGACCGGTTTGTGCCACTACCATCACAGATATCCACTTTGTTCCAGAGATGTAGTTCCGGACAAGTACTCTCCTCCTGCTGTGAAACTTCCTGCACTTTGGCACGACTCTCTGCTTCAGTTTTCTGTTCATTAGCACAATTTATTTCATGTTTGGGGTTCTAAGCATGTCAAGCCGTACATGAGCTATCTCTTCATCAGTGCAGTGACTGGAGCCATTTTGGTGGAGGAGTGAGGTGTGTTGCAGTGTATCAGCAAAAAAGTGACACCACTGGTTGAGGGATCCACTCCCCACTGAAGCCTTGAGGGCTTGTTTCATTGCATATATGAATCGTTCAACAAACTCACTGGCGACTGGATGATATGGTGCTGACTTGATGTGCTGAACACTGTTTCCATAAATGCCTTGAATTCTTCAGACGGGAGTTATGGGCCATTGTCACTTACAAGCTGTTGAGGAAATCCAAAATGGCCAAAGATGGAACGTTGCTCCTCAATGGATTTTTCAGATGTAGTGCTCTTCATGATGACAACCTCAGGCCAATTACTATGCATCCAGTATGAGCAAGAACATGTGTCCTTTTACAGGTCCTGCAACATCTTTGTGAATCCTCTGCTATGGTTCTTCAGGCCATTCCCATGGACGCAAAGGAGAGAGTTGAGGAGCATTTTTCACTCGCTAACAATGTGGGCACGTTTTGGCCTCCTCTTCAATGGTTACATCCAGTCCTGGCCACCAGAAGGAGCTGTGTGCAATTTCTTTCATGCACACTACATCGGTGATCTGCACATAGCTCGTCAAGCACTTGCTTTGATCATGGTGGAAGAGTGACAACACAGTCGCCCCATAGCAAGCATCCTGCTTGGACTGTGAGCTCCTTCCATTGAGCCTGGTAAGGTTTTAATTCCATGGTTGTCTCTCCTTTCCACTTGTAACTTATCAAGTCGAACATTTTAGTTAGAAAAGGGTAGTATGCGTGTGCTTCTGGACTTGAGCTTGAGTTCCTTGAAGTAAAAGATCTCTTTCAAGGATGACTCTGGGGCTCTATCAGCTAAGGGAAGTCTGGATAGTCCATCAGCATTTAAAAGGTGCTTCAATCTCCAGTGCTTTCTATTGTACTGATAGTAACAGAAACCAATGTTTCATTCAACTAGTGACCAGGGAAAGAAAGTCTGTATGTGAACCAAAAAAATTATGTCAAAAGGCAATGACTTGTTAGCATAAATTGTCAACCAAAGAGCATTTGATGGAATTTCTTAACTCCAAAGCCAATTGCAAGTGCTTCTTGCTCAACCTGGGCATAGTGGTTTTCTACCTTGCTTAATGTCCTTTATGTGAAACCAATTGGAGGCTCTTCACCTGATGGCATGATGTGTGAGATAACTTCCCCCAGACATGTCACAGACCAACTGTATGAACAATGATGGGTTGAAGTGTGTGAGTGCTTCAGATTGTGACAATGTTGTTTTGGCCTTTTTAAAAGTGTCTTCACAGCAATTTGTCCATTGCCAGTGTATTGATCTATTTAAAAGCTCATGAAGTGGGGTCAGCATGCTAGCCAGATTGGGGTCAAACTCTGTGTAGTATATTAGTACTCCTAAGAAAGATTTTAATTGACTTACATTCTGTGGTGATGAAGCCTCTATAATTGTCCTTATCTATGATGGTACCTTGTGAAGTCCTGAGTTGTTGATCACATGGTCCAAATATTCAATCGAAGGTCAAAAGAACTTGCCTTTCTGAACCCTTAGCCAATATTCTGTGAGTCTTTGTAGTATAGTATCCAAGTTTTGTAGGTGCCTATGCTCATAACTCCCAGTATTGAGCAAATCCTACAAATAACATTGCACCCCAGCCAAAACACTCAGGATCCGGTCATTGCTCACTGAAAAAATGCAAGAGCTCAGGTGATGCCAAACAAAAGCCTTCTGTTCCTGAACATCGATTTGTGAGTCACTATGGCCAACAGTTCCTGAGACTCAGGCTTCACATGCATTTGTAAATACACTTGACACAATCCATCTTGTTAATTGTCTGTCCTCCAGCCAATGCTGCAAAAAGGTCAACAATGAGTGGAAGAAGGTATTGCTCAGCCATAAGAACCAAGTTAATAGTTACCTTGAAGTCTCCACAAAGCCTTAAAGACCATCTCCAGTAACCGGGTAATTTTCCAGCAAAGATAGATGGATCCACCGAAGCCTGATGCTACTATTTTCAAACGTTTTTATTTATAAAGGGGCACAAACGTATGATTAATACAAAACATTCAGATCATATACGTCGTCACAACTCAATCTAAAGCACAGGTATAGTAATAATCAATCAGAAATAAGCTCTATCATTGTCTAGGGGTAATGTAGATATATATCGTTTGCTGGATATCTAAAAGTCTTTTAGATCACTGCAGTTCCACCAGCCGCCGTCGGTTGTGGTGTCGCGTTGGTGCACTTTTGTTAGAAAGAGAGAGAGAGAGAGATGTCATTAAACAGCTTCACCTGCCCGGGTCCCTACGGAGCACCGCCGTGGAATCAGAAGAGCAGGCTTCCCGGTTGTTAGTTAAAAGCGATTGTCCGTGATTCCAGCCACAGACTCCCGATCCGGAATCTAACGCACATGGCTTCCTTCAGAATGGCGTCCCGCTCCGACGGGAAGCACTATCGTGTCTTCTTCGTGTGTCTCCTTGGTGCGTCTGAGGCCCCACCTCGGCAGCCCACCTTTTATCTGGACAGGCAGGGTTGTAGATGTCAATCAGGGTGGGGGGTGAGGCAATCTTCCCCCCATCACCCAGCCCACATTGCCCTAGGGCTTTACACGTGGTCTTCATGAGACAATAGTCAGAGTCACTTTATTCTGCTTCTCGGGAGAACGTGGTCTTCCGCACGTCTCCCTCTCTTTCTCCCATTTCCTGTGTCTATTCAGCACGTCTCTCCCCCTCTTGGGTAAGTTGACCCCCCCTTGACTACGGCCTTTGCGATTCTCACAAAGGAGGGGGCTGAGGTCATAACACCTCCCCTCTTAAAAGTTTTTTTTACCAGTGGTTAAAAACAGGTTGGTACAGGAATTTTTTTTTTTCTGGACTCTAACATACTACACAAGCTTTTCTCTTCACAGAGTACTACCGTTATACATTCCAGTCAGTATCTAAACAGGTAACAATTACAGTGCCCCTTTTTTTCAATATCTTAACATCACGTACCGTACTAAAGTCTGGTAGCATCAAACTTCAGCTCAATGAGTCTTATAGGATTTTTGAATCTAATACAACACACAAGCTTTTCGTTTTAACTACAGAGCCATACATTTTACATTTAATTCAGCACCTAGATAAACAATCCGCTAGCACATTATCACTCCCCTTAATGTGCTGGATCTTAATATCGAATTCCTGCAGCATCAGACTCCAGCTTAATAACCTCCTGTTTTTATTTTTCATATTGTCCAAGAATACCAGCGGGTTGTGATCGGTATAGACCACTAGGGGTCTTTGCGCCGGACAAATGTACACTTCGAAATGTTGTATCGCCAACACAAGCGCTAACAATTCCTTTTCCACGGTAGAGTAATTCCTCTGGTGTCTATTGAACTTCCGAGAGAAATATGCTACCGGGTGCTCCACTCCATCCCCCGCTTGCTGCAATAGGACTGCTCCTGCCGCCTCATCGCTGGCGTCCGTGGCCAAGGAGAAGGGGGTTAACAGATCGGGCGCTTTTAACACAGGGTCATGGCACAATATGGCTTTTAACTTTTCAAAGGCATTCTGACAAGAATGACCCCACTCAATTTTTTCCTCCTTCTGCAGTAATTTTGTAAGGGGGAGCACAATGTCCACGAAATTTTTACAGAATTTCCGATAGTATCCTACCATGCCCAGAAACCTCCTCAGGGCCCTTTTATTGTAGGGTACAGGAACCTCGGAAATAGCCCAGACCTTCGCCTGCACAGGGGCCAATTGCCCGTCTCCCACCACATATCCCAGATAGGTGATCGTGGCATGACCAAACTCACTCTTGGCGAGGTTTACTGTAAGGTGGGCTGCCGACATTCGGGTAAACAAACTTTCTACAGCCCCCAGATGCTCCTCCCAGGTGTCATTCCAAACTACCACATCGTCAAGATAAGCCTTGGTGTGGGTTAACCCCTTTATCACAGCGTCTATCATCCACTGAAATGTCCCTGGGGCATTTTTCATCCCAAACGGCATAACGTTGTACTCATACAACCCGGACGGGGTGACAAAGGCTGAAATCTCTCGAGCCCTGTCCGTTAAAGGAACGCACCAGTACCCCTTTAACAAGTCAATTTTTGTGATGTACCTTGCCTTCCCCATTTGATCAATGCAATCATCCACCCGGGGAATAGGGTAAGCATTGGTCTGGGTAACCGCGTTGACCTTCCGGTAATCGGTACAGAATCTTATGGTCCTGTCCGCTTTGGGACAACCACGCAAGGAGAAGCCCACGCGGAAGAGGATTCGCGGATTATCCCAGCAGCTAGCATATGTTCAATCTCCTTCTCTACTAGCTGGCTCTTTTCAGAATTCATCCGATAAGGGGCTTGTTTAATAGGTTGGGTTGAGGTAACTATCACATCATGTTGCGTCCCACTACACCTTCGGGGAACATCTGGACATAAGTCTGCATGCCGGTTAACGAGCTGTATTACCTGCTCCCTTTGTTCAGGCTTTAAGTGGCCAACTTTATCCGCAAGGCTCGCCAATATGATAGAGTTCTCTAATCTGGTGGGGACTATACCTATCTTGTCAAACCGTTCTGGTCCCTCCTTACCATCCCCCTCTACCTCATCGGCTTTCATGGCCGCACCAACCACCGCGGGGGTGGGTTCATGATACCCTTTTATCATGTTCACGTGAACTAACTGAGTCGGCTTTCGTCAGTCGGGGGGTTTCGATCACGTAATTCAGCGAGTCTATTTTCTTACGCACTGTATATGGTCCTTGAAACCTCGCCCCCAGGGGGTGGGTAGCTACCGGGAATAGGACCAAGACCCGGTTGCCCACGTGAAACTCTCGTTCTCTCGCTCTCGGGTTATACCACTGACTCATTTTTTCCAGGGAAGCTTTAAGGTTTTCTTTTGCCAAGGCGCATACTTTATGCAGCCTTTCCCGGAATTTCAGCACATAGTCAATCACACTGACTTGGACGGTCGGACTAGACCACTTTTCTTTCAGTAGGGTTAGGGGTCCCCTGGGCCTGTGACCGAAAACCAGCTCGAACGGACTGAACCCCAGGGAGCACTGGACTGTATTTCGTACGGCAAATAACAAAAGGGGTAAAGCCTCATCCCAGTCTCGAACGTTCTCCTGACAATAAGCTTTAAGCATGGTCTTTAGGGTAGCGTGGAACCTGTCCAACGCTCCCTGTGACTCCGGGTGATACGCAGAGGCCAGAATCTGCTTCACCCCTAGCTGGGTCATCATCTGCCGAAATGTGCTCGACGTGAATGTACTTCCCTGGTCTGATTGTATCTCCTTGGGCAGCCCCACGGAGGTAAAGAATTTTACAAGGGCCTTCACCACCGCAGAGGTCCTAATACTACCCAGAGGCACGGCCTCGGGAAATCGTGTAGCGGCACACATCAGGGTCATGATATACTGCCGCCCACTCGCAGTTTTAGGTAAGGGTCCCACAAAATCCACACTGACTCGGGAGAAAGGCTCCTCACATGCGGGGATAGGTCGGAGGGGGGCCTTAGGGATAACTTGGTTCGGCTTACCCACCACCTGGCATGTATGACATCTTTTACAATACTCAGTAACATCTTTTCTCAGGTTTGGCCAATAGAACTCTCTCTGAACCCGCTCCACTGTCTTCTTTATTCCTAAATGCCCACCTAAAGGTCCCTTATGGGCCAAGTCAAGAATTTCGTCCCGATATATTTTCGGGACTACTATCTGATGTATCACCGCCCAGTCCTCATCGGCCGGCACCGCAGGGGGTCTCCACTTCCTCATCAACACCCCCTCCTGGAGATAATAACCCTCTGGCTCTGCCTCCAGTTCAGTCTCAGAGAGAACCGACTCTCTCAAGGCTACCAGCTCCTCGTCACCTTTCTGTTTCCGTACAAACTCTCTTCTTGCTAAGGACAGGTCTACCTCTTCCCGATTACTCTCTCTTTCCTCCCTACTCTCCGGTTTACCTTCCTCTGACTCTCGCTGGTACAGAGTCGGTAAGAACGTTTTGGCCAAATCAAAACTGGCCAGATTCAAACCGCTCTCGGTCTCAGCTACCCTTTCCAACATGCTGCGAGTGACCGCACATGCAGGATAGATTTTTTTATCTGAGGGAGGGTCTTCAACTCTCACGGGCTGGGTGGTCAGCTTCACGGCGGCACCCATCTTCCCACCCGCTAGGTCGTTACCCAGAAGGACGTCCACTCCTTCCCCTGGCAACTCCGGCAGGACCCCCAGTTCCACTGGTCCCGACACCAACTCACAATCTAGACGGACCCTATGCGAAGGCACTACCTCGGTCCGGTTTCCTATGCCTCTCAGGGCTACCTCTCCCGTCCGAGGTCCAAATTGTAACACGTTACGGCTAATTAATGATAGTTCCGCCCCCGTGTCTCTCCAAATTCGTACGGGGATTGGGGGGTCCCCTTCCCTCAAAGACACGGTTCCTTCGGACCTAAATGTCTCCCGCCCCTCCTGTATTCCATCTACCTGGGGCCTTCTTGTCGATTTTCGGATCGACGCAACACAGCCTATTGGAATAGCTGCTTTCCCTCTTTCTGGCTCCTTCCTCGGAGCAGGGCATTTTGATGCAATATGTCCCACCTTTCCACAATTAAAACAGGTTAAACCAGGAAATCTCCAAGTTTCCTGCCTGTTATCCTCACTTTTTCTGCTAGCTCCCGGCGGAGTTTCTCCCTTAGCCGGCGGACTTTCCCTACCATTCCGACGGTCTCTCGGGTAACTTTTTGGCGAGGAAAACTTTGTCTTGTGGGTTAGGGCATATTCATCTGTGAACCTAGCCATTTCTGAGATGGACTGATTCGTCCTCTCATTTAAATACATTCGGATCTCTTCCGGAACACAACCTTTAAATTCCTCAATCAAAAATAACTCCCTGAGACGCCCATAATTCTCGGCCACCTTTTCCGCGGTGCACCAACGGTCCAAGAGCACACCCTTCTCATGGGCTAGCTCGGTATACGTTTGATTCCACCCTTTCCTTAAATTTCGGAACCTTTGTCTATACGCCTCAGGTACTAACTCGTAACCTCGGAGAATGGCCTCCTTTACTTGATCATAATTCCCTTCCCCTTCTGGGGGCAACGCGGCATATGCCCGCTGTGCTTTCCCTCATAACACACTTTGTAACAACGCCACCCACTGCTCTCTGGGCCACTTCTGATTCACTGCCACCTTTTCAAAAAGCAAGAAATAACTATCAACATCCGTCTCCTCGAACGGGGGGACCAACCTCAACGCCCGACTAACATCAAACCCCTCCTCTCTCTCTTGCCCTTGAGCTCTTCGCTCTTGCTTTCGCCTGTCCAGCTCCAATTCATGGCTCCTTTGTTTCTCTTTCTCTTCTGCTTCTGCTTCTAGCTGCTTTAGCTGGAGTTCATGACCCTGTTTCATCGCTAATTCCTTTAGTTTGAACACCTGCTCCCTTTCCTCAGCCTTTTCCTTTGCAGCCCGTTCCTCAGCCCGTTCCTTTTCCTTTGCAGCTGCTTCTAGCTGCTTTACTTTAAGATCATGGTCCAACCTTACTTTCTCCAACTCTACCTGATCTGTCCCACTCGCTAATCTCTTTTCGGGGATATTTTCCAAATCCTCAGCTGCAAACACCTCCTTTTCAATGTAATACTGATTTATGACCCCTCGCACTTCCTGCTTTTTCATCGATGACCTCACCTCTGCGAGGCCTAACCCCTTTGCCAGATTTACCAAGTCTGATTTGGTAGCCGTCCCTAGCGCCTCTACAGTCAGATTTCTCATAAATTCACCCACATCCATCTTTGCTGGTTTCCTGTCTGGCTACCTGCGTAACCAGATTTAAGTTTGGACTTACAGCCCGATTCACTGACCCTCCCCTTTGGTTTCAAATCCGGGACGAGCAACCCACTTGTTACGTTCCCCAGTAACCGGGTAATTTTCCAGCAAAGATAGATGGATCCACCGAAGCCTGATGCTACTATTTTCAAACGTTTTTATTTATAAAGGGGCACAAACGTATGGTTAATACAAAACATTCAGATCGTATATGTCGTCACAACTCAATCTAAAGCACAGGTATAGTAATAATCAATCAGAAATAAGCTCTATCGTTGTCTAGGGGTAATGTAGATATATATCGTTTGCTGGATATCTAAAAGTCTTTTAGATCACTGCAGTTCCACCAGCCGCCGTCGGTTGTGGTGTCGCGTTGGTGCACTTTTGTTAGAAAGAGAGAGAGAGAGAGATGTCATTAAACAGCTTCACCTGCCCGGGTCCCTATGGAGCACCACCGCGGAATCAGAAGAGCAGACTTCCCGGTTGTTAGTTAAAAGTGATTGTCCGTGATTCCAGCCACAGACTCCCGATCCGGAATCTAACGCACGTGGCTTCCTTCAGAATGGCGTCCCGCTCCGACGGGAAGCACTATCGTGTCTTCTTCGTGTGTCTCCTTGGTGCGTCTGAGGCCCCACCTCGGCAGCCCACCTTTTATCTGGACTGGCAGGGTTGTAGATGGCAATCAGGGTGGGGGGTGAGGCAATCTTCCCCCCATCACCCAGCCCACGTTGCCCTAGGGCTTTACACGTGGTCTTCATGAGACAATAGTCAGAGTCACTTTATTCTGCTTCTCGGGAGAACGTGGTCTTCCGCACGTCTCCCTCTCTTTCTCCCATTTCCTGTGTCTATTCAGCACGTCTCTCCCCCTCTTGGGTCAGTTGACCCCCCCTTGACTAGGGCCTTTGCGATTCTCACAAAGGAGGGGGCTGAGGTCATAACAATAGTTACCTTGAAGTCTCCACAAAGCCTTAAAGACCATCCCTTTTTAGGACAGGAACAACTGGATTTGCCTATTGCAGCTTACAAATACTGGTTCCAATACCTTACTCTGGACCAGTCCTTCCAATTCAGCATCTACCTTTGGTTTGAGGGTGTCTTGCCTTCAAGCATTTGGGTATTAACCGTGATTTCTTTCATATTGCCCAGTTGAATACTTCTGCAAGTTTCTTTAATACCTCTTGTAGACCACTGCTGCCACCACTCAAAGCCACTTTGTGCCAGTTGAGTTTGAGCTGCTCCGACCTTGAGCAGCTCAGAAGCACTGGATAACGACCTTTAACAAAGTACAGTGGAAGTTTCTTTCTCTCTTTGTTAATCTCCATGGTAACATGTACTCCCCTCACTGGAACAACCTCACCAATGTTATCCTTTAAAGTCAACATTCTGGGATGAGATGCTTGTAAACCGTCTCCAGCAACGATGACACTGCAGCTCCTGTGTTCACCTGCATCCACCATGGGGTGGGGGGGGGGGGGTCACCTAATAGCCATCTTTGTGTTCTGAAACAGATAAAACATGCAAAGCTTTTTCATAGCAATACCAGCATTCTTTTGCTGAATGCCCAGTTTTGCTACAATGGTAACACTGATTGCCAATTGGTGTCTTATTTGTAAAGTCAGTAGAAACTTCATGAACCTGGGAAGATGTGCTTTAACAGCTGTGCTTCATTAGCTGCCAGCTCCATAGATGTAATAATCTCAATCACCTTCTGTATGTTAGACTATCTTCTGTAAGCAAACGTTTCTGAATTGCCTCCCTCGCAGACTACATACGAGTCTATCACAGAATGTGTCATTCAACAAATGCCCAAAATTCAGTCTTCAGAAAACTGCTTCAGCAGCCCTGCAGTAGACTAGCTAGCCTTCCTCTTCATTTCTTTTATGACATCTAAATCTCTCAGCTATAATCAAAGCCTTGGGTGAATAATGGTCCTTACGACTAATTACGTCCTCATAAGGCTTAGGAAGTTGCAGTAGACTACGTAAGAAATTAAACGTTTTTGCACCCATCAAAGATCGGAACATGAATATCATTTGAAATTTGAGTTCCCAGTACAAAATATTCAAAAATTTCAGAGCATGAACTCAACTGCTGTCATTTTTTCATACGATCCAATACTTCCAAACATTATCGCCATTTTCAAATAGAATCACGTTCCAAAGAAAAGTTAACTATTCTTATCTGTCTCTCATTCTCCTCTCTCTTACTTGATGAATTTAACCGTCCCGTTCTCTCCCTTTGGATACTTCACTCACCACGCTTCCCGTGCCCGTTTTGTTTTCGCTCACCTACATTACACCAGCATTGTACACGGATTCTTCTTGCCGAAACAAAATAAATACATGTCACTTTGTGGCCAGTTGCTGTATTTGTGTTACTGGGAAGCCGAGTGACCGTGAATAACACACAAGAGAGACGGAGAGGTGAAGGACAAAGGTGTAGTTGTTTATTTTGCTTGTAAGTCATCTGTTCAGAATGCCCCCTCACAGTATATATCAATGTACATCTATTCACAAGAAGAGGCGCGGAGGCGACTGGCGCCCCGCCCCCATCACGTGACGAACACAACTTCCGCGCGCTCTCGCTCGCGGCCGGCTCTGCGTTCCGTGGAAGACTGGGACCCGGGTCAACCCGGGAAAGGACGCTGGCGACCGGCTCGGCACCACCGGCGCCCGGGCGCAAGCACCGGGTCTGCATGGTGTCTGACTTCTTCTACCCCAATATGGGCGGTGTGGAGAGTCACATCTACCAGCTGTCACAGTGCCTGATCGAGCGCGGCCACAAGGTGATCGTGCTGAGCCACGCGTACGGCGAGCGGCGCGGCGTACGCTACCTGACGCACGGCCTCAAGGTGTACTACCTGCCGCTGCGGGTTATGTACAACCAGTCGACGGCCACCACTCTCTTCCACAGCCTGCCGCTCGTCCGCTGCGTGCTGGTTCGCGAGCGCGTCGGCGTGGTGCACGCGCACAGCTCCTTCTCGGCGCTGGCGCACGACGCGCTGTGGCACGCGCGCACTCTGGGCCTGCGCACCGTCTTCACCGACCACTCGCTCTTCGGCTTCGCCGACCTCAGCTCGGTGCTGACCAACAAGCTGCTCACTGTCTCCCTGTGCGACACCAACCACGTCGTCTGCGTCTCCTACACCAGCAAGGAGAACACCGTGCTGCGGGCCGCCCTCAGCCCCGACTGCGTCTCGGTCATCCCCAACGCTGTGGATCCCACCGACTTTGTCCCCGACCCCAGCCGGCCCGAACCGGGTACCATCACTGTGGTGGTGATCAGCAGGCTGGTGTACAGGAAAGGTACAGCCGGGCCACGTTCTTCTCTGTCCACAAGGCTTGTGTACTGAGCTGGACACCGAAACGAAAAATATGCCTACACTACTTTCTGCCTTGTCTCCCAGACAGAATTATTTTGGAATGTGAACCAAAAAAATTGCATTAGGAAAGCTTGCAAGTTGGTTATGCACTGTAAGCTCCCACAAAGAGCAGTATGATTACTGAATGATACAGTGAATAAGGTGTAAAGTTCACCATCACACAGGATAATTCGCCTGGTTTTTGTGGGATATTTTACATCAACTGACAGAGCCAACTGTTACTGTTTCAAAGTGTCCTCCAAAATTTAGCATGGTTGAAAGTTTCGCACACCCTCCATACCTCTCTGAAACTTTAGTCTGGATCTTAGTTCCTGATGGGAAGGAATAAAGTGACACAACAGAAGTTCAGAGGGAGCATTGTACATGACAGGGAGTTAAACCTGGAATTTATAAAGTAAGCATTGTACATGTCACCCTCTAATTTCAGATTTATTTATCATATGTACATTGAAACATGCATTGAAATGCGACATTTGTGTTTACAACCAAGTGTCGCCACATACTCCAATACCAACATTGCATGCCCACATGCAGAACAACATAAGCAGCATCAAAACAAAACAAGCCTCTTTCCTACCCTCCTATCCACCCACCTCCTCACACACACAGGGCAGGCTGCTGCCAATCCTTCAGTCTCTGGCCCGGACTTGCAGATCCTTTGGAACTCTAGCTCTAGACTCGCTGACTTCAGTCTTTGATCTTTGGGATTTCTCTGAAGGGATTAGTTCCTAAAGAAAAAGCCTTTATAATAAAGTAATAGGAAGATACAGCCTTTTGAGTCCACACTGCCCAACAGCCACTCATTTAAATTAATGCTTTTATTCTTCCTATATTTTCATCAACTTCCCAATCCTTCCACTTCTATCACACTTTTAATGCATGGTATCAGTCCTTTAGAGTCAATGAGACCCAATTATACCCATGTGAACAATTAACCTACTAACCTGTATACCTTTGGAATATGGGACGAATCCACGCTGTCACATGAACATACAAGCGGCAGAATTGAACGTGGATGGCTGGTGCTATAATAGCGTTATGCTACCATGCTGCCCTCTGGCCTGCTTGCATTTATTTGTTGAAGCATTGAGTTCAAGATTCAGGAAGTTAAGTCAAAGTTTTATAAAATTAGGATTTACAAGGAATGTGCAGGCATAATAAAGTCTGCATGTTCACTCTGAGAGTACCTATGACAAGGATTGAACCCCATCCCTGGGGCTGTGAGGCAACGGCTCTCACCACGTGCTCCACTGTGCCTTAATATGTGGAAATTCATATGAGTGGTACAATAAACCCTCAACTTTTTCAGGGAGATAACAGATGAAATGGATAGTAAGCAAATAAATCACAAGGTATTTCAATAAGGATGCTGTAAGTACAAAGGGAGGAGGATTGCTTTGATAAGCTGAAACTTCCAAGTCTAATGCCTGGGAGAGAAGGTCTAACTGAAATTACCAGACTCAGCAGATCAAATGCCCTCCTTTTGTAACTGAAAATCAAAAAAGATTCAGATGTTGGAAATTATTTAGAAAGAATTAAAAGAAGTTGATTAACCTTAAATGTTAACCCTGTTTGTACAAGTGCTGCTTGACCAGGGTCTCCACCGTTTTCTCTTTTCATGTAGCTTCCTTCTTCTCAATGTTTTCTACAACTAATTTCAAAGGATGTGGTTTAAATAAATGCTTCTAACAATATCTTAGCCTTTGAGTTTTAGCTTGGTGCCAGTCTTTTTCTGTGAAGTGGCACATGTAAATTAAAAAATCCAACTTAATATGAATTATCACTCAATGCCAAATTGTTCATGACTATTCAGTTAGTATTTTGGCATATTTGAAATTACAAAAGAAAAGGAGATTGTGATTTTTCTAATTTGGAGAATCTAGATATACTGTGCTGGCCCAATGTATGAGAACACACTCTAGCTATATTTTGAGCTTTAGATTATTTTTAGTACTATTATTAATATTTCTCACTATACGTCTAGGAATTGATTTGCTTGCTGGGATAATTCCTGAACTGTGCCTTAAGCATCCGGATTTACACTTTCTCATTGGTGGTGAAGGACCTAAGCGGATAGTGCTGGAGGAAGTTCGGGAAAAGTACCAGCTTCATGACAGGTAATGAGACATTGCCAAACTTGCTGCACTTGTGTGATGAGAAATAGCAGTAATGTTCGTCTTAATCCCAAAAATTGGTTTAGTTTATAAACAATATTGAATTACTGAGCAGTACTCGCTCCTATTTTGGGAATTGAAAAAAATCAACTCTCATCAACGCCATTTAAGAGCAGCAATATCCTTTGAAGGGAAATGTATTTTAAGTAAAGCAAGGTATACTTACAAAAAAAAAAGAAATGATTGCTAAGTGGTCACTTTGCACCCTGGCTCTCTATTGCTGTTCCAAAAGTACTAGATCATGCACAGGATAGAGATCCTGGTGGTAAGAAGTTGCAGAAGAGATAAGGAAGCATTTTTTCCCACTGAGAGAGAAATGAGGGTCTGGAACTCTGCCTGAAAGAGTCAGAAAGGCAGAGTGTTTTGCCATATTGAAGTACTGTGACCGGTAAAGCTGCAGACATTGTGCTGGAAGGTGAAATTACTGGCCATCTTTGTCATGAATCTTATATAAGTAATGCTAAAAGCTCACTTTAACAGTAAAGCGAAAAAAGGATAATAAACATGCTGGAATTTTCAAAATGAAAATTTTATCTGATACATTGTTTAAACTTTCTTTACAATCTCATAACAACCTTAGCCTCCCACCCCATTCTCCTCCGCTTTCCTACTGTCATTGAATTCCTAAAGATCACCACGTCTATTATCTGTATCTTTTCATCAAATCTGATAATATAGCATTCAAATTTAGGGAATGTGTCAACGTTTAGAGTAGTGGTCGCCAACCTGTCGATCTTTGAGACTTTCCCAGTAGATCCCGAAAAAAAAGGAAAAACGAATACACAAATACTGTTGAGAGATTGTTTCCGGGTTGTGGGGTTTTAGTTCCGTTCTTTCTGCCCAGTGCGCATGCATGTAGCTCCCCGCACTACACAGTGTACTTCAGTGGTCCCCAACCACCGGGCTGCGAGGAAACGATATGAGTCAGCTGCACCTGTCCTCATTCCCACTGTTGAACTTGAACACATGCGAGGTGATCAATCGCCTAAACGCAGTAGTGATACCCTTGCGCCAGGGATCACCGGTTGGCCTCGCGTGGCCGGCAGAAAGTGCCGTTGATACTGGCCCGGAGCCGTTGATACGGACAGATGGGCGCCGCCTCTAAACCTGTTTACCACACCAAATGTTCATGGGGAATCCGGTGCTAAGAAATTCGCAGACAACCTAATTCGGGCTCGGTTTCATAAGTAGCAGAGCAGCTACCGCGCTGCGATCTACTGAAACAAACTTTTGTCGGCCGATAGATCCTACAAGGGGGGCAGACGTGCCCTGTCGCACTCCTCGCTCAGTCGGTCGCTCTTTCCGGCCTGTGACCGCCACGGCCCCGGCACAGGGACCTCCGGCCTTCAGCTAGTCCTCTCACCCCACTCACGACCAGCCGCACCTGGCCAAGCTGTCTAGTGATGGGTGAATGGGAAGCTGGAGTTCGGGCCCGGAGGCTGTCTAATGAGGCAATGAAGTCCTCAGAACTGCTTCGGTACCCTGAGTCCAATCACCCTGCACTTAAAGACAAACCCGTTGAGTTTTTTCAGCGGGAAGTATCGCTGTATTCTGGTCGTGTTTAACAACCCCCCCCACCCCGTTGGCCGGTCCCGCTGTATTCAGGTCACAAGAATATTGTCAATATTAAACTGGTCCGCGGTGCAAAAAGGGTGGGTACCCCTGGTGTTTATACATTATTTCTACTTCCGGGTTGTGGGGTTTTACGTCCGGTCTTTTCTTCCCCGGTGCGCATGCGTGTAACTAATCAATCTGGGGTCGATCTCGCCTTTTACTAAGGCCGAGGTAGGAGATCTTGGGCTTAAAAAGGTTGGTGACCACTAGTTTAGAGCCATTAATTTCTCTACTAGTAATAGTTGTATTTGTTCCCTGCTCTTATTTGATTTATGGTTGCTCACTGTTTACGCTACATTTATTGTATCCTCAAAACTGATGACCGAAACAAAATATATACGGTAACTTAACAGTCATTTCCCATTTACGTTTCACCTGTCTCTGTCTCAAATGGATAAACTATTGTCTTTTTACATATTTACAGACTTTGTAGATTTAAAACTAATTCTTGTTGGCTTGCTGTCTTATTCTTACCATGTATTTGCACTGTAGTTTTGTGTCTTATAAAACATTGCTGCTTTTAGAACTTGCGCTCATACCTCCCACAAAACAAAAATGAAATTGGTCAAGATTACAATTCATTATGGTGTAGTGTGATTTATAGCTAGAAACAAGTGCTAAAAGGGACCTACCACATTATCTGATGCTTTGGCATGGAGGAGACAGAGAAGGGCGTCAGCCCTTAGATACACACTCCTGATGGCAGCCAGGCAGCAGGAACAGACATCTTGGCTGCCTCAGAGGGTACAGAGCAGAATGAGAGAGCTTCCACATTCACTCAATGAGATGCATCCAGGAGAAAGGTAATTACAAATTGAGTTATGCTGAATGTTATTATGCTGTTCATGGTCTCTTTTCCTCTTGATTTAAAAAAATGAAAGACAATTATGTTCTCTTATAAGAATTGGTTTGTTAAAAAGTAGTGCAAATATTAATAACGTTTAACCTTGTGGCAAATATAAATCTTGTTTTAAACAAATACCTCAATATTTAATGCAATTGATCTGCAATTGTTTATATCATTCACTAAATGTATATCTTTGTTTTTGGTCTGTGATGGCTTGCTCATGTTTTGACTTTCTTCATATAGAGTACGACTTCTGGGTGCCTTGGAGCATAAAGATGTGAGAGATGTTTTGGTCCAGGGTCACATTTTTCTAAACACTTCTCTGACTGAAGCTTTTTGTATGGCAATAGTTGAAGGAGCAAGTTGTGGTCTTCAGGTAAATTTCCTGTTCTATCAGAATCAGGTTTATTATCAGCGGTATGTGTTGTGAAATCTGTTAACTTACAGCAGTTCAATGCAATACATAATATAGAAAAAAAAACATAAAAATAAGCAAGTAAATCAATTACTAAACATATATATATATATAGAATAGATCAAAAATCGTGCAAAAACAGAAATAATATATATTAGAAAAGTGAGGTGGCGTTCACGGGTTTCATGTCCATTTAGGAATCAGATGGCAGAGGGGAAGAAGCTGTTCTTGAATCGCTGAGTATGTGCCTTCAGGTGATGGTAACAATGAGAAAAAGGCATGTCCTGGATGCTGGGGGGGTGCTTAATGATGGACGTTGCCTTTCTGAGTCACCGCTCCTGAAGAGGTCCTGGTTCTTTGTAGGCTAGTACCCAAAATGGGGCCAACTAAATTTATGACCCTTTGCAGCTCCTTTCAGTCCTGTGCAGTAGCCCCCCCCCCCCCCCACCCATACCAGACAGTGATGCAGCCTGTTAGAATGCTCTTCACGGTGCATCTATAGAAATTTTTGAGTGTTTTTGTTGACCAAACGCCGAATGAAGTATAGATGCTGTCTTGCCTTTATAGCTGCATCAATATGTTGGAACCGGATTAGGTCCTCAGAGATCTTGACACCTAGGAGCTTGAAACTACTCACTCTCGCCATTTCTGATCTCTCTATGAGGATTGGTATGTGTTCCTTCATCTTACCCTTCCTGAAGTCCACAATCAGCTCTTTCAACTTACTGACATTGAGTGCAAGGTTGTTGCTGCGACACCACTCCATTAATTGGTATATCTCACTGCTGTTCTATCTGTAGAGATAATAAGCATAGTACATCAAGTGTACCAGTAAACATGGAATTCACATTCTAATGAATTTGAAGATGATCTCAATATAAGTCTCCTTTTCCTTATTAATAATTGAATACATTTATAAAAAGACATCTGCATCTGGAAGAATTGGTGCTACCTACAAGACCGGCTCACCTGCACAACTGAAGTTACTAAATTACTTAAAAATAGCATGTAAGAATTGTCTTTGATAAATAGAAACCACATTGTACAAACAAAACTGTTAAGCTTCATTTCCTTCTTGTATAAACCCAACAGTTAAAAGAGTGGGCTTACAACAGAATTCTAAACCACTGAAGAAACAGTTTTGTCCAACTGAGAGTTACTGTTGGTGAAGGCCCCTCCCCAGGAATTGCTTATTTTTTTACTTTAGAGATACAGCACAGAACAGGCCCTTCTGGCCCAACTAGATGCACTGCACAGCAACCCGCCAATTTAACCCCAGCCTAGTCACAGGATGATGTACAACAACAAATTACTATCTTTGGACTGTGGGAAGAAACCAGAACACCCGGAGGAAATCCACGATCACAGGGAGAACATACAAACTCCTTACAGCTAGCGCCAGAATTGAACTCCGAACTCTGATGCTCCAAGCTGTAATAGCATCGCACTAACTGCCACACTACCATGGTACTCCTTCTGGAGAAATTCTGATTCTTAAACCAGGGGAAGCAGCAGTGGGTAATCATCAGGGGGGTTTTTTGTCTATTGTTGTCAGGAAATGATACGACATAATGTGGTTACAATTTTGAAGATTTTACCCCCCCCCCCCTCCCCAAGGCAGCTCCTTCTCTGTCCCAGTTCATTGGTGTGCTTCTTGTTTTTGAACTCTGAACTGTTAAGACAAGATATTCTCAGGAATAGTGATGAAGCCTAGAGGCTTGACTCGTAGATTCTCAAGTTCAAGTTTATTGTTATTTCAACCATGATATATATACTGCTAAACAAAAGAACATTTCTCTGGACCAAGGTACACAACACAGTACATACAACTCTCACAGAATACATTAAATAATATACCCACAAGTATATTAACAAATAATAAGATTCATTTGTGCCACAAGTTTAAAAAGTGAACAGCACAACGCTACTGGCGCTTCATACATGGTGAGGCCTGTTTGGTGACAGGGAATTCAGTAGTTCCACAGCCTGGGAGAAGTAGCTGTTTTTCCTTCCTTAACAGTCCTTTTCCTAATGCTTTGATACCTCTTTCCTGATAGTTAGGGGTGTGTGTCAAAGAAATTTTTGGACAAATCAGAGAGATCATTGATTATGCTAAGAGCCTTGCCTACACAGCACTCCTGGTAAATATATTAGATGGGTGGAAGAGCGACCCCAATGATTCCCTCATCAGTCCTTGCAGTCCTTTATAGTGTATTTTGGTCAGTTGCTTTGCAGTTCCCGTACCAGATGGTGATGCAGCTGGTCAGGACACTCTCAATGGTGCTCCTGTAAAAATTGGGTAGAATGGCAGGGTTGGGGGGAGCCTCACTCACCTCAGAATCCTCAATAAGTGGAAACACTTCTAGATTTTCTTAACTAAAGGTGGTAATGAGGGACCAGTTGAGGTCATCTGTTATGTTGTTCACTCCAAGAACTTGGTGCTCCTAACTCTCTCCGTGGAGGAGCCATTTATGTGCTGTGAGGAGTGGTCAGCCTGCACCTTCCTAAAGTCCACAGTCATCTCTTTGGTCTTGTCCACATTGAGACTCAAGATATTGTGCTCACACATTTCAACGAACCACTCTACTTCTTCTCTGTGCACCATCTCATCGTCATTGTTGATGAGGCAACCACTTGTGTCATGAGCAAACTTGAAGATTCGGTTTGAACTGTGTGAAGGACCAGGGTGAGCATAAAACTGGGAGAGCAGGTAAAGGTGAAAAAAAATAGGGGTTTTATTTACCCAAAGTGTTTACAAACTCAGCAGAACTGTTCTAGAGTCCAAACTTGAATCAGCTAAACAGAACAGAACTTGGTTACAACATAGTACAGTCGGCCCTCCTTATCTGCGGGTTCTGCATGTGTGGATTCAACCGACCGCGGATCGGGAAAACCAGAAGTTCTCTCTCCAGCACTCATTGTTTGAGCATGTACAGACTATTTTTTTCTTGTCATTATTCCCTAAACAATACAGTATAACAACTATTTACACAGTATTTACATTGTATTAGGCATTATAAGTAATCTAGAGATGATTTTAAAGTACAGGCAGTCCCCGGGTTATGAATGAGTTCCGTTCCTGAGTCCATCTTTAAGTCAGATTTGAAGTCGGAACAGGTATATCTGGTATTATTTAGCGTCAGTTAGTCAAACGTTTGTCTTAGTATACAGTATATATTTTACCTTTCTATGCATTTAAAACACTTAAGAAACATATGTATTTCAATACTTAGTACTTAAAAATAATTGTAGCTTTTATGCTCTATTAAAATTGTTCCAGTCGTTGACTGACTGTAGCCTAATGCTTTTCCAGTGACCGATGGCGTTTCACCTCTTTCTGATTGCTTTATTAATTCACCTTTATTTTCAATCGTGATCGTGATTATTTTCATGAACAGAAACACTGCGGATTCAGAGCTCCACTGCACTGAGCCAGGATAAATAAGGTCTGGGGTTCCACTGAGTCCTAAACACCACTGCATTGAACCAGATTAAATAAGGGATTTAAGGATCCGCGTTTTTTGGTATCTGCAGGGGATCCCGGAACCAATCCCCCGCGGATAAAGAGGGCCAACTGTAAATTCAAACCAAGAGACACCACTCATCTCCTGACTGTGGGTTTATATTCAATGCTGGCCAGTCCATAGTAAATTGTAGGGGAGAGAAAACATTCCCCTCCTTAAAAAGAAACGACATAAATGAAGCAGCTCTAGAGAACACCCTTCTGGCTATAGCAGAATGGCACAATCCAATTATCCAGCCCCATCTATTTAGGCTGGTGTAATGCAACAGCTCAGTCGTTTACCAGATTATCAGGAGGATGGTCAGCTACAGGACACTTTAATATACCCGATTGATGGTGTGGCTGGTAATTGCAGCCGCCACAAACTGGATCTAGCAGGACAGCTGAGCATGTAGCCCTGGGGGATGCCAGTTGTTGCTCAGCATGATGGATATTGCTGCCAATGCGGACTGACTGGTCTTTCTGTCAAAAAAAAAATCCAAAATTCAATTACAGAGAGAGATGTTGAGACCCAACAAGGACAGTTTACACACCTCTGAGAAATGATCATATTAAATGCCAAGCTGAAGTCGATAAACAGCATTCTGGCTTATGAGGCACTATTCTCCAGGTGGGACAGGACAAAGTGGAGGTCAGAGGCGATGGCATCATCAGTGGACCGAGTTGCATGATAACTAAACTGGAAGGGGTCCAATATAGCAGGAGGATAGGATTTACTGCAATTTATAACCAGCCTCTCAAAGCACTTCATTATTGTTGAGGTCAGTGTCACTGGACAGTCATTATTAAAGCAGGTTAATGTCATCCTCTTGGGCACCGGGGATGATGTTGGCTGCCTTGAAGCCTGAAGGGACAATGGACTATTCCAGAGAGATGTTGAAGATGTCTGTTAGAACCTGAAAGCTGTAATATCACCTGAACTGAAGGCAGCATTTCCGGTATCTCAGTAGTGCCTGGACCTCTGCTGTGAATAATAGCTTCTGATTTGCCCTCACAAAGATGTGGTTATAACAGTGACATCCTCAATGTCACAGATCTCACATGGTTATCAATGTTAATGTGATGGCCATCGGTGGCTGCCTTTCTGAACAGGTTTGAGTCCTTGTTTTCAAAACAGTCCTGCAATGCTGAGGAGTTTGCTACTTCTGACCAGGTCTTTATCTTCCTTTGAACTTGTTTGAGTCGTTTAATCAGTGTATGCAGGAATTAGCATAACAGATAAGTGGTCAGAGTATCCAAGGTGGGGGTGGGGAACAGCTTTGAAAGCACCATGGATATTGGTATAAACCACATCTAATGTGTTCTCACCTCTGCTAGCAAAGTCAGCACGCTGATAGAATTTAGGCAGGACTGTTTTTAAGTTAGCATGGTTGAAGCCGCCGGCGACAATAAATAAACAGTCAGGGTATGTGGCTTGGAAGTCACTGATGGCATCGTAGAGTTTACACAACATTTTGATTCATTTGCTATGACAATAAGACATTTTAGATGGATTCATCTCCTGGACCACTGCTGCTTTTGGCACCAGTCTGCTGATATTGTTGACAAACACTTAACTGAGGCAGCTGGACTGGATTACTATTTGGTTGGTGATAGTTATTGAGTTATTCCTCCACCTATCCCTTATTCTTCTGTGAACTGGTATCCTCCAGTAAATGTTATTATTTATTGCAATTGTACACTTAAAATGAACCTGTATTTGTCTATTTGTTTATACCTCAGCTTCAAAACTAATTGTTCTTTGTTTTTGCAAAAGGTTGTCAGTACAAAGGTTGGTGGGGTGCCAGAGGTTCTACCTGAGGATCTCATCATCTTACGTGAGCCCACTGTGAAGTCCTTGTGTGAAGGATTGGAAGTTGCCATTACTCGCCAACGGCTAGGAAAACTACCACCAGTGGAAAGAATACACAACAGAGTGAAGAATTTATACACGTGGAGAAATGTGGCAGAACGCACTGAAAAGGTAGATACTTACTGTAAAACAGACCTTTTAATGTATAGTTGGTCTTAACAAAGAATAGATAGATACTTTATTGATCCCAAGAGAAATTACCGTGTCACAGTAGCATTACAAGTGCACAGATATACAAATATAAGAAGAGAAATATGAAAGAAAAAAAAATAAGTTACCTCAAACATTCTAACAGGAGGGGAGTCAACACTTCCCCAGCTATAGCTTGACTCATTATAGAGCCAAAGGTAAGAATTACCTCATATAGTGTTCAACCACGGTGGCATGCAGAGGGTGAGAAACATTGTCCAGAATTGCCAGGATTTTCCATAGAGACCTTTGTTCTACCACAGCCTCCAGTGTGTCCAGTTTGGCTCCCATAACAGAGCCAGCCTTTCTAATCAGTTTATTGAGCAACTTTGCAACTTTATATATGAAAGCAATAAAACAACTTTATTATGATGTGCCATTCAGATGTTGCATTATTTTGTAAAGTGTGCATAACTAAAAAGAGGCAACCTATCCATTTCTACCATGCAAAAGAGCAACAATGTATGTATTTTACTTACTCTCATTTCAAAGGAAGTTAATTTAACAAAAATGAATACACTTAAATCAGAGTATCATAAGAAATTCTTTTTAACTCGTCAAATTCTTGTGCAAACCCTAGATTTTTTTAAAATATTTAAGAACCAAAGTTTATGACACTGAGGGAAGCCATTTAGCTCTTCATAGAACATAGAACAATATAGCAAAGTAACAGGTCTTTTACATCACCACCTCCCCAACCAAGAAGCTATCTATATATGCTCTATATCCCTCCATTCCCTGCCTCCTCATGTTTTTACCTAAATGACTCTTAAATGCTGCTATTTGCTTCAGCCGTCTCCCCTGGCAATGTGTTCCCAACATCTACTAACCTCAGTGCGTAAAAGTAAAATTGCTTTGCAAATCTCCTTTAAACTTTTCTTCTTCCACATTAAACATAAGCCATCTGCTATCTGATATTTCCATTCTGAGAAAAGAGATCTTTCTACCAATTGACAACCCTGTACCCCACTCCCAGCTAATAATCTCTGTTAAGAGAAACAGCTCCTGTACTATTTGCTCTGTGTAGGATTCTCACAATTTTATGCACCTCAGTCATGTCCACTCAATCCTTTCCAAAAAAAACGTTTTCAGCCCAGAGAGTCTGACCTCATAACTATAATTCTCCAAGCCTCTTTTAAATTTCCAATACCCACCCTTCCCATAGTATGTATGCAGTACTCTTGATTGGCCTAGTTAAAGTTTCATACAATACCACCATGACTTCCTGCTCCTGTATTCTATGTTTGGGCAAAAATCTTTCTTAGCCAATTTATCAAAATGCATTTCACCATCCTGGTGTTCCTCCACACTTTATACTCTACCATTTGCTGTTTATCCTTTTAGCTTGTTTGACCTCATGCTTCACCAGATTAGCTCCATTTGTCACTTCTTTGCCCATCTGGCTGATCCATGAATATCTGGAATGTTGTTCCTTTCTACCAACTGCACTACCATAGTTTTGGCCCTTACATTTTACTTCAAATTTGTATATAATTACCAAATGAAAGAGGCCCAGAATGAGCCTTGTAGACCTCCACTGCACACAACTCCTACCCCTCCTCTAATCCCCAGAACTAAAGTTCCTGTTGAGCATTGCACTTTGCTTTCTGACACTAAACTAATTTTCATTCTTGTCACATTACCCCAGATTTGTTGGGCTTTTTAAATGGAATTTATGTTATATAATATCCCCCATTTAAATTGTTTTTATGCTGCCATTAAATAACATTATGGCTGTTCTTTTCCCTCAATGCATTTTCCTGAGCAAATCCCGTATCCCTTGATCCCCTTAATATCATAAATCAAATCTATTGACCTCAAGGTTGAGGATGCTCAGTGAATGAGCCTCCATAATGCTCTAGGCTAGAAATGTCCAAAGATTCACTATCTTCTGAGTGAAGAAATTTTATTCTCTGTTTGCGATAGCCACTCCCTTTACCATTGCTCTGAGCAAGAAATTTTTACACATCCTGAAAACTGTGAGGCTGTTTAATTTTTTTTTGTAATATGCAAACTGCGAATAGAATGAAAATTGAAAAAATCACATACTTTTGATTTTATTTAATAATTGAAGGATATAATGAAATACAGTACAACAAAGAAAATCTTACGTTTCATAAACATTTTCTTGTCTACCTTTATTACAGTGCATTAGCTATAACCACTATGACTACAACCATTGCATTCAAATGAAATTCTATCTCCTTTACCATAGCATTGGAAAGGGATAGGAACAGACGAGTTAGGAAAGTGTTTAATTGGAGTAAGGGGAAATATGAAGCTATCAGACAGGAACTTGGAAGAATAAATTTGGAACAGATGTTATCAGGAAAATGTACAGCAGAAATGTGGCAAATGTTCAGGAGATATTTGCGTGGTGTTCTGCATAGGTATGTTCCAATGAGATAGGGAAAGGATGGTAGGGTACAGGAACCATGGTGTATAAAGGTTGTTGAAAATCTAGTCAAGAAGAAAAGAAAAGCTTACAAAAGGTTAAAAAAACTAGGCAATGATAGAGATCTAGAAGATTATAAGGCTAGCGGGAAGGAGTTTAATTAGGAGAGCCACAAGGGGCCATGAGAAGGCCTTGGCGAGCAGGATTAAGGAAAGATCCAAGGCATTGTACAAATACTTGAAGAGCAAGAGGATAAGATGTGAGAGAATAGGTCCAATCAAGTGTGACAGTAGAAAAGTATGTATGGAACCAGAGGAGATAGCAGAGATACTTAATGAATACTTTGCGTCAGTATTCATTACGGAAAAGGATCTTGGCAATTGTAGGGATGACTTACAGTGGATTGAAAGGCTTGAGTATATAGATATTAAGAAAGAGGAAGTGCTGGAGCTTTTAGAAAGCAACAAGTTGGATAATTCTTCGGAACCTGATGAGATGAACCCCAGGCTACTGTGGGAGGTGAGGGAGGAGGGGACAGGAGAGTTTCTGGAGTATTGGAGGGTTGCAGATGTTGTTCCCTTATTCAAGAAAGAGAGTACAGATAGTCCAGGAAATTATAGACCAGTGAGTCTTACTTCACTGGTTGGCAAGTTGATGGAGAAAATCCTGAGAGGCATTGATGAAGGTAGAGGAGTAGATGTATATGGATTTCAGCAAGGCATTTGATAAGGTACCCCATGCAAGGCTAATTGAGAAAGTAAGGGGGCATGGGATCCAAGGGGACATTGCTTTGTGGATCCAGAACTGGCTTGCCCGCAGAAGGAAAAGAGTGGTTGTAGATGGGCCATATTCTGCATTGAGTTCGGTAACCAGTGGTGTGCCTCAGGGATCTGTTCTGGGACCCCTTCTCTTCGTGATTTTTATAAATGATCTGGATGAGGAAGTGGAGGGATGGGTTAGTAAATTTGATGATGATGGGGGTGTTGTGAATCGTGTGGAGGGCTGTTAGAAGTTTTAGCAGGCTATCAATAAGATGCAAATCTGGGTTGACAATGGCAGATAGAGTTCAACCCAGATAAGTGTGAGGTGGTTCATTTTGGTAGGTCAAATATGACAGAATACAGTATTATCAGTAAGACTCTTGGCAGTGTGGAGGATCAGAGAGATGTTGGGGTCCGAGTCCATAGGATACTCAAAGCTGCTGCACAGGTTGACTCTGTGGTTAAGAAGGCATAAGGTGCATTGGCCTTCATCAGTCGTGGGATTAAGTTTAAGAGCCGAGAGGTAATGTTGCAGCTCTATAGGACCCAGGTCAGATCCCACTTAGAGTACTGCTCTCAGTTCTGGTCACCTCACTACAGGAAGGATGGGGAAATGGTACAGAGAAGATTTACAAGAATGTTGCCTGAATTGGGGAGCGTGCCTTATGAGAATAGGTTGAGTGAACTCAGCCTGTTCTCCTTGGAGCATTGGACGATGAGAGGTGACCTGATAGAGGTGTATTAGATGATGAGAGGCATTGATCGTGTGGATAGTCAGAAGCTTTTTCCCAAGGCTGAAATGGCTAACAAGAAAAGGCACAATTTTAAGGTGCTTGGAAGTAGATACAGAGGAGATGTCAGGGGTAAGTTTCTCATGCAGAGTGGTGAGTGCATGGAATGGGCAGCCAGCAATGGTGGTGGAGGGCAGATACAATAGGGTCTTTTAAGTGACTCCTGGACAGGTACATGAAGCTTAGAAAAATAGAGGTCTATGGGTAACCCAAGGTAATTTCTAAAGTAAGTACATGTTCAACACAGCATTGTGGGCCGAAGGGCCTGTATTGTGCTGTAGGTTTTCTATGTTTCTATGAAAGATATGTTTTAATCTTCATTAGATCATCCAAATGTTCCACTCCTTGTCTGTTTCTGGATTTACATTTGATTGAATTTATAAATCTGAATCCACATTTGCAGTTGACACAAGGAACTTACAATCTTCCAACGATGTCAACAAGAATTGACAGTTCTTCAAATTCTTGTTTTGACTTGACGGAATCGGCATTCAGTGGCACAGCAATTTATTAACAATGGCCTACTGACTTCCATTCTGTGTTTATTGTTACAATTTGTAACTGTGTTTTAACTTGAAACACTGACCATGTAAATGGTTTAAAGCACTAAAATGATTCAAAGTAAAGGTTGTGATATGTTTATTATTTAGAAAATTTATGGGTTATATTAATTAACATAATTACAGGGTATTTCACAATTATATCAACATAGACTTCAAAATTGTATTAACATACTGTAATTTAAAAATTATGTTAATATTATATAAAAGAAAATTCCAGCTGCGAAGCAACAAAGGTTCTGTGTGTGGGAGCATTTCAGTTACTGCGCGGCTGAGCATTCGCACAGCTTAAAGAGAACAGTGGTTCACACTTATTTTCTAAAGTCATAACAGTATAAACTGCCCTTCTCCTCCAGGTCATTAATACTTTAACTTCTTATCAACCAACATTAATAGTATTCCTATCACAAACGAGAAAATCTGAAGATGCTGGAAATCCAAGCGACACACACAATATGCTGGAGGAGCTCAGCAGGCTAGGCAGCGTCTATAAACAGTTGATGTCTCGGGCTGAGACCCTTCATCAGAACAGAAGAATCTTATCAATTTGCATCTTTAATACACCCAGTTTACTGACCATGCGCAGTGAATAGGGATAAAAACTGTCATAACTTTAAAGTAATTTTATCTAATTCCTGACTAGTTTGTACCTTGTTGTGAGACTTAGATTTTCCATTTAGGATAGGGAGCCATTTGGCATCTATCCTACCAAACCATCTAGGTGTTGTGTATGTTTTAATGACATCACTTCTCCTTTCTACTTCAATTGTTCTTCTTTTGATAGTTTTCATTTTCAGAATAGTTTGGTAGACCTTTGTTGAATAATCCCCAAACCAAGCATATTCTTTCTTGGATAACGCCTACACACTGCATATGAGGTCTCACAAAAACTGAACATTTCAAGAAGACTTTCTTATATGTCCCTCTCTTGCTTTGATGGCATAATAATGATCATAGGTCCAACACAAATCATAATTGGTGGATTCTAATCTTGCTTCTTTTAATTTTGTTTTAGGTTTATGACCGAGTGGCCAAAGAAGGAGTGTTGCCAATGAACCAACGACTGTACAGATTAATAACCCATTGTGGTCCTGTGGCTGGCTGCATTTTTGCTTTAGTTGCTGTTTTGGACTTCTTTTTCTTGTTGGTCCTGAGGTGTTTAGTTCCAGATGATACAATTGACATTGCTGTTGATGCTACAGGTGTGAATGGAGCCTGGAAACAACAGGGACCTTCAACAATTATAAAACATTAAAAAACTCCATCTTATACTGAAAGGGGCAATCGCAAAGTGCAAGTCTGATGCTCTATTGAATTAAAAAAATATTTATAGCAGCTTTTGTATGACAAAGCATCAGTTTATGTTATTGAAGTAGCCATTATAAACCTGAGTTGCATAGAAATAAATCAGATTTGATGTGCAGTATGAATGAAAATAAAGTAATTAATATTTCTTAATTGATATAATTGTTGCTTCCCTAAAGGTTTGAAGCTTTTGATTTTTTATTTTGTACTATTGATCACTTACTTTCTGCCTATCATTTCACTGGTGCTTAAAGCAGGATGCCAGAATAGCTCTCTGAATCATTGAGGCATGCAAGCCTCCAAACCAGGACAAGATAGTGGTCCTCCTGAAGGACTATTGATAACGTGCTGTAAAACAGGAGAAATATTATCCCTTGTAATTCTGCAGAGTTGGTTTTGAAGGTACAGACCACTAATTTAAACATAATGCCAGTAAAGTTGTTTCATTGGAGAGGGTCTAAAGGATGCTCATGAGAATGATCCCGGGAATGAAAGTGTTAATGTATCAGAAGCTGTTTATGGCACTGGACCTGTACTTGTTGGAGTTTAGAAGAATGAGAGGAAGGATTTCATTAAAACCTATTGAATATTGAAATTGAGGTAAATGGATATGGAGAGAATGCTTCCTATAGTGGGGAAGTCTTGGACCAGAGGGCACAGCCTCTGAATACAGTTATGTTCCTTTAGAACAGTGGTGAGGAGGAATTTCTTTAGACAGAGGGTGATGAGTCTGTGGAATGCATTGCCACAGACAGCTGAAGAGGCAAAGTCTTGGGGTATGTTTAAAGCAGAGGTTGATAGGTTATTGATTAACAAGGACATCAAATGATATGGGTAGAAGGCAGGAGTATGGAGTTGAGAAGGATAATCAATCGCCATGATGGAATGGTGGAACACTCTCGGGTGGCCTATTTCTGCTCCTATGTCTGATAGTCCTATTTACATTCAAGTTGTTGCATAATTCAGATTTATAGCACAAATAAGATCTTACATGATCAGGATAAGAATGCATTTTCATTCTTCAGATCTTTTTAATTGTTACCAATATATTAATGTTGTTAAGTTTCTGCATTAAATTACTGCGTGATCTTTATTCGGAGATTTGATCTGCAGTGCATAGTCTTTTCCTATAATGTCCAAGAATTGGAAATATGCAGAATTCAACAGAGGACCACAACATGAATGAGGAAAGGGAAAATAGAATATGAGAATAATCTTATCAAACAAACAAGATAAACAAAAATAGACTGAGTAAAATTTCTGTGGTAATGTAAAAAGGAAACAATTAGAAAAACATGTAGGTTGCATATAGTCTGAAAGAGAAATTGTATTGAGGGGATAAGGTATGCTAGAGAAGTTAATAAAGTATCATATCTTCTTCAAGGACAAATTTGCATAAAATCCCAGGAACTGATGAAGGATAACTGGCTAAAATGAATGAGGATCTGAAAGAAATTAGAGTTGTTAAAAAGACGAAAACTTGTACCCTGGGTCTCTGTTCAACAACACTCTCAAGGATTCTGCTATTCACTGTCTTTAGCCTGCCCTGATTTAACTTCCCAAAATATATCACTTTGCCCTTGTCCAAATTAACTTCAATCTGCCATTCCTTTGCCCACTTTCATGATTGATCAATATCCTATAGTAACTTTAAATGAACTCTTACCTTTAATTTACCTTTGTGCTTATTGAAGCCTTTTAAATTCAAATGCAACTAGTTTTCTCTTATCCATTCTGCTAGTTACAACCTCAAAATAAAACAAGAGATTTGTCAAAGATGACTTCCCTATCATAAATCCATGTTGACACTTATCAGCCCTATTATTTTCCAGGTGCTTTGTTTAAATTTACATTATAGTAAATTCCAGCATTTTCCATTCCATGTATTTTGGGCAAAATGTTCTAGGGTTTATCATTAGCTTTCTCCATTTCTTAGGTAATGAGGTTACATTCGCTACTTTCCAACCTGTGGGGATTATTGTGCCATCTATGGATTTTTGGAAGAAGACAGGTAAGGCTTGTACTATCTTCATATGCACTCCATTTAGAAGCCTTGGATGCAGGTTATCTGGTCCTAGGGAGTATCAGCTTTCGATCCCTTTAATTTCTCCAGTGCTAATAGTTTTCTGTGTGTGTGTGTGTGTGCGTATGCGCCCTTAACTCCTAGTGGAGTCGTCAGGGTGCCATCGTGACAAGCTTTTTGCACCGATCTTTTTTTTGGTGGTTGCTCATCGTGCGGCATGTCTTGGGCATCTGAAACCCGGCGGAGCCCATCCCTCTCCAGGTTCTTTGGAGCCGGCTGGATTCGAACTCGGGAGCCTTCGCTCCAAAGTCCGGCGCTGATGCCACTACACCACCAGTCGGCCAATAGTTTTCTAATGCTAACTTAATCACCATTTCTAGATACATGTGCAAACAGATATTTCTTAGACATTCATTTTCAACTCTATTATTGATTTGGTTTATATTGCCTGTATCTAATTGAGGTACTTCACTGACATGTACCTCTGATTTATATATACAATGAATTGTTTGCTACTTTGGAGTTTGTGTGCAACAGCCATCAAGATTTCCTCCTCTTTATGTTGTGAGGTGTCTGTTGGAGAGAAGGCAGATTGTTTGAACTCATATGTTAACTCTGTCATGGAAAAATCCCAAGAATGGTGCCAATGTTATGGAAACATTCTGAACCCACTTATAATTACCCCCACCTCACTATACATTGCAGCTCATCTCTGCCTTTGCTTCCTCCACAATCAACTATTCTGGCTCACCTGATATGCCAAGATCTCCATAAACTTCAGGACAACTAAAACCACTGCTGTGAACTACTTGGATTGTCAGATTTAGGCATTATCCTACCTCTGACTGGAGTTAACAAGCAAAATTTGGAGTGAAAAAATCTTCTTATTCCCTTTCCAGTATCTCTGAGAATCCTCTGTGCTCCTGCAGTTGTGTTTTTTTAATTCTGAATTTACTTTCCATCACCTCCAGCTTCTGTGATCTCAGCCTTCTTCCTACTTCCCACTGCTTCTTCCTCTATTCTCATCCTCTTCCTTCCCATCTTCTCTTCCATCAATTTCAACCCTTTCCTGTTTTTCTATTAATTCTCTCTGCTTTTCTGTTTATCTCTTGCTCACTTCTCCCCTTCCCTCACTTCCTCTTCCTTTCCTCAGCAGTCTTCATTTCCTCATCCTCCCTCATTTCTGACTTCCCCTCTCCACACCCATATCTATCCCTCCATTCTACTCCTCCCTTCCCCATTTTCCTTTACTGTTGCCAACTTCACACCACCAATCCTGGAGTTTCCACTGACTTGATGAAGGGTTTCAACTCAAAACGTTGACTGTCCATCTCCCTGTCTGACCTACTGAGCTCTTCCAGCTTTTTCCATTGCTCCACTTTCTCTCCCGTTCACTTTCTCTGTTCCCTCACTTCTATTCCTCCTCCAACATCTGGTCTCCCTTTGCTTCTCTATCCATCCCTCTGCTTTCCATCATTCCCTCAACTCATTTCCCTCTCCCTAATCCACGCACTTTCTCTCTAAACTAGAACCTTCCGATTCCTCTCTTTCCTACCTTTCACCACTCTACTTTCTGCTTTAATTTACTGTAATTTTATTTTCTATTTTAAGTTTGATACACAATTTTTGATTAGGGCACATGGATAACAGAGCGGCTATCTACCATCACCAGATACTACTACAATACAGAGATCTCCCAAAAACAGGCCTTCACAAAGATCTGCTGGCTGAATTACGCGACCTCGGCTTGCTGAGGGGAACGGGCCTACATTCCTCGGACTTGACTGATGCTGGTAGCCGGAGATGGAGACATCGAAAACGATGTGCGAGGAAGCAGAAGCGAGGCAAACGGGCAGGGGTCTGTGCCAGGCTATAAGCAAACCCTAGCCGGCTGGCTCTCCCGTCCATTCTGCTCTCCAATGTCCACTCCCTGGACAATAAAATGGACTACATCCGACTCCAACGTAATACTCGGCGGGAGTACAGAGACATGGCTCACTGATGGGATTTTGGATGCTGCCGTCCAGCTAGACGGGCTAGCCTTGTTTCGTGCGGACAGGGATGCAGCTCTCTCCAGTAAGACTCGCGGTGGTGGTGTGTGTATTTACATCAACATGGAATGGTGTAAGAACTCTGTGCTGGTTTCCAGACACTGCTCATCACTAGTGGAGTTTGTGGCTGTTAGATGCAGAGCATTTTATTTGCCACGGGAATTCACCTCTGTCCTGCACTGTTTTTGTGCATTTTATGCAGTCCTGTGTAGGTCTGTAGTCTAGTGTAGCTTTCTCTGTGTTTTTTTTTTACGTAGTTCAGTCTAGTTTTTGTACTGTGTCATGTAACACCATGGTCCTGAAAAACGTTGTCTCATTTTTACTATGTACTTGTGGTGAACTACATATACCTGTCTGGACTGCTCCTGTGGCTCCTCCCACAGACCCCTGCTGACTGCTTCTGTGGCTCCTCCCACAGACCCCTGTATAAAGGCGATTGAGGCCTGATGCCCGGCCTCATTCTCCAGGATGTAGTGTTGTTCATTCTTCCAGTCAATAAAAGCCGATATCTCGCTTCTTACATCTCAGAGTGAGTTATTGATGGTGCATCAGTACTGTACCAGCATGTATGGTCGCAATGACAATAAAGTGACGACTTGCTGTCCATCACCTCCCTTTCATCCTGTCTTCACTCACCCAATTTCCCTTCTCAATACTTAGTTGTCACTATTTTGACCAATCTTTTGTTAATCTCCAATAATCCTGCTTGAAGGATCTCAACCTTAAACGTTGACTGTACTTTTTTCCCATAGATTCTGCGGGGCCTGCTGAATTCCTGAGCATTTTGTGCATGTGGCTTGGATTTCCGGCATCTGCAGATTTTCCCTTGTTTGTGAATTCTTGTAGTGTTTTTTTTGTGCCAAATACTTATGCTGTGATGTGCCCTGAAGTGTTTACCAAAACAAAGCGTTAGAGAAAAAAAAAGCAGAAATAGTTACAATTTGGCAGGTTAGAGTGATTCCGTAGTGATTGTGTTGCATCTTTATCTCTAATCGCTGCCTGACATGCCAAGTAGTTAGATAGATAGATAGATAGATACTTTATTCATCCCCATGGGGAAATTCAACATTTTTTCCAATGTCCCATACACTTGTTGTAGCAAAAACTCATTACATACAATACTTAGTAATAATATGATATGCATCTAAATCACTAACTCAAAAAGCATTAATAATAGCTTTAAAAAAAAAAGTTGCTGCTTTTTTAGAATTTTATTTCATATTTTGCAGTATTTGCAATGTTTTACTCTAGGTGGTAAAGGTACATTTGTACAGAAATTATACACACCTGGTCTCTAGATAGAGATACCGATTTTCCAGAATCAGGAAGGGAAGTGAGAAGTACCTCACTAAAATGACGGAAGGCTAGTGCCCAGGATATCAACAATTGCAGTGCATAGATAAGTTGCAGGTTACCACGGACCTCACTAACATGGCGCCGCATGACCAATAGGGAGATGCGTTCCCGGGCACGAACAGGAAGTTCTTTTTTTCCCCACGTGGCGGTAGAGGTAAAATGTGAACTTGCATACGGGTGCGTAAAACTCATTCTACAAATTATTTTAAAAAGCGAAAGGCGAATGAGATGACCATGTCTGCGCGGGATGAGCAGAGAGAGAGTGAAAATGGGGGAAGGAAGTATGCGGGAGAGATGGGGCGAAAAAACATGGGAAGGAGAAAATACACTGGAAGGAAGCGGGTTACAGATAAGTGGAGTTTTGCTTTAGAGTTAGGGCTTGAGGGAAGGTAAATGCAAATGAAGAGGAAGGGGTATAAAGAGAGTCTTGCGAACGTATGCAGTACAGAAGGCAAATAACAAATTTAAAAGAAACTTTCTGCCTCGTTCGCTTTTCACTCTTGCAGTGCTCCCTCGGCAGTGTTTCACCTCGGCAAAATCTCTGACTTGCTCAATTCTGTAGAAACAATCGATTTCTGTTAAACGTGCGGTTTAACCATAAGATTAGGACTCTACTGAAGATCAGTAGATACGGGAGTCTACGGAGTGGGGAGGATAGTTTTGCTTATGGGGGTAACATCTGGCGTTGAAACGGGGCTGCAGCTGAACTCAGTGAACATCCAGCTGATATGTGGGCTTTGTTGTGCATTAGGCAGAAAATGAGATTCCCGCGCATTCCCTGAACTTTGTTCTACTGTGTCTGTTAAATACAGGGTTAATTAACTGCCTGCATTTCCGTTAATCGAAGCTATTGGCTCTGGGCATCTAATGAGTAACTTATGACTTAATGAAGAACTCGTGTTGCCTATTCAAGTACGGCTGGGTTCAGTATTAACTTCTGCTATATTGAAGGTACATCGTGCGTCTACAGATCTGTGATTTTGCCTGTAATCCTCCCTTCAACCTCTTTCTATGTATCCTACCCGCTGACTCGGAGCCCCAAAATACCTAACCTTTCTCAACAATTTGTTTGCTCTTGGCTCTCCTTTCTGTCTTTCTCAGGCCTCTGCACTACCCACTTTGCCCTCTGACTTCCCTCGCCCTCTTGACCCTATATTAGGCATTGTGTGGGTCTCTTGTCTTGTTGAGTCATGGACCTTTTGTGTTTCAGTCTGCAATGGTTGTTCTGCACTTCTACACAAGCCCTAAGGAGATCCCACCATTGGAAGTGGGGAAGAGCCTGTACCGGTATGGGGACGATCATGTGAAAAAGATTGAACATGTAACTCAAGAACTCTGCTTCAATGTGAATTGGACAGGTGGGTTTGTGTTGGGAGAGTGTTGCCTGGGAATGAATGGTTTTGGAGAGAGATTATGATATGCATTGTGTCTGAGGGTGAGGAGTTAGGGAGGGCAAAACAGTATGGTTCTCAGGATTTGGCACATTTTAGGGAGGGATATTCAGGGGAATAGGGTGTTGTATTGTTCATTTTGGGGTGTAGTGTTGCAGGAAGACTGCAACATGGCAGCGATGGTGTTGATGAAAGATGTACATAATATCTTTTGGATATGGGTGTTGGGCTTGGCATGTCTTGAAGAGAGTGATGCTGCTCATCCGGAGAGGGTAAATGTTTCAGTTTGGACTCTAAAATATTCAGGATAGTTACACAGTGTTATTAAGGTGTCAAGAACAGGAATATAGGGTGTAAGAGAAAGGTATAAGAGGCATGCAGCATTTCAGGTACAAGGAGAAGGTTGCACTATATTGCAAATAAAATGTTGAGGGGGAGAGAGAGGGAGAGTGTGGAGCTAAAATATATTGGGAAGAGCTGAGGATAATCTGGAGTGCCATGCCGATGCAATGTTTTGGGGATAAAAAGCCAGGGAGTGGCAATATAAGAAATAGCAGTAGGCCATTCAGACCCTCTGCCTGTACTGTTCAATGAGGTTGCGGCTGATCTTTCCCTTAGTGTAACTTGTAATATTTTCATATTCCTTAATTTCTAAGTATTGGTAGTTTTATTAAATACCTGCCTTCTAAGCCTCTACATTCCTTTTTCGGTAGAAAATCCCAAAGATGCACTGCAGGTAAAGAAATTTCTCCTTATCCCGTCCTGAATGACCAAACTCTTGACTTGAAATGGTGACCCTGATTCTAGGCATAACAGCCCGTGGCTGTAGAAGCATCTGTGGGGTATGTGGCTTGTTTCCCCGTTCCACCATTCCATATTTTACCTCGGCAGTACTTTACTTTCCAGAACTAGCCCCATATCTCTTAATTCTGTTAGTATCTATTATCTCCCATATTGTAAGAAGTCTCAGACACACTTCAGAATAATTTTTACACTTCAATGAAATTATCACATGTTCTTTGCATTTAAAAATTTAGGGCCCATTCTGTTTTAATGTTTCTTTAATCAAAGAGCCTGTCGGGTAGGATTTCTGGCATATGCATGCAATATATTAGAGATGACTTGTCTGGGAGGTCGGTGCAATGCATTGAAATTAATATATCGGGGGGAGTGTCTGTAATGTCTCAGTGAGGGTTTGTTGGGAGGGTTGCGATTCATGGTGAGGGATCATTGAATTTGTCTGGATGTGAGGGCCCATACAGATCAGTGCAATGTTCATGCATCTGTAAGAGGGTCGTGTTGAATTGAAGGGTGGGGCATTGGTTACAGGAATGTTGTATGCCAAGAAAGGGGATGTTGTCTTGTAGAAGCTGGTGTTGCTCTCCTTATAATTGAAGAGTTTGTAAGAAATAATTAAGATAATTTTAAAATAGGAAGGGTGTGGACAGAGCAAATGGAGAGAAACGGTTCCCAGTGGCAGTGTATAAACTTTGGGGAGATGGACCAAAAATGATAAAAGAGAAACTCATACACGGTAAATGATTAGTGTGTAGAAAGTGCTGCCAATGTTAATAATGAAGACAGCTTCAGTTGTAGTGTGCATATTAATCCTAAAGGAAAAAGTTTGTAGAGCCCTATGGAGATGGAGGTAGGACTATTGTGCTTCTCTTATATATGTAATATAAAAATTAGAATGTGTTTAATAGGTTGCATAGCCTCCTTCTGTGCTGTAACCCTTCTGTTCATAATGACATTTGGGTGGTGGGGGAGACATAGAATAAGAATGTATTTATTTCTTTTGGCTGTTAACTTGGTTGGGGGGGGGGGGGTGTGAAGAGAAAGGATTGCACAATCAACTCCAGGGGAGTGTAAGAGAGAGGTGCATCATTTGTTGTCTGGGAAGGAGCTGCAGCCTTTGGGGAAATAAGGCCAGTGCATCAAGAGATTGTGAGGAAGGCAGCTAAGTAGATGGTGGTGTTGAAGAGAGAGAGATAAAATGTTTCGTGGAAGGGGGCTGGTGAGAGCACTGACTAGGCAGAGGGGTACACTCTGAGTGGAGTTACATAGGAGAGAATGTGCAGGGTACAGGGTAAGGTGTATGGGGGGAGCTGACAAGCATTGTTTCTGTATATGTTGGGTAGTTGAGAAAGATTAAGATACTCACACAAAATGCTGGTGGAACACAGCAGGCAAGGCAGCATCTATAGGGAGAAGCACTGTCGACGCTTCAGGCCGAGACCCTTCATCAGGACTAACTGAAAGAAAAGATAGTAAAAGATTTGAAAGTAGAAGGGGGAGGGGGAGGGGGAAATGCGAAATGATAGAAGACCAGAGTGGGTGGGGTGAAACTAAGAGCTGAAAAGGTGATTGGCAAAAGGGATACAGAGCTGGAGAAGGGAAAGGATCATGGGACGGGAGGCCTAGGGAGAAAGAAAGGGGGAGGGGAGCACCAGAGGGAGATGGAGAACAGGCAGAGAGAGAACAAAAAGGGGAGGGGGAAAATAAATCAGGGATGGGGTAAGAAGGGGAGGAGGGGCATTAATGGAAGTTAGAGAAGTCAATGCTCATACCATCAGGTTGGAGGCTATCCAGACGGTATATAAGGTGTTGTTCCTCCAACCTGAGTGTGGCGTCATCTTGACAGTAGAGGAGGCCATGGATAGAGATATCAGAATGGGAGATGGAATTAAATGTGTGGTCACTGGGAGATCCTGCTTTCTCTGGCAGACAAAGTGTAGGTGTTCAGCGAAATGGTCTCCCACTCTGCGTTGGGTCTCACCAATATATAAAAGGGAGCACCGGACGCAGTATATCACACCAGCCAACTCACAGGTGAAGTGTCGCCTCACCTGGAAGGACTATCTGGGGCCCTGAATGGTGATGAGGGAGGAGGTGTAAGGGCAGGTGTAGCACTTGTTCCGCTTACAAGGATAAATGCCAGGAGAGAGATCGGTGGGAAGGGATGGGGGGGACAAATGGACAAGGGAGTCGAGTAGGGAGCGATCCCTGCGGAAAGCAGAAAGGGGTGCACATCCGCCCTCACCTACCACCCCACCAGTCCTCCGGGTCCAGCGTATAATTCTCTGTAACTTCTGCCACCTCCAGTGGGATCCCACTACCAAGTACATCTCTCCTCCCGCCCCCCCCCCAGTCCTGATGAAGGGTCTTGGCCCGAAACGTCGACAGTGCTTCTTCCTATAGATGCTGCCTGGCCTGCTGTGTTCTGCCAGCATTTTGTGTGTGTTGCTTGAATTTCCAGCATCTGCAGATTTCCTCGTGTTAGGTGATTAAGATGTCAGGGTGAAGATTGCAGTGTATTGGAGAAAGGGCCCTCCTGGCTTACTGGTCTACCATCTTGTTCCAGTCCTCCTTTGTCTGATCACCCTCCCCCTCTAATCTACATGTTGCTCCCTCTTCCTTCAGATCCAGTCTCCCCATCTCCACAGGACAGACAGAAGCTTGCATGGATTTTCCAATATCCCTTCAATTCTGAGAACATTTCCACTGAACCCTTCCTCAAGGAGCAGGATGGAGATTTGCTGGTGGAGATTGGGCCTAGGTGAGTCAACAAGTAGAGTTGGAAGTCAGAACATTTTGTGTTGTGCATATGTGCACAGGTACAGATTTAATTCCACATTGCGGAGAGAAGTGACTATGTTTCTTTGTTCATTTTTGCATATAAAGGAGTGATCCAGTGAGAGTCCTGATGAAGGGTCTCAGCCTGAAATGTCAATTGTCCATTCCTCCCCTCACATCCCCCATAGATGATGCCGGACTTGCTGAGTTCCTCCAGCATTTTCTGTGTTAATCTAGTGAGTGTATATGTTTGTTAGTAGTGGTTCTATGTGTTTGCACGTATGCAGGAGAGGCTGTGTGAGAGTCTGTATATATGAAGACACCTGTAGGTTGATTGGGAACTTCTTAGTCAGGTGCTAGTTCTTCAGATTTGTGGCCTGGTTATTGTTTGCTCATTGCACTCCCAATAATTTTTTTTTCCCTATCTCAGATTGAACTTCTCCACAGCGTGGTCGACAAATGCCGTGTCCATCTGTCACTCCATTGGGTTAACAGAGGTGGATCGCATTGAGTGCTCACGTCGCTATCTGCTGAAGGTAGGTGATGTCAGTACTTGCATAAGGTCAGCAGCAGATGCAGTTGTGTGTTCCCAGGAACTGGATGCCAGTTTCCCAGTACAGATGTGCAAACGTGTGCCAAAGACCCAACACTGGTCACCTGGCACAGTTTCCTTCACTGGGATTCGAGTGGGTCTTAAATTCCTCCCCTTCCTTCCACTGTTCCTTGGCAGTCTGTAGCAAACCATATCACTCATTCATGTAGGTGCTCTGCTCTGAGTGTGCCTGCTCTTGGGTGTATGTTGTTAATGTTGCTGGTATTACTAAATGTTTGTAGGTACATAATTTCAAGGGACTGGATGCAGCTGCCTTGGGTGAGCTGGTTGCTGACTTTTATGATCGGATGACGGAGTGTGTGTATCAGCAACCCATTGAGACTTTCCAAGTGTCGATCCAGCCATCACGGGTGAATGAAGTGGACGTGTTGAACGAGGGCAAGGAAGCACTGGAGAAAGCAAACCGTGAGCTGGGTGAGTGCAGGGGCTGGTCCGTGGGAGAGGGAAGGGGATTCAGTGAATTGAGTGGCATCATCTCATGCTTTAAATATTGTTCAGAGCTTGCAGGAACATTAGAGTATACTTGGAGGGTAAGAATACTGGTGTCTGGACTGAGGGGAGGTGTTGTCACTATTGCTGAGAAACCCAGTATTGATCTACTTATTTTGGAGCTAAACATCACTGTCTGTTCTCCACAGGTCTAGCTTTTGATTCATGGGATCTGGATTTTTACACAAAATTGTTTCAAAAGGTGGACCGGAATCCCACTAGTGTGGAGTGTTTTGACCTAGCGCAGTCCAACAGGTAAACCCCAGTCACTGTTAACTATCAGTGTTCTCCTCTACTCAGTCCCTTGTGAATCCCAAACTAATCCTAGTGAACCACTACATCTCCTTGCTTTGTATCAAGCTGGTAAACTAGTTTCACTGCATTAATGTTATCTTTGACACTCTGTATCAATTACAGATTAACCCCATTGTCTAGTTCTTTTCCTGTAGGCCTGTATGCTTAATATCTGAAATATTGTCTTCAGTTCAAGGACTTTAAACAAAGTTGCGGCTTTCTATTTAACGAAAAAGCCATAGGATTGAAAATACCCTATATATTGTTTGTTCCGTGTATAAAGTTCATTGTCATTCAACCTCACACACGTCAAAGGCTAAACAAACGACGTTCCCCTGGAACCAAGGTGAAAGACAGAGTACATGTATCACATACAGCACGTAAAGTAATAGGTTAAGAATGTTCTGCGGATGTACAAGTTGACATAAAATGCATATGTGACATGCAGTTAAAAATACAACAGTATTACTGTCATAAGATAATGTGTACTGGGTGGTAGCAGGGTGTTCAGAAGTCTCACTGCCTGAGGGAAGAAGCTGTTACCCAGCCTAATAGGTCCTTTTTTTTCTGCTGTGGTACCTTCTGCCTGATGGTCAGAGGTTAAAGATTATGGGACAAATGTGGATAGAATGGGGTTGGGGAGCATCACTTGCCTCAATCTTCTCAGGAAGTGGAGGTGCTCCTATGCTTTTTTGACTAAAGAGATGTTGAGGTACCAGGTGAGATCATCCGTGATATGCACACTAGAAACTTGGTGCTCCTGACTCTCTCCATAGAGGAGCTGTAGGGAGTGGCCAGCCTGCACCTTCCTGAGGTCCACAGTATAATGGGAATCTGCAGTAATCTGGCAAGTTAGATTGTAAATTTCTCAATCTTATGAGGGGGTTTGGGCTAAATGCACTTGAATGCATTTAAGTTTTGGAACAGGATCAGAGACTGGAAAAATTTCAAATAAAAGTTTATAATAAACTAAATTAGAATCAGCCTGGCAATGAATGTATTGTGAAAAGAAATAAAGACTACAGTCATTGGGAATCTGAAGCAATAACAGAATGCTGGAAACACTCAGCAAGTTGGGCAGTATCAGTGGAAAGAGAATTAGATGTCATTTTCAATGATTCCATTAGAGCTATAACAGCAACATGTTATACCTCTACGTAAGATCTATTTGAATGATGGAAATTCATGGTGACCATATCAGTAAAGCATTAGGGAGTGGAGAAAGTCACCTAGCCAATTTGTTCCAGGAGGCCGTTACACCCACTGACCAGTACTGCAGAACTGGTCAGTTCAAAGGGAGTGACTTCGGACAAGTTATGCTTGAGTTATGTAGGACATACTGTAGGTCAGATTGTACCAGGAGTGCTTTGGTCTTTTTATTTTAAGAAGGATTGGAAGCAGTTGAGAGAAGGTTTAGGAGCTAAATAGAATATACAGGTTGGTTTATGAAGATTAGAACCTTAGACTTGTATGGATTGGAGTTTAGGAGAGTGAAAGGACATTTGATTGAAGCATAAGATCCTAAAAGTGGAGGGTGGATATGGAAAGGACATTTCCTCTTGTGGCAGAAGGGGCAAACTATTATTCTTAACACTTTCCCAGTACTGCTTCATCACTATATTTTTCCATATATATTTCCTCATTTCACCCCCCCACCCCCACTCCTTAATGGTTACCATCCCTTGACAGTTTACAAAGGTGGAGCTTCACAAGTCGTTCTTGCTATAAAGCTGGTTTGTTTCTGCAGTGAACACAGCCGCCATTGGTTCTTTAAAGGGCGCTTGGTGATTGATGGAGAAGCCAAGGAGAAAAGTCTCTTTGATCTGATCATGAAGACACAGGATTACAGCAACAAGAACAATGTTATCAAATTCTGTGACAATAGCAGGTGAGTCAAGTCAAAGGAGCAGCAGAGTGGAACGGCGGGGTGGGGGGGAAGCAGAGAAAAGAGGATGGAGCATGAAAATAGGGACTACGTGAAGATGTCGGAGGAGGTGCTCTGGAGATAAGTTGAAGGAGAAACATTTGAGAGGTACGTAAAGGATTTAGAGTTGAGGGATGTGAGATTTGGAAGGAATATGCTAGTGAGTGACTGAGGGTATGTGGGAGGTAAACTTAAGAGGTGAAGCCAGTTCAGAGAAAGGTGGTGTGTAGAGGGAGGTTTGAGGACAGGGAGGAGGGAATTGGGAATGACAGAAGGGAGATCATTGGTAGGGTAATAGGATGGGGGTTCAGCAAGATGAGCAATTGGAGGAAAAGAAGACAAGGATGTGGTTTAGGAGACAATCTCAGGATTTTGGGTCGAGAAAGGATGGTAGGAGTGGAGTGTCACTTTTGGAACTCGGGTACAAGGATGGAAATGAGGTGGAGAGAATGGGGAGATGGTAGTGAGGGTGAGAATAAGGGGATATGTGAGGCAGGAATTAGGAATGTTGGATAGTTAAAAGTGGGAGAGAACTGCATGATTAGAGATTTCATGAGCGTGAAGTTTATTTTGTCTTTCTCCACAGTGCTATTGAAGGCAAAAGTGTTGAATCTCTCTACCCCAGTAACGGATCTCAAGCCAGCAACATAGAGATTCATGAAGCCAAGAGGCATATAATCTTCACTGCTGAAACACACAACTTTCCCACCGGTCAGTGTTGATGTGAGGGAGCACTACAACTAAAGAGGCTGGATTCTCCTGATCGTGTAGTGTTGCACTCACAGCTCTATCTCATTGGGTTGATGTCTTCCATTGTTTCAGGTGTGGCTCCATTCAGCGGTGCAACTACAGGAACAGGAGGTCGGATACGGGATGTCCAGTGCACAGGTCGAGGGGCACATGTGATTGCAGGGACAGCTGGTTACTGCTTTGGGAATCTGCTCTACCCAGGTGTGGCTTGCGGTCTAGCTACAGTTTATCTCTGAATGGTATCAGTGAGCACTGAATCATTTGGCGGGGGCAGGGGGGAAGAAGAGGGAAGCCATTTGACCCACCAGCCAAAAAATGCCATTTCCAGCTCATGGTTAGCTGCCCTGTAGGCTATTGCACCGTCCAACATGAAATTGTGTGCTCACCTGTGTCCTGACAGGTGGTATGATAAAGTTTTACAGCATGGAAACGGCCTTTCGGCCCACCTCATCTATGCTGGCCACTGTACCTCTCTATATTAATTCCATATCTCTCTGGCCTGCTCATTCAAGTGCCTGTCCAGGTTCCTCTTTAAGCAATTGTTAAGTGTTCCTGCCTCCCCCACCTACTCTAACAGCTCATTTCAGATACTATGTGTGAAAAATCTCTTTTTCTTCTAAAGCCTCTTTCTCTCCTTTTTCTGATTTTAGACATGTCTACCATGGGAAGTGAATGCTGGCTATTTACCCTATCATTGTGTCTCCTGTCACCCTCCTTCACTTTGGAGAAATAGACCCAGCCGATCTAATCTCCTGTTATTCATGGCCTCCAATCCAGGCAACATCTGCATCCTCTAGCTTAAACACATTGTTCCTATTGTTGCCTATCAGGGCTGCATGCAATACTCCTGGTTAAAAAGTTATTTAAGATCACAAGGTAGGGAACAGGAAAATCACTCTGAAATTCTCAAGGTCTGCCTGTGTCCTTGTATGTGTTAGTTTTTGAAAATGTGATGAAATCCCCTCTGGTGCATTAATCTGCTTCCTATTACGCAGCCTAACTGGTATTTTATACATTTCTAGCATGGCATCTCTTGTATTCTGTACCTCAGCCAACAGGCTAAGCTTTACCTTTTCCCTTTCGATCACTTGGGGCTTCCTTCTGAGGTCCTATGGACGTGTGTTCCCATTGATCCGTTTATCATGAGATCTCTGGCCTCACCCAGAGCATGACCTCTCACTCTTCAAAAATGACCACCTTCCTGAAATCTCATACACTATTTCTCTTTTCTTGGCTGCTGCCTGGCCGCCCACGTAATTCCACATTTTCCATTCTGCTTGGGAAATCTACAGTTTTTTCATGCTCTGCAAATTTTTTAATGGTGGCTGCTACAATTACATCTAAATCATTAATACATACATGAAGCAAAGAATCGAACAGTCCTGTTGTGGAATCCCAATGTAAACAGTTTTGTCATCACTTAATTTTTTTTTTTAATTTTTAGTCCATTGTTCTTTGCTATTCATATTGTGTTTTTTGGGCACAACTTCCCCACTAGCTTTTGCATCACATGAGGCTTTATCAAAATCATCATAAATTATACTGAGAGAGAAAATCATGGGTGTCTTATCAGTGTCTCCGTATTTGCGGCATGTATAGTACCTGTCACTCACTAGCAGAATTGAGAGTTGTGATGGTTGGAGTGCGGAAGTCTATTCAGCCTGTGCCCATGCTAGCTCTGTGGTAAGAAAGATCCAGTTGGTCCCACCTCTCTTCCCCCACCCCAACCACCACTCTCCCCATATTCCAGGGAATATTTTCTTTATTGGATACTGCAATTGAATTTGCACCTGCTATCCTCCTGGCAGTTTGTTTCAGGTCCCAACTTCTCATTATTTTTAGAAGGAAAAGGTTTTCCTCATTTTTGGTTTATTGTAGATTGCCATCACCCTGTGACCCTGACTCTTGACCCTTCCAATGGGAATAGTTCCCTTCTTATATTCAGTAAATTTGTTTACCAGATTCTCTGTTTCAACGTAGAACAATACAGCACAGTACAGGCCCTTCGGCCCACAATGTTGTGCTGACCCTTAAACCATGCCTCCAATATAACCCTCCACCTTAAATTCCTCCATATACCTGTCTAGTAGTCTCTTAAATTTCACTAGTGTATCTGCCTCCACCACTGACTCAGGCAGTCCAACCACTCTGAGTAAAAAACCTTCCTCTAATACCCCCTTTGAACTTTCCTCCCCTTACCTTAAAGCCATGTCTTTTTGTATTGACCAGTGGTGCCCTGGGGAAGAGGTGCTGGCTGTCCACTCTGTCTATTCCTCTTAATATCCTGCATAGAAGAACAACCGCAGATTCTCTGGTCAGTACATATAATTAACATAACCAAAATAATTTTAGTAAATCTTTTCTGCATCCTCTTTAAAGCTAAACAACTTTTCTGAAGTATGACACCTAGAAACATTTCCTAGTGTGGCTGAACCAGTTCATCATGACTTTTTTTATGCCTCTAATTTTAAACATGTTAAGATCCTATGCACTTTTCTCAATGGTGTCAGTATCTGGTGCCTTTATCTGTCACTAAAGCAGATACCAGCAGAGTATCTGATTCTACATCAACTTTAAACTGTTTTGGTATCTGTTTATTGTCCATAATTACCAAAGCAGATTACGTGAGATCTACTTCAATCATTGACTAAAACAGTGGTAGCTTTGGGGCTTGACTAACTTCTGTTTTATTAGTGTGGCTGTCATAAAATAGAGTTGTAGAATAATTGGACAACAAATCACTCGGTCCATTGAATCTTTGCAGTTTCCCAGTAGAATTATCCCATTAAGCTGTTCTTTTCCAATTGTACCACAAATCCATTCTCTCTCAAATACATAACAGCTCCCTTTTGAAGGTGGTGAAACTTGTGTGCGGCCCTGCTTACAAGTGGTGATCTCCTGATCCTAACATCTACATAAAAGCAACGTGCACAAAATACTGGAGGAACTCAGCAGGCCAGGCAGCATCTATGGAAAAGAGTACAGTCGGTGTTTTGGGCTAAGACCCTTCAGCAGGACTGAACAATGTAAAAACAAAATTTTCTTCCTGGTCCCTTTTGTCATTTGACCAGAATGTTAATTTCCTGATCTTTGAACCATCATCCAATGGTAACAACTTCCCTCTAGCTATCATATTTAAAGCAGCTCTATGTTCCTAAGTTCATTCTGGGCTTGGTGTAGGACTTTCACATCTTTCCTAATGTATGATCAAAATTAGACAGTCTTTCACTTGTGGCCTACGGTGGATAATGTTGGTTCAACTCTCCTTTGTGTTATATAAATCTAGGTTCCGATGTGTTTTCCAACTTGGTCTCTCAGCATTCCTTGCCATTTTTAGGAGTTAAATTAATGTCCTCGTTCTTGTGCTCCTTGAAGTATGTCTTTGAGTTTTCATTGTTCTGTCTGATCTTTCCGCAAAACGTACTTTTCTGTATTTTATTTGCCTCTTGTTTGGTCATTCAACCAACCTATTTTGGCCTCTTGAAATCTGTTCCTCACTGTTAAAACTTAGTGTCAGCCATGTACCCATTTCCATCATTTGGCAATAGTCCCATTTCTGCCTTTAAGCCAATTTCATATCATGTTACAAATGACCCTACAATTTGCAGGCCTCGGTTTTGCTGTTGTGTGCGACATTTTTGGCTGTCTTTTCCAAAAAAAAGTCGGCATAACAAACATCTTTTGCATTCCTTCTGTAACTTCATTGACAAATTTAAGTTGCTTTGAGAGGAGCAGACCCAGTACCACCTAATCAATTTTCACCTGCCCCTTTTACTGAGATTTTGGCAACATCCTCTTACCATACACCTGTGAGTATGGAGTGTACCCGTTATGCCTTGTGCCTCAGTGCCATAATCATCCTTAAATCCTGTCTGCCTTTCACATTCTTATAAAATGCTTTTGGGTATCTTCCCATGGTTTTTATCACTATTTATTCACTTTGGTTTCCTTTGCATTTCTCTTCTCTCCCCCCTACCTCCATAACTATATTCAGCCTGATTCTGATTGGTTATTCATAAAGCATTACATACTTCAGTCTTCTCTCTCACTTTCTCCTGTGTCTGGCTACTCTGTGCTGTACTTGCAATGTGATCACCTTGGCGTGCAAGAAATAGCTGCTTAAAGCTTAGGCCATCTTCCCTTGAGCTTTCAATTTTTGTCCTTCTGGCACATCTGCATAAGATTGTAAAGTAGGTACACTTTAATTTGATGTTGTGGTTGTTGTTGCAGGTTATGAGCTACCCTGGGAAGACCAAACTTTCACCCACCCTGGAAATTTTGCACGGCCACTGGAAGTGGTGATTGAGGCCAGTAATGGAGCTTCAGATTATGGCAATAAATTTGGAGAGCCAGTCTTGGCAGGTAGGACCTGGTTGAAGTACGTTCCAAGCAGCAGTAAGGTCTTAGCAGCTGGGTGCATTGGATTTGCTTGGGGCCTGGCAGTTGATCTAGATCTGTTTGGAATCCATTTAACTGTTGTCTCTAGTCAGCAGCAGATAGAGCCTTGTATCTGTCTGACCTCTGCTCTTGCCCCCAGTTAGCTGCTGCATCATGTTTCTCTTCCAGTGTGCTTGATCTTCTTTTTATTCCAGGATTTGCCCGCTCATTTGGAATGATACTCCCCAGTGGGGAGAGGAGGGAGTGGATTAAACCCATTATGTTCAGTGCTGGTATTGGAACCATTGAAGATCAACATGTCCGAAAGGAACAGCCTGAACCAGGTGTGTCTTGTTTGGCTGATGCTGGACAAGTGGTAGTAATGTCTGAGTGCTTCTGTGCTTTGCTGGCGATTGTGGATTTGGTTGAGAGTAAATTGGGCCAGAGTGTAAGTGATGTAGAATAAGGAGTGGACTAATGATTGGCAAGGTGACTTTTGGTAGGAGTGTGACTGGACAAGAGGGCGATTAATTATCTGTGAGTGGACATAGGGGTTGTTGGGTACGTGCCACTGAGTGTCTGGTATTGTTTAGCAGTGTGACTGGCTCCATTGGCCATTGGGTGGGGTAGTAGGAGGGCACATGTGCCTAAGGTTGTAGCCAAGCACATGGGAGCACTTGAACTAGGCAGTGCTCTTTGCCAGGGTAGCCAGGTGAGTTGTGCCCATTGACTTTCTTCCGGGATGAGTATGCAGGATTTTAGTTAGGATTTTTGTGCAATAGATGGATAAGACCATAAGATATAGGAGCAGAATTAGGCGTTTAGCCCATCGAGTCTGTTCCGCCATTTCATCAAGGCTGATCCATTTCCCTCTCAGCCCCAATCTCCTGCTTTCTCCCCATAACGCTCATGTCCTGACTAATCAAGAAGGCATCGACTGGGTGGATGTGGGTGTTCCCCTGACTTCTTTCAGGATGTGGGATTGGAGGGCAGGCATCAAGAGTTGGAATGGTCATGGATATAGTTAAAACAATTCATCAGATGAGGGTGTATCTTGGAGCTGCAGGTGGCAATGGGTGTGTTGCCCTTATGGGTTCGGGTAGGTTGGGCATGTGGTCTAGTTGTGGGTTGGGAATATCTTTGGGTTCGGATATGTGTATGTGGGTTGTGATGGCTTTGGGATGGAGGTGGGAGTGGGCAATTTGTTCCTGATATGAGCATGGCCCATGTGTTGAGCCTATCCCACGTAAATGTGACCACAGCCCAAGTTCACTTCCTGGCAGTTGATTTAACCTTGCCCTGTGTGTGACTGGGACCTGTTAGTAGCATCCAGTAATGTTAGTCTAACTCCTGATTTGTGTCTATTTTCAGGGATGGAGGTGGTGAAGATCGGAGGCCCTGTGTATCGAATCGGTGTGGGTGGAGGGGCTGCATCTTCCATTCAGGCAAGATATCAAGTCAATTTATTCTTGTATCTGAGGTTAATCAGTGAGGGAGTGGGCACCAGCGTGAGGGAATTTCAGTACTAGCTGTGAGGGCTGCAGGTGAAGTACAGGCTGTGAGGGCAGAGCCAGCCAGGATCTGCTGAATGAGGGTGCACAATCCCTTCTGAGGCTGTCAGAGTTCCATCAGAGAATAACAGGAAACTGCCACTTGGACCATTGTGTCTTTTTCAGTGGAAGAAGTTGTTCAATCCTGACACCATTGGACAGTTGAGTGTTGGGGTCTCTCTGCTCTTACGTTTGGACTGAGTTGAAAACTTTTCACATACGAAGGGTACAGCCACTAGGTTTTCTACATTGTTGAGTGTTCAGCATGTGGCTTAAAATTCCTCCTATCTTGGCTTGTCCTGCTCTATTATTTCAATATCTTTACTGTGAGTGAGTCCTACCTCGAATGCCATGCTGTGTTCCAACACTGCGTCAAGTGAACAAAGCTTCGTAGTTCAGCCTCTCCTCCCTTGGCTTCAAGTCCTGGTTTATCCTTGCCTCTGTGCATAGCTAGGCCGGCTGGAATGGAGTTATATTCAACTGCCAGAAGGACACTGTTCCATTGCTGCCCCTTGCATTCCCTGAGACTGCCCAGAACGGCATCTCTCTCTCTCATTTCAGAAATTTATCTTGAACCTCTTTTAGGGTAGATTAGTGGTCACCAACCTTTTTAAGCCCAAGATCCCCTACCTTGGCCTTAGTGAAAGGCAAGATCGACCCCAGATCAATTAGTTTACGTGCATGCGCACTGGGGCAGAAAAGACCAAAAGTAAAACCCCGCAACCCGGAAGTAGAAATAATATATAAACACTAGGTGTACCCACCCTTTTTTTGCACTGCGGGCAGGTTTAATATTGACAATATTCTTGCGGACCGGCTGACGGGAGGGGGGGTGTTAAACACAACGGGAATACAGCGATACTCGAAGCAGTTCCTTATGTCCAGTCTATTTAGTTTTCGCGGCTCTCGGCACTTAGCTGCTGTTCCACTTGCTCACGTTTTTTCCGCTGAAAAAACTCAACGGGTCTGTCTCTAAGTGCAGGGTGCTTGGACTCAGGGTGTCAAAGCAGTTTTGATTTTGAGGGCTTTGTAGCGATGTGCTACACACAGCGCTGAAATAATGACACGCAGTCGGTAAGTCGTTTCGAGACTAGTTTATTCAAACTTCATGGCGCTGGCATTTAATCCCTAGCGCCTGCCCTCTCCGGGCGGAAATGACATCAGAGGTGCATTACCAAAGTCTCTCCCCGCGCACTGGCTATTTGTGAGCCGGTTCGCCTGCGCAGAAAGTGGGTCGCCACAGCTTCATTGCCTCATTAGACAACCTCCCAGCCCGAAGTACAGCTTCCCGCCCGCCACCAGCCACCTTGGCCAGGTGCGGCTGGTCGTGGGTGAGGTGAGAGGACAAGGTCAGGGCTGGAGGTCCCCGTGCTGGGTTGTGGCGGTCACAGTCTGGAGAGAGCGACCGAGCGAGGAGTGCGACAGAGCGCCCGCCCGCCCCCCCCTTGTAGGATCTATCGGCCGACAAAAGTTTGTTTCAGTAGATCGCAGCAAGGTAGCTGCTCTGCTACTTACAAAACCCTGAGCCCGAATTAGGTCGTCTGCAAATATTTTAGCACTGGGTTCCCCACGTACATTCGGTGTGCTAAACAGGTTTAGAGGCGGAGCCCATCTGTCCGCGCTCCAGGTCAGCAGCAATGGCGGTTATCGCCGGCCACACGAAATCAACCAGTGATCCCTGGCGCAACAGTATCACTGTGTTTAGGTGACTGATGAAGTCGCGTGCGTTCAAGTTCAACAGTGAGCATGACAAGGAATGAGGACAGGAATTGTTTCCTCAGCGGCCCGGTGGTTGGGGACCACTGAATTACACTGTGTAGTGCGGGGGAGCTACACGCATGCGCACTGGACAGAAAGAACGGAACGAAAACCTCTCAACAGTATTTGTGTATTTATTTTTCTTTTCGGGATCTACTGGGAAAGTCTCAAAGATCAACCAGTCGATCGCGATCGATGGGTTGGTGACCACTAGGGTAGATAATATTTTTCCCTGGAATTGGAAATGTTAAATACTAAAGGGCATCGCTTTAAGATGAGAGGGAGGTAAGTTACTTTACACAATGTGACAGATGCCTAGTATGCACTGCCGGGGAGAGTTGTGGAAGCACATATCATACAATGTTTAAGAGTCATTTAGACAGACCCTTGAATTAGTTAAACCAGCATCATGATTTGTGCAGACATAGTGGGCTGGAGGGCCTCTTCCTGTGCTGTACTGCATTCTGTTTAAAGGATTGTGTTACTGTACCAAATAATCTGAAGTTTGAAATCCCCTGAAAATACTGCAATGTTAGCTTTACTTTTCAAAACACTCAAACTTTTTTATCCCATTTTGACTGTCAGTCTAAGCTAAATCATCTTCCTCAGTTCAGCCCAACTGTTTAATTTTTTTAGCATATAGTTATTTTATATAATTTTATCTCTCCACATCATCTGACAGCCCTCATAAACCAGGAATGATGAATTAGGTGCCTTGTGGCCATTTTCATGGCTAGGAGTGGAGTAGGTGGTTGTTATTACAGGGAAAGGACTGTTGACAGATTGTAAACAAACGTGTGGGAAGTCACTGGAGTGGGGGGATAAAGCACTCTCTAGGTGTTGGGAGAGTGGGCTGTGAACTTGGCTGCATGAAAGGAACAGTGGATGGAATTGGGGTAGGGTGCAGCCAGGGACAGTGTAAGCATGGAATCAGCAGTATTTGTAATGATGAGCAGATGTGAGAATGCACTAGTAACATTGAACTGATGTGTGTATTGACACAAGATGAGCTGCATTGGCCTGTGAAGATTTTGGTTATTCATGATTAGGATTTCTGGATTCTCACCTCAGGTGCAGGGAGACAACACGGCAGAACTTGATTTTGGGGCAGTGCAGCGAGGTGATGCTGAGATGGAGCAGAAGATGAACCGAGTTCTCCGGGCCTGTGTGGAAAGACAGCAGAGCAACCCAATCTGTAGCATTCATGACCAGGGAGCTGGAGGCAACGGTGAGTATACTAACTAGTGCTGCTGAGTGTGGGGTGATTGACAGCAGTGGGAGGACCTGTCAGACGTGAACGGGGGGAGGGGGGAATGAATGGGGTTGGTATCAGGCAGTGCCAAGTAGGAGTGTCTGAAGCAATGTCACAGATAGAGGCATTAGGAAAAGCAGAACTTGAGAGTAGAGGAAGAGACTTATTGTCACAATAATAAATATTTAAATATTTATACCAGAATATTTAAAGGGGAGTCTGATAGGTTCTCGATTAATAAGAGTGTCAAAGTTTGTGGTGAGAAGGCAGAAAAGTGGGATTGAGGGCAATAATAAATCAGCCATGATTGAATAGAACAGTCTCACTGGGCCAAATGGCCTAATTCTGCTCCTGTGTCTTATGAGCAAATCCCCAAATATGGGTTTGGATCTGTTGAGAATAAAGGTAGTAGGAGTTTGGGTCCATTAGGAATATGGCCATTAGGAGCGAATAGTTGTGAGAGTAGTTAATGGAGGTGAAAATGGAACACATATTTGGTTATTATCAGTGCATGCAGTTACCATGCTGATATTTACAGAATGTGATGTACTCGCTTTAATACTCCATTAGGTAATGTTTTGAAAGAGCTGAGTGAACCAGCAGGTGCCAGGATATACACCAGCAAATTCAAGGTAAGGGGGAAATTATCTGAGGGAAGAACGTCATTATTATGCATTATCCATCCCTGAGACTCAATCAAAGGTGTTTTTTTAAAAAATATACACAGGAATTGTGCATGTGATGTATTGGTTTATTAATGTCACATGCACTGAGATACAGGAAGCTTTTGTTATGCATGAGACAGATCATGCCTATAAAATAGCATTGCTTAGAGGTAGTGAAATTAAGACAAAGCTGAATAGTGTTGTAGTTACATCGAAGCGCAGCGAAACAAAGTACAAGGGTCACAGTAAGTTAGATTAGAAGATCAAGAGTTCAGGAGTTCACCTTTTAATGTTTGAAGGGTCTGTTCAAGAGCCTGATAACAGTGGGATAGAAGCTGTCCTTGTCTAGTGGTTTGTGCCTTCAGGCTCTTGTATTTTCTATCTGATGGGAGAGGGGAGAATGGAGCTCAGTCAGGATGGGCGTGGCCTTGATTGTGTTGGTTGCTTTCCCCTGGCAGTGGAAAGTGTAGATGGAGTCATTGATAGGGAGGTTGATTTGTGTGATCAACTGGACTGTGTTCACACTCTGCTGTTTTTTTGCAGTCTTGGGCAGCACAGTTGCCCTACCAAACATTGATACATCCAGATAGGATGCTTTCTAATGTGCATCATAAACATTGGTAGGAGCTCTTGGCATACTGAATTTCCATAGCCTTCTGAGGAAGTTGTCTGCTTTTTTTAGCCATAGTGTTCATGTGGATTGACTGGGACTAATTGGTGATATTTACATCTGGAAACTTAAAAGGTCTCAATGATCTCTACCTCACACCATTGACACAAATATACTCTACCCTTCTCTCTCAAGTCAATGACTAGCTTCTATTAGCTGCTATTGAGGAAAATGTTGTGTTGACACCATACCACTGGAACAGGGGTTCCCACCCTGGGGTCCGTAGTCCCATCGCTTAATGGTATTGGTCCATGGGAATCCCTGGTCTAGAGTCTCCAATACCCCTGTTCTCCACCCTGTCATTGTTTGATATCTGTCCCACTGCAGAGATGTTGTCTGCAAACTTATAAATGGAATTGAAGTGGAATTTGGCCATAGTCATGAGTATATAGAGTATATTTACATTGTGATTGCAAAATGCTGATGTACAGAGAGCTCTGGATATCCTTGTACGCAGTCACTAAAAACAAATATGCAAATAGTGCAATCAGTTCAGATTCAAATGTTGTATTGACGGTCTTTGCTTGAAGTTTTGAGCACAGGTGCAAGGATATCTTGCTGTAGTTACGCAGGGTCTGAGTGCAATTTTGTTCTCCTTGCCCAGGAAAAGGCAGACAAAAGTTCACCATAAAAGTCAAGTGCTACAGAAATGGGCCCTTTCACCCACCACAAATATGCCAACTTTTTTCCCTTCTGCACTAATCTCATTTGCCCACATTACGTTGCTTTAGTGTCTGGCCTATTGAATTCCTGACTAAATATTTCTTAAACTATTATCACAACTTAATCAGTTGCCACCTCTGTAAGCACCTTAAACTTATGTTCTGCTATTTTTAGTACTCTATTTTAGGGTAGACAGGTATTTTTTTAAGAATACATCTGTGCCTCTGTCAAGTTACACTTGGCCTCCAATACTCCAGGGAAAACAAGCTCAGCCTATACAATCGCTTCTCCATAAGAAAAGCCCTCCAAAATGGGCAATATCCTTTTGAATTTCCTCTGCAACTTTATCCTTCAGTGTGTAACAAAAACTGCTCTAAAGTGGTCTAACAAGTATTTTGTAAAGGTGCGACATAATGTCACAACTTTGTTTGTGCCCTGACATGGCAAGGCAAGCATGCTATAATGTTCTTCACCATTCTATCTACCTGTGTTGCCACTTTCCCTCTATCCATCAATAATCCTTGTATCCTACCATTCAGTAGATATCTCCTACCTTGACATTTCAACCTTGTACTTGTCGAGATTAGATTCTGCAAATACTCCACCCTAACATCCGTCTGATCTATATCCTCTATCTTTGGACAACCTTGCTCATCATAAACAACAACAATTTTCATGTCATCTGCAAGCTTATTAGTGAGACCCACATTCACGTTCAAGTTGTTTATAAGAATCACAAATACAACCATCTACATCAATCCTATTTGTAATAGCCTTCCAATGGAAGGTCTTCCTTTCACTATGGCCCTCTGCCTGCTATTACCAAGCCAATTTTGGATCCAACTGGCCAGTTCACCTGGGATCCCACTTGCATTAATCATCTGGACCAGCTGATTATGTGAAACCTTGTCAAATGCCTTGCTAAAATCCATATAGCCGATGTCCACCACCGTCCCTTCATCATTCTTAATTATATGCAGAAAAGAAACCCCAATCAAAACTCTATCTTCCACATCCTTCTCCTTGGCAAATACAGAGAAGCATTCACTCAGAACTTCACCCATATCCACTCTGCTCCACACGTTGATTACTCCTTTGATCTCTAAGGGGACCCACTTTTTTGTGTTTGCCCTAAGTACCATGTTGCTCCTGATGAGCATAGACCTGTTTTGGAACAACTAGAAGCCTGCAAGAGCAACACACAAAATGCTGGAAGAAATTGGTAGGTCAGGCAGTATCAATAGTGAGAATAAACATTTCAAGCTTGATCTTCATCAGGACTGGAAAAGGGTGAAGAAGCTAAAATAAAGTAGGGGGGGAAGGAGTACAAACTGACAGGTGATGGTTGAGGGGAATTTGGATGGATGGTGGTGAAGAGGAATAAAGTGAGAAGCTGGGAGTTGATAGTTGGGAAAGGTTGAGGGCTGAAGGAGGAGGAATCTAATAGGAGAGGGGACCATTGGGGTGGGAGGTGGGAGGCAGGAGAAGGGGCACCAGAGAGAGATAAGCAGGTAAAAGAGGGTAAGAGGGCAGCCAGATAGAAGATTGAAAGAGAAGGGGTAGAGGGGAGAAATTGATGTTCATGCCATCAGATTGTTGGCTACCCAGAAGAAGTGAAGTGCTGCTCCTCCGACCTCATAATGGCCTCATCACGGCAGTAGTGGAGGCCATGGACGGACATGTCTAAATGTGAAGTAGAATTAAAATGGTGGCCACTGGGAAATTCCACCTGTTGAGTGAAGTTGCTCAGTGAAGTGGCCCCCCAATCTATGTCAGATCTCACTGATGTCAAGGAGACTGCACTCGGAGCACCAGATACTGTGCCCCTGACAGACTTGTGGGCGAAGTGTTGCCTCACCTGACAGGACTGTTTGGGGCCCTGAATGATGGTGTGGGAAGAGATGGGCAGTTGTAACACTTTCCCTACTTGCAGAGGTTTATAAAAAGATACAAGATACTGAGCTACTCGCAAGCTGGGTGCAGACAAGGGTTGGAGTCTCTGGATAAGGGCTAACGCTTTAGTGACTGAGATAAGCAACTGCTTCACTTGGAGAGTGGTGAACCTGTGGCATTCTCTACCACAGTAGGCTTAGGGGACCAGGTTGCTGTATCTTTAGGAATGATATGCATAGACTCCTAGAAGCTGAAGAAGTTAAAGGGCTATTAGGATGATCAGCCATGATGGTATTGAATTGATTTAGCAGCATTATTTTTCTATGTTTCTTTGTTTTATTTCTCTTGTTTCTGTAATATCTCAATGCATACCTTATACCATTCCATTCTTGGTTCTCTAACTGACAGTACTAATATTTTCCTGTTGTTGACCATACAGCAAGTGTTTGTCATCTGGAGACATCTTTATTGTAGCCCTTGTGTTTAAATGTAAGTCACTATGGGGAACAAGTACTGAACCTTGTGTTATAGGTCTTATCATATCAGACACACTCCTTTCATCAAACCTACTTGTTTCTCTCCCAAATATAATCATTCTAGTCCATCAGGACTCTCCCTGAACAAATCACTTTGCCTGGCACTGATTAACCAGAGCCTTTCCAGATCATGCCTTGGTCTCATTGCTACCATCAGGAAGAAGCCTGAAGGCACACAGTCAACAATTCAGTATCAGCTTCTTCCCCTCTGCCACTTCTGAATGGACGTTAAACCAATTAACGTTAGGCATACTAATTTATATTTTTGCACTACTTATTTAACTAAATACTGTAATTTGTGTTTTCTATTATGTATTGCACTGTACTGTTGCAGCAAATTCAACAAATTTCACGACATATGCAGTTGATATTAAATCTGATACTGTAAGTTTATTAAGTCCCTTAGAACAAGTTCCACCAACTTACCTATAGTTGTTTAGACTGTAGCTACTTCCACCCCATCATGTTTTAATTCTCATGTTATTATGGTAACCAGGATAGCTGAAAAATTATGGAAAGTGTAGTGTTAGCTTCCTGCTGCTTTGACATTCTGAGCTACATTTCATCTGGCTTTTTGGGGGAGGGTGCATTTGGCAAAATTACCCTGACACTGATTCGTGATTTTGGGGATGTGACGTTATAACCATATAACCATATAACAATCACAGCACGGAAACAGGCCATTCTGGCCCTCCTAGTCCGTGCCGAACTCTTAATCTCACCTAGTCCCACCTACCCGCACTCAGCCCATAACCCTCCACTCCTTTCCTGTCCATATACCTATCCAATTTTAACTTAAATGACACAACTGAACTGGCCTCCACTACTTCTACAGGAAGCTCATTCCACACAGCTATCACTCTCTGAGTAAAGAAATACCCCCTCGTGTTTCCCTTAAACTTTTGCCCCCTAACTCTCAAATCATGTCCTCTCGTTTGAATCTCCCCTACTCTCAATGGAAACAGCCTATTCACGTCAACTCTATCTATCCCTCTCAAAATTTTAAATACCTCGATCAAATCCCCCCTCAACCTTCTACGCTCCAATGAATAGAGACCTAACTTGTTCAACCTTTCTCTGTAACTTAAGTGCTGAAACCAAGGTAACATCCGAGTAAATCGTCTCTGCACTCTCTCTAATTTATTGATATCTTTCCTATAATTTGGTGACCACTGTACACAATATTCCAAATTTGGCCTTACCAATGCCTTGTACAATTTTAACATTACATCCCAACTTCTGTACTCAATGCTGTGATTTATAAAGGCCAGCGTTCCAAAAGCCTTCTTCACCACCCTATCTACATGAGACTCCACCTTCAGGGAACTATGCACTGTTATTCCTAGATCTCTCTGTTCCACTGCATTCCTCAATGCCCTACCATTTACCCTGTATGTTCTATTTGGATTATTCCTGCCAAAATGTAGAACCTCACACTTCTCAGCATTAAACTCCATCTGCCAATGTTCAGCCCATTCTTCTAACCGGCATAAATCTCCCTGCAAGCTTTGAAAACCCACCTCATTATCCACAACACCTCCTACCTTAGTATCATCGGCATACTTACTAATCCAATTTACCACCCCATCATCCAGATCATTTATGTATATTACAAACAACATTGGGCCCAAAACAGATCCCTGAGGCACCCCGCTAGTCACCAGCCTCCATCCCGATAAACAATTATCCACCACTACTCTCTGGCATCTCCCATCTAGCCACTGTTGAATCCATTTTATTGCTCCAGCATTAATACCTAACGACTGAACCTTCTTAACTAACCTTCCATGTGGAACTTTGTCAAAGGCCTTGCTGAAGTCCATATAGACTACATCCACTGCCTTACCCTCGTCAACATTCCTCGTAACTACTTCAAAAAATTCAATAAGGTTTGTCAAACATGACCTTCCACGCACAAATCCATGCTGGCTACCCCTAATCAGATCCTGTCTATCCAGATAATTATAAATACTATCTCTAAGAATACTTTCCATTAATTTACCCACCACTAATGTCAAACTGACAGGTCTATAATTGCCAGGCTTACTTCTAGAATCCTTTTTAAACAATGGAACCACATGAGCAATACGCCAATCCTCCGACACAATCCTCGTTTCTAATGACATCTGAAAGACCTTCGTCAGAGCTCCTGCTATCTCTACACAAACTTCCCTCAAGGTCCTGGGGAATATCCTGTCAGGACCCGGAGATTTATCCACTTTTAAATTTCTTAAAAGCGCCAGTACTTCCACCTCTTTAATTGTCATAGGTTCCATAAATTCCTTACTTGTTTCCCACACCTTACACAATTCAATATCCTTCTCCTTAGTGAATACCGGAGAAGAAATCGTTCAAAATCTCTCCCATCTCCCTCGGCTCCACACATAGCTGACCACCCTGATTCTCTAAGGGACCAATTTTATCCCTCACTATCCTCTTGCTTTTAATATAACTGTAGAAACCTTTCGGATTTACTTCCACCTTATTTGCCAAGCCAAACTCGTATCTTCTTTTAGCTTTTCTAATCTCTTTCTTAAGATTCCTTTTACATTCTTTATATTCCTCAAGCAATTCCTTTACTCCATGCTGCCTATATCTATTGTAGACATCCCTCTTTTTCCGAACCAAGTTTCTAATATCCCTTGAAAACCATGGCGCTTTCAAACCTTTAACCTTTCCTTTCAACCTAACAGGAACATAAAGATTCTGTACCCTCATAATTTCACCCTTAAATGACCTCCATTTCTCTATTACATCCTTACCAAAAAACAACTTGACCCAATCCACTCTCTCTAAATCCCTGCACATCTCCTCAAAGTTAGCCTTTCTCCAATCAAAAATCTCAACTCTAGGTCCAGTCCTGTCCTTCCCCATAATTATATTGAAGCTAATGCTATTGTGATCACTGGACCCGAAGTGCTCCCCAACACATACATCTGTCAGCTGACCTATCGCATTCCCTAACAGGAGATCCAACACTGCCCCATCTCTAGTCGGTACTTCTATATATTGTTGCAAAAAACTATCCTGCACACATTTCACAAACTCTAAACCATCCAGCCCTTTTACAGAATGAGCTTCCCAATCTATGTGTGGAAAATTAAAATCTCCCACAATCACCACCTTGTGTTTACTACAAATATCTGCTCTCTTACACATTTGCTCTTCCAACTCACGCTCCCCATTAGGTGGCCTATAATACACTCCTAACAGTGTTACTACACCTTTCCCATTCCTCAATTCCACCCAAATAGCCTCCCTAGAGGAGCTCTCTAATCTATCCTTCCAAAGCACCGCCATAAGATTTTCTCGGACAAGCAATGCAACACATCCTCCTCTGGCCCCTCCTACTCTATCACACCTGAAGCAACTAAATCCAGGAATATTTAGTTGCCAATCACACCCTTCCTGCAACCATGTTTCACTAATAGCTACAACATCATAATTCCAGTTATCAATCCACACTTTTAGCTCATCCACCTTTCTTACAATGCTCCTAGCATTAAAATAAATGCATTTAAGATACTCTCCACCTCCTCCTCTCTTTTTATCCCTAACAATGCATTCAAATTTATTATCCTTTTCTTTCTTCTCCCCTACAACTTCGGGCTGAGCGCATCCCTTCTCCATCACCTGCCTTTCCTCCCTCACACACTGTCTACTTACTTGCTCTACTGGTGAACTAACCTCCTCTCCCATAGTTTCCTCAAATTGATTTCCGCCCCCCCCCCCTTCTTACTAGTTTAAAGTCTGCCCTGTAGCCCTAGCAAACCTCCCCGCTAGGATATTGGTCCCCCCAGGATTCAAGTGTAACCCGTCCTTCTTGAACAGGTCACGCCTGCCCAGAAGAGGTCCCAATGATCCAGAAACTTGAATCCCTGCCCCCTGCTCCAATCCCTCAGCCTCGCAGTCATCCTCCACCTAATTCCATTCCTACTCTCACTGTCGCGTGGCACAGGCAATAATCCTGAGATTACTACCTTTGCGGTCCTTCTTCTTAACTGCCTTCCTAACTCCCTATACTCTCGTTTCGGGACCTCTTCCCCTTTCCTACCTATGTCATTGGTACCTACATGTACCGCGACCTCTGGCTCCTCACCCTCCCACTTCAGGATATCTTGGACGCGATCAGAGACGTCCCGGACCCTGGCACCAGGGAGGCAAACTACCATCCGGGACTCCCCATCACCTCCACAGAACCGCCTGTCTGAACCCCTGACTATCGAGTCCCCTATTACTATGGTCCTCTTTCTTCTATCCCTACCCTTCTGAGCTACAGGGCCGTCCTCTGTGTCGGAGGCCCGGCCACTGTCACTTCCTCCAGATAGGCTGTCCCCCCCCCCCAACGGTACTCAAACATGAGTACTTATTGTCAAGGGATACAGCCACTGGGGTACTCTCTAGTACCTGCCTCTTCCCCTTCCTGACCGTGACCCACCTATCTGCCTCCCATGGCCCCGGAGTGACCACCTGCCTATAAGTCCTCTCTATCACCTCCTCACTCTCCCTGACCAGGCGAAGGTCATTGAGCTGCAGCTCCAGTTCCCTAACTCGGTCCCTCAGGAGCTGCAGTTCGGCGCAGATGTGGACGTCCGGGAGACTCGGAGACTCCAGGATCTCCCACATCCGACACCGAGAACAACAAGCTGCCCTCACACTCATACTTCCCGAATAACTGAAAATAACAAGAACTAAAAGATAAGCCTAGTGTGCCCTCTTCCGCCTAAGCCCTCTGAGCCTAAGCCCTACACTCTGCTCCCGGCTCACTCCGCTGCCCGCAAACGAAGCTGCCCGCTGCTTAAGGCTGCGTTCTTTTTTATATCTTCCCTCCTTCCCAGGCCTCCTTCACGCGCCTGCGCAGTCCCGCCTCTCAAAACTCCGATCTGAGAAGCAATTTGAAAATGGCCGCTGCCGCACTTTCTCTCAAAGCCTCGCTGTCTCCTTCCAAAAGAGAACTACCTCACTCTTTCTCTCCTTTTTATATCTTCCCTCCTTCCCAGGCCTCCTTCGTTATTTTAGTACATTTCATATTTATCCTCAAAACTGTGTTTGCTGATTTTTGGCGGTGGGCATGCAACGTATCTCAACGTGTTTATGGATTCATTCTACCCTTGATCTGGAATGAGGGTTGGTGTGTTTGTAGGTCTAAACCATGTTGTTTATTTAATACGGTGCTGAGTGAGTGTGTTGAGGGTTATTCTGCACATCTTTCCATTGTTTCAGGTGGGTGATCCAACTCTGAGTGTGCTGGAGCTGTGGGGAGCAGAGTATCAGGAATCCAATGCTCTCCTCTTGCGTTCAAAGGACTCTGAGTTTCTGCGTGCTGTCTGCAATAGAGAGAAATGTCCTGTTGATTTTGTTGGTAACATAACTGGAGATGGAATGGTGAGTAAATTAGCTTATCTCTTAGCTGATTGAGGGTGGGTTAACTTCTGTTTAATGCATTGAACCCTCTGGTCTGTGACCACATTCCTGGCATACTCTGGAGTCTTAAGCACTGGCTCACTGCCTATTGAAAAGCATCTTGTGTGAATACCCAAACAACAAGGGTATGTTTTTCTTTTGTTTAAACAACTTTACTTTCAACATCTCCCTTCAATACCTGAGAGCCGCCACCTTTATATACCACAATCTCCCTCCACACACACATAACGAGGAGAGTGTGCATGCATACTAAATACTTACATAGTTGAAAAGAACAGAACTTAACAATCCTTTTTGTGTATATTTTTTTTTAATTTAAAACAATTCAAATGTCCATTCTGATATGGGAACTAGTTCTAACACTTGAAGTTAATACAGTTCTTCAGGTACCAAATGCCTTCACTAAGTGCCTTTAACAGCACGAGCTGGAGCTAGTTGTTCCTTTGTGTCTACAAAGTTCCCTTTGATCATAGCACCTGATGAATTTTCTGTGCTTGGACAAAGCCTCTTCTCTGTAACTGGCTTGGTGGATTTGATGGCATCAACCAAAGATGTCTGTGACACAAGTTATTTGTAGACTGTCCTCCTTTGGGTCACCATGGAAAAGCTCAGAATAGAGAGTGGACAGAAAAACTGCATTATTATACCTTTAGACATTGCAAGAGTTTCTCCTGCCAATGTACTACGTACAACACCATTTTCACCTCTCTGTTGGCATGTGTTGCCAATAGAGAGGTGAAAAACTTACCTCTTCTCCCATCAGCACAATAAAATAACCCCCTGGAATACCTCAATCAGGAAGATTGTGCTGGATGCCAAGTTGCAGGCCTCAAACATGATGTCAGGTCTGCTCTGCCTTAGAATCTGACCAAACTTTGACCTAAGTTGTTCCACTTCAGCTTCACTGAGGGGTGCACCCTGTTGTGTGACACGTCAGGATTCCATGCGGATTGTCTGAAGATTCTTGATGTAGCTTTCTTGGTGCAGTTGTACTGTTCCATCAATAGCAAGGATGTCTATCCCTACGTAGCAGAATCTGTCACGTTCTTCCTGTCTAACCTGAAAGGCTGACTTTAGCTGATGGATTACTGTTGTGGTGAAGTTTTTGTGAGTCTCTCCATATGAAGTCATCAACATAACAGGCAAGTATTCCAATCACATGATATCCTGAATTTTATCAGTAAAAAAACAGCTGGATCCACATGTGACATCTTTTCACCTGTTTTCAACGTTATTTTCTTCTTTTTATACTAGCAGAGTGATGCATCTGCTGGACCATTCACATACTTTTTGAGTTTCCACAGTGTTCCTTCACTTCTGGCTTCAGGAGGCCCATTCCCTGTAAGAATGCAAATTTCATGTCCATGCAATGGGGTTGCCAATGCTTTGGACATATCACGGAGAAGTAGTCCAAGAGACTCTGATGCACGTGTTGGTGAGTCTTTTTGGAGTTCTTCTATGTTCGGTTCCTCAAAACCTCTAGCGACCAGACGTGATTTTTGTATAATTTTTGTAGGGGATCCTTTCAGGGTACACAACCATCTTGTAGACACTGTCTTTTGACCAATGTCTCTGGTTTCTTCAACACTCCATTATTTCTCCAACTTCTGATTTCATCCTGTTTTGCAGATTCAAATGACACCTCTGTAGTTACTAGGACCTCTTCATTTTGACATTTCTCAGATGGTCCACCCAGATCTATACTTGATTCAATATGAAGTCTGTTAACACATGACATGTCAACTGACCCTGCAGCGCCAGCAACCGTGACTGGTTCTAGGTAATTTGAGTTGTACCAACTCTTGTTTCTCTCGGTGGCTTTGCCTGCTCGTCCTAAGACCTCAGCTTTGTATGAGATACCAGTGTTTTGGTCTACAACTTTCTCAGTTTGTCCTGTTTTAAGACTGAAACTTCCATGTTATCTTTGCACTTGTGATAACTTCTGTTCAGGAAAGTCTGAGTCCCCAGCTGCACTCTCTCCAGCACTGTCTGGTCTGTGCCACTGTTTGGGTCCTTAGCTGCACTTTCCTCATTCTTGTCTGTGCTGTGTGACAGTGTGCCAGGTAATTGCTTTTTATTTTTTTGTGTCATTCTCCATGGAGTTCTGATGGTCTTTAGTTTGTGCTTTACATAGTCTGGAATGATACACTCTCACATATGTACCTTCATGTCTCACGAATACCACAAGTCCATCCTGGCCAACTGACATTCTGTACAGTGTGCTCTTTTGTAATACACTGTGTCCCCTGCCTCATATTTGTCATTTGTAGGAGGGTCCTGTGTCCTTGGTGCTCTTCGAATTCTCTCTGAACACTCTGCTTCAGTGGAAGCCTTCCTTAATGCATGCAGTGCTGAAATATCTTTCCCAAGCCATTCACTCCTTGTAGGGTCCTCTAGAGCAGGTGGTCTTTCAACCAGTACAGAGGGAAGGTTAGAATTCTGGCCCAACGCCGATCGATATAGGCTATATCTGTGTATATTCTGCATGGTATTCTTTGCCATAATGTCAATGTTAAAGTTCTCTGCCGTATCTCTAAATTCATCATTATTAAATTTGCCACTATTATCACTGAGTACTTTCTGAAGAGGGCCATATACACTTATCCAGGAATGGATGAGGTTTTTTTCCTATCTCTGAGGGTTTCTTTGTGTTTACAATGCTACCAGTACTGAAACGTGTGAACTCATCAATGATGTGGAGGTATCACACTCCTTGCTCCAGTTCATGTAGGTCTACGGCTCCTGTTTCATTGTATTCAGATGCTAGTGGCAAACCAACTGCAGGCTTGGGCTTTCCAAACTTTTGGCACATCTCACATCTGTCAATTATCTGCTTTAGAATGGAAAAATAATTTGCATCTTTGTTTCCTGAACTCCTGAGCAGTTTCTGAAGTCTATCAATTGAAGTGTGTCCAAGCTGCTTGTGAAGTTTGAGTAACACATTATGTTTCTCATCTATAGTCATGTTTTGTGTGACAGTTGGTGCTTCATTCTCACATTGGTTCTCAGTAATGCCTTTATCCAGAATGTTCACACAGTAACGTCCAGGGCTGGTGAGCTCGAGAGACACTAGCTGTTGAAACATCATTGCTTGGTCATTCTCCATATCCAGTACCACTTTTTTTTTTAAGAGAAGATTTACTCAAATGTAATGGAATGTTCACTGGTATCACCTCCGTTTCAATGTAACATTTTGTCTGCCCTATTTTTACGGGAATGTTCACTCTTTTTGGTGGATTGTACAATCTTTCCATCTCCAAATTTGAATGCTTTTTTCCTGGGTGGATCTGTGTTCACCGGTTTCTGCACTTCATTCTGGTTTAGTTCACTTACACAGCTTTCAAGCCATTTTTCTCCACACATTGTACTTGTGCACTTTGTATCAATAACAGCAGACCCTGGAGATTCTATCATCAAAATCTCTACCTCAGATGTCTTTGCATTAGTAAGTGATTCCTTCACAAGCAATGTGATTTGGCACTCTTCTACATCTTCAGATTTGATATTTTCTTCAGTTAACCTAACTTGTTCAGTTCTATGCGAACAGTCTCTTGCTCAGTGGTAAATACTTTGACATTCCGCACATTTCGATCTCCTAACGTACTTATTGATTGGATTTGTGCCAGGTAATGGTACCCTTGTCTGGTCCCTCTGGGACCTAAGCTTGCTAAACTCTCATTTCTGCTCAGCAAAGTATGCTGTTTCCTGATTCAAACTAGTTCCGACTGTTGTTTTAGTGGCCTTTTCTTCAAACATCCTCAGCGCTGATTTCATAGATGCAGATATAAGTTCTGTGCATGAAGTTAACACTAGCTGTCTGTCCTATGTCTACACATGTATTATCCAACAATATGAAAACTAATACAGTGTAAGGAAGTTCCATTTTGCATTTATGCATGCGAGTATAGCTTTGTTCAAAATCAATAATATCAGCCATATTTTTAGAATTGTCTTTGTAAATTGTCAGTCTGAATGTGCCTCATAAATCCAGTCTTTTTCTTCCTTCAAAAAAAAAACACAGCCAAGTGTATTTATTAGCATTTTCATACTATCATCTTTGTTCAAGTCTTCCACTGAAATTCTCACTGTGGTCACTCTCGCTCTTCCCGAAAGTGACATCACAACAGCCATGGCTCGCTTCATCTTCTCCAGTTCCATAACACGTGTCCATATTCCAATTTCATTTTTCCAGCTTTCATAAGGCTTGCTCTCATCAAATGCTGGCAGATCCCATAGTTGGAAGCCATTTTCTGCTACCACTGTGAGCACCCAAACAGGAAGGACAGGTTTTTCTTTTGTTTAAACAATCTTACTTTCAATGTTTCCCTTCAATACCTGAGGGCCACCACTTTTACATCCCACAATCTTCTCCCACCCCCCCCCCCCCACCTTACACACATAACAGGGAGAGTATGCGTGCATACTAAGTACTTGCATAGTCCAAATGAACAGGACTCAACACTTGTACAAGTAATATCATTTATTTTCCAGATAGTGTTGGTTGATGATCGAGATATTTCAACGTCGGAGTTCTCCAATGATGAGCAGTCTATTGCTTACCCTGTGAATATGAAGCTAGAGTGGATCCTGGGGAAAATGCCCCAGAAGGTAAGGAATACGGCTTTTGCAGAGTGGCAGCCCTTGAACTAAAAGCAAATATTCACATCCAATTGAAGCCTTTAAAGGAGAGACACAACAACTCTCATTATTCCCTTCTCTGGATCTTGTTTTGTGTGAGACAATTTCAAAGCACGCAAGTTGATCATTTTGCATGAAATGATATGTTATTGATTTTATTGTCATGTTTTTCCTAAGCAAAGCTGACTATCCACATCGTCATTGCGGTCATCTACTTCCATCGTGGGAATGTTGTTCACTTGCTCCTCCCTCAGCTCTTGCACTCTTGTTTTCTTTCAGTTGTGATGAAGGGTCTTACTCATGAAAGATAATTGCCTCTTTCACAGATGCCTCTTGATGTGAGTTTGTCCAGCATTATCTGCTTTCTTCCCTCTAGTTTATACTCTATAAACATAAGTATCCAAATCTGTTCCTGTATCATCTTATCCCCTTCACTTACTACTCTATATTCAATGACTTGCAATTCTGACCATGTCTTGATTTTAAAATTACAACCCGTGTTGTATACCTTTTTGAATAACCTTAGTGCCTAAAATTTATTTTTAAAATCTTAAAAATCAGCATTTCTCCAATTGTAGTGGTTGCCTGCATATTCCCAATTTTAACTTTATTTGAAAGATATCAACGTCCCCTGCAACTCTTGGTGTAAAGCAGTGGCATAGCCTGCAAACGTCACTGGAATTAACTATATTCTACATTCACTATTATACTAATATGCCCTGCATCACTCATTGTAGCACACAGATAGATTGCACAAATGGACCTACCTACTTGGTAAAGGATGCATATGGACTGTATGATTGCAGTCACTCTGTACACTGCAGCTTTCATGGTAACTTTAATGATCTATGTATTCTTTGTACACTGTTGTAGCCTGCACAATGTCATTCCAATGTAGTGATGCCCTTCACTGTAATATAACTTTATCTTGCCACACTGTAACTATTATACCCCAGCTTTCACCATAATGCATTTGTATTGTGCTTGTCTAACTTGTATTCAACAACTTTACTGTACTTCTGACATATCTTGTGCGTTCAAAAACATAACTAATACACCATTCAGCAGAGTCAGCACAGTGCTCACAGACGGATATTGATTATTCTGCTTGCAGCTGTGATAAAGGCTGCGTGTTTCTCTAATCGATTACTGAACCATGCTGATACATATTTAGTACAAGCATCATTAACTGTAACATACTCTGCACCCATCGATATAAGACATGTCATCATGGCTTCCTGTGGGAACTCCTCTTCCTGAGACTGTAAAAAGCTGCAGAGTTGCAGGTATAAGTCAGTCATCACGGAAACCAGCCTCCCCTCCATGGACTCTGTCTACACTTATGAACACTTTGGTAAAGCAGCCAACAAAACCTGACTCACACCACACATTTTCTCTACTCCAATTGTGCAGAAGATACAAGATCCTGAAAGCCTGTGCAACCTGGATCAAGGACAGCTTCTATCCCATTATTAGAAGACTATTGAATGGTTCCCTGGTACGATGAGATAGACTGTTCACCTTCAAATCTACCTCACTATGACACTGCACTCTGTAACTGTAACACTTGATTCTTTTTGTTACTGTTTTCCCTTGTACTACCTCAAAGCGGTTTTTCCTCTGTACCTACTACATGTGACAATAATTTACCAATTTACATAACAGTAACTCCAAAACAAAACTAATTGTAAGGAAACATTGATCTGGGAGCGCGCGCCTTAGTTTTGGTTTTACTTTAAGCGAGGCATGTATGTGATGTGGCGTGATGTATGGCATTCATGTACTTGTAACCCATAATGAATAATATAAACAACAAAGAATGCTTAAACAGTGTATTTACAATATTACTGAAATAGTAAATATGCAGTAATCCCCCTGTATGCTTCTCTTTAACTTAGTCTTATCTCCCACGTTAAAACTGCAACAAGAATAATGTCCACTGCTTTGTGTGCCCTATTCCCCTTTTCATTTACTGTCTGTCATCAACCTGTCAATTTACTTTCAATTCTCCCCAAACACATTTGTGGAACTGTACTCATTCTTTGGACTGGCTGGTAGTGTAGTGGCATCAGCACGGAACTTCGAGGCGGAGGGTCCTGAGTTTGAATCTGGCCGGGTCCTAACCTGGACAGCAGCGGGATCGGTGCAGAAGAAAGGCCTGGCAATCTACTTACGTATCTCGCCATGAAAACCTACACAATCCATAGGGTTGCCAGGAGTCAACAACACACAACTCATTTTTTAGTTGATATGCCGTGTGCATCTTATGTAATACTAAAACACCCGGCACTCTTCATTGCAGTGCACTAATATATCAAGCATATTCACAAACTCAAGCAGTCGGCACTCTTCACTGCATCGGATCCAGAGTGCTATTATTTCATTTTCTCTTACACCTGTATACTTTGAATGACATTAAGCCTTCTTTAATCTTAACCAATTGATATAAATGGGTATCCTGAAAATGGTTCAATTCTCACTATGACATGCTGTTTAAAGGCTGCACACCAAATGCCCCTCACTAGTACACTGATAGAGCGCATACAGTATTTCACTGACGTTGGAGAGGGTTCGGAGGAGGTTCATGTGGATGATCCGGGAAAGGGTTATCATGTAGCAGTGACTGAAGGCTCTAGGTTTGCTTTAATATGGAGAATTGGGGGTGGGATCTTATTGAAACTTATCGAAACTTATCAAACGTTGAAAGGTCTAGATAGAGTGGATGTGAGGAGAATGTTTCCTTTGATGGGGAAATCTAGGTCTAGATGGCACAGCTCTCAAAATACAGGGATATCCATTTAGAACAGAGATGAGGAAATCAGAAGGTGCTAAATCTGAAATTCATTGCCACAGGCAACTATGGAGGCCATGTCACTAGGTGCATTTAAGGCAGAGATTGATAGATTCTTGATTAATCAGAACAGGAAAGGTTAAGGGGAGAAAGCAAGAGAATGGGGTTGAAGAAAATGGATGATGAAATGGCAGAGCAGACTCGATGAGCTGAATGGCCTAATTCTACTCCTATGCCTTATAATATTCCCCACATACTTCACTTTAATGTGACCAATTACCTCACTGATAGCCACATGAATCTCTCAACCTTTAATATATCCTGCACCGATCACTGTAATACTGATGCATACTTTGCACCTCAATGCTAAATACTCTGCAAATCTCACTAACTCTTAATGTTATTCACCCCTCACAATAAGACATTGACAATCTACCTGCAGCATAGTAGGATGATGTTTGGCCCAGCAACTCTGCACCAGCTCTGAGGCTTCCCAGTGGTCCTATCTCCCCCATGAATTCCTATTCCCTCTATCAACTACACATTCCTCATCGATCTGCGCCCACCCACCCCCCAACCAACTCCTGCACCACCCTCCTACGCTAGAGATAGTTTGCAGTGGCCAGTTACCCTAGCAGAGCATGTATGAGATGTGGGAGGAAACTGCAGCAGTCGAGTTAAGCTCAGAGAATCAGAAAAGAATGTGCTGGTTCCACACAGGAAAGGCCATTTTTACGGTAATACCTTACTATAACACTGAAATGTATGCACCACTTCCAGTAATTGCTGAAAGAATCTTCACCCCCACTGAACATTCAATGGATTCCACATCCATTGCTGCAACTCCTGCTGATTCAGATGTTAATTGGTTACAAATTTCATGCATCATCTTTAATATGTTTTACAGGAGTTCATTTTAAATCGGAAGAAGCCCAGTCTTCAGCCTCTGACCCTACCAGCAGGCCTGAATGTGAGGGAAGCCCTGAGCCGTGTACTGCGACTGCCCGCGGTGGCCAGCAAACGATACCTGACGAATAAGGTGAGATGGGGAAGACACAGGGAAAGAGAACTAAACCATAACAAGGTCGGATGCCTAGGTAATGTGGGACACGAGCATGTGAAGTGTTTGAAATGGCTACCATTGGTTAAGTACAGTCTACTCTTCTACAGGTGGACCGTTCGGTGACGGGTCTGGTAGCCCAGCAACAGTGTGTAGGACCACTCCACACTCCTCTCGCTGATGTGGCCGTCATTGCCCTATCTTACTTTGATACTGTGGGAGCTGCCACGGCAATTGGAGAGCAGCCCATCAAAGGGCTGGTCGACCCTGAGGCTGGAGCCCGAATGGCTGTAGGGGAAGCTCTGACTAACCTGGTGTTTGCCCGTGTGACGGACCTCAAGGTAAGTGGTGACTATGGGTTTGTCCACACTTCTCCCCTACTCCAACCTCCCCCTCCCTTCTCCTCACTTAAGGCTTACAAGTGCTCTTTATTTAATAGAACATAAAACGGAATCAGAATCAGGTTTAATATCACCGGCATATGTCATGAAATTTGTTAACTTGGTTGTACAATGCAATACATGATAAAGAAAAAAAGTTAGTTAATTACAGTATGTATATATGTATATAAAATAGTTAAAATAAACAATTTTAAAAAGAGAGGTAGTGTTCATGGGTTCAGTGTCCATTTAGGAATCAGATGGCAGAGGAGAAGAAGCTCTTGCTGAATCATGAGTATGCCTTCAGGCTTCTGTATCTCCTTCCTGATGGACGTACACAAGAGGGCATGCCCTGGGTGATGGGGTCCTTAATAATGGATGCTGCCTTGTTCCAAGGTAGCGCTTTGGAACAGGCCCTTCAGCTGACAGATTGGTGCTGAACTTGATACCAAGTTATACTAAATCTCTTCTGTCTGAACATGATCTACAGTATATCCCTCTCTCTTTTCAAAATCTCTTAAGTGCCACAATCAAATCTGCTTCCACCTCCACCTCTGGCAGCCTGCTCCATGCATCTAACGCTTTCAGTAAAAAGAAAACCATGCCCTACACATCTCTTGGATTTTCCTCTTCTTATCTTGAATGTATACCCCCTCATTTGATCATTTACCCTGGGAGAAAGATTCTGTGTACCCTATTTGTGTCTTTTGAGCTTATAAACTTCTGTCGGGTTTTCCCTCTGCCTCCACTCCAAAGAAAACAAGTTTGTTCAATTTCTAACCACAAATACATTCTAATCCAGAGTGCATCCTTGTAAACCTCTTCTGCACTTTCTCCAAAGTCTCCAGGTCCTTTTTGTAAGGAGATGACCACTATTCGATATGTGGCTTTGCTAAAGTCTTATACAGCTGCACCATAATCATGGACCCTCCTCACTCACTGCTTCCAGTCGCACCATTCACAGACTAGCTGCCCCCACCAGTTGCCGATCCTTTTCTCCAGTCTGTACCGGCTGCTGCCTGTTACTTGCCTGTTTATTCCAAAGCCCTTCAGTGTGTGTTCTCTCTTTGGTAGGATGTTAAGTGTAGCGGTAACTGGATGTGGCCAGCTAAGTTGCCGGGGGAGGGTGCAGCTCTTTACGATGCCTGTGAGGCCATGTGCCGTGTAATGGCTGAACTTGGAATTGCTGTGGATGGTGGAAAGGATTCCTTGAGTATGGCTGCTCGTGTGGGTCAGGAGACCGTCAAAGCCCCAGGTAAGTAGCAAAGGTGTGCTGTGGCAGAGGCCTTTCTATCCTAGGTGCTTGGCAAAGCCATTTATTTGGTCCATTGACCTTGCAACGAGCAATCCCTGTATCTTATGGAGGTTCTTACTAGAACTACAGAATATTTTTATCACTTGAGATTATTTGGTCTATCTTATTTCTGCTCATTATAAAAGAACTTCCCAGTGTTACCCAATTCAAAGCAATGGGTCCATTGCCCTGCTGGTCTCAGCTCTTGAGATCCTGTTTTAATGAGGGTTTCTGCTCCCACTACCCTTCTGGGCAATTAGTTCAGGGCAATTACAACCCAATGAGTTTTTTAACCGTAAACTGGCAGGTGTATGGTCACCGTCAGTAATATTAGCACTTTGTTCTGGTGTTTTCCCCAAGCAAACAATTTTAAATTCTCCAGCTGCTGTTTCAGAATTTGAACCGTCTCTGGATCATTAGTCCAATAGACTAGATCCTGTGTCACCCTTATTTACATTTAACAATTCAACTGTGTCCTAACTTCCTTGCGCCATCGGTTTACAGGCCGTATCATTCTGGGATTTGGGCTATATTTTCGTCGCTGTTTTACTGCTATCATGATTATTTGTGTCTTGTGTGTGACTATTGATACAGTGTTTTGCAACTTGGCCCAGAAGGAGCGTTGTTTCATTTGGCTTGATTCATGTGTATGGTTGAATGACAATTAAACTTGTACCTTTTGTGTTAATATTCTTAACTCTTGGGATCCTGAAAACATTTCCAACAACCTGGTCCTGCAACCTTTGCTGATTAGTGTATGCACCCCTCCCCCATATCTTTATTTTTTTTTTATCTACTTCAAAGCTATACCATTTGGCTCATACTCCAACTCATTTTTCTGTGTGGGTCTCTTCAGTTTTGCATGAGATTTCACCCCAATGTATGTTAAGAACCTATGAACTAGAGCCAGTTGTTGAACATGCAGCCTTTCCTGAACTTTGACCTTTTCTTGTGTCCCATGACTGAAGAGACCAGAGTCTAATGTTCCCCTTTATCAGCTCCCACCTCTTTGTATCCTGAGAGAGCACAGGTCTTCTCCTAGTGTTAAGTGACTAGCTGCTTCTACAGAGTGCCTGTTGGCTATCAGAACTGCTGTTTAACATCACTTGGTTGCTTATTTTTATATATAAAAATGTTTTTAAATTGTGTGCCACTTACAAAAATATGTTGCAATTATTGGCCAGGGCCACTCTACCAGTAGCTCCCAACCTGTGATGTCCATCACTAAGGAAGACAAAACCAGGAAAATAGCTAGGAACATCACCTGCAAAGTCTTTTTCCAAGCTACACACTGTCCTGCACTAGAAGTCTCACTGATCCTCCATTCCAGTTGGTTCTAAATTCAGGATCTTCCTGCCCAACAGCATTGAGGAGCATCTTCACTGGAAGTGCCATGTGGTTCATCTCCTTAATGGCTATTAAGGATGGGCAATAAATGTTGGCCTTGCCAGTGGAAACCAGATCCTAGGAAAAGAATCAAAACACACAATTAAAACAAATGAGAACGCTCTACTTTCTCCCATTGATTCTTTCCTCCACTTGTTCCATGGCCTGCAGTATTTTGTGCCAGTCTAACTTGGGGTGGGTTCCATGAATGGATATCCCCGTGTGGGAGGTGGGCGATCTGCAGAGGATCATGTTGTTCCGGTGGAGTCCCGAAGCAGCCAACCACCAGCTGATGCCCGTTTTTCTTCTGATTCTCAGGCTCCCTCGTGATCTCCGTTTATGCCATGTGTCCTGACATCACCACCACTGTGACTCCTGACTTGAAAAACCCCCAAGAGAAAGGTACGATTTCAGTCGCTGTTGACAACCGAGATTGCAAGGTTCTAGCATGGTCAGAAGGGTGTCTTCCTTCTTTGATTCAATTGGCAAGCGGGTTGTTGAACTGAGAGTACTGCAGCAGGAAGGTGTAAAATGTAATGTTGACATTGTCCATGTTTGGGGCCGTGACTTTGTGCCAGGTCACACGTTGAAGTACAGCTATGTAGGGTTGCTGTGGCCTAATGCTTCTCTGTCCATGTTTAGGGGTGCTGCTGTATGTACCTGTTACACCTGGTCAGTATCGAATGGGAGGAAGTGCTTTGGCTCAATGCTACTCTCAGATTGGCAACTGCTGCCCGGACCTGGACAGTCCACACAATCTCAAGTCCTGCTTTGCTGTCACTCAGCAGCTGCTGGGCGGTGAGTCTACAAGTCTGGAACACTTTCCCACTTCCTGTGCGGTCCCACTGTTTCATGTTCTTAATCTTTCCTTGCCCCAGAACGATTGCTGAGTGCTGGCCACGATGTCAGTGACGGAGGGTTACTCACATGCTTGATCGAGATGGCCATCGGAGGGAACTATGGCATTGATGTCAGCATTGAAAACAAAACTTGTCACAGAGAGACCAGCGGTAAGTTACTGCAAATTCTCATCATCTTCTCTGTCCCCAGTGACCTCCTTGAGCTAGTCTAATCTCCCCGTTCCTTTATGTAGACTTCCTTCCAGCAACAGCCACGACATCCCATACCTGGCTTATGTTGGCTTCTTCTTTCAGCCTCCACTAGCCCACCTGACCATGTATGAACCTTCTCCCTTCATTTCAAAGGTGTCTATAACCTTTCTATACACTCTTTCCCAACCATTCTCTGCCCCACAGCTCCCAAACCCTTTGTGGCCAAACTCTCCCAGCTGACACAGATTACTCTTGTTTCCCCAGTACTTGAGCTGTTATTTTCTGAGGAGCTGGGTTTGGTGTTGGAGGTTTCAGAAGCATCTGCCAATGAAGTGAGTTCTCGGTACAAAGCAGCGGGACTTCAGTGCTGGCGGATTGGTTCCACCATTGGACAGGGTTCCCAGAGCACAGTGAGTAACCCAGTGAGGGCTGAATGGCTAAGTTTTTAGGTGATGTGTTTATCAGGAACACTGGGGTGCCTCTGTTGCACCATGAGGGTGCCCTAGGCTGCAATGAATGATGGGGTTACCAGGTATTCTTGGGATTGGGAAATGACCAAAGTTATTAAGGACCCAGAGTATAGTGATTGAGCCTCTTGTGTTGCTATTCCTTGGTTGCTGTTGCACTTCCTGTTTAATGCAGTGAGTGAATTAAATATCCATTTGATGTAATTTGTTTGTAAAATTGGGGCGAGTCATTTATCTGCTATCTCTGGTCATGGTGAGGAGATTATCAGATTCTCTCAGGTCATCCCCTCCACAGTTCAATCCCACAAATGGTTTCCTGGTTGAGTCACAGACCCAGCACCAATTCCTCACATCAGGGGCCAAGGGTTGAAGGGGGCATATTCCACTCCAGTTGCTTCTGTGGTTAATCTGGATTTTTTTCCCCCCAGATTACGGTGCGAGTGAACGGAGAGGAGGTTCTCTTGGAGCAGCTGGCCACTCTCCGCTGCTGGTGGGAAGAGACCAGCTTCCAACTGGAGAGACTGCAGGCCAACCGGGCTTGTGTGGAGGAAGAGGAGAGAGGGATGGATCATCGCACGGCTCCCAAATACACTCTGAGCTTTGAACCAGTCACCAGCCCTAGACCGTCAGCTGGGTTAGGTAAATAGGTGACATCATCCTCCAGTGCACAGTACACTTGTCAGATCCATGGACTGTTGGGCACTCCATCAATACACAGAACTAGCAGCAGGAAAACTTGGGTTATTTGGCCCTTTGTTCCAGCTTCACCATCTGTCAATATCATAGCTGATTTGCTTCAGTACTATTTTCCAGCATTGGTCCCCTTATCCGTGCTCCACCAGCTAGATAAACTCAAGACTGAACCTCCACAGTGATTCACTGCCTTCATAAGGTCATTTCTCTCGAAGGCCTGCCACATATTCAGTCACGTCAGAATTTTGAGAGTTGAAATGAGACCTCTCCCCTCAGTCTCCTGGACAGAAGAAAATTTTGGCTTGGTCTACTCTGTCTCATGGCAAACTGGTCATCCTTGGAATCAGTCTAGTGAAACTGCATTGCACTCCCTCCGTAGCAAGTGTATCCAGTCATAAATAGGAAGACCAAAGTGTGTCTGGCCGTGGCCCTGTATAATTGCAGTAAAATGTCTTTATTCCTGTGCTCAAATCTTATTCTATTTTGACAGCTGATTCTAAGCCACGAGTGGCTGTGTTGCGGGAGGAAGGCAGCAACGGTGACCGGGAAATGGTGGCATCACTTGTTATGGCCGGATTCCAGGTAAAACCTGCAGTGCTGATGAAGGCTGTTCAGCCCATTGTATCTGTGCCAGTTTGATTAGATTGATCCCAGTGCCACTTCCCTTTTCATCCATATTTCTGTGGTTTACACTTCAGCCATTGCTGCTTCAGGCCTCTACCTTTATCATTTCAGGCATCAATCCAGACCTCCATACTGGTTGAATAATCTTTTTTTTCTGTTCAGTCATTCTGATCCTTTCATTATTTAACTTAAATGTATGCTCTCTGGTCAATTGCTGAAGTGCTAAAGAAAGTGTACTTAATCCAAGTATGGTCCTGGACCGTCACAATTTTTATATTCATCCCCATCTGCTAAGATTCTGTTAATAGCCAGAAACTTGTGTCACCCTCTTACTCAATGTCACCAAAACCGAAGAGCTGATGATTGACTACAGGAGAAGGAAACCAGTGGTTCACGAGTCAATCCTCATCAAGGGATCAGAGTTGGAGGGTGTTAGCAACTTCCTTGGCATTATCATTTCGGAGGATCTGGCCTGGGTCCAGCATGTAAGTGCCATTAGAAAGAAAGCACGGCAGCACCTCAATTTTCTCAGAAGTTTGCAAAGATGACATACTGAATCTAAAACTTTAACGAACTTCAGGAGCTGTGCAGTGGAGAATACACACTGGTTGCCTCGTGCTGTAGTATGGAAATACCAATGCCCTTGAATGGAACGTCCTACAAAAAGTAGTGGATATGGCCCAGTTCATCACAAGTAATGCCCTTCCTACCACTGAGCACATCTATAAATGTGCACTGTCACAGGAAAGCAGCATCCATCATGAAGAACCTCCACCATCCAGACCATGTTCTCTTCTCACTACTGCCATCAGGAGGGAGGTACAAAAGCCTTACAGTACACACCAGTACGTTTAGGAAGATTTATTACCCTTCAGCCATCAGGTTCTTGAACCAGAGGGATAACTTCACTCACCCCAACACTGAACTGTTCCCACAGCCTGTGGCCTCACCTTCAAGGACTCTTCATCTCATGTTCTCTATCTATTGCTTACTTGTTCTTTATTATTTTTCTTTCTTTTTACATTTGCGCAGTTGTGTTTTGCACATTAGTTGTTTGCCCATCCTGTTGAGTGTGATCTTTCATTGATTCTATTGAGTTTCTTGTATTTACTGTGAATGCCCGCAAGAAAATCTATCTCAGGGTTTCATATGGTGACGTGTATGTAGTTTGATTAAATTTACTTTGAACTTTTGAACCTATGAATTTGTTCTGAATGAGCTCGATGACTGAACTTGCACTAAATTTCACTGCCTTTAGTTTGAAGAAGTGTACTCAATAGCCTGCCTCTTGTTCTGAGACTCCTTGGCCAGATTTAACATCCACCCTGCATCAGTTTCAACGACCTTTCATTGTCAAACTATAGAAAGTAACACCACCCTCAACAGTATCTCCTCAGGATTTTAATTTGTGCTTGGCTGGTAACGTATGTTTCCTCTACACCCTCTTGTGGGCATCATACTTTCCCTGCAGTGTGATCAGATCTGTACACTACACAGTAGCTGTGACTCAAGTCGTTCATTGTTATTGTGCACAAGTACAGTGAGGTATGGGTACGATAGAAAAAACTTGCAGCATCACAGGCACACAGACTCAGACAGCACAAAACACATTATACATAAATTATGCAAAACTGGTGCTTTATGCTATTTTGCTACCTCTTCCCTATGTGTGTATTCTATGAATAGCAAATAGGTAATGAAACTGCATAAAGCACTAGTTCCACTATCTTTAGGCAATTGTGGATATCCACACCCAGTTCTCTCCATGCCTCAAAACCTCAAAGCTACCTTGGACTTTTGGATTGAATTCCATTTTCCAGCTTTGTATCTATTAGACAAATCCATTAATATTTTTCACCCTGGAAGTTCCTCACTATGAATTGCTTGGGTAAGATGATGCGCTTTACTTCTGCAGGTTTGGGATGTGACCATGACGGACATTTGTTCAGGACTGGCTCTGGATTCATTCCGTGGGCTGGTGTTTGTTGGAGGGTTCAGTTACGCTGATGTTCTGGGCTCAGCAAAAGGTAAAATATGTGGTTTTTAAAAAACCTTTTGCTCCAAAGAACAAGAACCCGCCCTACGTTGTCCTTTATTGTAAATTCCACATTGGGAAATGTGTAATGATGGGCATGAGAAACAGGAATATTAAATGAATACCGACTGGGTGTAGAGGGACAGGAACTAGAGCAGTGGAAATAGACGTGGGGAAGCAGGATGATTTTGTGGGCATTAACTGGGAATAGAAGATCAGAAATATTTAATAAGCACTTATGGGAAATGGAATATTTAATGATATGGAATGAAAGAACAGCATTTGAATGAATTTGGGGGTGGAGGGAAACTGTTCAATGGACGATAAAAGGGAATGGAAAAGAATATTTAATGAAAATGAATAGAGCGGAATGAAAATGCAGGAACAGGAATAGTTAATAAAAACTGACAGTAGGGGTTAATAGATATTAACAATTGTTCCACGAATGTTTAGTGAACAATGAAAATAGGAGCTTGTAGCCAACATTGGAAATGACCACATCAGAACATACAATGAACATTGAGAACAGGAATATTTATTGGATTACTGTTTGGGAGTAGATAACGGGAGGCGGTAATTCGGGTGTTCGCACACCATGTTCCTGTGCATTTCCCATTTTGCTGATGCTGTACTATTAGTCTGTTTTTTGTCTTGTAGGCTGGGCTGCAACGGTGCAATTCAATCCCAGAGCACATGCCGAGTTTTCCAGGTTCCGTTCCCGGTCTGACACCTTTAGCTTGGGTGTGTGCAATGGCTGCCAGCTGATGGCACTGCTCGGTTGGGTGGCTTCAGAGACAGAGCTATCAGAAGGTGAGGGCAGCTTGTATCATGGTTTTCTTACTTGCATTGTGTTGAATAGTAATACAAAGCCCCATTTGGTTAATATTCATTCAGCCCATTTACTTCTCCTGTGATGCACTGCATGAGCCTTTCCCATACACATTCCAGCAAATTCAACCACCATTATCCTTGTGGTGCTTCCCCTTTTAATGCCCCAAATCCATTGGATTCCCTGTTCAGGTGAGGTGGAGATTCTCATCCCTCTGCTGCTGAAAGGCTTTTGTGATTTTTAGAAGGATTGTGTTGTTGAACTCGTTTATATCTTGGTGGATACGCTGTTGCTGTGTCTACTCTTTTGAAATCAGTCATGATTTTATAGACCCATATCAGGTTTCCCATCACCCTTAACTCTTGAGAATGGAGCCCAGGCCTTGACACAGACCCCATTATATGTAAACTATTATATAATAATTCTCAGTAGTGTGTTCATATTTGCAGGTGTGTGTAAATACAAATTCTTGACAACTGGTAAAGCTGGGGTGGTATTGAGTATTAATGACTAATGAAGTTTCTTTCATAGGGCTTGATTTGTCCAGGCCACATCACTCAAAAGATCAGGGGGGCCTCCTGTTTGTTAAAAGTTTTACTGAAGTATTACCATTGATAATTTCTCAATCCAAGTTTCAAATATAAATTCTAATGTTTTATTTATTATATCAGCCCTAAAGACTTTGCTACCACTTCCAGTGACTTAATGCCAGCTGTGAGTGGAAGGTGGGTCTGGAGCAAAAGTGTTTGAATCCATTGCTTTGGAGATCTATTGACACTTGCCCATCTGTTTCAGGTGATGGGTTGAAGCAGGGTGTCCTGCTGACGCACAACCGTTCTCATCGCTTTGAGTCACGCTTTGTTACAGTGACCATCTTGGAGAGCAGCTCACTTCTGCTGAATGGGATGGCAGGTTCAACCCTCGGCATCTGGGTTGCTCATGGAGAGGGTGAGTTGGTTTTTATTGTGACTGAGGTGGTGAGGCATCAGGGTGGTCACAAAAAAAGCACTGGTTACATGATCAGTTGTGATTTTGGATTCATATAATCAAGAATGGAATGGTGCTTCAGGATCTGTTCACTCAGATCGGATTTGCTCTTCTCTGGAGCTGACCGCTTCAATGCCTGGACACGATGGGCCAGTGAGCACTTTCCCTGCCACAAGTTTTCATCATTCTATAAAATGGCTGTCTGAGCTTGCTATGTGCCAATTGTTTAGCCTATTCGTCAATGGAACTAACTACATTTAACACGATCTTCATTGACTCTTGCGTGGTTCTGCACTGCCTGAAAGGATTGGGGAAGTTTTCATACAAATATCTATGCAAAGATTAAAAGGCTATATCTGTAGACTTCCACTTACCTCTTGGACTCTGCCAATATCTCTGACAGCCTATTGCATTTGCCTGTATCTTTTTGACCCTTGTCCTTTGTCTGAATGGAATGTCGTCTGTGTACCTATCTCTTCTTGTGTCTCTTTAACTCCTGAACTGTGTATGGACAGGATGTCCAACAGTGCAGAAGTTGTCTGTGTATCTCTCCAACTCTGGTCCAGTGTAGCAATGATGCATGCAATAGTGTGGAAGTCTCCTTGTGTATCTCTCTATCTCCTTTCTACACAAGTACAAGAAGACCTTGCTTCTCAGTGGTAACATTTGCACATCTTTTTGATTGCAGAGAGTGGAATTTAGAATTCCCTGCCTGGAAGTGTGGTGAAAATATGAGTGAATTCAATAAGAATTTGTTGGAAATTTCAAAGCCAGTACAAGGGAATGGGATTGATGGGATTTCTCTGCTTGGAGTCAATATAGACTCAATGGGGTCAAACAGCCTCTGTGTTGTAATAATGGGACTGGTGGAGTTGGGGGTGATGGGGTGAAAATCTAATGGTGGTTCAAACAGCATTGTCTTGTTGGGGTGTGGGGGTTGTACCAGATCAAATGGAGTGGTCACTTCCTGTCCCGTTTACCTTGCAGGTTACATGCAGTTTGAGTCGGAAAAGGTGCTGCAGATGGTAACTGAGAATGGCCTGGCTCCAATCCGATACTGTGATGACTTGGGTGTTCCAACGGAACGTTATCCTCAGAATCCCAATGGTTCTCCACTTGGAATTGCAGCGCTGTGCTCAGCTGACGGCCGGCACCTTGCCATGATGCCTCACCCGGAGCGTTGCACCTTACTGTGGCAGTGGGCCTGGATGCCCGCTGAGTGGCGGCAGTCACTCACTGTGTCACCATGGCTACGCATGTTCCAGAACGCGTACGACTGGTGTCTGCAGAGTCTCTGATGGCTGCTGTGGCTCTTGGTATTGATACTGACTACCCTCATAGGTTCACCATCTCATCTTTGCTTGGACTCGGGGCAACTGCCTTTTCAAGTACTGAGTCGTAGCACTCATCTTTATCCGTTGTCCCTCTTGCTCTCCCCCCTGCTTTGTCCACTTCCAGGGAAGGGGGAGGTGAGGAGAGAAATTAATTCTGATAGTGTATGGGCCCTTTGCCTTTCACATACATGGCTTCTGTAGAATATTTTAGTAAAAAATAAAAAACAAATTTAACAGTAACAAATGTTACCTGCTCTTCTCATTGCATTTAGTCTGAACAAGGTGAAGGAGTTAACCTTCCTTTCCAACATTTGAACAGCATGAGTTTGATGTAGAGGTAAGTTCCCTCTGCATTTTCCCCCCCTAATCTAACAGCTATGACAAGTATAGGACATTTGGATACTATTCAAAATCTCTCTGCACTTTTCTTATAAATATCTCCAGGAGCAGCTACGGCTGTACAAGAGAAATGGGGTTTCAGCTTCAGGCAATTCTAAAATGGAGCTGTAGGTTTGTGGGAAATCCTGGCTGATTAGGAATACAAAGACCTGCATTACTAGGGAGACCATATGGTCCTCGAGTCTTTAAAAGGCTGCTGAAAAGGTTGTTCTATTTAATTTCTCTCTCGCAATTGTTGTCCATAACCTGCTGATTCAGAAAGAAATTGAAGTGCGGAATAAGCCTGGTGGTGGGGTACGAAGGTAACACAGCTTGCAGCCTCGGGCCAGGTCCAGCGAGAAGCGTACACAGGCTTGCCTGATGAGCCAACAAAATCAAGACATAACAGGTTGGTTTTGGGAGTAGAAGCAGTGTAAACTTGGGGAAACAAACCATCACAGTGGTGGATGACACCATGTTGTGAACTTGGAGATTGTGAGGATCAAGAGGAACACCCAAGCAGTGTAAGCTTCTATTCCCGGATATCATCTTTCCTGTTTGACTGTTCCAGCAGGGTCAGACAAACCTGCTGGGTGTGTGCCTAGATAATTAGTCTTGTGTAGTTTACATGTTTTTAATTGAACCAATAAAGGTAAATGCAGGTTCTGTCTGTGCCAAACCAGTCACTGTTGTTGAGGGTGAATACCTACAACATACCTCAGCAGACTATTGACTGTCCTCAGAATGATGTCAGTCCTAGATCCATCTTCCCTCATGTCTATCTCTCTGCCTGCAGTTTGTCACTGGAAAGCCAGAATTAGAGGTAGCACTGCCTTAATCAGCCTTCTCTCTCAGTTCATCATGGAATGTAATTGACTTTGTAGTCGCACGGCACGGATCTGTGCTGACCATCAAGCATCCACTTACTACACGAATCCTCCACCAGTTAGCATCATTCTCCGTAATTAGCATCAGCTTCCCACAAATTCTACCACTCTCACAATAGCTAGTTAAGCTCTGAAACATTAAATTGTGGAAAGATACCAAAGTACCCAAGGAATACCTGCAGGATCACAAGAAGATGTGAGCTCCACGCGGCACCAGAAGCCAGGGTTGGACCTGGGTATCGGCAGCCACACTTGCTATACAAATGTAGAGTTGTCGGAGGGCAGGTCCCCATTAACACAGCCTGAAGCTGGCAATCTGGGATTTAGAATCAACAGGAATGGACAGACCAATCGAGGAAAGGTGGTAAAATTCAATCTATGGCTTTTCTCCTAAAACCATTAAATAAAGAATGTGAATTAGGCCATTTGATGCATTGAATCTGCTCTGCCATTTTATCATGGCTGATCCAGTTTCCTTCCCAATCTAACAGTTCTCTTCCATAAAGCCTTTTTTCCCCTCATCCATGTGCCCATCTGAGAGTTCCTTAAATCTCCCTAATATATTTGCCTCTACTACCACCCCCAGCAATGCATTACATCACTGTGTTTAAAAAAAAAACCCACCTACCTCTGACACAATCCTATACTTTTCTCCAATCACCTGAAAATCACAATCTCTTGTATTAGATGTGACAGTAGATTAAAAGGGCAGCACAACATAGTGGTCTGAAGGGCCTGTGGTGTGCCGTATTGTTCCATGGTATTTATTTAGCGGTATAGTGCCGGTAGGCCCTTTGGCCCTTCAAGCCATGCCGCCCAAGCAAACCCCCATCAACCCTGATTTAATCCTGACCTGGTCATGGGATAATTTACAATGACAATTTAACCTACCTAGTACATCTTTGGACTGTGGGAGGAAACCAGCATGCTCAAGGAAAACCCACACGTTCCACAGGGAGGACATACAGATTCCACAGGAACTGAACGCTGAACTTCAATGTTCTTGTGCTGCAATAATGTTGCACTCAATGCTACACCACCATGGTGCCCCATGTTCTAAATCCTCAAGGAAAAAATGTTATCTTAACTGACTTAAATGGGTGACCCCTTGAACTTAAACATGGTACCTAGTAAAAGATTGTCCCATATTGAGAAACATCCTTTCTACATCCATTTTGGCTAGACCTCTCAGAATCTTAAAGGCCATCCCTGAGTAAAAGCGAGTTCAGTTTTATAAACATTTTAAAGTGGATTTTGTCCAGAAATCAGTACAAAAATAAGCTTGATAACAGTTTCTCTGCAGTATTGTAATGAATGGTAGCAAAACAAAAAAGACATAAAGGAAGAAAGTTTGTTTCTAGAAACAAATGTGTATACAAGTTGGACTTTTGAATTTAATATTATGGGAGCTCGTTTATATACAAGGGATGTCCATATGAGGTGTTTGTAACCTGAGGGCAGCTTGTATTTTGAACCATTAATAAAACACCCTGCACTTCCATACTGAATGATGTATTGGGAATAGAAAGAGCACACTAAGTACCCTCATTGGATATGTTGCGGTGTATTACCAAGTCTGCTTTCGTAGAACTACTGATTGAGTGCCATGTAGCAGCAACAAAAAGGTCAGCATCAGGGAGTAAATGATCCAACACAAGAGATAAAAGCTACTTAACCTTGTTCTCAGCAATGATTTTTACTCTTAATGACATTTTTCAAAATTAATTTGGAATGTTTGGATTTTAAATCTAATGGATTATATTTGGTTTAGTCCACTCATGAAAAATTTACAATTTTTTGATCTAAAACCTCCATGTCCTTTTTTTGAAAAGAAGTCCAGTTTACATTCTTGGAAGATATAAAATTTTAGAGACTGTGGCTGGCTTTTGTGTAAAGGTTAATAGTTCACTGGTTTGGCCCAAATGGCACTTGTGACATATGGCGGTGTTCTGCAGGTGGCTGGCAAAACTACTTGATATTCCACTAGATCTACTTCTGAGCTACAATCATTGCAACCCACAGTCTGTCATTTCCCTTTAAGAAAAGTACTTTTGAACAGTCCAACCAAGCTAGTGATTTTTACAATCTTCTGAAGGATGCGGTGAACTTGACTCTCAGGAATGTGGATGAGGCTATTGCTGACGTTGGACACTTCATCAAGGCATGAGATTGGAAAATGTACCCATGCTTAACTCCATTACTCCACGCTGGTTAAAGTGTTAAGCCAAATCAAAGCAGAGTGAAGCAATACACACAATGTGATGGAGGCGCTCGGCAGTCAGGTGGCATCTATGAACAGGAATAAACAGTCAACATTTCGTGCTTCATCAGAACTGGAAAGGAAGGGGGGAGGAAGTCAGAATAAGTAGGTGAGGAGAAGGAAGAAGCTCCCCTCCCCTCCCCAGGAAAATGAACCTGTGTTCTCTGTGCTAACCAGGATCACCCAGCCGAGCCTGTCTTGTCTGCCTGTGATTGACCTGTCTCCCTTGGTAAGTGGGAGGCTCACATTTGAGATTTCATTGCTCGTGTCTTGGGTCCCACGCCACCAGGTTCAAGAGCAGTTGCTGCCCTGCAGCCTTCCGACCCCTGGACCAGCTTCAGTTATTTCAGCGCTAAACTGACTCCGCAGCCTGTAGACTCGCATTTGTGACTTTGCTGCTCATCTTCTATGTATTACTTGTTTTTTTTCTATTTACGTGATTTGGATTTTTATTGGTCTTTGTGTGTGATTTTTAAATTGTGTTTCTTTGTTTTGTGTGTGCCTGCAAGAAGATGAATCATAAGGTTGTATACATACTTTGATCATTTGAACTCTAAATGTTTACGTGTGTTTGAATAGTCTTTCCCCATAGTGCTGCCATCAAATGGGCCCCTTGTATCAGTGCACGTTGTTACTGTAATTTTTATAAACACGTGCTTCTTATTTTGAAAGAAGTTGGTCTTCGTCCTTTCTGCAGGCTGTTGCTATATTAATCCCAAAGTCTAAACGTTCATTCTTGTTTCAATTTGACAGATGCTAATGAACAGAGATCTTTGGCGGGGGTGGGGGCAGGGGCTTGGTTATTTATCAAAGGGCAGGGAACATATCAGTCATTATTGGAAATTAGTTTAATTGCTGCCTGATTGGCTGATTTAGTTTATGGGCAATATATGTTAATATTTGACACTGGGGCATTATGATTGGAGGGTGGGCAACTTTCATCACTGTCCGACCTGGCTTACTTAGTCCTAGTTAGTTTGGAAGTTGTGTTTAGGAATTGGGTTGTGTCATGATGCAAGTTGTTCACTGGATGGCAGCATTGGGGGAGAGGGCAAGGCTCCATACGAACACAGGGATTGTGGCATTAGGGTTGGGGATACGACTTGGCATTAGAGGTAGGGATCATTTACTGTATATGTCGGTAGGGTTTAGATCCAATGTTAAGATTGGGAAAAGAGACTGGTGTTGGGGGATATATTAGTGGACAGCAGGACAATTGTCCCTCTTACATTATTCTCATCTTCAGATTCCTTTTCGGCACTCGAAGTTAGTCAACACTGTCCATTGTCCACAGCCTAACTCACTAGTCTTGTCTACTTTTAGTGGAAGGTATGCTGAGGAGTTAAGGGTAGCTATTCAGTTGCTCAAAAAAAAACAATGGTTTTTGAAGGAACACTCAGCCCTGGTATCATAACAATGATTCTACGTCAGTGTAAGGTAAGATGCCAGGGCAATTATTAACTCGATTGGAAGTGTTACGAACCCCGTAACTGGGTCACTTACCAGCAAAGATAGAGAGGTCCGTTGAAGTCTGATGGTACTATTTTTAACAGTATTTATTGGTAAAAATACACAAAAATAATATCAATGCAAACATACAGATAATATACGTCGTCAATACTAAATCTAAAAGTGCGGGTATAATAATAATCAATAAGAAATAAGCTCTATCGTTGTCTAGGGGATAATGTATTGTCCGATGGAAATATAAAAGTCATTCAGTTCAGGCAGGCTTCCGCCTTTGGAGACCGCTGGGTTTTCAATTGTTGGAGAGAGACAGAGAATTTAGAACTTGCCAGCTTTTCCTTTTTCTGATGTCGATCCTTTGAAATTTCGTTGGCGGCCTCTTCTTTAGCTAAGCCATTCTTCCGTGGTAAGGCCCGCCAATTCCGAGGCAAATGGAAAAGGACGCACGCGGGCCCCCACCGGCTGTCGCTATTAAACGCTGTCACGGGATTTCTAGCGTTTCTCCTGGTGCGTCTGAAGGGGTTGTTCCCCAGACCCTCTTTTATCCTTACTCACGGGGTCTCAGATGTCAATCAGGTTGGGATGATGCAATCCCTCAACCAGCCCACTCTGGTCATTCCCTGAGGGCTTCAATGAATAGTACAGTACTCAATACACAATTCCGTCTCCAAGAGACAATAGTCGTTATCAATGGTTCCGCCTTTCTGGGGGCCAGACACATTCCAAACCCTTGTGGATTCTGCGTGTCTCTCTCTCATTTCCTGGGTCCCAGACCTGAATTAATAGCGATCTTGCGATTCTCAAAAAGGAGGGGGCTACTTTCTACCCTTCAGCCCCTCAGAGTTGTGGCACATTCGTAACAGAAGGCTCTGGCAAATTCAGTTCAACTACAGAAATAGTGATGGGGTGGGATTGGGGGTAAGGACTGAGGGAATATTTCCATCAAATGAATAAACTTGTTAAATATGGTTTTAGGAACTATTTTTCTTCATGTAAAGAGCAGTGCCACATTGGTGAAAAGACCTTACCTCATTGCTAGATGGGGCCTTGTGCAGTTCATTGCATGTTTATTTTGAAACACTTTTATCTGGTGGAGTGCATAGAAGATTGTACCAATATTGACAAACTCATTGTCATGTATGAATTAATTTCTTCAAGTGAATTGATTTGTGATGAGAAATTTACATTTTTAGTGGTTCAATATCTTTTAAACACCATAAATACAGCATTGTTTTTTGATATAGATTAAACCCTACAACAAAATGAAGTATTCTTCATTTTACAGTACTGTAATGAACTCAACAGAAAGTTTCTTACATTGAGAGAAAGCGCTCAGTGCCTTTTCTCACTGTTTTAAGTAACTCCCCTAAAACAATTAGCTAGGGGGTGGGAGGTGTTGCTAAACTCTTCACTTTAAATTCCCGCCGTTGCCTGTAATAAGTTTATACGTTCTCTCAGTTAATGTGGATTTTCTCCGGGTGCTCCAGTTTCCTTCCACAATCCAAAGACGTATTGTTTGGTGGGTGAATTGGTCGTTGTAAATTGTCCTATGATTAGACCAGGGTTAAATCGGGGGATTGCTGGGTGGCACAGCTGAAAGGGCTTATTCCATCTGTATCTCGAAATAAGTACTCGTATAACATTGGTTAAAGCATCTTCCTCAAGTGACATGGCATTGGTAAGGTGTTTGGAAACATAAAATAAAGTGTTCAATCTTCTTTGCGACAATGAACAAATGTACCACTCGCAGTAAAGGCTATTTGGATTATTTGCCTTCAAATCAATTGATTTGTGATGGGAATGTACCTAATCAGCATTTCTTTAAGAGCCAGTACTGCAGTAGTAAAAGCACACCAGCACAACTTGAGAATTGGCTCTGCTGAGGTGATTGGCAATCTATTACATTCTGTGTTTTGATGGTAGTAAGCATAAGAGAAAATTTTCCTCAGTTAAACAACATGAAGCATACTTGATCTTATGACTCGAGTGTTGAATGCAGGTAATGTCACTGTAAGTCATGTTAAGAACCACTTTGTAACCCTAGAAGATGAACTAAAATCTGCCGTGTGAGTGATTTTAAAAGCAGAGAACACAGAACACAGTGCAGTCTGGGACAGCTAGGAGTCCCTTTACAATTTAGGCTGATGTTCAGCAGGGTTGACCCATGCTAAAAGTTGTCATCCAAGCTGGAATTTGACCGAACCCTTTTGCAAGCAGTCTGAGCTGAGGCTTCTGGCCAAACCTGTTGTCTAGTAGAAGCCGCAATCACCTTTACTGTTGACTGCAAGGGGTGTCCTGAAAAACATTTCATGAAAGCCAGCTCCTCCTAGAGAGGATGGCAATGTAAATGTGTGGTTCCAAGCACTGCCCTATTACTGCGCGCTCCACCAGTTCTCAACAATGAATTGTTGTGTTGTTTTAGATCACACCAAAGAACTTCACAAAAAATCAGCGATGAACATATGAAAAGTTGATCAGTTGCTCTGTGAGATAAAATCTAAACACATTCTTCACAGCTTTTAGTGGCAGCATTGCTCTGTGTGTGGTCTGAGGTGAATGTCTCCTGGAAACATTTGATCCTGATGCTTGAGTATGTTTTAGACTTCTTGGCAAAATGGGAGACGTGTTGCTGGATAATCAGCTCCTTCATTAGAGGGCATAGAACACTACAGCACAGTGCAGGCCATTTGGCCCATGAATGTTGTGCTGACCTTGTAACCTAAGGTGGTCCATGTTGGTGTTACTGCTCTGCGTGAGCTTTGTAGTTCCAGGAGAAGAGGGTGGGTATGTTTGAGTGTGCAGAGTTGCACTGTTGGAGGAGGAGAACTTTGGACTGTAGGGAGGGATTGGGCCACAGCAGTCAATGAGTATGAAGGTCCTGGGATGCACCAGCAGTCGTGGAGCGGCAAATTCAATGGTAACGTGCAAAAGCAGGTGAGATAAATTGTTGGAAAAGAATGAATTTGCAGGGCGAAAAAGTGGGGAATTGCATCGTTCCTTGCCATAACTATCTCTGATTCTGGATGTCTGAATTAAGTACAAAACATAGATTTTAATGAGTAGGATAACTTGGTGAGGGAAGAGGGTATTCATAACAAGCATTAAATGTGAACAACATAGAACAGTACAACACAGGAACAAGCCCTCTTGCCCACAATGCCTGTGCCACCATGAAGTCAAGTCAACTTAATCCTATCTTCCTGAATATGGTCTCGGTCCTTCCATTCCTTGCCCATTCATGTGCCTGTCTAAAAGTCTGTAAAACATTGCTGTTCCACCATCTTCCCTGGCACTGCATTCCAGCACACATCAGTCTGTGTTTTCAAGCAAAAACTTGTAAATCTCCTTTGAAACTCTGCCTCTCACCTTAAAGCTACACCCTCTAGTATTTTATAACGATTTATCCTCTGTTTTATCAGAGTCCGTTAAATCAAGTAAACTCCCTCAATCTTTTTATGAAGCTTTTATTTCTCTTATTCTTAAAAAAAATAAAAATCCAGCTGAATGTTCTTCATACAGACCAATTTCTTTATTAAATGTTGATGCAAAAATTTTATCCAATATCTTAGCTCGAAGACTTGAAAATATTTTACCATCTATTATATCACATGACCTGACAGGATTTATTAAAAATCATTACTCACATTTTAATATATGTCAGTTATTGAATGTGATATGTTCACCATCCAAAAAAAATCAGAGTGTATATTATCCTTAAATGCAGAAAAAGCCTTCGATAAGATTGAGTGGATTTATCTTTTTAAGACCTTAGAAAAGTTTAATTTTGGGCCTAATTTTATTCATTGGGTTAAATTAATTTACTTGTCTCCTACCGCTCAGGTTATTACTAACTCTCAAATTTCTAAGCCCTTTAAATTACAGTGGGGAACTAGACAAGGTTGCCCTCTTAGTCCTTTACTTTTTGCTTTAGCTATATAACCCTTAGCAATAGCATTTTGAGAATCTAAGGACATTTCTGGTATACTAAGGGAAGGTATGACTCATAAAATTTCATTATACGCTGATGATATTTTACTTTTTATCTCTAACACTGAAACTTCTTTACCTTCGGTTCTTTCTTTAATTTCCCAGTTTAGTTTTTTCAGGATATAAGCTGAACTTACATAAAAGTGAGCTATTTCCTTTAAATGACCTAATATCATCAAATGCCAAATTTCCGTTCCAAGTTGTTACAAGTCAATTTACATATCTAGGTGTAACAATTACTAAAAACTTCAAGAATTTATTTAAAGAAAACTTAAACCCCTTATTGAAATATGTGAAAAAGACGCTTTTTAAATGGTCTCCTCTTTCTTTATCCCTAATTGGCTGAACTAATTCGATTAAAATGAAGGTTCTTCCTAAATTTTTATATCTTTTTCAGGCTTTACCTATTTTTATTCCTAAGACCTACTTTGATTCTTTAGATTCAATTTTAACATTTTATATTTGGAATAATAAACAAGCTCATTTAAGTAAAGTTTACCTACAAAGAAATAAAGAGATGGGTGGATTAGCCCTACCCAAATTTAGGTTTTACTATTGGGCTGCCAGTATAAGGAATATTACTTTTTGGTCCTATTATATTTATCGTAAAGATTGCCCATCATGGGTCTCCTTAGAAGTTAATTCTGTAAAAAAAAATTCCTCTATCGTCTCTCTTCTTGGATCATACTCTTTTTCAGCAAATAAAACAACAGATAACATAATTATTAAGCAAACTTTCAGGATCTGGTCTCAACTTTAAAAATTTTTTGGTTTAGCGAATTTTTCATTATCATCTCCCATTCTCCTTAATTATTTTTTCATCCCTTCCATGACTGACAAAGTCTTTAAGGATTGGGATGAACTAGGTATTAAGTGTTTTTGGGACCTGTTTATCTCAGGATCTCTTGCTTCATTTGACCAATTGTCAAGTAAATTTGCACTCCCAAAAACACATTTTTACAGATACCTTCAAATTAGAGATTTCTTACGTTTCCAATTAACTACTTTTCCTATAGGTCCTGATAAAAACTTACTGGATGATCTTTTAAATTTAAAACCTTTTGTTCTATTACCGGTATCTATAACTTGTTGATTGATTCTAGACAAGACTTTTTAGATAAAATAAAAAAAGCTTGGGAGGATTACCTAAATTGTCAGATTTCTGATGAAAGATGGAATAAAATTCTTAAACTGGTTAATAAATCATCTTTCTGTGCTCGTCATTCTCTTCTACAATTTAAAGTGGTTCATAGAGCTTACATTTCTAAACAGAAGCTGTCCAGTTTTTATCCGAATGTTTCTCCACTTTGTAATAAATGCAACTCTGCTGATGCCTCTTTAATTCATATGTTTTGGTTTTGCCCTAAAATTGAAAAGTTTTGGCGGGAAGTATTCCATAACTTCTCACAACTTTTAAGGGTCCAATTTGACCCAAATCCCCTTACTGCCTTGTTTGGTATTATTGCAAATGAAAGATATAACTTTAAATACTCCTAACCTACAGGTTTTAGTTTTTACCTCTCTTTTAGCAAGGAGAGCAATCTTGCTTAAATGGAAGGAGTCTACCCCTCCTACACATCTTCAATGGTGATATTATGTCTTAATTAAATTTAGAGAAGATCCGCTGCTCAGTCTTAAATTTGAAACAATCTTTTTATGATATCTGGGGACCTTTCCTAAATTACTTTTCCAATTTATAAAGTTTAACAGTGCACAGACTTTTATGTATATTTCTATCTTCTCTTCTTAAGCGAATATGTTTTTCTAATTATCCATTATCATCCATCAGCTTTTTTCTTTGGTAGTTGGTAGGGGGTTGACTTTTTTTATATAAAAAATTTCTTTTATGATGTATGACCTATCTTTAAATTTTTGATTACAGACTGGTATACCTTTATGTGATATGCTATAACATTTTGATCAATTTTATTACAATATATGAATGTACACAATTTATGTTGAGATGTGTCTATGTGCTGCACTTTGTAAATCTCATTTTTTCTTCTGAATAAAAATATTGTAAAAAGATCAGAAATGTCAGCACAAGCAGGAACCCATATCAAGAGTTTTATAAACAAGGAGCAAAAAGTCAAAATAGAACATTACATGAAGATGTGAAAGTATTTGGCTTCTATGTCTTTTTATGTTCCTCTACATTTTAGAAATTCACTTTAAGTAGTAATTCAATTCTAAAATGTATTAATGTGTGAATATGTATTATACAAAATTGTATAATTAATACTGTAAATCATAATTAAAATTTATAAGTAGCCAGTCATATAATCTAATTACTAATTAAATGAATTATGATGAACAAGTCAGAATAAGTGACATATGTAAGAACTGATGAAGGCACAGTGAACTTAACTGTTAAACATCGTTAGATCAGATTTGATGAGCTGAAGTCTGAGTTACGGACTGATTACTGTTGATTCAATGAGAAAGTCATCAGCCCTTTATCTCCCCCCAACCCTCGATTTGGTAACCTTGGCGTCATTGAACAAGGACAGAAGGCTGCTTTCCTGCTCCTTTTCCTGTTGGAGGTGGAAGGCAGATGACTTGGCTTCTGTGACAGGTCACTACTCATAATCACCTGTTCATTGGGAGTTTTGGACCAGAAGGCACAGCCTCAGGTTAAAAGGATGTCTTTTTAGAACAGAGATGAGGAGGACTTTTTTTAACGAGAGGGTGGTGAATCTGTGGAATTCATTGCCATGGACGGCTGTGGAGGTCAAGACATTAAATATATTTAAAGCAGAGGGTGATAGGTTCCTGATTAGTAAGGGCATCAAAGGTTATGGAAAGAAGGCATGGGAATGGGGTTGGGAGGGATAACAAGTCATACCTGATAGGCTGAAGAGCTTAATTCTGCTCCTCTGTCTAATGGTCTTACTGTTTGTAATGTATTTTTGGAACATTCTGCATTGGATGAGGAAGGTATTGTAGAAATACAAATCTGTGTTTCTTTCTGCCTCTATTGTTCCCATTCTCTATCCACATTAGGAGCAGTTGGGTTTTCTACTCTCTCCTCTTCAATGTATACTCCATCCTAAAGCTCAACTATATCATCCTTTGCTGAGATTCCACTACTCCTTCCTTGGTAAAGACTGGTGTAAGCTGTTCATTTAGTAACTAAAATATAAAGCATTGCAGATGCTTGGAACTGAAATACCAACAGCAGAATGCTGGAAATATTCAGCAGTCAGGAAATGTCAATGAGTGAAGAAATAGTTAATATTTCATGAGGTGATACGTACATAAGGTGGATGGATGGTTGGTCTTTATCCCCCGGGAAGACTAAAGGGCGTAGATTTAAGAATCAGAATCAGGTTTATTATCAGCGGCGTGTGACATGAAATTTGTTAACTTAGCTGCAGCAGTTCAATGCAATACATAATCTAGAAGAAAAAGAACAAAATAAAATAAGTAAATAAATAAATCAATTACAGTATATGTATATTGAATAGATTAAAAATCATGCAAAAAACAGGAATACTATATATTAAAAAGATGAGGTACCGTCCAAAGATTCAATGTCCATTTAGGAATCAGATGGCAGAGGGGAAGAAGCTGTTCCTGAATCACTGAGTGTGTGCCTTCAGGCTTCTGTACCTCCTACCTGATGGTAACAGTGAGAAAAGGGCATGCCCTGGGTGCTGGAGGTCCTTGATAATGGACGCTGCCTTTCTGAGACACAACTCCCTGAAGATGAAAGAGTAACAACTTTCAAGAGAGCTGAGGGGAGGCTTTTCCACATGGAATGGTCGCTATTGGAGTGACCTGCTTGAGGAAGTGGTGGAGGCAGGTACAAAAATAAAAAGATATTTGGATTGGTAATAGAAAAAGTTTAGAGGTATCAGGATGAATTACATGACTGAGTTGGACTGAAGAGCTGTATAACTCCAGGTTACCAATTAAAGCAGACTCCGTGGGCAGATTTGAGTGGTTTCAATATAGAACAAATGAATTGCAGCATTGATCACCTCTCTTAATGGGGTCTGTTACCCTCTTTAGCTAATGTTCCATAAATATCTTTTCAATACCAGGTCCCAGAAGTATCTGTTTGCTGGCAACACTGACCAGAGGAAAACCATTACTATTGAAATAAACTCTTTTAATTAACTTCCAAAATTAACCCAGATCTTTAAAAGTCCCTCTTGGTCAAGGCCTATGATTAATTGTGCTCCACCTCTGTCTGTCTCTTGTTAAAAATTCAAACTTGTCCAAAAAAAAATCATAGCAATCTGAACTTGCTGAAGGAATTGAACCCTGTGTGATCTTGAGGCCATCCTGATAGAAACTTGTTAACCAGCTGCCTGTGAATGATGTTCAATAAATTTAACCTCAGCTTTTAACTCAAAGACATTTATTCTTCAGGGTTTCTCTTATACTTATTAAAATGATATTCAAGTGAAGTGGGCAGCATAGGTTGACATTGGTAAAAAATGCAAATCAATGGGATGCTTTGAAAACATCGCAAGTATCAACCTCCTGGATAACTAGAGTGGGAAGCAGCCAATCTGGGCCACCACATGGAACCTTAAAAGTTACACTGTGGGAGTCTAGTGAAGAGGGCAGCATCATTGTCCACAGAACTGGTGTTGGGGTTGGAGAGTTACCATCAGTACCTAGAACCACCACAAGATGGCAGCCCGTACCCAGTACTGCTGCAAAATGACACCATCTACCAATACCCTGGGCACAATGGGGAGCTGGCCATCGAAGCTAATATGAGTCATGGCCTTACGTTAGCCCTGTGTACAACAAGGTGCAGCAACCCATTATACCAATGCGGGCGCCTCAGCTACCGTTAATGGGTGTCACAATGTGGTAGCCTTGCAGAGAAATAGGAGAGCCGGAGCCTGGGAGCCGATGTGGGATGCCATCACAGTGCAATTCCAGGTACAGGTGGGGGACATCATCATGATACTGAGCTGATCATCATTAAGCAGCAAACCATTATACTGAAAGCATTATTTTGTGCTATGCCCAGTCACCAAATGGGACTGCCATATCATGCTGGTCCCAGGTACTTATTGGGTCCAGTATCATGTAGAAGCCCTGGGATGAGGTGCCATCATGTGATCACCTCAGGAACTGAAGAGCTCTACCATGTGGTAACCCTGCTTAATGGTAGGGAGCACTATCATATGTTGGACCCAGTTACTGACTGGAAGGTGCAGTAAAGTTGGCTTGAGGCATCAGACAGGAGGTGCAGATTCCTGAGGTCCCACACCACCAGGTTCAGAAACAGTTACTTCCCTTCAACCTTTTGGTTCTTAAACCAACCTGCACAACACCAATCACTAACTTAGTAGAACAACAGTACTTGCTACTATAATGGACTTGTTTTGTTCTGATTGTGTTCTTTCTTGTATAACTTTGTATGGATTTTGATTTTCTTGTGAATGTTGTGTACCTGATGCTCTGTGCCTGTGAAGTTGCTGCAAGCCTGCTTTTCAATGTTCCTGTGCGTCCGTGACAATAAACTTGACTGTGGCTTTAGTTATTGATGTAAGGGCAGAATAGAGAAGGGTGCCATCATGTGGCAGAGCTGAGAATTGATAGGATGGGGAAATGGGGCAAGGTGAAATGATGTGATAAAAATAGGTACAGTACTGATAAGAGAATACATAGCAACACAACCATATGGCAGCCTTGTGTACCAATATGGGAAGCCAACAAGTAGCAAAACCAGGCACAGTCCATCACAGGCTGAGATTAAAGCTTTACACTTTACACTCAGTGTATTAATAAGCCTCAATGTGCACAATATGCAGACAAGGTACAAGGTTGTTTTTAGTTTTACTGTTGACATGATGAAAACACTGAAATGGAAGAATAGTGAAAGAATAACATGGAATCAGAGGAGTGCACAAAGACAAGTGTGGTGTAAAAACTGAGTGGAAGGACTGAGGATGGGCAAGTTGGTTTACAAGCAGAGGTAGTGCGTAGTGAGAATGTCAAGAAGTACACGCTGATGATAGGGCAACATTGCAGAGAGTTATACTGCAGGGACCAAATTGAAAAGGGTGAAGAATACAGGACTGAAAGTGTTATATTTGAATGCACACAGTATACAGTAGATGATCTTGTAGCACAGTTAGAGATTGGCAGGTATCTGTTGTGGGTATCACTGAGTCATGCCTGAAAAAAGATTATAGCTGGGAGCTTAATGTCCAAGGATACACATTGTAATGAAAGGACAGGCAGGAAGGCAGAGGGGTTGGGGTGGCTCTGTTGGTTTAAAAAAAATGAAATCAAATCCACAGAAATGGGTGAGATAGGACCGGAAAATATAGTATCGGATCTTTGTGGGTAGAGTTCAGGAACTGCAGGGGTAAGATACCCTAATGGGGGTTGTATACAGGTTTCTGAACAATAGCCAGGATGTAGGCTACAAGTTACAATGGGAGATAGAAAATGCATGTCAAAAGCACAATGTTACAATAGTCATGGGGGATTTCAATATTCAGGTAGATTGTGAAAGATCAGATTGGTGCTGATTTTGGATCCTAAGAGAGAATTTATAGAATGCCTATGATATGACTTGTGGTTGAACCCACTCGGGGATCAGCCATTGTGGATTGGATGTTGTGTAATGAACTGGATTTGATTAGGGAGCTTAGGGTAAAAGAACCCTTGGAAGGCAGTGATCATCATATGATAGACTTCAGCCTGCAATTTGAGAGGGAGAAGCTAAATTCATATGTATCAGTATTACAGTGGAATAAAAGGAATTACACAGGCATGAGAAAGGAAATTATAGGCCAGTTAGCCTGACCTCTGACGTTAATTGGAAAGGGACACTAATAAAAGCAGAGCAGCAATGGCTGGAGTTTCTGCAGACAACTCAGAAAGAGCAGGATAGATACATCCCAGAGGAGAAGTATTCTAAAGACAGGATGATGCAACTGTCAAGAGAACTCAAAGCCAACATAAAAGCAAAAGGGAGGGCATATAATAGAGCAAAAATAATGGGAAGTTGAGGACTGAGAAATTTCTAAACAAACCATAAGGAGAGAAAAGATGACATATGAAATAAAATGTAAGCTGCCCAATAATATCAAAGGGGATATCAAAAGATTTTTAAGATATATAAAGAGTAAAAGAGATGTGAAGGTAGATATCAGACCGTTGGAAAATGATGCCGAAGAGGTAGTAATCGGGGACAAGAAAATGTAAAATGAACTGTTAACTGTTATTTTATCAGTCTTCACTGTGGAAGGCACTAGCAATCTGTTGGAAGTCTGAGAGTGTCAGGGGGCATAAGAGAGTGCAATTGCTATTGTTACGGAGAAGGTACATTCTTCTACTCTTCAAGAAGGGAGGGAGGCAGAAGAAAGAAAATTATAGGCCAGTTAATCTGACCTCAGTGGTTGGTAATATGTTGGAGTCGATTGGTAAGGATGTGGTCTTGGGGTACTTGGAGGCACATGATAAAATAGGCCAAAGTCAGCATGGTTTCCTGAAGGAAAAATCTTGTCTCACAAATTTGTTGGAATTCTTTGAGGAAATGATAAGCAGGATAGACAAAGGAGAATTGGTGGATTTTGTCTACTTGGATCTTCAGAAAGCCTTTGAGAAGGTATCGCACATGAGGCTGCTTAACAAGATAAGACCCCATGGTATTACAGGGAAGATACAAGCAGAGATAGAGGATTGACTAATTGGCAGGAGGTAAGAGTGGCAATAAAGGGCACCTTTTCTGATTGGCTTCCAGTGACTAGTGATATTCCACAGGGGTTGATGTTGTGACTGCTGCTTTTTATGTTATATATCAATGTTTGGATGACAGAATTGATGGCTTTGTGGCCAAGTCTGCAGACGTTACCAAGATAGGTGGAGGGCAGGTAGTGTTGAGGAAGCAGGAAATTTGCAGAAGGACCTAGGCAGATTAGAAGAATGGGCAAAGAAGTGGCAAATGGAATACGGTGTCAGGATGTGTATGGACATTGCACTTTGGTAGAAGGAACAAAAACATAGAATATTTTATAAATGGGAGAAAATTCAAAAATCTGAAGTGCAAAGGGACTTGGGAGTCCTCATGCAGGATTCTCTAAAGGTTAATTTGCAGGTTGAGTCTGTGGTGAAGCATAATGTTAACATTCATTTCGAGAGGACTAGAATATAAAAGCAAGGATGTAACGTTAAGGCTTTATAAGGCACTACGAGTATTGTGAGCAGTTTTAGGCTCCTTATCTATGACGGGATGTGTTGACATTGGAGAAGGTTCAAAGGAGGTTCACAAAAATGATTCTGCATAAAAATGGCTTATCATATGAGGAGTGTTTGGCTCTGGCAGAGGGGAAGAAGCGGTTCCTGAATCGCTGAGTGTGTGCCTTCAGGCTTCTGTACCTCCTACCTGATGGTAACAGTGAGAAAAGGGCATGCCCTGGGTGCTGGAAGTCCTTAATAATGGATGCTGCCTTTCTGAGACACTGCTCCTTGAAGATGTCCTGGGTACTTTGTAGACTAGTACCCAAGATGGAGCTGAATAAATTTACAACCTTAGAACCATAGAACATTACAGCACAGAAACAGGCCTTTTGGCCCTTCTTGGCTGTGCCGAACCAGTTTTCTGCCTAGTCCCACTGACCTGCACTTGGCCTATATCCCTCCATACACCTCTCATCCATGTACCTGTCCAAGTTTTTCTTAAATGTTAAAAGTGAGCCCGCATTTACCACTTCATCTTGCAGCTCATTCCACACTCCCACCACTCTCTGTGTGAAGAAGCTCCCCCTAATGTTCCCTTTAAACTTTTCCCCCTTCACCCTTAACCCATGTCCTCTGGGTTTTTTTCTCCCCTAGCCTCAGTGGCAAAATCCTGCTTGCATTTACTCTATCTATACCCATCATAATTTTATACACCTCTATCAAATCACCCCTCATTCTTCTATGCTCCAGGGAATAAAGTCCTAACCTATTCAACCTTTCTCTGTAACTCAGTTTCTCAAGTGCCGGCAACATCCTTGTAAACCTTCTCTGCACTCTTTCAACCTTATTAATATCCTTCCTGTAATTCAGTGACCAAAACTGCACACAATACTCCAAATTCGGCCTCACCAATGCCTTATACAACCTCACCAGTACATTCCAACTCTTATACTCAATACTTTGATTTATAAAGGCCAATGTACCAAAAGTACCGGTACATTGTTGTACCAATGTACCTCTTTACTACCCTATCTACCTGTGATGCCACTTTTAGGGAATTTTGTATCTGTATTCCTAGATCCCTCTGTTCTACTGCACTCCTCAGTGCCCTACCATTTACCTTGTACATTCTACCTTGGTTTTTCCTTCCAAAGTGCAATACCTCACACTTGTCTGTATTAAACTCCATCTGCCATTTTTCAGCCCATTTTTCCAGCTGGTCCAAATCCCTCTGCAAGCTTTCATGCCCCGTCAGGTCCTGGGGATTTATCTTCTCTGATAGCCGACCACTCTGATCTTCAAGAGGACCAATTTTATCCCTTACTATCCTTTTGCTCTTAATATACCTGTAGAAGCTCTTTGGATTATCCTTCACCTTGACTGCCAAAGCAACCTCATGTCTCCTTTTAGCCCTCCTGATTTCTTTCTTAAGTATTTTTTTTGCACCTTCTGCAGCTTCTTTCGGTCCAGTGCAGTAGACCCCCCCCCCCCCGCCCTCCATTCCAGACAGTGATACAGCCTGTCAGAATGCTCTCCATGGTACATCTATAGACGTTTTTGAGAGTTTTTGTTGACGTACCAAATCTCTTCAAACTCCTAATGAAGTATAGTCACTGTCTTGCCTTCTTTAAAACTGCATTGATACGTTGGGACCAGGTTAGGTCCTCAGAGATCTTGACGCCCAGGAACTTGAAGCTGTTCACTCTATCCACTTCTGATCTCTCTATGAGGATTGGTATGCGTCCCCTCATCTTACCCTTCCTGAAGTCCACAATCAGCTCTTTTGTCTCACTGATGTTGGGTGCCAGATTGTTGCTGCAGCACCACTCCACTAGTTGGCATATCTCACTCCTGTACACCCTCTCGTCACCACCTGAGAGATTCTACCAACAATGGTTATATCGTCAGCAAATTTATCGATGGTATAGAACGAAGATAAGGAGGAATTCCTTTAGCCAGAGGGGAGTGAATCTGGGGAATTCTTCACCACAGGCGGCTGTGGAGGCCAAGTCATTGGGTGTATTGAAGGTAGTGGTTGAGAGGTTATAGGTTAGTCTGGGTGTGAAAGGTTATCGGAAGAAGGCAGGAGAATAGGGTGGAGAGGCCTTGATGAAATGGTGTAGCTGACTCGATGGGCCAAATGGTCTAATTCTGCTCCTGTGTATTACGGTATGAGTTCAGTGTCTGAGCCCAAAGCTAAATCTGGCTATAGGAGCAGAGCCAGAAGATTGGAAAACTCCTGATCTTGCTTAAAAAAAAAGGGTGGAAGAGACGTACAGAGACAGTGACTGGAGACAGAGATCCTAATCGTGTTTAAATCGCACTTGGAAGTGGCATTGAAGAGCCATGACCTACGGGGCTACAGACGCAGTGCTGGAGGGTGGGATTCCATGGAGCAACTTGTATTCATCTGCCTCAAGCCAGATAGGCCAGGTGCCACCTTTCTGATGATTGTATATTTACAACTCGGTGTTGGAGTCAGTGTGATTTGAACACACAGATCCCAAAGGGGAGACGTGTTGGTGGAGCATGAGGGAACAATTCCTCTTGCGGGGAAATCTTCAAGTAATTTCAGAATAAGGGATCAAATATTTAAATCAGCGATAAACAGAGTTTTCTTCTCTCTGGTGGGCATAATTGTTTGAAAATCTCATCCCCAGGGAGCTAAGAAGTCATTGAATATATTCAGGGCTGGGGAAGATTTTTGTTCCATTGGGCCAGCAAGGAGATATTGGGAACAGGTAGCAGAGTAAAGCTGAGATGAAAATCAAATATGAGGCTATGACAAGGCGGACTAGGCTCCAGGGGCCAGCGGTCTTCCCCTACTCTTCTCCTGCTATTGTATTCTTTGGACCGGTGTAGGCTGCCCAAGAACCTACAAAGAGCTTGTCTCCCCCCTACACAGTATCTCACCGTCTGTGGTTTCTGTGTGTTAATTAATTAGAGGCTAGCTCTTGTGCCTCCGTGCATAAATTTGAGTTACTTACTGCGCATATTCTTCCAGTCATTAATCCCCTTCCACCTGAACATTTGCTTTCACTGCAGATACATTTCTGTTTGCTGTATCCACACAGCGGAAGCTGCTGTCTGATCTCGCGCCCCCCCCCCCCCAGCCCTATTGTTAAACCCCAGACTGCAGCTCCCCACGCACTATGTTGGAATCTCCTTCAGAGGCGCCAAACTGCTAACTCGTACCACTCACAGCAGCTCCCTGGCCGTGAAAGCGGCCTTGGTGTTCTTAGCTTTGTTGCTGCCGAATTCCAGCTGGTTCTCTGCATTCAGACCGAACCCGCAGCTCAGCAATACAAGTTACAGGCTGAAGCTGAGGTGAAGGCGACCACGGCCAGGGTCAACCCTCGCAAAGATGGCACACGAGGTCGGGTTCTGAAAGACCGTGTAGCCCAGCATCTCTCTGGGACAGCCCACTGTCACCTTGGTTTTCAAGGCAGCAACCATCATTTCAGTGCCAAAGATGCCGACAGAAACCGGTAAACTAATTTATCTGTACCGATGGTAAACTATCGTCCTGTGGCATTAACATCAACCATCATGAAATGCTTTGAGCAGCTGGTCATGGAGCCTATTAAAACCTTTCTCCTGGCTACATTGGGTCCTTTCCAATTTGCTTATCGCTCGAGTCGATCCACAGCCCTCCACTCTGTCTGTCCTGTTCACCTGGAAAATGGGGTTTCATATACCAGGCTGATGTTCATAGACAACATGAGTGAATCTGCAGATGCTGGAAATAAATAAAAAAACACGAAATGCTGGCAGAACTCAGCAGGCCAGACAGCATCTATGGGAGGAGGTAATAACGACGTTTCGGGCCAATGAAGCTCCTGATGAAGGGTTTCGGCCTGAAATGTCCTTATTACCTCCTCCCATAGATGCTGTCTGGCCTGCTGAGTTCTGCCAGCATTTCATGTTTTGTTGTTCATAAACTTGGGTTCGGCGTTTAACACCATCATACCCCAGAAACTGGTAGGGAAACTGACCTCGTTGGGTCCGAACGCCTCCCTCTGTAACTGGATCCTGGGTTTTTTAACAGAAAGGCCGTGCGGGCATCAATGTTTCCATTCCCATTCCGGCGTCCCCAGGGCTGTGTGCTCAGCCTGCCCCACTGCGGTTCGCCCTGCTGACGCATGACGGCGTCGCAGGATTCAGCTCAAACCATGTCATCAAGTTTGCAGATGAAACAACAGAGGTTGGCCTCATGAACAACGATGAGGAGTGGAGCGGCTGGTGTGAGAACAACAAGGTGAGCCTGAATGTGGAGAAGGCCCGGGAAATGACTTTAGGAAGGTTCAGACGAACCATCCCCCATCCGCGCACATACAGGGCTTCTCCATGGAGAGAGTTAAGTGCACTAGGTTCCTGGAAATTCACGTCAAAGGTTACCTCACCTGGTCCCTCTGAATAAGAAGGCACATCAGCACCTCACTTCACGAGGAGATTGGGGCAAGCGAGGCTCCACTCTCCCCATCATAACTGCGTTTTATAGGACAGACAGACAGACATACTTTATTGATCCCGAGGGAAATTGGGTTTTGTTACAGCCGCACCAACCAAGAATAGTGAAGAAATATAGCAATATGAAACCAAAAATAAATAAATAAATATAAGTTAATCGTGCCAAGTGGAAATAAGTCCAGCACCAGCCTGTTGGCTCAGGGACACCATTGAGAGCATCCTGAGAAGCTGCATCTCCATCTGGTGTGGGAACAGCCTAGCATCGGACTATGAGAACATCTGAGAGGATCATGGAGGTCTCTCTACCATCCATCGGGAACATTTACCAGGAGCACTGAATTATCAAGGATCCCACCCATCCATTCAGCAGCATTCTCTTTGACTTTCTGCCCTCAGGCAGGAGACTCCGACACACAAAAACAAGGACAGTCAGGATGGAAAACAGCTTCTTCCCTCAGGCCATTAGACTTCTGAATTCCTCCTGACATCCCATTCAAAGTGTCACCAAATAATTTGTACTAGCCTTACAATATTTAATTTATGCACCTTATTTGTTTATCTATGCATAATTTATTTGTAGATTTAATTCTTACTTTCCTAAGTTATTACACAGAAAATGCTGGAGGAACTCAGCAGGCCAGGCAGCTTCTATGGAACAGAGTAAACAGTCGGCGTTTTGGGCCGAAAACCTTCACAGGACGTCCTCCAGCATTTTGTGTGTATTACTTTGATTTCCAACATCCACAGATTTTTCTATTGATTCTTAAGTTATTGTGTGTTATATGAATGTATTGTGTACTACTGTGCTTTACACCCTGGTCAGGAGATATATTGTCTCGTTTGGTGGTATTCATATATATAGTTAAATGACAATAAACTTGATTTGACTATACTTCCTTTATATGGCTTGTTTGTTTAGTCATTAAGTTGAGTCTGACTCTTCGTGACCCCATGGACCAAGCCTTCCTGTTGGAAACTGCCTCTCTAAGTTCCCCCAAGGTCATACGCATTATCTGAGTAACATTATCTATCCATCGTCCTCTCCTCCTTTTACCTTACGTTTTACCTAACATGAGAGTCTTCTCCAGGGAATCCTGTCTTCTCATAATGTGCCCAAAATACTTGAGCTTTTGTGTTATTATCAAGCCTCCTACTGAGCAATCTGGCTGTATTCCTTCAAGTATCGACTTGTTGGATCTTCTTGTTGTCCAACGAACTCTGAACACTTCCCTCCAGCGTCCAAGTTCAAAGGCGTTGATTCTTTTGTATTCAGCCTTTCATGTCCAGCTCTCACAGCCATACATCACTCCTGGAAATACCATAGACTTGACTATACAGATCTTCGTAGACAATGCTATGTCTCTGCTCTTCAGTATTTTATCTAAATTTGCCATTGCTACCCTTCCCAGAAGTAAGCACCGTTGAATTTTGTGGCTGCAGTTCTATAAAAAACCTTTGAACTGAGGAAGACAAAATCCGTCACTGCTTCCACTTCCCTTCCATTAATTACCACGGAGTTAAAAAGGCTGGTCGACATAATCTTGGTTTTCTTATAATTGAACAACAAGCCAGCTTTTTCACTTTCTTCTTTCACTTTGATTAGAAGCTTCCTCAGAAGCGTGTACTTTTCTTTAAGTTGCAAGAAAATGAAAGGCTTCATGTTTCTGCAATGTGGCTTTGTGCCATAAGTCTTCATACATCTTTCCTCTACACCTGCTTCTCTACCCTGCCCCTAGGAGCTATTTGCTCATCCTCAGGCAGAGCCTCCAGCTGATATTGAGAACCTCGAGGACACCATATCAAGACCACACAGAGGTACTGAATAAACAGTAGAAGAGGCACACCATCTCACAGGCTGCCCACCTGACCACACCTCAAGCAATCTGCTCCATCTGCAGATCCCATATTGACTTTATAGAGCAGCACAGCACTCAAATGGCCCTTCAGCCCAACTCATCCATACTGACAAAGAAACCTGGAGTAGAAACAAGTCATCCTCAATAACATGAGTGTGTAGGAAAAAGGAACCATTTGTATAGGACCAGGAGTCTGACCCACCACTCAGACACTTCACAGATGATCAGTGAAATCCTCTCGAATACCTACTTTTCCCCCGTGACTCCAAACAAAAAGTTATCAATCCCTTATTTAAAATCATCAGTTGATATCACATTGCTTGAGAGGTTAACTTCTACCACAATTTGCATTGGAAGGCTTTCCTAACTTCCTTCCTCTAAAGCATCTTTCTCACAGTCCTAAACTCTCCGAAATAATTACATTCCATCTTCTCTATCTGGGCCCGTGGAGTCTATTGAAAACTTATCCCTTAACTCTCTAAATACCAGACCATGCAACCCCAGTTCTGTAATCTCCTTGTTTGGAAAATGGTTATCCTTCAGGGAAATCATTGTGCGCTCATGTTCACCCCATACCTGAGCACAAAGGTTTAGGCTAACATTCTGGCAACGCACACAAAATGTTGGAGGAACTCAGCAGGCCAGGCAGCATCTATGGAAAAGAGTACAGTTGATATTTTGGGCTGAGACCCTTCATCAGGACTGGAGAAAAAAGATGAGTTGAGTTCAAAGGTGGGGGCAGGGAAGGGTGGCACACAGTGGCGGCCACATCTTTCCCTCCCACCACCGCCTTCCCAAACACGGGAGGGGTGAAGTAAAGAGCTGAGAAGTGGATTGGTGAAAGAGATACAGGACTGCAGAAAGGGGAGTCTGATAGAAGACACCATTTTAGACACCTAGTGGCCACCCATTTTAGTTCCACTTTCCATTCCTATATGTCCATCCATGGCCTGCCCTACTGTTGTGATGAAGCCACATTCAGGTTGGAGGAACAACACGTTATACTCCATATGGGTAGCCTCCGACCTGATGGCATGAACATTGATTTCTTGAACTTCCGGTTATGTTCCCCCCTACTACTTCAGCATTCCCCATCCCCTTACCTGCCCATCACCTCCCTCAGGTGCTCCTCCCTCCTCTTCTTTTTTCCATGGCGTTCTGCTCTCTCCTGTCAGATTCCCCCTTCTCCAGCCCTATATCTCTTTCACCAATCAACTTCCCAGCTCTTTACTTCACCCCTCCCCCTCCCAGTTTCACCCATAACCTTGAGTATCTTCCTCCCCTACCCCCACCTTTTATACTCTTCATTTTTTTTTCTCCAGTCCTACTGAAGGGTCTCAGCTCAAAAATGCAGCCTGGCCTGTTGAGTTCCTCCAGCATTTTGTGTGTGTTGCGTGGATTCCAGCACCTGCCGATGTTCTCTTGTTTGAGGCTGACATCCTGGTATGAATCAGTAAAACCAATGCCTTATCTTTTCCCTCAGATGGACATAAAGCATCCTTGACATTATTACAAAGAGCGCCCCACCCAGGCCAACACTGAACCCTAATTCAAAAATTATTCTAACAGGAGGTGTGGTCAACTTCAGGTGACTCTTTTTGAGAGCTTGTTGTACACAAGCTCGATGCTATTTTTCTTCATTTCAATAAAGACTACAATTTTAAAACATCTTCCTGGCTGTTAAGCAGCACATGCAAAACACTGGAGCAACTCAACAAGGCAGGCAGCATGTATGCAGGGGAATAAACAGTAGCTGTTTTTGGCCAAGACCCTTCATCAGGACTGGAAAGGAAGCCATGGAGGGGGTTTGCTCATTGGGGCGTTGTGACAGGTGCTAGATCATTGTACAACTTCTTTTCTTCTTCGGGCTTTTCACTCCATGCTTTTATTTACAACCTGGAGACAAGACTAAACGTTCAGCAGGATTTCACTGTGGCCCTTCTCTGTTAAAAGGTCTTCTAGGAAACTCACGAATGACACAGTTTTGATTGCTGCTATTGTTCAATAACTTGCTTCCTTCAGCTTCTCCTGCTTTTGAAAGGGGAAGAAACTCTTTCCTGGTTAACACAAGCAAAGCGTATACAATTTACGCAAGTATAAAGGAGAGTCCAGGGATATGCAAGAGGAGGATTTACAGGTAAGATGGCGCCAGAGGGTTGCAACATTCAAACTGCTGCCTGCAGATTCACTCATTCCTTCTATTATAACCATTTTACTCTTATAAATCTCAATTCCCTGTCTCTAAGAATTACTAATCTCCGTTTAAATCTTCTCACAGGACTGGCGCTACACTACACCTTCTCTGTAGCTGTTAGCTGCTACACTTTATTCTGCATTCTGTTGTTGTTTTGCCTCGTTGTATCTTAATGCACTGTGTTGTGATTTGACCTGGGTGAACTGTATGAAAGACAAGCTTTTCACACTGTATATGGAACAATAATAATAAATCCATTCCAATTCCAGTGCAGCCCAGGCCTCTTCCTCTGCCAGAGGCTTTTGGAAAGAGCATTTTCACATTAACTCAGGAGTCGGGCTTGGTCCTATTTACTGCTCTCATCTTTAAGAACATTTGAAGTTCCCCAATGCCAATCCTTTCCTCTACTCCTATCACTACTGCTGAATGGTGAATACTTCAGGTGGGACAAGGTCAGTCTTGTGAAGGTCACACTCTACAGAACAGCAAAGAGATTAAACCACTGCCAGCTGAGGTGCCGGACTGGTCTCCCTTTCTCCTCAGTTCAATAGTTAGACGTTATTTACTTCTGTCGCACGCATGTGGAAGTATGATGCCTGCTAATGGAGCACCAGGGCCCAGGTAGAAAGTAAGATGCATCAGGAGAGGAGAAGTATGTGGAATGTGTGTAGAAGATGAAAACAAAGAGCTGAGGACCAGCTCCCGAGGGATACTGGAGAGAGGAGAGTCAGCTGGTCTGACTCGAACCTGTAACTAGGATGTGAGAAAAACATCAGCATGCTGAGGGTACGGCCAATCCTGAAAGTTTTTGAGGATAGGGTTGCTTCCACTTGTTGGAAAGAGCCTATAAATAGAAAAGAGTTACTGATAAGGCCAATGGGAACTTTTGCCAGAAAGCAGTGTGAATGTGGAGCTCACAGCATAGGGTACAGCAGGAGGAATAGCACAGATGTCTCCCTAACCCATGTAGTGGCTCGTTATAGTGAACCATGGTATCTGAGGCCATGTTTTCGTCTAATGTGGGAGTAAAGGGCTGAGTGTGGACCCTGTTAAGAGTCGGGGGATCAGTTACTGGGAGAGTTGGAGAGTGGGACTGGAGGCATAAGAGGGTGATTGGTCCAGGGAGTATCATTTGTAGAGGATCCAGGGACCAGAAACTAGTGGGAGAGGAACAGAGAGAGCATGATAGGTGGGGGGCAGAGGCTTTGCTGCATCAGGGGAGGGTGCCAAGGAGGAGAACCCATGAGAGAGCAACAGAAAGAGGGGACAATGGTGGCAGTCGATTGGAGAGGGGAATCACTGACTCTACTGAGTCTGGGGTGAGGGTGAAGGGTCAGGAGCCAGGAAGCTGGCCAGGGGTGGCGGGAGGGAGGAGGGCAGTTGATCAGATTTAGAGTCAGTTGCAGTACCAGGGAAAGAGTAATAGAAATAGAATCCAGGGGATGTCTGGTCAGGTGGAGAGTGAGGGGCTTGAAGCTCGAGAAGAGTAAGTGTTATTCCTGGTTTATCTAACTGGTGAAGGTGTACACAGAGGAGGAGAAATGAGGATATTAGAAAGAAAACAAAACACACTGGACATCTGAAATAGAAGAGAATGTTGGAAATACCCAGCAGATCATTATACATCTCTAGAGAAAGAGAGACACTGTAAGTTCTCATTACAGGTGGACAAGTACTGGTGAACTCTGATGGAAACAGGAAGAGCAGCTTACCTGAAATGTTTAAATTGGGTCTGGAATCCTGAGGGATGCGGCAAGTCTTGGAGGAAGCTGGGCTGCTGACCTTGAGCGTTATTAGATCAGATAAAGAGGCCGAGTGAGAATGAGATTACTGTTTGGGGTCCTGGTCATCGGAGAGTCTGGAGCCGAGGCCTGGAGTCTGGGGTCGTCGTCCAGAGTTCTCCTTTGTTGTCGTTGGTGAGTCCTATTGAAGATCGAAGGCCAAAGATCGATCAGGCGTTGAGTCCCAATGGCCAGAGCCCTGCGGTTGTGAGTCCATTCAGGAAGTCAAAGCCCAACGCCTGCGAATTTGTGAGTCCACTGGAGGCTGGAAGTGGCCTGTCCAGGGACTGGGTATGTGTGTAAAGGGCCAGTTTTGCTGTTGATATTTTGTTGCTTATTGTGTTCTGTGTTGTTTTGCCGAGCATTGTGGGTGTACTATGATGGCGCCACTTACGGACTGCCCTGGTACATCCTTAGGATGCGTAACTATGCGTTCCACGGCATGCTTCGATGTACATATGATAAATAAAACTGAATCAGAATTAAAGTGCCGGAACCTCATGGTCAGCCTGGTGGACTGAATGGTGGTGCTCTGCAAGGTGACCTCCACAGTGACTGCACCTTGAACACGTACTTCAGAGTCACAGACTGCAGATACTGGAACCTGGACCGACTGTCTGCTGGAGGAACTCAGCAGGTCAAGCAGTAGCTACGGAAAGAAAAGAATTGTCGGCATTTCAAGTTGAAACTTTACATCAAGACTGATGCAGTGTCTCGACCTGAAACCTCAATAGTTCCATTCCTCCCCCAGATGCTGCTCTTCCCCCTGAGCTTCTCCAGCAGGTTGTTGAACATGCACTTCAGAGGCTCTAAAGCACATTGGGATGGTCAGTGTTTTGTTTTGTAACTTCAAAACATTAAATTAATTCAAAGAAAGACAGGAGTCCAAGAACGCGGGTCTAACTTTGTCCTTACTTAAAGTGAGGTGCGCACCTCACTTAACTTGTATTTAACATATTTTTACATTTATAAATACATAAACAAGAATGCTTAATCGAACAATACATAGACAAAATACTCAAGTATTTTTGAAATATTAAATACAGAACAGTCGGGGCTGGGAAAGCCAATGACATAGGAACACAAGCAATTTACGCCTCCTTTCTTTCTTCACCAAAAGGTGTGGATAGCATGATGGTGGAGAAGAGAAGGCAGAGAGGATTGAGGGGATCACGTGAGTTAACATGTCAGCAAGAGGAGAGAGGAGTATTCAACTTGGAGGACACAGTCGGGAGCTGGTGCTTGCCTGCACGCTATCAGCCGCACACCGTGGAAGTGCAGATTACAAGGGCCGAGCATGCAGCAGGTTGTCTGATGAATTACTGAATCAATTACGTTGTCCTTTACAAACTGTGTGGCTGCCTCCCTCCCTCTCTGTGGCACTGTGTGCCTGTGATCTATTAGATGTGCTGATTCCCAGCTCCTGTGAAAATCTGTTTGAACAGAAGTCAAGGCGGTTGTATGCAAAGCCCTTCTTAATTACCACGGCAACCCATTAAGCAGGACTGATTAAATTAAAGCCAGTTATGATTAAGCTTGGCAGTTATTTTTCCCTACAGAGCAAAGTAGTGACAACTTTTAATATTAAAATTAAAATTTCAAATATATATTTTTGCATAATTCCTCAGTTAATAATATTTAAGCATCATAATTATTTAATCTATAGTAATGCCTGGTGCAATATATATATATATATCCCAAGGGATACAGACAGGGTGAATGCATGCAGGCTTTACCCCCTCAGGTTGGGTGAAACTAGAACTAGAGGTCATAGGTTTAGGGTGAAAGGCTAAATATTTAAAGAGTATCTGAGCGGAAACTTCTTCACTCAGAGGGTGGAGCAAGTGTGGAGACAAGCTGTGAGTGGATGGTGCAGATTCAGTTGTAACATTTAAAAGGAGTTGGATAGATACATTGATGGAAGTAGGTGGGTGGAATATGGTCCGGATGCAGGTTGATGGGACTAGGCAGAGGATCTGATCAGCATTGACTGGATTGGCCAAAGGGCCTGTTTCTGTCCTGTGGTATTCTACAAACGTTTGTATGATTCTATATACAGTATGCTTTGTTTGCTGCCATTGTTTTTTTTTTGCCAAGGTTTCTGTGTTCCTCAATCCTCCAAAGATACCACCACTCATTGTGTATAGTGTCCCTGTAACAAGAGAGCTATGGATGGTGGTGAGCCCATGTGCAGGATAAGGTCAAGAATTAACTCAGACTCAAAATGAACAAGACAACACATCCAAAATTCAAAGGTGAAATCACAAACCACAGTACCAGAAATGGATCTCCTGTGATTAGGCCCTGAGTGCTCAGCATGAGGCCTTGAAGTACAGACTTTCCATGAAGGAATGTAACAGGCAATAATTGGCAGTCTGAGTCTTAAAGGGACAGTGGCATCTAACCATAGTCTGGGGAATAGCAGGCCCAAAACTTGGATCCTGCTGGTGTTCAGTTGGGACCATGACAGTCCTACCCTTTGGGCTCAGTTAATTGCACAGACCTTCAAAGGAATTACATTCAAATGGTGACACTGACTTAATCCAAAATCTCTAAAAAAAAGGGTTTGATTGAAAAAAGCCTATTGAACTTTGTTGCTTTCTCTCTTGTTTCTGAGTTAAATGGTTAGGAGTTCAAGAGAGCGAAATGTATTTTGAAGAAAGGTGGATGGTAGGCAGGGGAGCATGGGGTACTTCATCACTCAAAATCATACCTCACCTGCACCTTCCCAGCTAATTATTTGTGCATTAGTGTGGAAAGGGTCACTAATCAGCCTCAGTCAGCTTTATTTTCTAGTCTGCTTATGAAAGTCAAGTCTATGTTAGGGAGCCTTTTACTCCCCCGGCAGTCAATTTGTTCCATTACATGGCAATACTCCACAACAGCCTTCTTCATCCTTCCTCTTCCTGCTCCAGTCGCTCTCCATGATCTGCCTCATGGCCCCCATCTGCTGGGGCTTCTGGCAGTTCTTCCTCCATCACAGGCTGTTTTCATCAATACAGAAGATCAGGCACGTGCAACACATGTCGGGAAAGCTTCTGCATCTGCCTGAAGACAAAATAGAGACCGCAGATGTTGGAAATCTGGAGCAGCACACAAACAGTGCTGGAAGAACTCAGCATCTGTGGAGGGAAATGAACAGTCAATGTTTTCAGCCAAGACCCCTTCATCAGGACTGGAAAGAAACTTGTCCAAAGCCAGGATATAAGGGTGGGCGGTTGTGGAGGGAAGGAGCATGAGATGAGAGATGAGGTGGTAAGTGAATCCAGGTGAGAGAAGAAAGGTAAAGAGGTGGGGGAAAGGGGGAAAAGGCAATGATTTGAGAAGCCAGGAGGAGATGATAGGTGGAAGAGGCAAAAAGAATAAGAAATCTGACAGGAGAGGAGATTAGACCATGGAATAAAGGGAAGGAAGTGAAGAACCAGAGGGAGGAAGAGGGCAAGTGATGAGGGTGTGGGAAGGGAAAGAGAAGGGGCAAGGGGCAAGAAGAATAGATAAAACAAAAGGTGGGGGTAACAGAGGGGAGAGATTACTGGAAATTGGAGAAATCAATGTTGTCAGGAGAAGTCAGATTGGAGACTACAAAAACAGAATATGCTCCTCCAGTTTGCATTGGCTTCAACATAGCAGTAGAGGAGGCCATGGACAGATGAGTCATCATGGGATTGGGATGTGGAATTAAAACGGATGGTAAGCAGAAGATTCTGGCTGTCACAACAGATCCCCCAGTGGCCATCTGCTTGGTGTTTTCCGTGCGGTGCTCCCAGACTGAAATGGGCAACAAGCCCTCATCCAAAGGTGATGACTGCCGTTTAAAAACTGCTTCCCTGGTCCATGTGTGGTCCACGTACGTATCTGCACTCAAACGCTTTAGCTGGAGAGAACATTGATGTGAGGAGGGAGGGAAGTATAGGTTGTCCTTCTCCCATGGGTTCCATCCTTCAGGACAGTTGTGCCACTGAAGGAAATTGGCAATGTAAAATTCCTCAGGATGTGGAGTCATGAGTGCTTCCCAGAAATATGGCATTCACCAGAAGGAAAACCCCTCGTTGATCCAAAGCGGTCAGAAACTGCTTGAACTTATGGGCCAGCAGGACCGGAGATCTCATTTCTTTGCGATGACAGTGTCCTCTCTCATGCTGCAGAGAGAAGATACACATTGGGAGATGTTGCAAAGATCTGCTTTGGCCATTTGAGAAAATCATGTGGTGAGGAAGTTGAGAGTCAATATGATCTTGTTCTTCACCAAGAGAGCTGTCTAGTTGTGAGAAAAAGTTACATTCCAGTGACAACTGGACAGGCTGAAGCTTTCAATCAAGATTGTTCACCAGAGAGGACCAGGTAGGATTCAAGCATATGGGAAGATTCTGTGAGAAAGGTACGCAACTCTCATTGTTCCAGTCATTGCCAGAACAGTGCCCCATGATAGAGTGCTGTCATTGAGTGTCTTCACCGAGGAACTCACTTCATGGAGTATCTCAGCAAATGAATGTTGGAGAAAGCGCCCATTGTTATCGTAGTACACACTACATGGACATTGGAAGGTATAGTGACAATTGAAGGTGCCAGTCAGGTCTCCCAATGTCAGTAACTTGAACTTTTATAAATAGTGATAGAAACAAGAAGCCAGTGCAATGAGTTCTTCAATCTACAGAGTCTGTCCCACAGTGTGGGGCTTTCTGATTCATTTATCTCAGTGCAGATGGAAGCATGTGCTTCATAAATAACAACATAATTTGGTACAAGCCTGATGCCAGGAAAACCTGGATAACAAAATGAAGTGCCTGTTCCACTTCCAGATCTCATGCAAAATTACTCAGCAATCATCTCCTATGTGATCTGCTCCGGAGTAAAACTGTTCCCATTTCTATAGCACCTTACAGAAACGTTGCAACTTGGAGTTCCATTAATAATCTTGTGTACATCCCGTTATGTTTTGTAACTCCAAAAACCAGTTAAGGGAAAATCATGGAAGCCGGGGATAATATACTCGCTTCATTTTACTTTTCTTTTACTCAGGCATTCACATATGACATGGTGGCATAATGACATATACCATTTGTCTACTTTTACATATAAACTATAATCAATTATGTAAACAAAGTGCTTATATGTGTATATAACTATATATTTACAATAATACTCAAATATTACTGGAATATAAAATGCACTACATTCCTCCCTGCTTAGCGATAAACTCCAACTCATTATAGAATGCATCTCATCTCAATTAGGCCAACAAAGAAGTGATTGCGGGAGGAATAAGAGCAGCAACGGGATTGTTTCAGGTCGGTGGACTGGGCCGTGTTCAAGGACTCATTTGTGAATCTGAATGAACACACCATAGCTGACACAGACTTTATTAAAACAGTTGTAGACATGTGTGTCCCCTCAAAATCATTCAGAGTCTTCTCTAACCAAAAGCCCTGGATGAACCGTGAGATCTGTAATCTGGTCAGGGGCAGATCAGAGGCATTCAAGTCTGGTGATCAAGAAAGTTACAAGAGGTCCAGGTATGATCTGGAAAGTCATCCTATAGGCAAAGTGGCAATTCCAGACTAAACTTAAATCAACAAAGGACATTCGACAGTTGTGGCAGGGTTTGAGTAATAACACCTTTTATAAAGTTAAATCAAGTGACTTAGCAACAGGGCTTCGCTTCCAGATGAGATCAATGCTTTCTATGGTCACTTTGGCTGTCAAAACTTGGAGGAACCATCACAAACTCCCACAGTCCCTGGTGGTCTTGTGATTTCAGTCTCTGAGGCTGATGGGCGAGCAACTTTCAGGAGGGTGAATCCATGAAAAGCATCTGGCCCAGATGGGGCACCTGGTCAAGTACTAAAAACCTGTGATGATCAACTAGGTGGAGTGTTCATTGAGATCTTTAACCTCTTGCTTTGGCAGTTTGAGGTACAACCTGCTTCAACTATACCAGTGCCCAAGAAGAACGTTATAGCATTCTTCAATAGCTATCACCCAGTAGCACTTACATCGACTGTGATGAAGTGTTTTGAGAGGTTGATGATGAAACATATCGACCCTTGCCTGAGAAACAACTTGGATCTACTCCAATTTGCCTACCGGAGCAACAGATCCACAACAGATGCCATCTCATTGGCTCTTTACTCAACCCTGGAACATATGGACAGTAAAGATGCTCGGCATGCAATACGATCACCCCCTCAAAATTAATCAATAAGCTTCAAGATCTTGGCCTCAATTCCTCCTTGTGCAATTAGATCCTTGATTTACTCACTTGTAGAGCCCAGTTAGTTCAGATTGACAACAACATCTCTATCAGCACAGGTGCACCAGAAGGCAGTGTGCTCAGCCCCCTGATCTACTCGTTTTACACTTATGACTGTGTGGCTAAGCACAGCTCCAATGCCATATTCAAGTTTTCTGACAACACCACTGTCATAGGCTGAATAAAAGTTGGTGATGAATCAGCATATAGGAGGGAGATTGTAAACGTGGGTGAGTGGTGCCACAACAACATCTTCTGACTCAATGTCAGCGAGACCAAGGAGCTGATTATTGACTTCAGGACAAGGAAACCAGAGGTCATGGGCCAGACCTCATTGGAGGATCAGAGGTGGAGAGGGTCAGCAACTTCAAATTCTTCAGGGTTATTTATTATTAGTATTATTATTTATTTCTTTTTTATTTGCACAGTTTGTTATCTTTTGCATGCTTGTTAAACGCTCAAGTTGGTGTGTCCTTTATTGTTTCTACTATGGTTATTATTCTTTTATGGACTTTGTTGTAATGTGAGTATTATTAAAAGTAAGTTAATACTAATTGGGGAGTTGTTGGTAGCAAGAGGCGGGATCCGGGGTTGGCGGGGTCTTTACTTCCGCTCTTTTTACTCTCAGTATGCATTGTTTATGTAGTTCCACCACCCATGCCGCACGAGGTACCTGGAAGCCTCTGTATTGTAAATATCATTTGCCGTCCAGATAAAGATGCTCTTTTGGCCATCAAGTTGTCAAGTGGTCTTTTTGTACAGTAGAAGTTACCACAGATTTATTAAGTATGCCAACAGGAAAATAAATCTCAGGGTTGTATATAGTGACGTATATGTACTTTGATAGTAAATTTACTTTGAATTTTGAACACAATTACCATATAGACATCCACAGCATAGTTAATTTAAAAATGTTCCCATTCTGGCCTAAATATTTAATCGCTGTGGAGGATTTCTTACTCTTGTGGGATAACGTCTTTCCTGACAAGTGACTGGGGGGGGGGGGTCACTCTGCTTGGCAGGAGAGACTTGAGGCTGTGAAGCAATCTCAGGGTCTGGGGCCTCCTCCGTCGTGCTTGTAGGAGTTGCTTCTGGGACTTCAGGAAGTGGTTCTGACAGCTCTGGACACCTTTCTCTGGATGTGTTGGCATTGCGAACACTGAACAGCAAGCTACTCAATCTCCTGACAAAGGGCCACCAGACACTTTCATTTTCACCATGCCTAGATGACCAGCATGTCACTCCTCTAACACTAGAGTCTCAGCTTGGATGGTACAACTCTCAATCCACACAGAAGGCAACCTCTGTCAAGGGCAAGTTCATTCTGGTGCTGGTAAAAATGGGGAAACTGGAGTTTCTGCTGCACATCCCAGACATCTTGAGTTTCCATTTAGACCTGAGTCAGTGTGAGATCTTCTCTGGTTTCCCTTTGGATCATTTCTGCCGCAACAGAGAGGCTTTTGATTTGCATTAGGGAGAAAATGTCAAGAGGAGTGTCCACTTTTGTAAATTTTTCAGGTATTTTCTTTTCCAAGGGTAAATGGGACAATCCATCAGCATTTCCATGATTAGTTGTCCTCTTGAATTCAATTTTGTAATTGTGTCCTCCAAAAGTCTGAGCCCATCTCTGCATTCATGGTGCTGCAGTTAGTGGAACACCCTTCTGTGGATTGAAAATGGACACTAATGGTTAATGGTCAATAATGAGGGTTAACTCTCTCCCATACAGGTACTAGTTGAAACATTTATTCCCCCCACCCCACAAACCAGACTCAAGACCTCTTTGTTAATTTGTCTGTAGTTTTTCTCTGCAGCAGTAAGGGGACATGTTGCATTCATTTTCATCACTTATAACATGTGACATGACTGCACATATATGGATTGCAGGCAAGCGTTACTGGACGGTGTGGATTATAATGTGTGAGTACAGAGTCTGTTGTCACCATTTCCTTCAAACCCACCTTACACTGCTTTGTCCATTACCATATTTTCCCAGTCTGTGGTACAGTAATGAGTTCATGGGGTGCAGCACACATAGCCAGGTTTGTAAGGAACCTGTTATAGTAATTGACAAATCCTAAAAAGGACCACAAATGTGACATGTCCTTTGGCCTTGAGGCATCCACTACTGCTTGAATATTCTTAACACTCTTGAGCATCAATGGTGTAACCACAATAAGAGATGCTTGGTTTAAAGAATTCACACTTGGTGCATTGTGCTCTGAGCCCATAATCTTCTAATCTTTTTAACACTCTCTTGAGATTTTGGAGATGTTCCTTGTCATTCTCTCAGGTACTAATGATGTCATCCTGGTAACACTGAATGCCTGGGCAGCCTTGCAACACCTGGTCCAGAGCTTTCTGCCAGGGTGCAGGTGCAGATGCTTCTCCAAAAATAAGCTTATTATGGTGAAAAAGCCCTTTGTGGATGTTTATGATGAGAAACACTTCAGACTGTTCTTCCATCTCTGTCTAGGTAGGGCTCAGCTAAGTCCACATTGCTGATGTCTTTCCCTTTAGAAAAGTTAGCAAAGATATCCTCTATCCTGATCAATAGGTATTGATCCACTTTCAATTCTAGGTTGATGATAATCTTAAAATCACCACAGATCCTGACAGACCCATCCTTCTAGTCTACTGGACCACTGACATTGCCCATAGTCTCCATTCAACCTTGGAAGGATTTCCTTCAGCTTCCATGCAGTCTAACTTTATAAGGACAGACTTCATAAAACTTGGGTGTGACATTTTCATTTAACACTGTTTTACCCTTGATATGTTTGAGTTTCCCAACGCCATTCTTGAACTCTGTGTGGCAACATCCAGTGCCTTTTTAAATTCATTTTCAGTTGACGCTACTGCAGTGGATGTGGCATGCAAATAGTGGGTGGATCTCCAATCAAGTTGCAGTTGGCTCAGCAATCCCAAATGCACAATGCGGGCCCTCCTGCTTTTACCACATTCAAGCCCAATATGGCTTGTCGGTTGTATTTCACAGTAATGAATGTCATTCCCACAGGAGTTATCTTTTCTCAGATATAAGTTCTTAGTTGGATATCTGCTGGTTTAAGTTCAGTACTTTTGAAATGCCATTCAAACTCATTTTGTGGAATGACAGAAACAGTCAAGCCAGTGACTAATTCTATTTTAATTAATTTGTCAATCACTTCTGGTGTAAGCCCTATTGCTTTCTCTTGTTAGTTTTCACATTATAAATCTCAAGGCTACTCAGTCCTGAGTCACTCATCATTATCATTGATACAGCAATTTCAGCTGCTCTTTTAAATGTGAGTTGTGCTTTTATTCATTCTTTATTGAATGCTTTCTTGTAAGATTCCACAATCTAAATGATCTCTCGGTGCACCATTAAGTCCATTACTGAACTGGCAATGCTCAGACAATTTCTTCAATTCAGCCACATCAGCTGAAATGAACTACCCTTCCTTTAGGTTCCTCTTATGAAACCTAAAGTATTCTGCGATCTATAATGGTTTTGGTTCTACATTCTCCATCATGGGCACCAGCCTCCACAGTATTCAAGACATCTTCAAGGAGTGGTGCCTCGGAAAGGTAGCATCCATCATTAAGGACCCCCACCACCCAGGACATGCCAACTTCTCATTGTTCCATCAGGAAGAAGCCAGAAGGCATACACTCAGTGATTCAAGAACTGCTTTATCCCCTCTGCTATCCAATTTCTGAATGGACATTGAACCCATGAACACTACCTCACTACTTTTTTGTTTCTATTTTTACATACTGTAATTCAGATTTTTCTCTATTATCATGTACTGCTACCACAAATTTAACAAATTTCATGACATATGTCGATACTATTAAACATAATTTTGATTCCTGCATTACTTTGATGATATCATCAAAGCTCATTCTGGCTGGTTTGGTTGGAGTAGTTAAACTTCTAAGTTAACTGTATGCCTTTCCCCCAATTGCACTCAGCACTTGTTTTAAAATACTGCTCAATTCATTCAGTACACATGATCCAGTTATCTGTTGTGCAATCGAAAGTGTCTATCTTTCAGACATAGCCAGCTATTTCTGCAGTTTAAAATTTATTATTATTATTATTACCTGTACCCTCTGGTTATAAACCTATGAATATTGTCCATTTTTTGCCTTCTTTTTAATTCAGCCATCTTTCTCTCCCTTGTGAAGTATTAACAAGCTGCACTTAAAAACTCGAATGTCTCCCTCCCCATCTGAAGAAGAAAATGTGCTGCATTTCAACAGGTAGGTAGTTGGCTTGGTTCGTTTTAAAACTTACTCGTCACCACTGTTATGTTGTGTAACTCCAAAAGCTAATCAAAAGTAAAACACAGGAGCCAGGAATAATGTGTTTACTTTTCTTTTAACGAGGTGCACACACATGACGTGGTGGCGTAGTGACGTATGCCATTCATGTATATAACCCGTAATGAATTATGTAAACAAAGAATGCTTAATCAAAAAATGTATTTACAATATTACTCAAGTATTAATTAAAAATTAAATACACTACACATCCTTAACACTCCATTGCTTTCAGAGTCCATCCAACATACTGGTCTTTATAATTGCTGTTTCCCGTGATTATCCTCTATTTCCTATTGCCTCAAGGTCAATATCCTCTTTATCTAAAACATGCTTGGTTGCAGCCAAGACTCTGGCTTCCTAGCCACTGATCATATGGTAACATACAGTATGTCAAAGAGGACGCATGTCATCCATTATTGATCACCGAAGTGAAATACTTGAATCAAGAATGCCAATCAGCCAAATGGGATTGCAATACAGGTAAGACTAAATCTGATGGTAGAGAGTAACCTTTCTTTCTTTGTGATTTTCATTAATATTTTACTCCTTCTTGAAATTACTAGGAAGCTGGTAATGAGATGCATAAATGTTTAGGCTGACATAACTTTGCCAAATTCAATGTAAATCTCTATTAAACACTCCTAGGACAGGTCATGACGAGGTAGAACACCATACGATTTTCAAAGCGCCATAAGATATAGGAGCAAATTTATGGTGTTTTATCATTCTTTGAAAATCAAATCATATGGTAAATACAGGATGAAGTTCCTTTCACCATAAACCTGTCAACACTCTGAGCCCAAGTACAGCATGGCCTGAATACAGAGCAAAACTTCATCTAGTTGATGAGTAGATTTGTCACCTCCTGGAGCTTTGCTGTGAACAGGGAATTAGTGAGTCATTTTATTCCATTTTGCCCAGGATCAATTTAAAAATTGCAGGGAGTGCTGAGTGCTTATGCACTTCAAAAACCAATCACCCCAGTGTAAAGGCATCGGCAGAGAAAATGAATTACCCTGTACTGTGCCTCACAGGCCTGGCTCTGCATCACACTGTCGAACTACGACAGACTGATTGTTGCCATCTGCTTTCCTTATGAGCAGAACAGCCAGTAACACAGCAGTGCGTCTGCAGCGGCTCCCAGCATTGATTAACCAATGGCAGAGCAAGTTGTGTCAAAAGGCTGCTAAAGATACTTAAATGGTGTACAGCTGGTTGACTGAGGAACACTACCAGACAAGGTGGGATTTCTGTTAGCCTGACCATCTCCAGGTTGTTCACCAGCTTGTCCTGATTTATGATATTTTAAATGCATTAGTACTGGGTGCTGGATGTCAGCGAGTAGTATTCTTGTTTGAATTGTGAAGATTTTCAGTTTATGTTGCTCCACTGAGCCTTGAGCTTAAAAATTTGACAACCTGGTGCAGTGCTGAAGGAGCTGCTGTCTTTCAGAAAAGGTGTTAAACTGAGACACCATCTATCACCATACTGCATTTAGGAATTCATTCCATATCCTTAACCACTTCATGCAGCTTTATTAAATTATGAGATTATGAATTGTGAAATTCCTCTTAACACAACATTTTCCAGAAACACATCCCTCTGCAACCTAAGGAATAGCAATGTTTTGAAGAGAAGCAGTGGGATTTCCCACCTAGGGCCCTGGGCACCATACTTACCCCTCAATCAGTTAACTGAATCAGATTATCAAAATCTCAAATGAAATAGAAAATGCTGGAAGCACAGTGTCCGTACATAGACAAGGGCAAATATAGATTCATAGGTGCAATCATGTATGTTTATCTATGTATACATTTTGAATATATATTGGCACTCAGCTAGGATGGAGAATGTCTCACCTCCACTCTACCTTACAGAGCTCTAAGGTGGCAAAAGTGCCCAATGTAGGAACTGCAGACTATTCCATAGATGAGACAGGATGTTTCTTGGAAGGAAGGTAGGTAGTTTCTGAGGGAATGATTCCTTCCAATGTTTACATGGGGTATTTTGTGCTCCCAGTGCATGGCTTCTAGGTTCTGAACACCATTTAAAATGCTCCTTCTCTACATTGAGTTTTCATGGTTCCCAGGAGTCAGAAGGCATAAATGGAAGGTTATCCCCACTCTCAAGAAGGTTTGAATATACTGTTGAACCTCTTCACCTGTACACTTGGTACTGTAATTGTTCTCCCTGACAGCTCAGAATACAGAGTGCTTTGGGTCTCTGGTGTCACGGCCTGCCCACAGTGCCCAGCTGAGTGTATCCAGGGCCTCAATGCTTGTGATGTTGGCCAGGGAGAGAACACTGACAATAGTTTACTTATCCTGCCTGTGAATTTGAATGTGGAAACAATGTTGGTAGTATTTTTCCAGTGTCTTGAGGTGAATGCACACAGATACAAACAAATGGGTTGGGAGTCATGGACAAAAAAGACACACTTGTATATAGATCTTAGATACAAATACTTTCATATAAACACAGATAGATACGACTAAATACACAATTACATTGATACAGTAATTCTCAGGCACACTCAGACCTGGACGGATATTCATATACACACACAGACAGCCACATATTTCCTTTGCATTCCCTGTAGGTAGGGGGAATGTAATTCAATCCACATTCCTGTAATTCCCCACTGAGTTCCCCAAAGAACTTTCACTCTACATGCTTCAGTGAAAAGGAATTGCCAGCATATTAAGAAGTACATTTGATATAACTGAAAGCCTTTAAATACAGGCTACAGTTTTAAAGCCTGAGAATACACACAGGGGAGCATTACATGCATATTCATGTTCTTAAGATCCTAGCCTGTGTCTAAAGGCACAGCCTTTAGGGTGTAATGTGTACAGCCCACTCTATCCCCTGGTGTTTTCCTCTGAAGTAACATTAATAACCAAATCATTTAATATAAAACTCCGAAGTGTCCATCACACTTGTAACCCAGACTTCCACTTCACTCAGCAAACAGTGGTTTAGTGTGAGGAGGGAAAGTTACCCTCTGAATCAGTCCCTCCTATTCTGGTCACAATCCATTTTAGAGAGCTGTTTCTTTTGTGCTTACTCCAGTTATTCTATGGGGTTATAGAAGGCTGACTAAGGCAAGTAGCAAATTAATGCCATGTAGATAACCATGTTAGTTGTATGTTCTGAGGTATGCACTATACCTTTCTTAGTTTTATTCTTTCAGGATGTGTGCATTCTATCGGTTACTGCTCACCCCACCTGATCTGAAAAGGTACCGATGAGCTTCTTCCTTTGAACAGTCAGTTGTGGTAGTTTATAACACAGAGCAGGGTCAGGCCTTTCAGCCCAACAGTCCATACTGACTCTACTGCCCAGTTATGCTAATCCCATTTCCCACGAGGTCCGTATCCTTGTTCCCATCTAAACATCCTCTAAACATTGTAATTGTAACTAATTCCACCACCTCCTCAACTAGCAAATTTAATTTATCACCTACTTTCTGTATAGTAAAAATTTACCCATCAAATCCTCTTTAAAACTCCTTCCTCTTATCTTAAATTGAAGCCCAGGATAAATTATTGTTCCTCCTATTCATTAATATTTATCATAATTAATGAAAATGGAATATTGTTATTCTTTCTATGTTTTTTTTTCAATGCAGCATTTGGGAGCTTAATCTTTAATTCCTGAAGACTTTACTCCAGGAACCCTGGTTCAGGTGCTCAGAATTTCCACCTTTGTATTAATATTCTCAATTTAGAAGCAAAGAGTTGTGTTAATTTGTAACAAGGAAGGAAGCCATACACTCATCATGATAATGCCAGCCAAAAATAGAGCAATTAAGGATACTCTTAATTCCTAAAACTTGACTTTGTCTTCAGAGGTTATAAGTGTAGGCATGACCTTGTTTGATTGATCATCTAAATACCTCTTCAATATGGTTCTGTCTCCACTAACCTTTCAACCAGTGATATTCCAGACCCCCTCCTACTCTATCAACAACGATTTTCTATTTCCTTTAATCCTTCCACTCACTAATTAAGATTATGTACATATTTTAATCCATCAGGTAAATCTCTTCTCATTTTCTTTTGTTCTAGTGAAAGCATCTCCAGCCCAGTCAGCCTCTCATTATACCTATCATTGTCCACTTTTAGTAACATCATCATAAATCTCCTCTCCACCCTTCTAATTCTGTTACATCTTTTCTAACATGTGATGAAGTGTTCACAGTGCACCAGCTGTGATTGAAATGGTATTTCATAAAGGTCCATCAGAAACACTCGACTCTTATACTGATGCATCAACTAATAAAGACAAATATTCTACACTTGCCATTTCATTTATTCAAACCAACCTCATTCACTGTACCTTTCAAATAAGGATTTTGAACATTTTGCCTTGCACACATTATTGATCCTTAACAGTTTAAGCTTATCAATGGAGTACACCAGTAGCTATACTGAGAGGAGATTTAGTATAGATAAGATATATGTACTTTATTGATCCCATAGGAAATTACACTGCTACAATAGCATTACAAATGCACAAATATACAAATACCAGAAAACAAGTAAGAAATAAAAAATAAGTTACCTCAAACAGTCTAACAGGAGAAGTTCATCACTTCCCTGGCTATAGGGTGACTCATTATAGAGTCTAATGGCTGAGGATAAGAATGACCTCGTACAGAGCTCTTTGGAGCAGTGTAGTTATCTTAGTCTATTACTAAAAGTGCTCCTCTGTTCAGCCAAGATGGCATGCAGAAGGTGAGAAACACTATCCAGAATTATCAGGATTTTCCATAGGGTCCTTTGTTCTACCACAGCCTCCAGTGTGTCCAGTTTGACTCCTACAACACAGCCAGCCTTTCTGATCAGTTTATTGAGCCTGTTGGCATCACCCGCGTTGATGCCATTGCCCCAGTACTCCACTGAATTTTACTGGCAACAACAGACTGGTAGAACATGTGAAGGAGAGGCCTGCATACTCCAAAGGACCCCAGTCTCCTCAGGAATTGGAGGTGACTTTGGCCCTTCTTGTACACAGCCTCTGTGTTGGTGCTCCACTCAAGTCTATCCTCCAGGTGCACCTCCAGGTACTTGAGGTCCTCACCACATCACGTCCTCACCATCTATAGTTACAGGGAGCAGTACAGGCTTAGTCTTCCTAAAGTCAGCCACCATCTCCTTTGTCTGACTCATGTTGAGCTGCAGCCGATTCAGCGTGCACCATTTGACAAAGTCCTCCACCAGGGCCCTGTATTAATCCTCCCATTTTCCCTTAATACACCCAAACATTGCAGAGTCATCAGAGAATTTCTGCAGATGACATGACTCAGTGTTGTATCTAAAGTCTGAGGCATACAGGGTAAACAGGAAGGAAGCCAATGCAGTCCCCTGTGGGTCCCCAGTGCTGCTCATAGCCATGTTTTACACACAGCTCTGAAGCTGCACACACTGTGGTCTGCCAGTAACTGTGTATTTCCAAAGACTCCAACAAATTTCTGTAGATCTACTGTGGAGAGGTTGCATCTCCACTTGGTACGGAGGCTTCAATACACAGGATGGAAAGAGATTAACAGGGTTGTAGACTCAGTTACCTTCATCTGGGCACAAGACTCTCCAGCATCGTGGACATCTCCAAAAGGTGGTGGCTTTAGAGGGCGACATCCATCATTAAGGATCCTCACTATCTGGAACATGCCTCCTCATTAATACCATCAGGGAGGAGGTAAAGGAGCCTGAAGACCAGCACTCAACATTTTAGGAACAGCTTCTTCCTCTATACCATCAGATTTCTGAACAATTCATGAACCCATGAACACCCGCTTGCTATTCCCCTTTTACACTATTTATTTATTTTTATAGTTTTTTTTACATCTTGCACTGTACTGCTGCCACAAACAACAAACTTCATGACAAAAATTTTCACATTAATAATTCTAACTCTGAAAACTGGAGAAAAGTCTCAGGGCAGACTGCAGTCTGCTCAAATCTGCAATTTTTTCTGCAATGCAAAGCCATGTCAGCTGGGTAGGCATTAAGGATGCAAATTGAATAAAGCTAATTTTATGTTTATTTATTTGCTTACCTTTTACATAAATTCTGTGAGAGTGAATTTTGTTCTATATCTCAAATTTTTTTGTAGTGATTTGAGTTCTGTAAGAATGAATTCCCATTACCAGAATTGTTGTAACATGGGAGATTCCTGTATGTTAAATGACTCCACATTCAAAGCTCTTAGGGGTAGAGAATTCGAAAAACCCACAATAACCTCAGAGAAGGTACTCCTCCTCACCTCCATCTAACGTGGCCAATTCCTCGTTCTGAATCTATGCCCTTTACTTTTAAACTTCCCTACCTGATGAAACATACTCACATTGTAGAGGAACTTTCCAAGTCATTTCAGAATAGGTACACAAGAAATAGGAGCGGAACTAGGCCATCTGGCCCTTTAAATCTCTCCACTATTCGTAAAGTTTATCGCCAATCATCCATCTCAGCACCATTTGCCAGTACACTCCTCATATCCCCAATATTCTTAATGCCCAGCAATCTGTTTATTGACCTGTAATGAGCATCTGGGGTAGAGAATTCCAAAGGTTCAGAATGAAGAACAAGCAGATCAGCCATTTTCAAACTGAATGGCGAAACAGGAAAAAAGGGCTGACCTACCCCATACTTACTTCCTGCCCATTAATCCACTGCCATTTAGGGCAGCAATGAAGGGCCTCCATCTCTAGTGGTGTTCAGGACTTCCATCATCATGTTAGTAGCTTCCTCTCAGTTTTCACTACTGTCAGTCATGCAAGTTCTGGGTGGAGACTCAGGAATACCATCACACTCAGAAGTAGAAGGAATCTTCATTGCTGTTTCTGTAACAATTTTGTTTTACCAGTCAGGGTTGTTAACTTAGTCTGGCCTCTACCCTTTAACTTGTTTGACAAGAGGCCCTGACTCCAGCCAGCATAGCTCTCTGGTTCATTGAGAGCCTTCAAACCATGACAAGGTTGTGGTCCTCTTGGTGGCCTGTATGAACTACCTCTGGTTTTTATTTCTTAGCTTAGTACTTGCATGCTAACTTTTTATTTGGTTTTGTACAAGGACATCCATACCTCTTTGAACACTAGCAATTAAATAGTCTCACATCATTTAAACAATAGTGCTTATCTATTCTTTATGTAACTTCACATATACTTCCTGTGCCATCATTTATTCTCACTTACGTAACTGATTGATACCTGTTTGTGGATTGCCCTTCACAATCTTTTTTTCCCATCTGCTTTTATATAATTTGTTCCTGCATTTTAACACATAGTTGGTGATAAAAAAATCACAATATTTGTTGTATACTGTGTACAACTAACAAACTCTGTACTGAAAAAAAATGAACTGTGAAATTGTGTGGGCTTGTAGAATTACCTGAATAAACCCAGCTGCTGTATGGAATAAAAGTGTTGAAGACAGTTAAGTAAACAGTAAAATGCTTTGAGCAGAAAATCCTACAAAAGGTAGTGGATTTGGCCCAGTACATCCTGGGTAAAACCCTCTCAACCATTGAGCACATCTACATGGAACATTGCCATAGAAAACCAGCATCCATCATCAAAGATCTTCACCTCCCAGGCCACGCTCTTTTCTCACTGCTGCCATCAGGTAGAAGATACAGGTGCCTCAGGACTCGCAGCACCAGGTTCAAGAACAGTAACCATCAGGCTCTTGAACAAATGGGGATAACTACATTTAGTCTATTTCTGGTGTTCCTACAACTGATGGACTCACTTTAAGGACACTTTATCTTGTTATTTCATGGTATCGTTATTTGTTGCTATTTATTTATATTTGCATTTGCACAGTTTGTTGTTCATTGATCCTGTTTAGTTACTGTTCAATAGGTTTACTAAGTATGCCTGCAGGAACTAATAAATTTACTGCTAATAAATTTTACTTTGAACTTTGTAATTGAGGTATGTAGTGATAGACATGAAATTACACATGTATCTTCCTTAGAGAAGTATATATTAAGACTACCATTCCCCCCAACTTGATGCAATTTGTTTCTCATCCATTCTAGCTGCAACTTCACCACTGCAAGCTCTCCACATTGTCGCTGACCCTCACTGTACTTGCCATCCTTTCCTTGCCAGCCATTGATTTCGGTATTTGTTCACTAATTGCTTACTTTTGCCAAACTACACCCATCGGTCCATTTGCTTCCTAGAGCTCACACCATCCCAAGTAGCTTTGCTTCCTTTTAATCCACATGCCTGCACCCCCCCCCCCACACTGATCCTATGCCTTTGCTTTTCAACCTTCCAACCCCAGTCATTTGCCTTTATGGAACCCCTATGCCTTTCCATTCTCAGGTCCTTATCGACCCGATGATTTTGCTTCCACAACCTCCCACTTGGGTTTGTCACAATCCCCCAGATTATACCCATCATGTTACCAAAGCTTCCTGCTTCTCACCCATTGCCCCAAACGAAGCGCTTCTATCGTTTTCCGGCTGTTCACGTTTCCATCTCCTGCTCCCCAACACCGTGCCTTGTTACTTAAACTTTATGAAAATGTAAAATCAAATTGTTGTTTTTTGCGTCCACGATACACGAGACGGCTCAAACCAGCAAAGATTGTGTGGTCTATCTCCATGGCGACCTGGGCGCAAATTTAACCTTGGGAAGTGGGTGGTGTCGTCTGAAAGGGTGGAACCGCTGGACTTGTGAATGAATGGGACTGAGTGACAAGGAGTTCCCTCGTCAGGATCTCTTAACCGGCTTCATTTCTCTAACCCCCCCCATCCACTTCGGACTTTTGCGCATTGGATACCCAAACATCAGGGGCATGGGTCCGAAGTGCGGCTGCAACTCGAGCACCAGCCAATAAAATGAACAGCTGCACATTTGCATCCAGCACAGACGTGGGACATTGCACTGGTCCAAACCACAGATATTACAGGTGGTCTGGCAATGTCCGCGATGCTCTCAGCCCCCAGCGTTTTGGGAGAGGCGTCCACTCACAAAGCCCACCGCCTCCCCTGGCTGCGCCACATACCATGTGATCAGCCATTACGGCGGACCGGAAGTGCCCAGCCGCGCGCTCCACAGCCAGTTCCTGTCAGTTAAAAGAAGATGGCGGCTGTGGAGGGGGAGCGCTGCGCTTTGCGCCGCGGCCACTCGTATACTCACTGTTAAAGCCTTACTCGCATGTTTAGCTTTCGAATTTCTCACTGTTGCACTTTACATTAATGAGGTGAGTGCATTTCGCTGTTCCCTTCTTTTCCATCCTCCAGGATGGGGAGGTTGCAGTCCTGTTTGATGCCGTACCGCGGCTCAGTGGGGGCCCGGCGGGGTGTGAGGCAGGCAGGGTGGCTGGGCCCCTCGGCTGCTGCAGACGCCAGGATTCGGCCTGTGTGCAAAACCCGCACTGCAGTGTTCTCCTCTTGAAGGTTTTTCGCTGCGGTCCTGCACTGAAAAAATGCACAATGCACTTCTGATCCTAGTATGTTTATTTGCAGAGGATTGGAGGCTAACGCTACCAAAGAAACTCAAGAGAAACAAAACAGGTACGTTTTGTTTTAATTGATTATAGGAGTTAAATATATCGGAATTTTGGGAGGGTATGACCTTCACTATCCGCTTGCTGAGTACAAATGATGCTCTTAACCCACACTGATCTGTTGATTCTGGCTTTGATGCAACGCATCTTAAATTGATAAACAGATCGTTTAAATAATTGTTATCGGTACTATTGGAAGTGGGTTCTGTCCGCATCTAAAATGCAAAATCAGATTAACCTTTTAGTTTTAGGAGATGATAGAAGTGTGTACATTGATGGTTATTGATAAACAAATACACTTTGCTGAAATCGATTAGCAATAGTGTAAAAGTGAAGTTAAGAAAATAAAATGATCTCTGTCGGTTTTAAAATAATTCAATGGGGATTTTCAAGTATGATTAACTTTTTGTTGCTTAATTACTCTTATTTAATTCATTACATTTGTTACTACAATATACCTGTTAAAATTTGTTTAGCAAAGTCTTGATTATATTGGTAACGTTTTGGCCTTTCTTCACTTACTTGGAGATAGGATGGGTACCTGTAGCCTTAGCAAAGTGACAGTTTTTCAGTTTGTGCTAACTTGGCTATCACACATGTACTTTGATATGAGGCAAGCCAATGCTATCGAAAATGACTGGAAAGCAAAAGAATAATAAGATGGAAATCTAAAGTAAAAACAAAACATTGGAAGCAGTTTGTAATGCTGCAGGTGGTCATGTTGGTCAAAGCTTCATGATTATTTCTTTCCTGTGGCTCCTGGTAAGTTTGAGTCTTATTTTGAGTTCAGGTGGTATTTAATGGAGGTATTAAGAGTCATTCAGGAAGCAAATTTTGGAGCCTGTAGTTGAAAAGGCTGAAGACATGGCTAATAGTGATGTGAAGAATGCCGGGATTCATAATTATTTAGCCTGTTTGTTTTGCAATACAGTGTAGAATAGGTCCTTCGAGTCCTTTGAGCCATGCTGCCAGCAACCCATTGATTTAACCCTAGCCTAATCATGTAACAGTTTATAATAACCAATTAACTTGTATGTCTTTGGACTGTGGGAGGAAACAGGAGCACCTAGAGGAAACCCATGCATTCCATGGGGAGGACATACAAGCTCCTTATAGAGGATGCTGGGATTGAACTCGGATGGCCCGAGCTGTAATAGCGTCATGCTAACGGCTATGCCACTGTGGCACCCATCTGAAAGAAAGAGTACTCTTGATGATATAGAATTGGTAGGGCCATGGAAAGGTTTGAATGTTGACCATGAAAATTTTATAATTAAAGTTGTGTATGAATTAACTGGTTTAAATTGGATTGGCAATAGAAGGTGAGATGTATTCAAATTTATGGAAGAAGAGGTGTTGGCCAAGAAAATAAGTTCAGCAGATAGCCTTGTCAGTGTGTTAATTCATTCAAAAGTGAGATGACTGTGCTGTCTGCACTTATTTATTCATCACCTCAAACAGAGGTTAAGTAATAGTTCAGTTTTGCTTGTTGAAGTTTTCATTCTTGGTTTCAGAAGCCTCTGGCTGCATTGCTTTTAAATCTCTCTCAGACAATAACTATGAAGAGTTGATGTTAATGGTTTATGTCAATGACCTTTCATCAAATCATTCCAATAATAGTAGTCAACCAGAAATATTAGTTTTCTCCGCAAATGCTGCCTGACTTGATGAGTATTTCCAACATTTATGGTTTCTTTGAGCTTGTTTTACTTAGTACAAAATAAACCATACACCAACATTTATACTACATATTATGACTGTCTTTTGCTCATTATGTATTTATAATCCATTATGAGGGGTGGGTCTTTCTGAAACCAAGGTCACTTCTGTGTATGGCTCTGCAACTTATTTTTGTCGAAATTTTGTTCATCAGTCTTAATGTCATGTAACTTATCAGATTTTGTTTGATAACCCTCATTAGGAGGATCCTGGAATTTTTTGCTTGATTACAATTACTATATAAAAGCTTTGTTGGGTAAAGTATGTTTTCAGTATCTTTTCGTGAAGACTTCTGTAGAAGTGCATGCTCATTTGCTTGTCAAGTATTTAAATTTTAGTTTTGGGATCTAGGAGCCAGTTTGAGGTTAGGACTAATGGGTAGTTTTGATATAGTTGGTAGTATAATATGAACAGCAAAACTGAACCAAATTTCAGTATGGTTTTGGTGTGCCTTATTGGGAATATTATGGCAATAAATGTATGACTGAAATTGCTGTAGGTTTCAGTATGATGGCTAGAAGTGGACAATATTAAATCTGAAACAGTAGTGTAAGTTGTATCTTGACATACAACAATAAATTCAAAGTTTGTAAACAAATTTGAATAAATAAATAATTGCATCCATGGTTGGTGCCGTTATACGCTGATATCTTCAGCTGTGCTTTCTAAGTTATTGGGTCTCTGCACAGGATGAATTTGAAGGGGAAGAGTACTATGTTAATCAGTTAGGTGTGGGAGTTTGTATTTTATCACAGTGCTGATAGATATTGAATTAATACAATAAATGTGCTAGAAATTAGCAAAATTAATCCACTTGCTCACATTTTCCATTTGTAGTTTAATTTTTTGATGTTGGGTTGAATCTTTTTTTTTGGATTCATTTCACTTTCACTTTTGGTTGGAAGTTCCTGCATTATCTCTTTCATGTTTCCCTTAATAGAACAGACTTTTTGGAAATGTGTAAGTGATTCTTTTTTAACAATATAACGGTCTTAACATGATTCACCTCCACTTTGAGAGGAATTAAGGATCGGTAGTAAATGCAGACCTTGGTGGTGATATCCGCATCCTAAAATTTATAAGTAACTGTGCTAGCAGGTGTGAAATCATGAAGTCACTATTTTGAAAAATAAAAGGTGGCAAAGGCTGAATGGCCTTTTTGACTCTCCTCAATCTTGCATCATTATTGATGTAATAACTTGTTTACCTTTGTTTTTCCATCTAGTCAGTACGATAGTGAACAGAAGACTCTTTAGGCAATTGTACCAATGCTAGCTCCTTTAAGAGTTCTTAAGTTTTATTTGATCACTCCCTATAGCCTGGACATTTATTTATTAAGTTCATATTTGAAAGTTGCTATTCAATGTATTTTCATATTTTCTCACAGTACTTTCAAGATAATCTATTTTTGTACGCTTTGACCCCCCCCCCCCCAAAAAAAAAGCTGATACTTTTGCTATTACCTTAAATGGGTGCACTCTGGTCTTCAGTTTTTAATAGGATCAAATTAAGATGTTTCCTTAATTGGAAGGGTCACTACTTTATATTAGTGCTTCCAGTGAACCAAAAATGAATTTGATAAACATAATACCTGATGTTGGGTCCATCCTTCCCAGTACTTCATTGTAACTAATTTGAAGCAGCTGATTCTGATATGTGTATCAAAAACACTCATTCTGCAGACTTGAAATCCCCCTGTTTGGAAAATGACTGCAATTACCAAGTAGAACAGTTAAATGTTGAAGGACAGAAACAAGATACTCTGAAATAGTTGTTTGACATGTACTTTTGTATTAGATATGTGATGATTGGTTTTCTCTTTATTGTTTGAGTTGAATTCAGCCATGTGGCAATTTTATTCTTAATCTACAATTGTAGTATTGTTTAAAGTTGCTGTAAATTGCATCATCAATAAATGTAGGAGGTAGCTGTATATGGTATGTTCCCAAAAATACTGTAAAACTAGTGTTTAACTGAAATTGGTTCATTAATGGCTCTGATCCAAAACTGCAATAAACCAGGACTGAGTCATGATGAAGGTATCCCACCAATAAGCAGATGATTATTATAATACAGAGAAATCTGTCATTGAATGGTGTATTTTAATTTCTCATTGTGGTTTCAGCATGAATGTCAGGTCCTCTAATTCCTTGGGTGTTTCTACTTTGTGTGAAGTACATTCTCCACACTCCAGAAGTTTCCCTGTATGGTATTTGTTTCTCACATGGATTCCTTTCCCAATTAATGCTAGTTACACAGTACTTTTGTTATTTAAACAAAGCTGGTTCATTGGAGCACCTAGAACAGTTGGCTAGGATCCTGACAGTTCTAAGTCTGCCAGGATCCTAGCCAATGGTTTTGTATTAGTTAGGTCTAACTCTTTTTAAAAATAAGTCTTACCAATGTTAAGGAGCAGTGTGTATTTTAGCAGCTCTGGTTTGGGGGATGTGCACAATATGATTCTGATGCCAAATGTAACGGTTGGAATGTAAATCTGCACAATCAACCCTCCTGAAGATTTCCCTGGCGACCATTTTGCTTGTGGGAGAGCTGAGTAAACTACATTTAAACAGCTCCAACTCTGGTTCAGCAGGTACTGAATGATAAAATAGCTTTTGACCTTATTTTCTCCATGAAGAGAATGGGATGCACTTAACAAACAATTCCATTTATATTCTAATGTAAAAGGGAAAACGATCTAATCAATGTAAGATGCATTGACTGCAGATTTAAGTACAGATTTTTCCTTTTAAAATGGAAGACATGTTTTAAAGTTTAAGCCTGCATCGCTGTTTATTCTAAAGCAACTGTGAGGTAATTTATAATCCCTGGGGAAGTGATTGGAGTGGGTTTGGAGAAATTCTTCACAGTGCTGAATGTAGGATTGTAAGCTGAGGAAATTGAGGTAAATGCTGAAATATTGCTATGCATGTGTTTTGAAGCTAATGTACAATATTGGTGCAAATTGTGTAAGAAATCTAATTGCCTAATGGTTCAAGAGTTGAAGGAGCAATATCATGGTTTACTTTTAAATACCGTAGATTCCGGATTTTAAGCCGCTACTTTTTTCCCACATTTTGAACAGCTTTGAACTTTGCGGCCTTTAATCCGGAGCGGCTAATACATGATTTTTTTCATGCCGCCTCGTAAACATTTTGCCTCATAACAGTAGACCAATAAAATTGATGAGTAGTTCACAGAGGTCCAATGAAATTGTACGATAAATCAAGCGCACTTTCACAATTAAATTATTGTAAATCAGTCATTTGTACTCACCCTCATCAACATGGAAAACACTCGAAGCATTGTGCTGCCTTATGGCAGTTATTTAGTTTATAATATTTTCGCTTAGTAATTCATTTTCTAGTTAAAGTTAGAAGAGTTTTAACTATATTTGTTTTCTGTACTACATCGCGGGATGCTATGACGTCACACCCGGTTTCGCGGTGTCTTGTGGGAAAACGCCGGTTTGCGATATACGGGAAGGAGGGGGGAGCGCATTACGCGAGCGGCTTTGGATCTGAGCCAACGCTGCTTTTAAATGCCGTTTGCGATAAACGGGACGGAGCGGCGGAGCGAAAACGCTGCTTTTAAGTTAAAGGCGATCAATAACTTTTCCTGGTAGGCTGCAGTATATATATTTTTTACCAGTCGTTAGGAGATATTGGAATGTTGTTCAGTAAAAAAGTATACGCAACGTATATTTAAAAGTAGCCGCGTTACGGGCACGGTTCGAAAAAAAGCATTTGCAATATGTATTTGTTTTTGTTACCATATGGATTTAATTAAAAGTTAAAAAATCCTCACGTGTAATATCTTTCTGTGTAAATATCTCATATTACAACGTGGGACACCTGCGGCCTAACATCCGGTGCGGCCTTTACAATTAAAAAATTGATTTTATTTCTAAAATTAGAGCCAGCGGCTTTTAATCAGGTGCGCTCTGTAGTCCGGAATCTACGGTAGGTATTCGTTGTCTCGCTCTTTATAACTCATCCAAATTAAGCTGTAGGATAGCAACTGGTGTCAAAGCTATGCTATAGTTAATTTAAATTAATATAATAAAGTACATTAACAGTCCAAGTTACATAAAATTCATAGCAAGAAAAAAATGATTTTTCTCCCCCTCTTAAGTCACCTCAATGTTTTGTACCTCTTCATTTGATAACCTCCATATTACCGGTAATTTGTTGCTAGGTATACTGGTATATCTTGTTGCTAAGTCTAGAAATGTATAAACAAATGTTAACTGGTCAGTGATAGTTATTGTCTTAATGTTGGTTCATTTCAAACCTGACTGTCTACTTAAGAGTTAATGGTTACATTCCTCTTCTTTTGGAATATTTGTGTACTGTCTTAGTCTATAAGAAATAAGATACAGTACACCATATGCTACTTGGGTCTACTCTGCTTTTTGACATAAATATGGCTGATCTTTAACCCCAGCTTCACTTCAGTCTGATTCCTGTACTATTTGATTCTAAGCTATTGAATGCCAGAGGTTCACAGTTCGCTCAATGAAGAAATTCCTTTTGATATATTTTGATGCTTAACTTATGAAAGCCGTGGAGTGGCATAGTGGCCTGTTGAGTTATCACTGATGTGAGGTTTGTATGTTCTCCCTGTGACTAATTTACGGTAGTTTCCTGTAGTTGCTCTGGTTTAATTGGCTATTTAATGCTTAATTTGCCACTGCCAGTTTCCCCTAGTGTTTAGTAACGTGATGAATTTGAGGGAAAGGGTGGGGTTTGAGTTGGTGGTTGCAGTTCATGGAAATATTTTGTGCTAAAATGGGATTGGTGTAATAGTGCACATGAGGGGCTGGATCATACAGTTCCTTCCGTTTTTCACAAATTACAATCTTCGTCCTCATCTGGAAGGAGAATGATATACTGGAACTTTGGAGATGCTGTATTAATGACCATCTCCATTAAAGGAGACAGATCTGACAGCAGTAATTACAGAATAGTCTTGCTGCTGTCTGCCACAAGGGAAGTCATCATGAGCTCCTCAACTGCAGCTTCCAAGTGACTGAAGAACAGATTCTGTCATTGCTTAAGCTGATCTTTAAAATCATTGTATACATACTTATTCACTGAACATATAAGAGAATGGGCCCTGAGTTTCAACATCTGCAAGGCAAGGTCCTCTACTGATCTGTCTGTACTGTACATTGCCACCTGATGATAAAGATTGATGGTGAGACCATGGAAAATATGGGCCTCTTGTATCTTAGGTACATCCTTTTCTCTGAAGGCAAACCATTAGTGAGTTTCACCATGAACTTCAGTGTACCAAAACAATATTCCTTTGAGGAAAAGGGAGATTAAAGTCTACTGATAGTGAGGGAGTTGGCCTTAGATTGTAGAATTGCATTGATCAGCTGGTAGGCTGGTTGAGCAGTGCCAGATGATGACATTAGCACACTTCATCTTGATAAGTATGAAGTGATGTATTTTGGGAAGGACAGAATGAATGGTATGTCCCTAGGGAGTATTGAGGAGCAAAATAATTACTTCAAAGTCCAAAGATCCTTGAAGGTGCGGCACAGATAAGTGGAATATTGAAGAAGGCTTGGATTGCCTTCATCAGCTGGAACAAAAGATGTTGGTACAACTTTTAAAAACATTTATTAAGACTATAGCTGGAGTACTGTTTGCAGTTATTGTTGCCACACTATAGGAAAGATGTGATTCCAGAGCAGTTTAACCAGGATATTGCCTAGATCATATATGTCAAACTCCGGCCCGCGGTGGAATTATCTTTGGCCCGCGAGATAATATCTAATTACTATTAAAGCTGGCCCCAGTAATCGAAGTGCCTATGGTGTATGATATGGCTAATGCTGAGTTTATTCAGGTACCAGGTTTTCAGGGTTTTTAGTGTTTATTCGGCAGTCTTGCTTGGCAGTCTTCTTCATAAGAAATGGAATTTGTAAAGTGAAACACTTTGTAGTTATAGCAGAGACTGAGACACATGAGAGCAGGCTGAAAAAACGGAGGCAACGAAAGCTGCGTTCGCATGCATCCGACTGATCCGGCCCGCATGAAGCTGCATTTTGCTCAATCCGGCACGTGACCTAAAATGAGTTTGACACCCCTGGCCTAGATTAATGAGGAGAAATTGGTTTGTTTCCCTTAGAGCAGAGAAAGCTGAAGGGGAACTTAATGCAGCAGATTCATCGGAACCAGTACATTTTGGCCCACTTAAGTGGCTGCCCCAATGAGCTGAATTTTCATGGAAATAGTTTAAAAAGGGATAAAAAAGACAAATGGAGTAACAAATAATGTATTTAAATGAAGTACAGAACAAATTAGAACACTACCAATACTACCATACTATAAAACTATATTAATTCTTAAGTTACTGATGGAGGCATTCATCCCGTGTATGCAATGTGCAAAATCAGTGCAGACACCTAGTGTAGATAATGGACTGCCTTCATACAGTGCCAGAGACTGCATCCTCCAAATCTATATTTTCATTGCTACATTCAAGATGATTATCAATACTGCACATTCTTCATAGTTTCTAACTTGTTGAAGTAGTAAAATTGTTACATTTTCACTCCTGACTGTTTCTGGCATCTCCAAGCCTGAATGCTTAAAACTACAGTGAGCAAAACAATTTGGAGTTTTCTTACTGCTTATTTCTCGCCAGCTAACAGTGACAAAATCACTGTTTTTTGGAACACAAACACACTCAGCTGACGCTATTTAAAAAGCTGTTTGCTCTAAGCACGGGTCAGCATCCATCAGTCACACAAGCGTGTGTGACTGACTCTAGTCAGAACCTGTTTGGCAAGTCTCCTGTCCTAATAAATGGCATAGTGTCCCGTACAAATGAAGGGATTCCTAGCAATTTTCTTGTTTAGTTTTTGTTCTTTTAAGAGTTGTCTCAATTAACCAATGGATCAATTAATCGGAATCCACTGTATATGTATACAAAATTATGAGGGACATAGATATGGAAAATACTAAGAAACTTTTCCTCATGGAGGAAGTGTCTAAGATCAGAAGGCATAGGTTTTAAAAGTTCAAAGATGATCTGAGGAACTTTTTCGCTTAGTGGTTGCAGTCTGTAATGCACTACCTGAGATGGTGGTGGAGGGAGGGAGGTACTCTCACTTTATTTTAATTCTCTTGTACTAGAAATTTTGTGCATTTAACCTCCTAGGTTCAGTATTTCTTAAGTCAAGAACTTCAGTCAGATTATATCAGATTCAAAGGTACCTCTAGATCCATGTTGCCACACCAAACTTTGCCAAAATTGCCAGCACTCATCTCCCTTGGTCTGGTGCTGTTGCTCAAGTGGAAATCAACACAAATTTTCATGGCTGTGGTTTTGCCGTTTTTCCCCCCCACAAATTGGAGCATCTGATAGCCATTATCTAGTTGCTCACAGTTATTTTGATGTCAGGAAGATACTTGGGTGAGATTACTCAGCACTTACCCTGTGAAATCCATTCTTGGGACCAAAACATTAAAAACGATTTGTTTAATTTAACATTTAACTGTTTTGTAGTTTTCAATAGTTTTCAAATGCTGATGAGAAAGTAGAGATGGGTCCTTATTACTTGTCAAAAGCTTGCTGGTGTATTTTCGACCCGTGATCGTTCTGCCCAGCCGATATAACTCAGTAATGACTTTCAAGGCCATTTTGCTCCAGACTGGTTTGGTCATAAAGATCAAACAAATTTAAGGATGACAGCTTTCGGGGATTGTGAACACAGTCTGTGGTTAGTGCTCAGGTTGAAGTTCACTTATTACTTCCGTATATTGAACTTCAAATCCAGTGATATTTTTCCCATTACATTGTTAAATCAACACCAGAGATATCATCACAATGTTTGTTTCTGACATTTACTGCTGTCGCTGTATCTTAACTATATTCCTGTTACACTTTCGATGCTATAGAAACTGAATGTACAAATGACTGCAGGTGGAATATATTCTGCTCCAAAATATTTCTTTCTCTGCTCTATACTGCATTGGATGGGCATATGGTACTTTTAACTTGCCGTTATTCAGTGTTTATTCTGTTATTGCCGTTATTGCAGTGTTTATTGCCGTTATTTAGTGTTTACTCAGTTATTCTGAGCGAGTGTTTGGGATGGTTATTACCTAAAATTATGAATCTGTAGTTGTGAAGATTATTGCCAGCGGTCATTCAAAGCAGTTGTATGGGTGACCCTTCCCATAACTCCGTCTGCAGTATAGTATCAGAATCAGGTTTATTATCACCGGCATGTGACATGAAATTTGTTAACTTAGCAGCAGCAGTTCAATGTAATACATAATCGAGCAGAGAGAAAAAACTGATAAATAAAATAATAATAATAAACAAGTAAATTAATTATGTATATTGAATAGATTTTTTAAAAAGTGCAAAAACAGAAATAGTGTATTTAAAAAAAATAATAATAGTTGAGGTAGTGTCCAAAGATTCAATGTCCATTTAGGAATCTGATGGCAGAGGGAAGAAGCTGTTCCTGAATCGCTGAGTATGTGCCTTCAGGCTTCTGTACCTCCTGAACAGTGAGAAAAAGGCATGCCCTGGGTACTGGATGTCCTTAATAATGGATGCTGCCTTTCTGAGACACCGCTCCCTGAAGATGTCCTGGGTACTTTGTAGGCTAGTACCCAAGATGGAGCTGACTAGATTTATAACCTTCTGCATCTTCTTTCAGTCCCGTGCAGTAGCCCCTCCATACCAGACAGTGATGTAACCTGTCAGATTGTTGTCCACGGTACAACTATAGTAGTTTTTGAGTGTATTTGTTGACATACCAAATCTCTTCAAACTCCTAATAAATTATAGCTGCTGTCTTGCCTTCTTTATGACTACATCGATGTGTTGGGACCAGGTTAGATCCTCAGAGATCTTGACACCCAAGAACTTGAAGTTGTTCACTCTCTCCACTTCTGATCCCTCTGAGGATTGTTATGTGTTCCTTTGTCTTACCTTTCCTGAAGTCCACAATCAGCTCTATTTTCAGCATCTGCCGATTCTCTCTTGTTTGTTCTTGACACCCATTCTGGGATGTAGGTATCATATTCAAGGATGTTTCTAATTGTCTACATTGGTAGCAGGCAATTAGGAAATAAGAGTAAACTAGAATATTTTTGGCCATGTTGTGATGAGCAGCAACCTTTACAGCCATTCAACCTTTACAGTGGGTAAAGAAATGGAAATATTATATTGTAGCCATTAGTGACACTTGGTTGCAGGAGGAGCAGGACTGCGAGCTCAATATTTTGGAGTTCTGTTGATATAGACTTGATAGAGCGGGAGGGATGGTGTTACTTGTCAAGGAAAATGTCACAGCAGTGCTCAGTCAGGACAGAGTGGAGAATTGATCTAGTGAGGCTTTATGGGTGGAACTGAGGAATAAAAAATTAATAAGGCTATATTATAGGCCATCCAAGAGTCCATGGGATTTAGAGGAACAAATTTGTAGAGAGATTGCGGACTGTTGTAAGAAACAAGGTTGTATAGTAGGTGATTTTAACTTTCCACATATCAACTGGGACTCCTGTACTTGAGTATAAAAAATGCAAGAGAACACTTAAGAAAGAAATCAGGAGGGCTAAATGAAGACATGAATTTGCTCTAGCAGGCAAGGTGAAGGAGAATCCTAAGGGCTTCTACAGATATGTTAAGAGCAAAAAGATTACAAGAGACAAAATTGGGCCTCAGGAAGATCAGAATGGTAATCTATGTGTGAAGCCTAAAGAGATGAGGGAAGATCTTAGTTACACACACAAAATGCTGGTGGAACGCAGCAGGCCAGGCAGCATCTATAGGAAGAAGCACTGTCGACGTTTTGGGCTGAGACCCTTCGTCAGGACTAACTGAAAGAAAAGATCTGTTACTATCTTTTCTTTCAGTTAGTCCTGACGAAGGGTCTAGGCCCGAAACGTCGACTGTGCTTCTTCCTATAGATGCTGCCTGGCCTGCTGCGTTCCACCAGCATTTTGTGTGTGTTGCTTGAATTTCTAACATCTGCAGATTTCCTCGTGTGAGGGAAGATCTTAAATGCTTTTTTGGATTTTTATTTACTTGGGAGAAGGACACGGAGTCTATAGAGGTAAGGCAAAGCAGCAGCGAGGTTGTGGACCCTATAAAAATCAGAGGAGGAGGTGTTTGCTATCTTGAGGCAAATTAGGGTGGGTACACCCCCGGGCCTGACAAGGTTCTCCCTTGGATCCTGTGGGAGGCACGTACAGAAATAGCATGGGCCCTAGCAGAGATGTCCCTGGTTGAAAGGTGAGGTACCAGAGAGTTGAAGGGTAGCTAACGTTGTTCCACTGTTTAAAAAAAGGCTCTAAGAATAAGCCAGGAAATTATAGGCTGGTGAACCTGACATGAGTAATGGGAAAGTTATTGGAAGGTATTCTGTGGGACTGGACATATGAGTAGATTAGGATATGGATAGATTAGGGATAGTCAGCATAGCTTTGTGCATAGTAGGTCGTGTCTAACTAATAGTGATTTTTGAGGAAGTTGTGAGGAATGTCTGAAGACAACATCCACTGCATTGCCTACATGGACTTCAGCAAGGCATTTGACAAGGCCCTACATGGGAGGTTGATCTAGAAGGTTCAGTTGCTTGGTATTCAAGATGAGGTGGTAAATTGGATTAGACATTGACTTTGTGGGAGAAGCCAGAGTGTGGTAGTAGATGGTTGTCTTTCTGACTGGAGGCCTGTGACCAGCAGAGTGCTGCTAGAATCAGTGCTGAGTCCATTGATGGATATCTATATCAACAATCTAGATGATGTGGTTAACTGGATCAGTTAATTTGCTGATGATATCTGGACTGTCTAGAAAAATGGCAGTTGGAATTTAACACAGTCAAGTGTGAGCTGTTGCACGGTGATAGAACAAAGGGATCTGAGAATACAGATCCATAGTTCATTGAAACTTCCGTCACAGGTAGATGGGGTCAAAAGAAAGCTTTTGGCATATTGGCCTTCATAGATCAAAGTATTGAGTACAGGAGATAGGATGTTGTGTTGAAGTTGTATAAAATGTTGGTGAGGCCTATTGTATTCAGTTTTGGTCACCTACCTACAGGAAAGATATAAATATGGTTGAAAGAGTATGGAGAAAATTTACAAGGATGTCGCTGGGACTGGAGTTCCAGTTGAATAGATTGAACTTTATTCCCTAGAATGTAGAAAATTCAGGGAAGTATCTATCATTCTCATGAATGTCCTGGACCCTCTCCAATGTCAGCACAGTTTTTCTTAGTTATAGGCCCAAAACTGCTCACATTACTCCAGTGTTGCCTGACCAATACTATGCAAAGTCTTGGTATCATATTCTTGCTCTTGTATTCCAGTTCTCTTAAAATGAATGCTGACATTGCATTTGCCTTTACCATGGACTCAACCTGCAAGTTAACCTTTAGGAAATCCTGTGCAAGGACTCCCAAGTCCTTTTGCACCTCTGAATTTTGATTGTGCTCCATGTTTACAAGCAGTCTACGCTTTAATTCCTTCTACCAAAGTGCATACACTTCCCTACACTATATCCCATTTGCCACTTCTTTGCCTTTTCTCTCAATCTGTCGAAATCCTCCTGCAGCCTCCCTGCTTCCTCAACACTACCTGCCTCTCCATTTATCTCGGTAGCATCTACAAACTTAGTCACAAAGCCATCAATTCCGTTATCCAAATTGACATATAATGTGAAAAGAAATGGTCCCAATATTGACCCTCGTGGAACATCACTAATCACTGGCAGCCAACCAGAATAGGCACATTTTATTTTACCTTTTTCTGCCTCCTGCGAGTCAGCCAATCTTTTTTCCATGCCATTATCTCTCCTATAATACCATGGCTCTTACCTTGTTAAGCAACCTTCTGTGCGGCACCTTGCCAAAGGCTTTCTGAAAATCCAAGTAACATCCACTGACTCCTTTGTCTATCCTGCCTGTTATTTCCTCAAAGAATTCCAAAAGACTTGTCAGGCAAGATTTCCTTTAAGAAAATCATGCTGACTTTGGACTGCCTACTTTACCATATGCCTTCAAGTTCTCTGAAACCTCGTCCTTATAATGGACTGCAATGTCTTCCCAAAACAAATGCTGAAGTCAGGCTAACTGATCTATAATTTCCTTGTTAGTTCCATCCTTAAACACTGAAGTGACATTTCCAATTTTCCAGTCCTTTGGCACCATTCCAGAATCTAGTGATTATTGAAAGATTAGTACTAATGCCTCCACAATCTCTTCAACTACCTCTTTCAGAACCCTGTGGTGTATTCTATCGAGTCCTGGAGACTTGGCTTCCTTCAGCCTTTTCAACTTCCCAAGCAGCTTCTCTTTTGTAATAGCATCTACAGTCGCTTCTGTCCTTTGATACTTATAAATTTCTGGCATACAGCTAGTGTCTTCCACAGTGAAGACTGACACAAAATACTTAAGTTCATCTGCCATTTCTTTGTCCCCTGTAACTACTTCTCTAGCATCATTTTCCAGTGGTCTGATATCCATTTTCATCTTTTACTTTTGGTATCCTCTTGTATTATTGGCTAGCTCACTTCATATTTCATCTTTTCTGTCATTATTGCTTTTTAAGTTTCCTTTTGGTTTTAAAAAGCTTTCTAATTCTCTAAATTCCCAATATTTTTTGCTCTATTATAAGACCTCAGTTGCTTTTATGCTGTCTTTGAATTCCCTTGTCAGTCATAATTGCCTCATTCTGCCTTTTAGTATCCTTCACCTGTGCCTTCCGAATTGCCCCCCAAAAACTCCAGCCATCGCTGTTCTGCCATCATCACTCTAATGTCCTCTTCCAAGCAACTTTGGCCAGCTCCTCTTTCATGTCTCTGTAATTCCCTTTACTCCACTGTAGTATTGATACATCTGACTTTAACTTCTCCCTTTCAAACTGTAGGGTGAATTCTGTTATTATGATTACTGCCTTCTGGGGGGTTCCTTTACCCGAAGCTTCCTAATCAAATCTGATTCATTACATAGCACCGGATCAGGAATCCTCATTTCTCTAATGAGGTCTACCACAAGCTACTCTTTAAAAAGCCAGCTCATCAGCATTCTACAAATTCCCTCTATTGGGATCCAGCACCAACTTGATTTTCCCAATCTACCTGCATATAGAAATCCCCTATGACTTTTGTAACATTGCTGTTGTATACCTTTTATATTTCCTGTCGAAATTTATATCCCACATCCTGGTTACTGTTTGGGTACCTGTTTATAATTCCCATCAGTGTCTTTTAACCCTTCCAGTTTCTTAACTCTACCCACAAGGAATCTAAATCTTCTGATCCTACATCACCTCTTTCTAAGGATTTGATTTCATTTTTTACCAACAGAGCCACCCACCCCATCTGCCTGTTCTTTCAATGCAATATGTAAGCTCCCAGCTATAATCTTACAGCCATAACCTATCGATGCCCACAATGTCATACCTGCCAATCTCTAAATGTGCTATAAGATCAGATGATCTTATTCCATATACTACATGCATTCAAATATAACACCTTCAGTCCTGTATTCTTCACTCTTTCCGATTTTTTTTGTCCTCCTGTTGCACTGCAACTTATCCCACTTTTGCCCTATCATCTGCTCATCCTTTCTCACAATCTGATAAATAAGATAAGAGCCATGCTATAAGACCATAAGACGTAAAAGCAGAATTAGTCCATTCAGCCCATTGAGTCTTCTCTGCCATTTCATCATGGCTGATTCCGGATCCTACTCAACCCCATACACCTGCCTTCTCACCATATCCTTTGAGCCCTGACCAATCAGGAAACTATCAACTTCTGCTTCAAGTATATCCACAGACTTGGCCTCCACTGAAGCCTGTGTCAGAGCATTTCACAGATTCACTACTCTTTGGCCAAAAAATGTCTTCCTTGGCTCTGTTCTTAAAAAGTCACCCCTCAATTTTGAGGCTTTGCTATCTAGTTCTGGATATCCCCACCATAGGAAACATCATCTGCACTTCCACCTTATCTAGTCTTGTCAACTCTCAACAACCGGGACTTCTGGTTTCCTCCCACAGTCCCAAGACCTACCGGTTGATAGGTGATTGTAAGCTGTCCTGTGACAGTTAGATCGGGGTTGCTGGGTGGTGTTTTTTATGATTGCATAAATATGTTGGGCTCAGATTAGGTTCTCGAAGATTTTGACCCTAACACCCTGAAGCTGCTCACCCTTTCCTCTGTTGATCTCTCAATGAAGACTGGTATAATATATAAAATGAAAAGTAGTGGACCCAACACTGACTGCTGTGAAACCCCACTTGTCGTTGTCAGCCAGCCAGAAAAAGGCTCCTTTATTCAAACTCTTTGCCTTCTAGCAGGCAGCCAATTATCTGCCTATGTTGGAATCTTTACTATAATGCTGTGGGCTCTTATTTCCTGATTATTTTTTTTCCCCTTCCTTGAAGTCCACAGTCAGTTCCTTAGTGTTACTGACATTGAGTGCAAGGTTGGTCCAGTCAAGATGGTGCTGAGCTGTGGTCTCTGTCAAGATTGTGGCTCATTTGTAGTTGTCTTTATAGGTTCATAGGGATGTTTTTGGAAACAGAAGAGATTTGTGGGTCAAGTTAGGGTTTAGGGACATGGATGTGGGGTATTGAGAGGTCAGACCAGAGTCTAAACCTTTGCTCTGTGCTTGAAGGCCAGTGAAATGGACATGTGCCGAAGGACCTTGTGGTTGGATATAAATGGCTGGCAAAGCATCAAGAACAAGCGCTGTTGGCTTCCCCCTCCCTGAGTCAGCAAGTTGTCAGTGTGTTCTGCGATTGGAATTCAAAATGGACAGCAGGCATAAGGGCCAGTGACACCTAAATTATACAACAGGAATTCAAGACCTAGTGTTCAGGGTCCTCACTTGTTATCATTGAGTCCTGGAGTTGATAGTGATGATTGAAGCCTGGAGGTTGTGTTGCTTTATAATGTAAACAGCACTTCTACCTGTATGTTTTGATGTACATGTGAAAAATAAATTAATTTGAATCTCAACTAACTGATCTGTCTCACTCCTTCATGCATCTTGTTACCATCTGTCAAACAGTTGTGTCATTGGCAGATTTATAGATGGCATTAGAGTTGCGACAAGCCATGCAATCATATATAGAGAGCAGGATAGTTCCATGGTTGTCATTACTTTTATTAGCAGTTCATTCAAGATATTGAGTTAACCCAAATTTTATTCACAATTGCCACTGTACTTCGTTTGATTGGAGGTTTAGAGTTAATTGTGGATTTTGGACTGATGAAGTTCTGTGTATATGCTTTTCCCATTTGTTTCAGACTGCATCAGCAGATTTGGTCATGCCCTACAAAATATATGGTGTGGCTGACCGTGGTATCAGTCCATTTGTAATACATGCTTTTTGTTTCAATTATCCAGTGAAACTGCCAACAAATTATCATGAAATACAATAAATGCAGAATTTGGTTTCAGCTAGGTTGTGTAGAGAATGAATTAGTTTTCACTTGTTGGCCAATATTATGTGTGTTCTGTGGTATATTCCAATTTCCAGATGGCTGATTTATGTAGTAACTTCCATTTGTGTACATAGAATGTAGAGAAAGTTCTGTAAAATTTAAAAGAAATTTAGCTTTTGGTATTTGATGAGGGATGGTAGTTCATCTTTATTTCTGGGATGCAGCCAAAGAAAGGAAGTGATTCTTATTCCCTATACAAGCTTTCCTCTGGTGTTTTGGGTGAGTGGCACATTTCTCTGCCACGTGAAGTTGCAACCTTAACTATATCCAAGAGATTTGTTATTTATTGTGAATTCAATAGCCAGTCCTCAGTCTCTTGTTTTTTTTGGAATCTGGGTTTAGCCAGACTTTATTGCCTGTATCTAATTCTGGAGATAATGATGGTGAGCCACTTTACTGAACTGTTGCAGATGGATATTTGATGTAGTGTCAGTGAAGCTACTTCCATCATGTTTAATAGAGAGCTCCCAGGATTTAGATCCACCAGAACAGAAGGATCAAGAATTGTATTTCTAAATCAGAATTGTGTGTGGATTACAGGGGATAATTCAGTGTATGTATGTTCACATCCACCTTCTGTGTTTGTCCACACTGATTAAGAAATCACTGGTTCAGGAGGTGCTTATTGGAGCAGCCTAAGCGGGTTACTACAGTGCTTACATTACCATTGTATATGATATATATGATAGTCATTGTGTGCTTTTGGAAGGAAGGGATGTTGAAGGGGTGCCATTCAAATGGGCTTTGTTGCTCTAGGCCAGGGGTGTCAAACTCATTTTAGGTCATGGGCCGGATTAAGCAAAATGCAGCTTCATGCGGGCCGGATCAGTCGGACGCGTGCGAGCGCAGCTTTCGTTGCCTCCGTTTTTTCAGCTTGCTCTCATGTGTCTCAGTCTCTGCCATAACTACAAAGTGTTTCACTTTACAAATTCCGTTTCTTATGAAGAAGACTGCCGAATAAACACTAAAAACCCTGAAAACCTGGTACCTGAATAAACTCAGCATTAGCCATATCATACGCCATAGGCGCTTCGATTACTGGGGCCAGCTTTAATAGTAATTAGATATTATCTCGCGGGCCAAAGATAATTCCACCGCGGGCCGGATTTGGCCCGCGGGCCTTGAGTTTGACATATATGCTCTAGATAATATCAAGCTACAGAGTTGTTAGAGCTTCTCTTATCCAGCCAGGTGGAGAGTTTTGCAATATAATCTTGCCTTGAGTCATGTAGTTGAAGAAGCTTCAGGGTTCAAAAATTAAGTCAGTACTGCACACCCAAATTCTGTCCTACTCTTGATGACATGATATTTATATGGCTGGCTCACTTGTACGTGATTAGTGGTGATCACCAGGATATTATTGGTGCAGTAATGTAATTGAGTATTTTGGAGATGGTAATTGATTGTCACATTTTGCAGAAAATGTTATCTTGTAGCAGTGTGCTACACGCAGCGCTGAAATGACACGTAGTCGGTGAGCTGCGGTTGCGAAAGAGGCTTATTCAAACTTCACGGCCTCGCTTTAAAGCCTTCCTGTTCCCACCCTCCCCAATAATATAATAGTATAATACTGCGTATTCACAGTCCCGTCCCGCACGCGGGCTTTTCCCCTTGCTGGTGAAGCAGGCTCGGCGCCCTCTTTGGAACCGGCCTCAATGCCGGCGCGTGCCACTTTGTGAGCCGGTTCGAGTGTGCTGGGAAGTGGGTCGCCACATAACCACCCCCAGAACTGGCAATACACCCCCCAATGTCCACAGTCTGGGTTGGACTCTGTTTGGGAGGTCTGCCTCTGCGCCGTGGTGCCGGAATCTCGACCGGCTGCGCCAAGTCCACATGGGCCGGTTTGAGTCGGTCCACCGTGAAAACCGCCTCTTCCCCCCAATGTCCAGCACAAATGTGAACCCGTTGTTTCTGATCACTGTAAACGGCCCCTCATAGGGCCGCTGTAGCGGTGCCCGATGTCCGCCCTGTCGTACAAAAACGAATTTACAGTTTTGCAGGTCTTTGGGTACGCAGGTTGGGTTCTGTCCATGCTGTGAAGTGGGTATGGGGCCAGGTTACCGAGCCTCTTGCGTAGTCTGCCCAGGACTGCTGCGGGTTCTTCCTCTTGCCCTCTTGGGGCTGGTATGAACTCTCCTGGGACGACCAGGGGTGCACCGTACACCAACTCGGCCGACGAGGTGTGCAGATCCTCTTTGGGCGCCGTGTGGATTCCGAGCAGGACCCAGGGAAGCTTGTCCACCCAGTTAGGCCCATTGAGGCGGGCCATGAGAGCCGACTTCAGGTGACAGTGGAAACACTCCACTAGTCCGTTCGACTAGGTGGTAGGCAGTTGTGTGGTGCAGCTGTTTCCCCAAAAGGCTGGCCATAGCTGACCACAGGCTGGAGGTGAGCGAGACTGCCTCTGGCCATCTTGTGAACCGGTCCATGATAGTCAGGAGGTGCCGCGCTCCTCGCGACACTGGCAGGGGCCCCACGATATCCACATGAATGGGGTCGAAACGCCGGCGGGTGGGGTGGAACTGCTGCGGCAGGGCTTTGGTGTGCCGCTGCATCTTGGCTGTTTGGCAGTGCATGCACGTTTTGGCCCATTCATTGACCTGCTTGTGGAGTCCGTGCCAAACGAACCTGTTGGCTACCATCTGGACGGTTGTCCTGATGGAGGGGTGCGCTAAGTTGTGAATGGAGTCGAAAACGCGCCGCCGCCGGGACGACGGGGCGGGGTTGGCCGGTGGTGACATCAGAGTAGGGTCCTCTCACCTGGGCCTACGGGGAGGTCCTGGAGCTGCAAACCGGAGACTGCGGTTCTGTAACTAGGGTTCTCCTCATCTGCCTGCTGCGCCTCTGCCAGCGCTTCATAGTCTACCCCCTGGGACAGGGCTTGGATGTTAGGGCGGGAGAGGGCGTCCGCCACAACATTGTCCTTTCCCGAGACATGCCGGACGTCCGTCGTGTATTCAGAGATGTAGGACAGATGTCGCTGCTGGCGGGACAACCAGGGGTCGGATGCTTTCGTGAACGCAAAGGTAAGCGGTTTGTGGTCTGTGAACGCGGTGAAGGGCCTACCTTCTAAGAAGTACCCGAAATGCCAGATTGCCAGGTATATAGCCAACAGTTCCCGGTCGAAAGCACTGTATTTGAGCTTGGGTGGTCATAGGTGTTTGCTGAAAAACGCCAGGGGTTGCCAGCGACCCTCGATGAGTTGTTCCAGCACTCCACCGACTGCCGTGTTGGATGCGTCCACTGTGAGGGCGGTAGGGACGACTGTTCTGGGGTGCACTAGCATCGCGGCGTTTGCCAAGGCTTCTTTGGTTTTAATGAAAGTGGCAGCGGACTCCTCGTCCCAGGTAATGTCCTTGCCCTTACCCGACATCAGGGCGAACGATGATTCGGGTTGCTGAAAAGAGGAAGCGTTGGTAGAAATTTACCATACCCACGAATTCCTGAAGGCCTTTGATTGTGTTGGGTCGGGGGAAATGGCGGACCACGTCTACCTTGGCGGGCAGAGGGGTTGCCCCGTCTTTAGTAATCCTGTGGCCCAGGAAGTCGATGGTGTCGAGCCCGAACTGGCATTTGGCCGGGTTGATTGTTAGGCCGTATTCACTCAGTTGGGCATAGAGTTGACGGAGGTGGGACAGATGCTCCTGACGACAACTGCTGGCTATGAGGATGTCGTCCAAATAGATGAAAGCGAAGTCCAGGTCGCGTCCCACTGTGCCCATTAACCGCTGAAACGTCTGTGTGGCATTCTTTAGGCCGAACGACATGCGGAGGAACTCGAAAAGGCTGAATGGGGTAACGAGTGCTATTTTGGGGACGTCGTTCGGATGCATCGGGATTTGATGGTATCCCCTGATGAGGTCTACCTTGGAGAAGATCCGTGCGCCATGCAGGTTTGCTGCAAAGTCCTGAATGTGCGGCACAGGGTAGCGGTCCGGTGTTGTAGTCTCGTTCAGCCTGCGGTAGTTGCTGCATGGTCTCCAGACCCCTGTTGCTTTGGTCACCATGTGCAGGGGGGAGGCCCATGGGCTGTCGGACCACCATATGATCCCCAATTCCTCCATCCTCTTGAACTCCTCCTTCGCCAGTCGGAGCTTGTCCAGGGGAAGCCTTCGAGCACAGGCGTGGAGAGGTGGTCCTTGTGTCGGGATGTGGTGCTGTACGCTGTGTCTGGGCATGGCTGCCGTGAACTGCGGCGCCAGAACCGATGGGAAATCCACCAGGACTCTGGTGAAGTCGTTGTCGGACAGCATGATGGAGTCTATAGGTGTGGTGCCGGCAACTGGGCTTCACCCAGGGAGAACATTTGAAAGGTCTCGGCGTGGACCAGTCTCTTCCTTGGCAGGTTGACCAGTAGGCTGTGAGCTTGCAAAAAATCCGCTCCCAGGAGCGGTTGGGCTACGGCGGCCAGTGTGAAGTCCCTCGTGAACCGGCTGGAGCCGAACTGTATGGGTGCCATAGGTCCTTACTGTGCTGCCGTTCGCGGCCCTCAGGGTGGGACCCGGTTCTCTGTTGCGGGTGTCGTAACTCGTCGGAGGTAAGACGCTAATCTCGGCTCCGGTGTCGACCAAAAAACGGCGTCCCGACTGCTTGTCCCAGACACAGGAGGCTATCCTGATGGCCAGCCGCCGTAGCCATCAGTGGCGGCTGGCCCTGATGTTTCCCGGGAACTTGCAGGGCGGGCTACAGCGGCGGGCTTCTGCGCCCCACCGCTGGTGGTAGAAGTACCATTGTTCGTTGGTCTCCTCACCCCTGCCTCTGGGGTTAGTGGGCTCTGCGGTCTGGTCTGCTGCTGGGAGCATGGCCTGGTGATCTGTGCGACGGACGCCCCACTCTCCTTGGCTTTCCACAGCACGGCTGCTCGGGCCGCCACCTTCCAGGGGTCGCTGAAATCCGTGTCGGACAGCAGCAGGCAGCTGCTCCAGGAACGCCTGCTCAAACATGAGGCAGGGCTTGTGTCCTTCGGCCAGGGACAGCATCTTGTTCATCAAAGCTGACGGTGGCCTGTCCCCCAAACCATCCAGGTGCAGTAAGCGGGCAGCTTGCTCGCGCCGTTGAAGAGTCCGAAAGTCCTTATGAGCAGGGCTTTGAATTCTGTGTATTTGCCATCCTCCGGGGGCGACTGTATGAACTACTCAACCTGGGCGGCTGTCTCCTGGTCGAGGGAGCTCACCACGCAGTAGTAACGTGTGGCATCCGAGGTTATCTGCCGAATGTGGAATTGGGCTTCTGCTTGCTGGAACCATAGTTGAGGCTGCAGTGTCCAGAAGCTTGGCAGTTTTAACGGAACTGCATGAACAGATGCGGCGTCGTTCATCTCCAGTCCAAATATCGTTTGGGCCGTCAGGGTCACCAATTGTAGCGGTGTGCTACACGCAGCGCTGAAATATCGACACGTAGTCGGTGAGCTGCAGTTGCGAAAGAGGTTTATTCAAACTTCGCGGCCTTGCTTTAAAGCCTTCCTGTTCCTGCCCTCCCCGGGCAGGAATATTGTAGGGGGCGCGTATTCACAGTCCCGTCCCACGCGCAGGCTTTTCCCCTTGCTGGTGAAGCAGGCTTGGCGCCCTCTTTGGGACCGGCCTCAGTGCCAGTACGCGCCACTTTGTGAGCCGGTTCGAGTGCGCTGGGAAGTGGGTCGCCACAATCTGCTGTTTTTTTCCAGGCCATGTCTTAACTCAAGTCACAGTGGTGCAAATAAATCAGCCAGTTTGCTGGTTTGAAGCAAACTAATTAACACAACCCCTTGTTTTAATGTTTGGCTCTTGCATTTGCAATCTCTTGGTCTTTAGGGCAGATTGTGCTTTTAACTTCAATTTGCTGCTTGCAATTTACAAAAAACTGAAGGCTAATTGCAAACATCCTGAACTTATTTACAATGTGAACTGAAGCTTGGTTCTTGTTTGAATTAATATTTGCTATATTCACATAACTCCAGAATACACGCTAACAATAACTTCCCATCTTTTATACTCAAATGTCTTTCATCAAGTCATGTTTATAAATTACATCACAGGGTTGGAAAAAGCTGTAGAAAGTTGTAAAGTCAGCCACCTCCCAGCCGCTAGCCTCCCTAGCTAGCACTGAGAAAGATGATGCCTCAAAAAGGTGCTGCCCATTATTATCACCTAGGACTTGCTTTTCATTGTTGCCATTAAGGTGGTGATACAGGAGACTTAAGGCGCACACTCAACATTTCAGTAACAGCTTCTTCCTCTCCTCCATCAGATTTCTGAATTGTCAATGGACCCATGTATACTACCTCATATTTTTGCTTTTTGCACTGGTCATTTAATTTAAAATTTTATGTATTTTTATTGTAATTTATACTTTATGTATTGCATTTTTTTTTATCGCTGCTGCAAAACAACAAATTTCACAACATTTGCCAGTGATAGTAAACCTGCTACTAGGCTGACGTCCATCAGAACCTGGAGACTGAATTCTCTACCCTGTGACTAATCAAAATGTTGGAGAATCTGGAAAGATACTGAGAATCTCAGTACTATTCATCAGAAGTTTGGCTAAATTCAGCTAAAACCACAAAGAACACATCTAATTCCATTTAACCTACTTCTACAATCACCTTCAGCTTTCAACTGTGCCCATTCATGCAGGAGTCTGCAGCTTTCACATGGGTTTCATCAGTCACTTGGCAAATCACCTTTGATTTCCATGGCACTGTATAAGAATAGGAAAAACAGTAGCAAGCCATTAGGTTCCTCATTTCTTTTCTGCCATTCGTTCCTGGCTTATGTTTTACCTTAGCACCCCTTTTCCTGCACCAATTCCTTGTTCTTTGATTTATTATGTAAAAATATATTGGTTTCTCAATTGAATATACTTCAAAACTGAATCCCTTTGGATTGAGAGTACTAAGGATTCATAACTATGTGGTAAAAGTTTCTTCTTATCTCTGTCCTCTAACTTTAATCTGTGATCTCCTGCTGCTAGACACTTCAGGCAGGGGAAATAATTCTGTAACTACTGTGTCACTTTCAGAACACTTCAATGAGATTGAAATCATTCTTTTAAACTTGAGAGTACAGGTCCAGCCTACTTAATTCTATCATTTGATAAACTTTTATCCCATAAATGAATCTGACGAACCTTTGTATCAATTGGCCTTTCACAATAGGAAGACCAGACCTGAATTTAATACTCTAGAAGCAGACTTGCCAGGGTGTATTTGATTGAAGCAAGATGTCCATAAGACTGTAAGACATAAGGAGCAGAATTAAGCCATTGAACCCATCGAGTCTGCTCTGCTATTTCATCATGGCTGATCCCAGATCCCACTCAACCCCATACACCTCCCTTCTCGCCATTTCCTTTGATGCCCTGACCAATCAGGAAACTATCAACTTCGGCTTTAAATATACCTCAGACTTGGCCTCCACCACAGTCTGTGGCAGAGCATTCCACGAACTCTGCTACTCCCTGGCTGAAAAAACAATCCTCCTCACACCTCTGTTCTAAAAGGTAGCTCCTCAATTTTGAGGTAGTGTCCTCTAGTTCTGGATAGCCCCATGATTGGGAATATCCTCTTCACGTCCACCTTAACTAGTCCTTCCAGCATTTGATAAGTTTCATTGAGATCCTTCTGCATTCCTCTCGGTCTTATACTTTATGACTGATATATATACTGATGAATACTGTGTTTTCAACTCTTCTCCCATTTTTGTGCCAACCAGGATAAACAGGCTACTGAAGCATAGGTTGGTTGGTTTGATTTCCTCACTGCAAAATTTTGAAAACCCAAGATACATAATAGAGTCAAAGTTGTACATTCATTCTCTGAGGATCATGACTCTTTGGAATTCTTTACCCCAAGAGCAGTGTAAGTGGATTTTTTGAATATACTCTGGGTGAAAATTAAAAGACATCTGAATTAGAAGAGCAGAGCATGGTATGGGAGGTGGGGAAAGCTCAAAGTGGCATTGAAAGTAAGATGAGGTTTGTCATGAGGTAATTGAATAGGGGTGGAGCAGGCCTGAGGAGCTGATTGCCTGCAACTGCTTCTATTTGTAATATTGCATGCTGATGAGAACATAAGGGGAGTCCATATGGTCAGTAGAGAGAGCAGTGAACCTGTTTGTGATGTGGTGAAGAGATGCCAAGGTTATAGTGTCACTCAAATAAACGATTATTTGCATTAGTGTTGCCAAGAATTTACTGTTATTGTTTTGAACCTTTAAACAACTTGGGGGATGGGGGAGCATGCAGACCATTGTAAATTGTGAAAAGAAAACTGGTGAAGTCTGATGTTTTATACGGTCGGCCCTCCTTATCCGCAAGTTCTGCATGCGCAAATTCAACCAACCGCAAATTGAGAAAACCCAGAAGTGCTCTTCCAGCACTTGTTGTTGGAGCATGTACAAACTTTTTTTTCATGTCATTATTCCCTAAACAATGCAGTATAACAGCTATTTTACATAGCATTTACATTGTATTAGGTATTATAAGTAATCTAGAGATGATTTAAAGTATACGGGAGGATGTGTATAGGTTATCGTGGATTGGGATCGAAAAAATCGGAAGTTTTCTTATTAAGTGAATTGAAACAGGTACATCTGGTATTATTTAACGTCAGTTAGTCGTACGTTAGTCTTAGTATGTAGTATATATTTTACCTTTCTGTGCATATAAAACACTAAGAACGTATGTTTCAGCACTGGGCTCGGGAACAAAAGTTCCCGAGTTTGATCCAGTGACAGATCGCTCCCAAGTGTGCTCTCCATCCGTGCCTGGTTGATATGGAGGATCAAAAACCCAAAACCCAATAATTAAACCACTGCATTGCTTAGTAGTAATTGTAGCTTTCATCGGGGCAGGGACTTTCTCACTTTATCCTTTAAAATTGTTTCGATTATTGACCGACTGTAGCCTAATGGTTTTCCAATGACTGATGGTGTTTCACCTCTTTCCGATCGCTTTATTATTTCCACGTTATTTTCAATCGTGATTATTTTCGTGAATAGAAGCACTGCGGATTCAGAGCTTCGCCGCAGGGTCCTAATGTCCACCGTATTGAGAGGGGTTAAGTAAGGTCTGGGGTTCTGCTGGGTCCTCAGGTCCACTGCATTAAGGCAGGTTGAATAAGGGACTTGAGCATCTGCGTTTTTGGTATCTGCAAGGGGTCCCGGAACTAATCCCTTGCAGATAAGGAGGGCGGACTGTAATTGCATTCTCAAGTATTTTGGTATAAAGGAAGCCATGGCAAAGATAAAAGTATACCTGGTCTTTTTACTCATTTTTGCAGGCCATCTGTGTGTGTAACTCCCTTTTGATCCATGGAGTATTGAACAGTACTTTTGAATTATGACATTTTAGTGTAGGAAATATTATGCAGTAAATTTTGTACACAGGTAAAATCACCTTGCACTAAAATGATAATGACCAGATCATGTTTTATTATGTATGCTGACTGTGAGATTCACCCTGTTCTTCAGAATTGTATCATGAGGTCTTTGAGATTTACCTGAAAGTTCCAGCAGGATGTCAGTTAAATCTCTCATTTGAAAGACACTAACAGCGCAGCACTGAAGTAAAAGCTTATCTTTTAATTTTAAGTCATTGAAGTAGGTCTTGAACTCTCAACCTTCTGTTTAAAAAGGTGGGTGCTGCGCACTGAATTGCAGTCAACATTTCATGTATCGTTGATCAGTGCGCCAAACATGAGTGAAATATTTGGAGTTAGTCGGTGAAGTTTTAACATGAGCTGCAGGTTTATATTTCATAAAGTAAGATCCATGATTCATTCCAATTAGTGCTACAATTTAAATCTGGCTGGGATTCTATAATGTAAAATATTCAATTGTTGGTATTTGTTTGCACAGTGGATTTAGTCAGGTTGTTTCAATACTGTACTGACACCAGCATTGATTCATAAAAGGGATCTTGTCAGTTTTATTGCAGGAAATTAAGGATATGAGGATTTCTGTGCAGTGCCTCAGGAAGGCGGCATCGATCATTAAGAACACCCCCCCCCCCCCCCACCCACATACATACGCCCCACAATGTGCCCTCTTCTTACTGTTATAATCAAGGAGCCAGCATCAGCATCTAGTTTAATATCACCAGCATATGTCCTGAAATTTGTTAACTTAGCTGCAGCCGCACAGTGCAATACATATAACGGGTGAATGATAAGTTCATGGCCTAAGGTAGAAGGAGTCAATTTTAGAAAGCCTAGAACATTTATTTTTCAACATAGTCCCTTGATACATTTAAACACTTAGTCCAGCGGTCGTGGAGCATATGGATCTTGGACCTTCAGAAAGTGTCCACAGCATGGGTGATTGATTTTTGTTTGTGGCCTAAGGTAGAAGGAGATGAGTTATTAACTTCAAACTTTCTGCATAATCACTCAGAGTTAACCTGCATGTGCATGTAACGAGAGTTGTATAACTCATCTCCAGCTTACTTACTCCACTTTTGATCCATCTGAGAGTTGGTTTGTGTTCGCATATCTCGTCCTTCCTGAAGTCCACAATTAGCACTTTGGTCTTACTGACGTTTAGTGCAAGGTTGTTGCTGCAGCACCACTTAACTAGCTGGTATATCTTGCTCCTGTATGCCCTCTCATCACCATCTGAGATTCTGCCAGTAATGTATCATCAGCAAATTTACTGATGATATTTGACCTGTGCTGTCTATAAATGGTACATAAGCCCTAAGGTACACACTCAGTGATTCAGGAACAGCTGCTTCCCCTCTGCCATTTGATTTCTAAGTGGACATTGAACGCATGAACAATATCTCACTACTTTTTAAATTTCTTTTTTGCACTACTTATTTTAACATAATTTATAATTTAGGATCTACTTGGGATTTTTAAAAATTAATTTAACATCCACTTAGTGATGGGATATTGTGTGACTGGATGGGAAGGATCCTTGACAATGCTAAGGGTCCTGCATATCCCGGTAGATATATATTGTTGCTGCAGTGGCTGACTTTTCTATAACCTGGAAGGCCAAATTCATTGGCAATGTCAGCGTCTCTGCCAGGTCAAGATCTCCTCATTGAACCACTAATCATACTTGGCTAGCTTCAGTGGGCAGGCCACGTTAGTTGCATGTCCAACATCCAAATCCTACACTAGGAATACTATAAGCTTCATCATTGCTAGAGATTACTAGGAAGATAGTGGAAACAGAGGCTTTCTCAAAACTCCTGGGGGCAGAGTTAAGGTTGGAGGATAGGAATATAATGTCCTCACCATTTTGTACGGATCCTTTACCCATGACTAACTGAAATAGAGAAAGCATGTGTGATATCACTCAGAACCTTAAGTTTGTTTGAGAGGACGAAAAGCTCAAAAGATGGCAGAAGGGCTGCACCAAATTGCGTAGCTGCTTCGTCTGTGGATCCAGATCAGCCTCGGCAGCAGTCTCAATGGAAGCAAGTTCACCTGGAACCTGAGGAACTCCCTGAGAGGAGTGAGAGATTTACATAGCTATTAAAGAAGCAAATGATGTATTGCTGTGGTTTTTTGACACCTTGCATCTAATGAGATGGGAAATCCTCTCTATGACTTAATGGTTTTGCAGAGATCAAAATTATTCAGTGTGGATTTCATCATTTCAGACTTTTTCTGTGGTATTCTGTGGTTTTAATTTAAAGGCCACTGGTTATTGGTAACTTAAACAAGCAAACTGTGCTGTTTTGTACTCTGTGTGTTGCTTGAATTTCCAGCATCTGCAGATTTCCTCGTGTCATACTCTCATCTATTTCTTTTCTGGAAACTCGAGTTTCATGTTTTAGTTGGGTTTCTGAATTGAGGTCCAGGAACTTCCTTGGATCCTTTTTTATGACAACAGTGGATGTTTATTACTAGAATATACTACCCCCTACATTGCATTTTGGGGCCTGATTTCTTTAAAAATAAACTATACACTAAGAAACACAGATTGAAAGCCAAGCAGTTCCTTGGCCTGAGTCACTGAGATGTTTTTTTCTAGGGATTGGAATGTCAATTAATGCCACTCATTACAAATATTACTGTTCTGGTGTAGCTGCCTTTTAATAAATTCAATAAATGTTGTATTGAGGCCCTTTTTGTGCCTCTGATAAAATTAGACTGCATTCCCCCCCACCCCGCCCTTATGATCTCCTGTTCCTTCTTTTACCCACTTTTTATTTGATGGGGGGGGGGTAAGATTTGTGAATTCTCAAGACAGATGTGATGCTTGGCGAAGTATTGTAATTCACTGATGGTAAACTAATTATCAGGTTAGCGTTTTGTTAGAGATTGTATTGCTCTAGTTGCTAATTCATTAAATCAGCTATTGCATAAATTATAGTGTGCTGACTTAAGATAATTGGGATAAGGTATTTATATAAAGAAAACATAATCTAGGTTGTTGTCTTGATTGTTATATAAAGAGGCAGTGAGCTTTGCAGCATTTTTTTTCCAGGGCAGTTTTTTTGGGATAACTGAAGTTGAATGATTTCTGTCCATATGTCTACTTGAACTTGAATTTTGAAATTCACCCTGGAACTATTTTAGCATTCTTGGTTTTATTTTGCTACATTGTATTTTCATTGGGAACTGATTAAATTCAATATTTTTTCCCCTTGCTGAAGTCAAATAACCAGAACAGAGGTTCTGTAGTTTCTTGTCCATAGTGGATTTTTGGTTGGTTTGGTATAACTGATATAATTCAAAATCAAGATTATTATCACCGCAAATTATAAAACGGCAAATTTCATTATGTATGTTGTCAATTTGGCCATAAAGGTTCTGTACCATTTCAGACAAGTATTGTTGGCTAGAATTGATACCAGTTTCCCAATTAACTGGTCAACAGTGCTATAGTATTGATGGAACTTTGGTTGAGCTGCACTCTATCTCTTTATTCTTTCAATTCTGCTAGATGTTGAAAGGTTCCATGTAACTGTTCAGAATCAAGTTTAATATCACTGGCATATGTCGTGAAATATGTTGCTTTGTGGCAATACAATTTTTAAAAAATCCATGAATTGCAATAAGAAATGTATAATATGTAGTGCAAAAAGAGCCAAAAATAAAGAAAAAAATGAGGTGGTGTACATGGGTTCCTGAATTGTTGTGTATGTGTCTTTCAACTCCTATACCACTACCTTGATGATAGCAATTGAGTCCTAGGTGATGGGGATCTTTAATGATGGGTGCTGCCTTTTTAACACATCCTCTTCTGGGGAGGCTAGTGTCCATGATGGAGCTGGCTGAATTTACAACTTTTTGCAGCGTTTTCTGTTCCTGTGCATCGGCACAGTGTTTTGGCCAGACAGTGATGATAGTTCTCTTTCTACTTCAACCAGTGTGATCATTAAGAATTGATAAATAAAGTTCTTTCACTTGAATTTTTCATGGAATTTTCCAGTTCATGCAGGTGGCTCATTTAAAATTTTGAAGAAGTTATATATGCAGTTAGCATGCTTCTTTATGCTATGAATGGGAGTATGTTAGAAAAAAAAGATTTTGTTTTCTTTTAATTTTAGAATGTTGGGTTGTGGAAGAAAGTTTACTTCATCAGTAGATAGTTATGTAAGTGGATGTTCTAGAAATTTGTAAACCAAACTGTCATCTATCTCTGTTAGAGGATTCTAAAACATCTATTAAAATTGGTTAAAGAATGCTCTCATTTAGAATTCATAAATTATATACAGCCTGTACCTTTACTACAAAAATCTGGGGTAACAAAGACCAGTTATTAGATCTAATGTTTATTAGAAATATAGTAATAGAGCTCAGAAAATGCCAATAAAGGCTACATCCTAAATGTCATGACCAGTATTCTAATAGCGGTGTATTTAAAGTGCATTGTTAAGCGGGTTATGCTGAATGATGTGGCAAGCTGGGAGGAGGCTTGCATGGAGTGTGGGCATTAGCATGGGCTGTTTGGTTGACTGGACTGTGTTTGTGCTGTACAATCTACAAATTTTCTTGTACTTTTCATTCAGCATCATTGCTTACATTTGATATCACCTGCTTTGCCCATCTGTTAATGAGGTTGTTCCATATTAACCTTTGTGGAAAAACTATGGTGTTGTGGCGACCCACTTCCTAGCGCACTCGAACCGGCTCACAAATAGCCAGCGCGCCGGCACAAAGGCCAGGTCTGCTTCACCAACAAAGGGAAAAGTCTGCGGGGGTTTGTGAGTACGTGCCCCTTACAGCATCCGCGCCCGGGGAGGGCGGGATGAGGGAGGCTTTAAAGCAAGTCTGTGAAGTTCGAATAAAATCTTCTTTAATTGCAGTTTACCAACTCCGTGTCGTTATTTTAGCGCTGCGTGTAGCACACCGCTGCAATTGGTGACCCCGACGGTCCAAACGATTTTTGGACCGGAGATGACCGACGCCGCATCTGTTCATGCGGTTTCGTTGAAACTGCCAAGCTTCTGGACGCTACGACCTCACCTCTGGTTCCAGCAAGCAGAGGCCCAATTCCACGTTCGGCAGATAACCTCAGAGGACACACGTTACTACTACGTGATGAGCTCCCTCGACCAGGACACAGCGGCCCAGGTTGCGGAGTTCGTACAGTCTCCCCCAGCGGACGGCAAGTACATGGAATTCAAAGCCCTGCTCCTAAGGACTTTCGGAATCTCACGGCGCGAGCGGGCTGCCCGTTTACTGCACCTGGATGGCTTGGGAGACAGACCTCCATCGGCTTTAATGAATGAGATGTTGTCTCTGGCCGGTGGACACACACCCTGCCTCATGTTTGAGCAGGCATTCCTGGAGCAGCTGCCCGAGGACATACGCCTGCTGCTGTCCGACGCAGATTTCAGCGACCCCTGGAAGGTGGCAGCCCGGGCGGACTTGCTGTGGAACGCCAAGAAGGTGAGTGGGGCATCCATCGCACAGATCACCAGGCCACGCTCCCAGCAGCAAACCAGTCCAGGTCCGGCCGCAGAGCCCGCTAACCCCAGAGGCAGGGGTGGGGAGCCCAACGAACAATGGTGTTTCTACCACCAGCGGTGGGGCGCAGAAGCCCGCCGTTGTCGCCCACCCTGCCAGTTCCCGGGAAACACCAGGGCCAGCCGCCGCTGATGCTACGGCAGCTGGCCATCGGGATAGCCTCCTGTATGTGTGGGACAAGATGTTGGGACGCCGTTTTTTGGTTGACTCCGGTGCCGAGATCAGCGTCTTACCTCCGACGAGTTACGACACCCGCAACAGGGCACCGGATCCCCCCCCTGAGGGCCGTGAACGGCAGCACGGTAAGGACCTATGGCACCCGTACGGTGCAGCTACAGTTAGGCTCCAGCCGGTTCACGTGGGACTTCACACTGGCCGCCGTAGCCCAACCGCTTCTGGGTGTGGATTTTTTGCGGGCTCACAGCCTGCTGGTCGACCTGCCGAGGCAGAGGCTGGTCCACGCCGAGACCTTTCAGACGTTCTCCCTGGGAGAAGCCCAGTTGCCAGCCCCACACCTCGACTCCATCACGCTGTCCGACAATGACTTCACCAGAGTCCTAGCGGATTTCCCATCGGTTCTGGCACCGCAGTTCACGGCAGCCATGCCCCGACATGGCGTACAGCACCACATCCCGACCCAGGGACCACCCCTCCATGCCCGTGCTTGGCAGCTTCCCCCGGACAAGCTCCGACTGGCGAAGGAGGAGTTCAAGAGGATGGAGGAATTGGGGATCATCCGGCGGTCCGACAGCCCATGGGCCTCCCCCCTGCACATGGTGCCCAAAGCGACAGGGGGCTAGAGACCGTGCGGCGACTACCGCAGGCTGAATGAGGCTACCACACCGGACCGCTACCCTGTACCGCACATTCAGGACTTTGCAGCAAACCTGCACGGCGCACGGATCTTCTCCAAGGTAGACCTCATCCGAGGATACCATCAAATCCCGATGCATCCGGACGACGTCCCCAAAACGGCTCTCATCACCCCATTTAGCCTTTTCGAGTTCCTCTGCATGCCGTTCGGCCTGAAGAATGCCGCACAGACGTTCCAGCAGTTAATGGACGCGGAGGGATGCGACCTGGACTTCGCTTTCATCTATTTGGACGACATCCTCATAGCCAGCAGCAGTCGTCAGGAGCATCTGTCCCACCTCCGTCAACTCTATGCCAGACTGAGTGAATACGGTCTAACAATCAACCCGGCCAAATGCCAGTTCGGGCTCGACACCATTGACTTCCTGGGCCACAGGATTACTAAAGACGGGGCAATCCCTCTGCCCGCTAAGGTAGATGCGGTCCGCCATTTCCCCCGACCCACCACGATCAAAGGCCTTCAGGAATTCGTAGGTATGGTCAATTTCTACCACCGCTTTCTCCCTTCAGCTGCCCGAATCATGCGCCCCCTGTTCGCCCTGCTGTTGGGTCCGGGCAAGGACATTACCTGGGACGAGGAGTCTGCCGCCACTTTCATTCAAACGAAGGAAGCCTTGGCGAACGCCGCGATGCTAGTGCACCCCAGAATGGGCGTCCCTACCGCCTTCACAGTGGACTCATCTAACACGGCATTCGGTGGGGTACTGGAGCAGCTCATCGCGGGTCGCTGGCAACCCCTGGCGTTTTTCAGCAAACACCTGCGACCACCCGAGCTCAAATACAGTGCTTTCGACCGGGAACTGTTGGCGCTATACCCTGCAATCCGGCATTTTAGGTACTTCTTAGAAGGTAGGCCCTTCACCACGTTCACGAAGGTGTCTGATCCCTGGTCGTCCCGCCAGTAGCGCCATCTGTCCTACATCTCGGAATACACGACGGATGTCCGGCACATCTCGGGTAAGGACAATGTCGTGGCGGACGTGCTCTCTCGCCCTAACATTCATGCCCTTTCCCAAGGGGTAGACTTTGAGGCGCTGGCAGAGGCGCAGCAGGCAGACGAGGAGATCCCGAGTTACAGAACCGCAGTCTCCTGTTTGCAGCTCCAGGACCTCCCCGTAGGCCCAGGTGAGAGGACCCTACTCTGTGACGTCGCCACCGGCCAGCCCCGTCCCGTCGTCCTGGCACCTTGGCGGCGACGCGTTTTCGACTCCATTCATAACTTGGCGCACCCCTCCATCCAGACAACCGTCTGGATGGTCTCCAGCAGGTTCGTTTGGCACGGACTTCACAAGCAGGTCAGTGAATGGGCCAGAACGTGCATGCACTGCCAGACGGCCAAGGTGCAGCGGCACACCAAAGCTCTGCCGCAGCAGTTCCACCCCACCCACCGGCGTTTCGACCACATTCATGTGGATATTGTGGTGTCCCAGTTTGGTGTACCGGCCCACATTACCTCTGACAGAGGCGCCCAGTTCACCTCCAGCCTGTGGTCAGCTATGGTCAGCCTTTTGGGGACACAGCTGTACCACACCACTGCCTACCACCCACAGTTGAACGGACTAGTGGAGCGTTTCCACCGTCACCTGAAGTCGACCCTCATGGCCCGCCTGCAAGGAGCCAACTGGGCAGACGAGCTTCCCTGGGTCCTACTCGGCATCCGCACGGCGCCCAAAGACGATCTGCAGGCCTCGTCGGCCGAGTTGGTGTATGGCGCACCCCTGGTCGTCCCCGGGGAGGTCATACCAGCCCCAAGGGGGCAAGAGGAAGAACCCGCAGCAGTCCTGGGCAGACTACGCGAGAGGCTCGGTGACCTGGCCCCCATACCCACTTCACAGCATGAGCAGAACCCGACCTGCATACCCAAAAACCTGCAGAACTGTAAGTTTGTGTTTGTACGAAGGGGTGGGCATCGGCCACCGCTGCAACGGCCCTACGAGGGGCCATTTACGGTGCTCAGGAACAACGGGTCCATGTTAGTGCTGGACGTTGGGGGGAGAGAGGAGGTTTTCACGGTGGACCGACTCAAACCGACCCATGTGGACGGCGCAACTGGTCGAGTTTCCGGCACCGCGGCGCAGAGGCCAACCTCCCAAACAGGGTCCGGTTATGTGGCGACCCACTTCCTAGCGCACTCGAACCGGCTCACAAATAGCCAGCGCGCCAGCACAAAGGCCAGGTCTGCTTCACCAACAAAGGGAAAAGCCTGCGGGGATTTGTGAGTACGTGCCCCTTACAGCATCCACGCCCGGGGAGGGCGGGATGAGGGAGGCTTTAAAGCAAGTCTGTGAAGTTCGAATAAAATCTTCTTTAATTGCGGTTTACCGACTCCGTGTCGTTATTTTAGCGCTACAGTGTGTGTATATATACTTTAAAGTCATTTTCATTTTTATTATAATTCGGAACAAGAAGGCTGCGAGTGAACTGCTAATTTTTTTCGGAGTGAAGGGAGTATTTTACTACTTGGGTTAAAGAGAGACAAGACTGCGCGGGTGCGTGACGCCAGCCAGTAGAGCGCGAAAGGCTTAAAAAGAAGGCATCCATATCCAGTGGGCAGCAGAGTGATAGGGCTTTGGCTCAACGTGCTTAGGTGGTAACGGGACGAGGCGAGGTAGGAAGTATGTGTGTAAGGCCAGTCTTCTGTGCTCGGTGTCAGATGTGGGAAGTCCTGGAGTCTCCCGGTCTCCTGGATGGCCATACCTGCACCAGGTGTGTCAAGCTGCAGTTCCTGAGGGACCGAGTTAGGGAACTGGAGATGCAGCTTGATGACCTTTGCCTAGTCAGGGAAAGAGAGGAGTTATGAGCAGGTAGTCACACCGGGGCCTCGGGAGACAGACAAGTGGGTCACAGTCAGGAAGGGGAAGAGTCAGATACTAGAGAGTACCCCTGTGGCTGTACTCCTTGACAATAAGTACTCCTGTTTGAGTACTTTGGGGGGGGACAGCCTACCTGGGAGAAGCAACAGTGGCCATGCCTCTGGCACAGAATATGGCCCTGTGGCTCAGAAGGGTGGGGGAGGGAAGAGGAAGGAAGTAGTGATAGCGGACTCTATAGTCGGGGTAAAACAAGCGATTCTGTGGACGCAGGAAAGAAACTCGGATGGTAGTTTGCCTCCCAGGTGCCAGGGTCTGGGATATTTCGGATTGCATCCAAGATATCCTGCGGTGGGAGGGAGAACAGCCAGAGGTGGTGGTACATATTGGTACCAATGACATAGGTAGGGAAAGGGAAGAGGTCCTGAAAAAAAGACTATAGGGAATTAGGAAGGAAGATAAGAAACGGGACTGCAAAGGTAGTAATCTCGGGATTACTGCCTGTGCCATGTGACAGTGAGAATAGGAATAGGATGAGGTGGAGGATAAATGTGTGGCTGAGGGTTTGGTGCAGGGGGCAGGGATTCAGATTTCTGGATCATTGGGACCCCTTGGAGCAGGTGTGACTTGTACAAAAAGGACGGGTTGCACTTGAATCCCAGGCGGACCAATATCCTGGTGAGGCGGTTTGCTAAGGCTACTGGGGAAAGTTTAAACTAGAATTGGGGGGTGGGAACCGAACTGAAAAGACTGGGGAAGAGGAGGTTAGCTCACAAACAGAGAAAGCTTGTAGACAATGCAAGAGAGAGGATAGGCAGGTGATAGGGAAGGGACGCGCTCAGACCGAAGGTTTGATATGTGTCTACTTTAACGCAAGGAGTGTTGTGAAAAAAAACGGATAAGCTTAGAGCATGTATCAGTACTTGGAGATGCGATGTGGTGGCCATTACAGAGACTTGAATGGCTCAGGGACAGGATTGGTTATTTCAAGTGCCGGGTTTTAGATGTTTCAGAAAAGACAGGGAGGGAGGCAAAAGAGGTGGGGGCGTGGCACTGTTGATCGGAGATAATGTCACAGCTACAGAAAAGGTGGATGCCGTGGAAGGATCGTCCACGGAGTCTCTGTGGGTGGAGGTTAGGAACAGGAAGGGGTCAATAACTTTACTGGGTTTTTTTATAGGCCGCCTAAGAGTAACAGGGATATCGAGGAGCAGATAAGGGAACAGATCCTGGAAAGGTGCAATAATAACAGAGTTGCATTGATGGGAGATTTTAATTTCCCAAATATCGATTGGCATCTCCCTAGAGCGAGGGGTTTAGATGGGATGGAGTTTGTTAGGTGTGTTCAGGAATGTTTCTTGACACAGTATGTAGATAAGCCCACAAGAGGAGAGGCTGTACTTGATTTGGTATTGGGAAATGAACCTGGTCAGGTGTCAGATCTCTCAGTGGGAGAGCATTTTGGAGATAGTAATCATAATTCTATCTCCTTTCCAATAGCATTGGAGAGAGATAGGGATAGACAAGTTAGAAAAGCGTTTAATTGGAGTAAGAGGAATTATGAGGATGTCAGGGAGGAAATTGGAGGCCTGTTTTTGAAACAGATGTTCTCAGGGAAAAGTACGGAAGAAATATGGCAAATAATCGGGATATTTGTGTAGAACTCTGTATAGGTACTTTCCAATGAGATGGAAGTTATGGTAGGGTACAGTAACAGTGGTGTACAAAGGCTGTAATCTAGTCAAGAAGAAAAGAAAAGCTTACAAAAGGTTCAGAGAGCTAGGTAATGTTAGAGATCTAGAAGATTACGTAGGCCGCCATTAGTCTCGATAGACCATGGATTTGCACCTTAGAAAGTTTCCAGGGCGCAAGCCTGGGCAGGGTTTTTTTTCATGGAAGACCAGCAGTTGCCCAAGCTACAAGTCTCCCCTCTCCACGCCACTGATGTTGTCCAAAGGGGTGGCATTAGAACCCATACAATTTGGCACCAGTGTCATCGCAGAGCAATGTGTGGTTAAGTGCCTTGCTCAAGGACACACGCAGCCTCTTCCAAGGCTCGAACTAGCCTTAACTAGATCACTAGACGAACGCCTTAACCACTTGGCCATGCGTCAACCCCAAGAAGGCATTCTACAAGTATGTGAAGAGCAAGAGGATAAGACCTGAAAGAATAGGACCTATCAAATGTGACAGTGGGAAAGTGTGTATGGAATCAGAGGAAATAGCAGCAGTACTTAATGAATATTCACTATGGAAAAGGATGTTAGTGATTGTAGTGATGACTTGCAGCAGATTGAAAAGCTTGAGCATGTAGATATTAAGAAAGAGGATGTGCTGGAGCTTTTGGAAAACATCAAGTTGGATAAGTCACTGGGACCAGACAAAATGTACCCCAGGCTACTGTGGGAGGTGAGGGGAGGAGATTGCTGAGCCTCTGGCGATGATCTTTGCATCATCAGTGGGGATGGGAGAGGTTCCAGAGGATTGGAAGGTTGCGGATGTTGTTCCTTTATTTAAGAAAGGGAGTAGGGATAGTCCAGGAAATTATAGACCACTGAGTCTTACCTCAGTGGTTGGTAAGTTGTTGGAGAAGATCCTGAGAAGCAGGATTTATGAACATTTGGAGAGGTATAATATGATTACGAGTAGTCAGCATGGCTTTGTCAAGGGTAGGCCGTGCCTTACGAAACTGATTGAATTCTTTGAGGATGTGACTAAACACATTGATGAAGGAAGAGTAGTAGATGTAGTGTATATGGATTTCAGCTAGGCATTTGACAAGGTACCCCATGCAGGACTTATTGAGAAAGTAAAGAGGTATGGGATCCAAGGGGACATTGTTTTGGGATCCAGAACTGGCTTGCCCGCAGAAGGCAAAGTGTGGTTGTAGACAGGTCATATTCTGCAAGGAGGTTGGTCACCAGTGGAGTGCCTCAGGGATCTGTTCTGGGACCCTTACTCTTCATGATTTTTATAAATGACCTGGATGAGGAAATGGAGGGATAGGTTAGTAAGTTTGCTGATGACACTGAGATTGGAGGTGTTGTGGATAGTGTGGAGGGCTGTCAGAGGTTACAGCGGGACATTGATAGGATGCAAAACTGGGCTGAGAAGTGGCAGATGGAGTTCAACCCAAATAAGTGTGAAGTGGTTCATTTTGGTAGGTATTAATGGTAAGACTCTTGTGAGTGTGGAGGATCAGAGGGATCTTGGGGTCCGAGTCCATAGGACGCTCAAAGCAGCTGCGCAGGTCGACTCTGTGGTTAAGATGGCGTATGGTATATTGGCCTTCATCAATTGTGGAATTGAATTTAGGAGCTGAGAGGTAATGTTGCAGCTATATAGGACCCATCTCAGACCCCACTTGGAATACTGTGCTCAGTTCTGGTCACCTTACTACAGGAAGGATGTGGAAGCTGTAGAAAGGGTGCAGAGGAGATGTACAAGGATGTTGACTGGATTGGGGAGCATACCTGATGAAAATAGGTTGCATGAACTCGGCCTTTTCTCCTTGGAGCGAAGGAAGATGAGAGGTGACCTGATAGAGGTGTACAAGATGATGCGAGGCATTGATTGTGTGGATAACCGGAGGCTTTTTCCCAGGGCTGAAATGGTTGCCACAAGATGACAGGTTTCAGGTGCTGGGGAGTAGGTACAGAGGAGATGTCTGAGATAAGTTTTTTTACTCAGAGTGGTGAGTGTGTGGAATGGGCTGCCGGCAAGTGTGGTGGAGGCGGATATGATAGGGTCTTTTAAGATAGGTACATGGAGCTTAGTAAACGAGAGGACTATAGGTAAGCCTAGTAATTTCTAAGGTAGGGACGTGTTCAGCACAACTTTGTGGGCCGAAGGGCCTGTATTGTGCTGTAGGTTTTCTGTGTTTCTATGTTAAGGTTTAGTGATTGCCCTACCTGCTAATTTATATATTTAGTATAAAAGATTGAGAGTTCTGGACTAATACACATTGAACAAGCTCATGCAAAGTGCATGACCCAGACTCTAATTTCAGGCACATAAGCTACTTTGTAGCACTAATACTTGCACTATTGTAGTGTGATTACTGTAGGAAAAAACAATCTCACAAACTATTTGTATTCAGTTGGCTTGTTTTGAATGAGGAAAGAAATTGAAGTCAATGTGTGCTGAATCAACAATTCCCCACACTAGTTGCCTTGCCACATTCATTCATTCATTCCAGCTTTATCTGCTATCTTGCAGGGTAACTCTAATGGGCAAGTTTTTCCTCCATGTTCACCATGCTTATTATCTTCAAATTGAAATTGAAGATTTAAGTCAAGGGAAGGACTATCGATTTTTGGTCTAATGCGTAGTATTCTGCACAGCTGAGGTCCAGCATCTAGGCAAAGAGCTAGACAGTTCATAGAAGACTGCCTTGAGCTTCTAATGTAGGATAGATTTCCTGAGCAACATGCATTTATTCTTCCTCACTTGTGTTGATCTTTTAGTTTCTTTAAAGAAACTATAAATCTGATTCTTGATTATAGTATTTAACTGCATCTGTGCAGTTTTTCCAAGATAACAGGTAGACAGGTGGCCAACCATTTCAATTTCTATCCTCATTCCCATTTCCATTCCCGTTCTGACATTTTGGTCCATGTCTTCCTCTTCTGCCATGATGAGGCCTCTCTCAGGTTAGAGGGACAGAAATCCACAGCACATTACAAGCTCTTTGGCTCACAATGTTGTGTTGGCTGTGTAACCTACTCTAGAAACTGCCTAGAATTTCCCTATCGCATAGCCCTCTATTTTTCTAAGCTCCATGTACATATCTAAGAGTCTCTTAAAAGAGCCTATTGTATCTGCCTCTACCACCATCGCTGGCAGTGCATTCCACGCACCCACTAATCTGTGAAGAACTTGCCTCTGACACCCCCCGCCCCTGAACCACTTTCCAAGTACCTTAAAACTATGCCTCCTTGTGTTGGCCATTTTAGCCCTGGGAAGAAGCCTCTGGCTATCCACACGGTCAATGCCTCTCATTATCTTGTATACCTCTATCAGGTCACCTCTCATCCTCTGTCACTTTAAAGGAGAAAAGACTGAGTTCACTCAACCTATTCTCATAAGGCACGCTCTATAATCCAGGCAGCATCCTTGTAAGTCTCCTCTGCACTCTCTCTGTAGTATCCACATCCTTCCTGTAATGTGGTGACCAGAACTGAACGCAGTTCTCCAAGTGGGGTCTGACCAAGGTCTTGTATCACTGTAACATTACCTCACGGATCTTGAACTCAATCCCACGGTTGATGAAGGCCAACACACCATACGCTTTTTGAATAACACTGTCAACCTGCGCAGCAGCTTTGAGTGTCCTTTGGACACGGACTCCAAGATCTCTCTAATCTTCTACACTGCTAAGAGTCTTACCATTAATATTATATTTTATCTTCAAATTTGACTTAGCAAAATGAACCACTTCACACTTACCTGGGTTGAACTCCACCTGCCACTTCTCAGCCCAGTTCTGCATCCTTTCGATATCCCTCTGTAACCTCTGACAACCCTCCAGACTATCCACAACACCCCCAACTTTAGCGTCATCAGCAAACTTATTAACCCACCCTTCTACTTCCTCATTCAGGTCATTTATAAAAATCACAGGTGGGGTCTCAGAACAGATCCCCAAGGCACACCACTGGTCACCGACTTCCATGCAGAATACAAACCATCTATAACCACCCTTTGCCTTCTGTGAGCAAGCAAATTCTGGATCCACAAAGCAAGGTCTCCTTGGATCCTCTGCCTCCTTACTTTTTGAATGAACCTTACATGGGAAACCTTATCAAATGCCTTACTAAAATCTATATACACTACATCCACTGCTCTCCCTTCATCAATGTGTTTGTTACATTCTCAAAGAATTCAATCAGGCTCGTGAGGCACGACCTGCTCTTGACAAAGCCATGCTGACTATCCCTAATCAGATGAGCATTTGGAGAAACATAATAAGTCCTGCCTCTCAGGATCTTCTCCACTACTTGCCCACTACTGAAGTTAGACCCACTGGTCTATAATTTCCTGGGTTATCTGTACTCCTTTTCTTGAACAAGGGAACATTGGCAACCTTCCAATCCCCTGGTACTTCTCCCGTCCCTATTGATGATGCAAAAATAATCGCTGGAGACTTACTAATCTCCTCCTTTGCTTCTCATAGTAGTCTGGGGTATATCTCGTCTGGACTGGTGACTTATCTAACAATGATTTTCAAAAGCTCTAGCACATCCTCTTTTTGAATGTCTGTATGCTCAGGCATTTCAGTCTGCTGTAAGTCATCCCCACAATTGCCAAGGTCCTTTTCTTTGGAGATTGCTGAAGCAAAATATTCAAGTACCTCCACTACCTCCTGACTCCATGTACACTTTTCCACTATCATACACGATTAGTCCTATTCTCACATGACTCATCCTCTTGCTCTTCACATACTTGTAGAATGCCTTGGGGTTTTCCTTAATTGTGCTCACCAAGGCCTTCTCATGGCCCCTTCTAGCTCTCCTAATTTCATTCTTAAATTCCTTCCTGGCGACCTTGTAATTTTCTAGAGCTCTAACAGTACCTAGTTTCTTGAACCTTTTGTAAGCTTTTCTTAACAAGATTTTCTATATTCTTTGTATGCCGTTGTTCTTTTTCCCTACCATCTTTTCCCTGCCTCAATGGAACTTACCCACACAACACCATGCAAATATTCCCTGAACATTTGCCACATTTTTGCTGTGCAATCCCTCCATTACTTCCTTCTTTTCTGCAGCCGTGATACTATCCCTGATTAGCAATGCCATGCCCCCATCTCCTGCCTCCCTCACTGCCCTTTTTTTTTTGTTGAAGCATCTAAGGCCTGGCGCCCTCAGCAGCCATTCCTGCCCCTGAGACGTCAAAGTCTCTGTAATGGCCACAGCATCATACTTCCACATATTGATCCACGCTCTTAAGTTCATCCGCCTTGTTTATGATGCTTCTTGCATTAAAATGGATGCATCTCAAACCATCTGGCTTTGTGAATCTTTCCTCTATCATCTGCCCATCCTTCCTTACAAACTCCCTACAAGCTGTTTCTACTTATGTGTCAACCGCCCATCCTCTTGCTCTCTCACTTCGGTTCCCACCTCCCTGCAAATTTTATTTAAATAGCATTAGCAGACCTCCCTCAGGATATTGGTTCCCCTCCAGTTCAGGTGCAACATGTTCCACTTCCCCAGAAAAATCTCCAATGATCCAGGAACTTGAAACGCTGCCCGTGCAGCATCTCCTCAGCCACCCCTTCGTCTGCACTGTCTTCCTGTTCTGACCTTCCCTTGCTCGTCGTACCGGGAGTAACCTGGAGATTGCCACCTTGGAGGTACTGCTCTTCAGCCTCGTTCCTAACTGCAGGACCTCTACCCCTCTCCTGCCTATGTCATTGATATCAATATATACCACAATCTCAGGCTGTTCGCCCTCCCCTTCAAGAATATTCTGCAACTGCTGAGAGTCATCCTGGATCCTAGCACTTGGGAGGCAACACGCTATCCTAGTGTACCTTTTGCTGCTGCAGAATCTCCTATCTGTCCCCTTAACTGTTGAGTCCCCTATAATTATTGCTCCGCCTAACTTCACCCTACCCTTCTGAGGCTTAGCTGATCACAGTGCCATTGGTCCGGTTGCTGCTGCCTTGCCCAGATAGGCCACCCCCCTCATCAGTATCCAAAGGGGTGTTACTGAGGGGGAATGGCCACGGGGGCCCTTAAGTGACTACTTTTTCCCTTTACCTCTCTTGGTGTTTACCCATCTACTCCCAGAATTCTGCACTCTGGGTGTAACCACCAGCTCAAAAGTCTTATCTATCGATTGCTCTGTCTCCTGGATGATCCTTGGTTCATTCAGCTCCAGCTCCAGCTCCTTACCATAGAACCATAGAACATTACAGCACAGAAACAGGCTTTTTGGCCCTTCTTGGCTGTGCTGAACCATTTTTCTGCCTAGTCCTACTGACCTGCACCTAGGCCATATCCCTCCAAACCCCTCTCATCCATATACCTGTCCAAGTTTTTCTTTAATGTCAAAAGTGAGCCCGCATTCATCACTTCATCTGGCAGCTCATTCTACACTCCCACTACTCTCTGCGTAAAGACGCCCTCCCAATGTTCCCTTTAAACTTTTCCCCCAGCACCCTTAACCCATGACCTCTTTTTTTTTTCTCCCCTAGGCTCAGTGGAAAAAGCCTGCTTGCATTCACTCTTATCTATACCCATCATAATTTTATATACCTCTATCAAATCACCCCTCATTCTCCTTCGCTCCAGGGAATAAAGTCCTAACCTATTCAGCCTTTTTCTGTAACTCAGTTTCTCAAGTCCCAGCAACATCCTTGTAAACCTTCTCTGCACTCTTTCAACCTTATTAATACCCTTCCTGTAATTAGGTGACCAAAACTGCACACAATACTCCAAATTTGGTCTCACCAATGTCTTATACCCTCACCATTACATTCCAACTCTTATACTCAATACTTTGATTTATAAAGGCCAATGTACCAAAAGCTCTCTTTACAACCCTATCTACTTGTAATGCCACTTTTAGGGAATTAAGTATCTGTACTCCCAGATCCCTCTGTTCTACTGCACTCCTCAGTGTCCTACCATTTACCTTGTATGTTCTACCTTGGTTTGACCTTCTGAAGTGCGATACCTCACACTTGTTCGCATTAAACTCCATCTGCCTTTTTCAGCGCACTCCTCCAACTGGTCCATATCCCTCTGCAAGCTTTGAAAACCTTCCTCACTGTCCACTACACCTCCAATCTTTGTATCATCAGCAAATTTGCTGATCCAATTTGCCACATTATCATCCAGATCATTGATATAGATGACAAATAACAAGGGACCCAGCACACCGCTAGTCACAGGCCTCCACTCAGAGTAACAATCCTCCACTACCACTGTCTGGCTTCTTCCATTGAGCCAATGTCTAATCCAATTTACTACCTCTCCACGTATACCTAGTGGCTGAATCTTCCTAACTAACCTCCCACGCGGGACCTTGTCAAAATCCTTACTGAAGTCCATGTATACAACATCCACTGCCTTCCCTTCATTCACTTTCCTGGTAACTTCCTTGAAAAACTCTTAATAGATTGGTTAAACGTGACCTACCATGCACAAAGCCATGCTGACTTTTTCTAATAAGTCCCTGTCTATCCAAATACTTGTAGATCCTATCTCTTAGTATTCCTTCCAATAATTTACCTACTACCGATGTCAAACTTACCGGCCTATAAGTCCCCAGCTTACTTTTTGAGGCTTTTTTAAACAATGGAACTACATGAGCTATTAATGCAGTCTTTTGGGAGCTGGAGTTTGATGCACTTCCTGCAGGTGCAGTCATCAGGGAGACTATCAGGTTCCATGAATTCTCACATCCTACATGGGTATTCCTCTGCCATTCTGCCTGCACTGTATTATGGGCACTCAAGACCAAATCAGCAATAATGAAAGGAATAATCTACCCTTCTTGCCTGTTTCTTTGGCCTCAGCCTCTTCTCGATAAAGCCTGTAAGTTCCCACTCCGATGGCCATTCCGCTAGACCCTATCTCTCTTATGGTTTTAAAAAAAAATAAGAAAAAAACCCACGCAAGGAGAAAGAACTCATCGCGTTTGGTGTGGATTTCTCTACCCTCTGGTAATTTTGCCCCTCCTTCTTCCCTCTTATTCATTCCTCCACTCTGGTTTCTTGCCTCTTCTCCATACCTGCATGTCACATTCCCCTGGTGCCCCCCCTCCTTCCCTTTCTCCTGTTGTCCACTCTCTCTCATCAGATTCCATCTTCTCCAGCCTTCTTCCTTTTCCACATAATCATCTTACAGCTTCTCACTTCATTCCCCCCACCCCTTCCACCCACCTGAGTACATCTATCATCTTCTGGCTTGTCTTCCCTTCCCCGTACCACCTTATGCTGGCTTCTTCCCCTTTCCTTTCTAGTGGTGATGAAGGATTTTGGCCCAAAACATGAACTCTTTATTAATTTTCTTAGATGCTGCTTGACCTGAGTTCCACCAGCATTTTGTGTGCATAGTTCCTTTTCTTTCTCCTTTTACTTTCTTGCCCACTACAAGGACCTGTTCATGACCCATGTGTTACAACTAGTCATCTAAGAATGCTAGTCATCTAAGAATGGTTGGAGCCAGCGTTCTGAATCCAGTTTATCTAGGACAAAACTCATGGGTTATCAAAGATATATGTGCAGTACTTCCTGGGCTTATGGTGTGAATGACGCAAGATTATATCATATGCTTACTTTCTCCAAAACTATTGTGGAGTTAATTGAAGGGATTTTTTTGGTAGCATTTATGCTGTCTGTATGCTCTAGACAATGGAATGTTCAATTTGTTGTGTTAGGAAAACGGCTCCTAATCTTGTTCTGGCAAATATTTAAATGTACTTCTGTAGAGGAGAAAATGATTTAGGGTGAATGTTTGACATCTACAGTTGAGGTTTTTATGAAGGTTCACTCACTCATAACTGATCTGGGGTGTTTATCCTAGTTGGGTCTCCTTTCCAGGGCTGTTTGGAACGTGTCTTGAACTTGGGATATTAGAATAATCCCTAGGTATTGAGCTGAGAAATCTCTTTCAGTTTGGTTAACCAGTGGAGTGCTCCATTTCTACACTTGAGGCCAAGTTAATGAATGTGTTTAAAGAAGAGATTTCTGGGCACAACGTGCATGAAAGGACTTGGGAGAGAGAGCAGGGATAGGTATTAGAGATCAGCAATGATTGCGTTGAGGCTTGAAGAGCTTGATGTCCTCCTTTCGTTTGATTTCCTCCAGTCTTAATAATAGAATATCAGGGTATTATCCGTGGAATGCTCTGTCTACCTTTGGCTGCTGTTTTACAGTCATTAGGTTGGACAGACTGCAGTGATTACAAGAATGTTGCCGGGACTCAAGGGCCTAAGTTAAAAGGGGAAGTTGGGCAGGCTGGGACTTCATTCCTTGATGCATAGGTGTCCTTATAGAGGTGTGCAAAATCTTGAGTTGCATAGACAGGATGAATGTACACATCCTTTTCCCAGATGAAGGGAATCAAAAACTAGAGAAACAAGTTTAAAGTGAGGGGGAAGTTTTAAAAGACTACATGCGGAGAAGCATTTAAAAGACATTTAAAAGGAAAACTATCCATGGGGTTCCCAACATGGGATCCATGGACCTCTCACTTAATGATAGGCATCCATGTCATAAAAAGGATTTGGAGGCCCTGCTTTAGAGGGATATGGGCCAATCGAACTCACTTATATTGGCATCTTGGTTGGTGTGAGTGAGCTGGGTTAAAGAGCCTGTATCTGTGCTGTATTATTCTATTTCTCAGTTCTAGAATTAGAAAAATACTTCAAGTTTCAAGTAAAAAATTCTGCATGCAGAAAAGAAGCTGTGGTACATATAATTAGCAGGGACTTGAAAATCTAGGTTTGATAGGTTAGGGCTGAACTACAGACAAGGATACTTGTAAACAAGCTATGATTGAACTACTTAGTGCTAGAGTCAGACTGTATGTTATCAGTTATAGCCAGTTCTGGTCTCCAAGGTGTACTGGTGTAGAGAGTAACTACAAGGATCATCACAAAAGCAAAATAAAAACCACAGATGCTATATATCTGAAATTAAAATACAAATTGCTTGAAATATTCATGAGCTCAGGCAGTACCTGGTGTGAGAGAGAGAGAAATCAGGGTTAATGGTTCAGTTTAATTATCTTTTCATCAGTTCTGTCTGATCAAAAAGGGACTGGCTTCAGTAGAATAATGAAAGTAAAAGCCTTTTGATTAATTGAAAGGATGACTTGAATTGCATTCTTCTGTAATTATCTGGAGTGCTGCCGTTGAACCTTATGAGGACATTAGTGCTTCCTGGACTCGATTTAATAAATGAAGTTGTAGAACTCCCTTGATATTCTGTGAAATAACTTGCTGTTGTACTAAAGATTGTTTCAAGAATGTTGTATTTCTGGTGTGTTGTATCCAAATTAGCACTAAAAGGGATTACCTTTGTACATTTGTTGATATGTGCTCTTTTCTCTAAGGGAATGAGCATCATCATTCCAATAATGTTGGAGTGGACACTGAAGCGACAGTGAAAGTTGATATATATCAGGAGTAACACAGTCTTTTCATAAATGCCACTAGATCACACTCGGTCAGCTTTTTGGAGCACCATTCACAAGCAAACTGTTATTCATGCTTGTTTATTGTATTTTCTAGTTCTATAAACCTTTAAGAATATTAATGAATGCTGTTTATAAGAGGTTTTAGTATCTTAAAATAGTTTGAAAGCACCTAATTGTGTATATGCAATTTTGGCATTCTAAGTTTACAAAGGCATATGTTTCAGTGATTGGCCTTGGAAAATAAATGGGATTCTTGTTTCTTCTTTCCTTTGTGCATAGCTGCCTGGTCCTCCTCTTAAGGGACCATGGAAAAGTGAAAATGGAGCTGTAACAAGTAATTAAAATACTTTCTAGTACAACTGGGACAAGCATTAGTTGCAGTATCTCAAAAGTTTAGTAAACAAAAGTGAACAAGGTGCATTTTAGTATGATGAACAGAAGTGCAACAGTATTTCTCTGATGTTTTGATGAAGGTACGAGGTAGGTGCAGTTGTTCCCATGGTTGGTCAGGTGGTTACCAACAGTCATCTGGTTATTGTAAATATACTCACTGCTGGAATGCAACATCTCATGATATTCTGTTTTGTAACCCTAAAACTACCACAAATCCAAGCCGAATTTCACGTTTGTATTTGTAGGTTAGGTAAGAGATGTTCAATAAAGAATTGCTTATGTTAGTGTAAACTTCAAATATTAATATTCAAATGACTTGGGAGAGTCAGAGGTAAAACCTTCAAAAAGCTTGTTTTTCGTGCAAAAGCGCCTCTTACCCTTTTGCACATGGGATCAGCTTTTTATGAGCTAGTAACTGAAAGGTTAAAGAAAGCATAATCCTATAAGTAGATTACACAGAGCTTTTCCTATTTTCCAGTTATGTCAAACCTTGTCTTATGTTCCCAGTAAAAACAGAAAATATATCATGGTCAAGATAGTGTGCAAAACCGCCTCTTCTGTTTTGAAGGGATAGAGTGCAAGAAAAGGAAGAACAGTTGATGGAAGAAAGGAAAAAGAGAAAAGACGACAAGAAGAAAAAGGAAGCCGCTCTGAAGAAGGTATTTGCTGTTGGAAGAGCTACATGATAAAATCAGATTATTTAGAATGTGTTCAAGACTTAACAAAATACAAATACTGAAACATGGAGAAGCAAGCAGTGTAACTTCAGTTTGACAATGGGGTATTCAGCATATTCAAGAGGTTTTGATTTGTAGATTATTTCAAATAATGGGATAGTAGAAAAAGCAAACATTGCCTAGTAGGTTATATTATATTTGCCCCTTGACAAAGAATTTTGCTCTCCTGCTTAATAAATGTTTTTCAATGTAAGGATCAATTTTTCAGTATGACACTTGATATATTTAGCCTCTTTTAGGAAGAGTAAAGTTTGCAATGGGATGTTTCTTTTTTTGACATAATTTTATCCCCATTAATAGTGGAATGAGTTTTTGTTTGAATGGTAACATTAGGAACTAACTGCATCTCTTACCCTTTATTTGCTAGTTCAGAGTCCGTTAGTTCTCTAAAAATCCTCATTAGTATTGGTTGCATCTGGGTGGCAAGTAACAGGAATGCTGGTGTTTGGAAAATCCCATTTCTATATATTTTCTCTGATCAGTTGGTTGTGCTGCACGTTTATGCATTGCTATATCCTTTGTATAATATTTTGAAAATAAAGGTAACATTTTCTAAGATATTTTGTAAGTTGTTATTAAACTGCTTTACTAAATTTAAGTGCAAGCTTTCCTAACCTGATTACTCTTTTTTTGTTTCAGGCAATTGAACAAAAAAGCAAAGGTAAGACTAGTTCATTGTGTCCTTTGAGTTTTTGCAGAAATGACGTGATAATGTTGCCATGAACCTTGGTTTCCTGGATACATGGGACTATACTGTCTGCTACATGGAAGTTTTCACTTTTATCACTCAAGGTTCACAGCAAGTTTCAAAACATTGATTTTGCAGTTAGTATTAAAAGGAATAGATCGGTGATACAGTAAGCTAATTGCGAGGTTGGGAATAGTATTTCACCTTTAATGCTACAGTTTTAATGTAAAACATGTAAGTTTTCTGTTAGATTTCAAATTCATTTATTTACATTTATGTACATTGATACATCTGAAGGATATGCTCGCTGGTGGTGTTACACATTCCGGTGCCAACATAGCACGCCCACCACATTCACAGAACAAACAAGCAACAACAGTATCTCAGCAACAAAACGAGACACTTGCCTACCTCCCTCCCACGCATCCAGGTAGTCCTCTAGCCCAAGAACATGCTATCTCCAGCTTTGTGAAATCACTGGCATTAGGCATTCAAATTCCGCAGTGGACTCACAGACCCAGGCTTTGGCTATCCGGCCTCGACCTCCAGTCTTCCATTCAACCTTTGGGCTTTGATCTTTTGTATGAACTCCAGGACTCTCAGATGATGAATTCACCCATGAATGCCTCAGTCACCAACCCCCGTGTCCCCTGCCCACATGGAATTCCAATCCTAGAATCCACCTATATTGTTTAACTATGCAAAAAAAAAGAAGCAGTGATTTTAAACTGTACACAGCTTCTAAGGAAAAGACTGTAGCATATGTTAATTATATCTCTGTATAGGTAACTCCTGCACTGCGACCATTAGGGTAATGGGAATTCACAAATCACTATCTGAAAATTTTAGATACAAAACCATACTTACCATCACGGAACTCGTGGGAGAGAAAGTTAAATAAACACTTTTTTTAAAAAACCCATTTCTTCACAAGTGAAGATGGCGCAGATTCATGTCATGAAAAGTCACAATGTGGTGAGTTTTCTCCTATACAAGTATAGAGATTATAGTATATTTTTACTTTATAAAATTGGAGATGAGGATGGAATAAAAATTCATTGAATTAAGTTACACAAACTGATTTCTGTTCAAAATATCCCATCCTGAAGTGCTATAAAATTTTCAGAAAATTGTTATGCCCCATGCCTCAGCATGTGTTGCCAACAGGGTGCAGCAGACATTTCATTCTTATGAACTGGATGTGTTGTAATGAATATATTTATTATAATGGCAGTCATGCTTTTATTAGTTTAGTAGTCAACTTTGAGCCAGTGGTTACCAGAAAGTGTGCCATTTAGCCACGTGCACTACTTGGTTATCATTATTCATTCAAGAACAGATATCAAGAGCTCTGTCATTGCAGGTGAATCCAGCAAGCTTAATTCTGTCTGCCTTTACCAGATGGTACAGATTGAGTATCCCTTAACCGAAATTCTAAAATCTGAATTTTTCTTTTTGAGTACCAACATGACATCATAAATGGAAAATTCCACAAGACACTGGGAAGGTTCCCAGGTGATGAGCTGGTCTCTGCACACCACAGACAGTTCTAAGAACTGACTTCACATATGTAATGAAGATTAGTTAATGAAAAAGGGAAAAAACATTGCATAAAGCAAAAAAATTAACATCACGATCATGTATCATTGGCATCAGAGTAAGCATGTGATTCTCAATAGTTGCAGAAACTTAGAAAAGACAAGAGTATTATATTGTTAAAACATATGCTGATCAAGAAAATCGAGCACAAACAAGTCTATGATGCTGATTTTCTTATACCTTACAGAGCAGCATTAAATTCTTAGTGATGCTGATGGAAAATCTTTTACCAGAGCAAGTCTACAATGCTGTTTTTTTAATTATATAGCTTACATAAAACCTTAAAAAAAGTAAAATACAAATACCAGAGCACTGTAACCTTTAAATCAAAACACTGCATCGTAAGGTGGAGACTGAAAGCCTGCCATTGTTCAACGGCTGATTCAGGTATTCTCCCGACACTGCTGTGCTGCTTTTATTACTTTGCACACGTTATCTTTTCATTATATTAATGGTATGTTAATATGGTATGTATGGTGATGATCAAGTAAGACAAATACTGCTTACTGGTAGCACATAAATTCAAAGTTGGAAATGATGCAGATGCCAAGTTACTTCATTATATATTCCAAAATCCAAAACACTTCCAACCCCAAACATTTTGGATAAGGGTAATCAAACTGCAGCAGAAGTTAAAAAAAAATTCCCATACCCCCTTGACGAGCAATAATATTTTCGGCCAATCTCAGTGTTGACTGAGGATCACATGTGGAACCACCTGACTTATTGGTTGAATTAATTAAGTAGCTATTGGTTAACAATGCCTGAACTTAGGCTATATTTAATTTACCGTGCAATGAGTTGCTTCCTGGCCATTTATGAAGGTAATTAAAGGGCAGCCACATTGCTGTGGGTTTGGAATTGTTTTCAGTTCTGACCAGAAAAGGATGGCAGTAAAGATCATTATTTAATTATAAAGAATTTTATGATTTGTTTCAAAGCTTCACAGTCATCAAAGTATGTATACTTTATGCAACGTTGAGATTTGTCTCCTTATAGCCAGCCAAAAAAAAGCCTCAAAAGAACTCATTTTTTAAAAAAAAGACCATCAAACACCCAATACGTAGAGAGAGAAAAAAAACAAATCATGCAACCAATAAAAGTAAGCAAGTATCATTCAGAACTGGAGTTTTACGAAAGATACGAAGCCAGGCATTGCTGCAGCTGGAGAAGGCCACAGCCTCAGTTCAGTTCATAGAGAAGCATGCAGAACCAGCCCTTGCTTCGCCTCCGGTCCAGGCATCCTGACTTCTTCAATCTGGTTCTTTGCTTAAATTGTCCTCGCTCTGGGTCGTGGTGCCCCCCCACCAAGTTTTAGTCTATACCCAACCTTTCCGATCTAGCCCGGCACTTAAATCTATCAGACATTGGGCCTTCCTTCAGTCTTGAGGATATTTTGACTCTGCTTTGATCCTGTCTCTGTTTGCCAGGATCATGACTTGCTTCCACTACCCTTTGCTTGCCTCGTCATTGTCAGAGTTGTTAGTATTAATTGTTATTAATAGAGTGTTATTAATAAGGTTTGGTTTTTTTTGCCACCAATAAGTAGTCACTGGGCATCAACAGTGCCATCTTAAACTGGAAGTTATTTAATTAACTGAATATAGTTTCCTTTTTTGCCAGTAGAATTTGTATATGCCTTTAAATCAATAATCCATGCCCCCAGATCCTATAATCTTAACACTATATCCTTGTCAGGATGCATCACATCTTGGTAAGGCATTGCTCTGCCCTCCATCAGAAGAAACTACACACAATTGTGGACATATCTCAATCAAAATTGAGTATTATTAATGTACAAGTATATACAGTGCCTATAATACTTATTCCCCCTGCCCCCCCCCCCCCCCCCCCCGGAAGTTTCTTGTTTTATTGATTTACAACATTGAATCACAGTGGATTTAATTTGGCTTTTTTTGATACTGAACAACAGAAAAAGACTCTTCTGTGTCAAAGTGAAAACAGATCTCTACGAAGTGATCTAAATTATTCACCCCCTTCAAGTCGGTGTTTAGTGGCTGCACCTTTAGCAGCATTTACAGCCTTGAGTGTATGTGGATAGGTCTCTATCAGCTTTGCACATCTGGATACTGCAATTTTTCTCCATTCTTTACAAAACTGCTCAAGTGCTGTTAGATTGCATAGGGATCATGAGTGAACAGCTGTTTTCAAGTCTAGCCACAAATTCTCAATTGGATTGAGGTCTGGACTCTGATTTGGCCACTCCAGGACATTAACTTTGGTGTTTTAAGCCATTCTTGTGTAGCTTTGGCTTTATGCCTGGGGTCATTGTCTTCCTGGAAAACAAATCTCAAGTCACAGTTCTCTTGCAGTTTTCCTCCAGTATTTCCCTATATTTTGCTGCATTCATTTTATCCTCTACCTTCACAAGCTTTCCAGGGCCTGCTGCAGTGAAGCATCCCCACAGCATGATGCAGCCACCACCGTGCGTCATAGTAGGGTTGGTGTGTTTTTGATGATGTGCGATGTTTGGCTTGTACCAAGCATCATGTTTAGTCTGATGGCCAAAAAGCTCAATTTTGGTTTCATCAGACCATAGAGCCTTCTTCCAGCTGATGTCTGAATCTCCCACATGCCTTCTGCCAAATATCAGTCAAGGTTTTGTGAATTTTTTTCAACAGTGGCTTTCTCTTTGCCACTCTCCCATAAAGCTGCAACTGGTGAAGCACCTGGGCCACAGTTATTGTATGCGCAGACTCTCCCATCTCAGCCACTGAACTTGTAACTCCTCCAGAGCTGGTGGCCTCCCTCACTAGTTCCCTTCTTGCACGGTCACTCAATTTTTGAGGACAGCCAGCTCTAGGCAGATTTACAGTTGTGCCATACAGGCGGGGAATGCTTATTATAGGCACTGTATATAGATACAAAGCAAAATACTTGCAGCAGCTTCACAGGCATATGGCATCATACAAGCAGCATGAACAGGTTAAACAAATTGTGCACAACTTTTATAAGAAAATAACAAAATTGAAACAAAGAAGTTCTGTTGGTGCAAAGTGATCAGAATGGACGTAGTGTTGCTAACTAGTGATGAGGGCTTATCTCAAAAACCAGCCCTCCTGACTTCGTCGAATCTATCTGGTCACTTAGGAAATTAACCAACGTAATCAAAGACCCCTCCCATCCTAGTCTCTTGCTCTCTCTTAACCCTCCCCCCTCGTTTGGGCAGAAGATTAAAAAAAAATGTTTGAGAATGCATATTGCCAGGTTCAAGGACAGTTTCAATTTCACTATTCTGGGACTCTTGCACAGACCTTTTTCTCTGATAATGATAAACACTTCATCTCTCGGTCTACATCAATATGGCCCTTGAACCATGCATTCACTTTAACTGCACAACTATATTCTGCAATCTGTTACTATGTTTTCTTTTTGTATTACTTGAATGCTGGTGTTTGGAATGATTTCTGGCTGGCATTGAAAACAAAGATTTTCACTATCGTGATAAATGTGACAATAAAAAATCACAAGGCTATAATTTAGGCCATTTGGCACATTGAATCTGCTCGGCCATTTGATCATGGCTGATGTATTTCCTCTCTCAACCCTATTCTCCTGCTTTCTCCCTGTAATCTTTGACATCCTTCCTGATCAAAGAGGCCTTAAAGAGAGACTTAGCCTCTTCTGCTGTCTGTGACAATGAATTCTGCAGATTCACTACCCTCTGGCTAAGAAATTCCTCCTCATCTCACAAAGGGATGTCCTTGTATTCTGAGGCTGTGCCATCTGGTCCACTATTGAAAACGTCCTCTACACTTCCAGTCTATCTATGTATTTCAGTATTTAAAGTCAAAGTGCATACATGTCACCACATACAACTCTGAAATTCTTTTCTGTGGGAGTAATTATTATTTTATTTTAACATCTGGAATGTACAAACCCCATTTCCAGAAAAGTTGGGATATTTTCCAAAATGCAATAAAAACAAATATCTGTGATATGTTAATTCACGTGAACCTTTATTTAACTGACAAAAGTACAAAGAAAAGATTTTCAATAGTTTTACTGACCAACTTAATTGTATTTTGTAAATATACACAAATTTAGAATTTGATGGCTGCAACACACTCAACGAAAGTTGGGACAGAGGCATGTTTACCATTGTGTTACATCACCTTTCCTTTTAATAACACTTTTTAAATCGTTTTGGAACTGAGGATACTAATTGTAGTAGATTTGCAATTGGAAATTTTGTCCATTCTTGCTTGATATAAGATAGATAGATAGATAGATACTTTATTCATCCCCATGGGGAAATTCAACTTTTTTTCCAATGTCCCATACACTTGTTGTAGCAAAACTAATAACATACAATACTTAACTCAGTAAAAAATATGATATGCATCTAAATCACTATCTCAAAAAGCATTAATAATAGCTTTAAAAAGTTAAGTCCTGGCGGTTGAATTGTAAAGCCTAATGGCATTGGGGAGTATTGACCTCTTCATCCTGTCTGAGGAGCATTGCATCGATAGTAACCTGTCGCTGAAACTGCTCAGCAGTCCGTGGTCTCCATTGTCTGATTCTCCTCTTCATGATGTGCCATACATTTTCAATAGGAGATAGATCTGGACTGGCAGCAGGCCAGTCAAGCACACGCACTCTGTGTCTACAACGCCACACTGTTGTAACCCGTGCAGAATGTGGTCTGGCATTGTCCTGCTGAAATAAGCTAGTTTTTTCCGAAAACTAGCTGAAATGTGGACTCATCTGACCACAGCACACGGTTCCACAGTCTTTCGGTCCATCTGAGATGAGCTCGGGCCCAGAGAACTCGTCGGCGTTTCTGCATAGAGTTGATGTATGGCTTCCTCCTTGCGTAATACAGTTTCAAGTTGCATTTCTGGATGCATGATGGACTGTGTTAAGTGACAATGGTTTTCCGAAGTACTCCTGAGCCCAGATGGCTATAATTGTCATAGTAGCATGACGGTTTCTTAGGCAGTGCCGCCAGAGGGCTCGAAGATCACGCGCATTCAACAATGGTTTCCGACCTTGCCCTTTACGCACTGAGATGTCTCTGAATTCTCTGAATCTTTTCACAATATTATGTACTGTAGATGTTGAAAGACCTAAATTCTCTGCAATCTTGCGTTGGGAAATGTTCCCTTTGAACTGACTAACAATTCTCTCTCGAATTTTGGCACAAAGGGGTAAGCCACGACCCATCCTTGCTTGCAAAGACTGAGCCTTTGATGGACGCTACTTTTATACCCAGTCATGATACCTCACCTGCTACCAATTAGCCTGCTTAATGTGGAGTCTTCTAAACCAGTGTTACTTGATTATTCTGTGCACTTTGCAATCTTATTTTAAGTCTGTCCCAACTTTTGTTGAGTGTGTTGCAGCCATCAAATTCTAAATTTGTGTATATTTACAAAATACAATTAAGTTGGTCAGTAAAACTATTGAAAATCTTTTCTTTGTACTTTTGTCAGTTAAATAAAGGTTCACGTGAATTAACATATCACAGATTTTTGTTTTTATTGCATTTTGGAAAATATCTCAACTTTTCTGGAAATGGGGTTTGTAGAACAATAACTGAACAGGATCTATGCAACTGCAGATGTAATAGCAATAGTATGAGCGTCAAATAACAAGATAAATCTTTAAATGAGTGTGGTTATTCCCTTTTGTTCAAGAGCCTGATGGTTGAGGAGTAGTAACCATCTCTTTTGGGGCAGGTGTGACCTGTACAATAGGATGGTTTGCACTTGAATCTGAGGGGGACCAATATCCTGGCAGGGAGGTTTGCTAAGGCTATTGGGGAGAGTTTAAACTAAAATTGCTGGGGGTTGGGAACCAAACTGAAGAGAGGGAGGAAGGGGCGGTTGGCTCACAAATAGAGAAAGCTTGGAGCCAGTGTGAGAGGGAGGATAGGCATGTGATAGAGAAGGGATGCACTTAGACTGATGGTTTGAGATGTGTCTATTTTAATGCAAGGAGTATCATGAACAAAGCGGGTGAGCTTAGAGCGTGGATCAGCACTTGGAGCTATGATGATGTGGCCATTACAGAGATTTGGATGGCTCAGGAGCAGGAATATCTACTTAGAGTGCCAGGCTACAGGTGTTTCAGAAAGGATGGGGGGGGGGGGTGTTAAAAGTGGAGGCACGGCACTGCTGATCAGAGATAGTGTCACAGCTGCAGAAAAGGAGGAAGTCATGGAGGGATTGTCCATGCAGTCTCTGTGGGTGGTAGTTAGAAACAGGAAGGGGTCAATAACTCTACTGGGTGTTTTTTTTTTTTACATAGACCACCCAGTAGTAATGGACATTGAAGAGCAGATAGGAAGCCAGATTCTGGAACAGTGCAAAATAACGGGAGATTTTAATTTCCCCAATATTGATTGGCGTCTTCCTAGAGCAAGGGGTTTGAACGGGGTGGAGTTTGTTAGGTGTGCTTAGAAAGGTTTCCTGACACAGTATGTAGATAAGCCTACAAAAGGAGAGGCTGTACTTGATCTGGTATTGGGAAATGAACCTGGTCGGGTGTCAGGGCTCTCAGTGGGAGAGCATTTTGGAAATAGTGATCACAATTCTATCTCCTTTACCATAGCATTGGAGAGGGATAAGAGCAGACAAGTTAGGAAAAAGTTTAATTGGAGTAAGGGGAAAATATGAAGCTATCAGGCAGGAACTTGGAAATATAAATTGGGGGCAGATGTTCTCAGGAAAATGTACGACAGAAATGTGGCAAATGCTCAGGGGATGTTTACATCGTGTTCTGCATATTTACATTCCAGTGAGGCAGAGAAATGATGGTAGGGCACAAGAACCATGGTGTACAAAGGCTGTTGAAAATCTAGTCAGGAAGTAAAGCTTACCTTTATTAAAAAAAATAAATCTAGGCAATGATAGAGGTCTAGAAAATTATAAGGTGAGCAGGAAGGAGCTGATGAATGAAATTAGGAAAGCCAGAAGGGGCCATGAGAGGGCCTTGGCAAGCAGGATTAAGGAAAACCCCAAGGCATTCTATAAGTATGTGAAGAGCAAGAGGATAAGACGTGAGAGAATAGGACCAATTAAGTCTGACAGTAGAAAAGTGTATGGAACTGGAGGAGGTAGCAGAGGTACTTAATGAATACTTTGCTTCAGTATTCACTATGGAAAAGGACCTTGGTGATTGTAGGGATGATTTGCAGTGGACTGAAAAGCTTGAGTTTATAGACATTAAGAAAAAGGATGTGCTGGAGCTTTTGGAAAGCATCAAGTTGGATAAGTCACCGGGACTGAACGAGATATACCCCAGACTACTGTGGGAGGTGAGGGAGGAGATTGCTGAGCCTCTGGCAATGACCTTTGCATCATCGATGGGGTCGGGAGAGGTTCCAGAGGATTGGAGGGTTGCGGATGTTGTTCCCTTATTCAAGAAAGGGAGTAAAGATAGCCCAGGAAATTATAGACCAGTGAGTCTTACTTCAGTGGTTGGTAAGTTGACAGAAGAGATCCTGAGAGGCAAGATGTATAAACATTTGGAGAGGCATGATATGATTAGGAATAGTCTGCGTGGCTTAGTCAAAGGCAGGTTGTGCCTTACGAGCCTGATTGAATTTTTTTTAGAATGTGACTAAACACATTGACGGTAGATTAGTAGATGTAGTGTATATGGATTTCAGCAAAGCATTTGATAAGGTACCCCATGCAAGGCTTATTGAGAAAGTAAGGAGGTATGGGTTCCAAAGGGACATTGCTTTATGGATCCAGAATTGGCTTGCCCACAGAAGGCAAAGACTGGTTGTAGACAGGTCATATTCTGCATGGAGGTCGGTGACCAGTGGTGTGCCTCTGGGATATGGTCTGGGACCTCTTACCTTTGTGAGTTTTAAAAAATGACCTGGATGAGGAAATGGAGGGATGGTTTAGTAAATTCATTGATGACACAAAGGTTGGAGGTGTTGTGGACAGTGTGGAGAGCTGTCAGAGGTTACAGTGGGACATCAATAGGATACAAAACTGGCCTGAGAAGTGGCAGATGGAGTTCAACCCAGATAAATGTGAGGTGATTAATTTTGGTAGGTCAAATACTATCGCAGAATATAGTATTAATGGTAAGACTCTTGGCAGTGTGGAGGATCAGAGGGATCTTGGGGTCCGAGTCTGTAGGACTCTCGAAGCTACTGCGCAGGTTGACACTGTGGTTAAGAAGGCGTATGGTGTATTGGCCTCCTCCAACTGTGGTTTACCACATTACCGAGAGGTAATGTTGCAGCTATATAGGACCCTGGTCAGACCCCAGGTGGAGTACTGTGCTCCATTCTGGTCACCTCACTACAGAAAAGATGTGGAAACTATAGAAAGGGTGCAGAGATTTATAAGGATGTTGCCTGAATTGGGGAGCATGCCTTGTGAGAAAAGGTTGAGTGAACTTGGTGTTTCCTCCTTGGAGCGACGGAGGATGAGAGGTGACCTGATAGAGGTGTATAAGATGATGAGACGCATTGATCGTGTGGATAGTCAGAGGCTTTTTCCCAGAGCTGAAATGCTTTAACACGAGAGGGCACCATTTTAAGGTACTTGGAGATGTCAGGGGTAAGTTTTTTTACACAGAGTGGTGAGTACATGGAATGGGCTGTGGCGACGGGTGGTGGAGGCGGATACAATAGGGTCTTTTAAGGGACTCTAGGGACATGGAGCTTTGAAAAATAGAGGGCTATGGGTAACCGTAAGTAATTTTTAAAGTTAGTACATATTTGGCACAGCATTGTGGACCAAAAGGCCTGTATTGTGCTATAAGTTTTCTATGTTTCAGTAACTGTTCTTGAACCTGGTGGCGCAATTCCAGAGGCACTTGTACCTTCCACCTGATGGCAGCAGCTAGAAAAGAGCATGGCCTGGGTGGGAAGGAACACTGAAGGATACTGCTCTTTTTTTTACAGCAACATTTCGCGTCGATGTGCTCAGTGGTTTTACCCATGATGTACTGGGCTGAATCGACTACCTTTTGTAGAATTTTCCACTCAAAAGCATTGGTGTTCTCATACCAGGCTGTAATGCAGCCAGTCAGCACATTTTCCACCACACATCTATAGAAGTTTGCCAAGGTTTTTGATGACATGCTGACCTGCCACAGACTCCTGAGGAAGGAGAGGTATTGTTGTGCTTCCTTTATAATTATATTTATAAGATGGGCCCAGGACAGGTCCTCTGAGATAGTGACATCCAGGAATTTAAAGTTACTGACCCTTTGCACCTCTGATCCTCTGATGATTAATGGCTAATGGACTTCTGATTTCCCTTCCTGAAGTCTACAGTAAGTTCCTTGATTTTATTGATATTGAGTGAGAGGTTGTTGTTATGACACCACTCAACCAAATTATTAATTTCCCTCCTGTATTCTGGTTCATCACCCTTGATAAAGCCCACAACAGTGATGTCATCAGCAAACTTGTATTTATTGTTGGAGCTGTACCTAGCTACACAGTCAAAGGTGTAAAGCGAGTAGAGCAGGGGGCTAAGTACACATCTCTGTGGTGCTCCTATGCTGATGGTGATTGTGGAGGAGATGTTTTTGCCAATCCAAACTGACTGGGGTCTACAAGTCAGGAAATCCAGGAACCATTTGCACAAGGGTGTCTTGAGGCCCATGTCTTGGAGCCTCAATAGGTTTCAATGATATTCTCACCTCATTCTTTTCAACTGCGTCAGGTATAGGCCCAGAGCCATTAATTGCTCATGTATAAACCCTTCCATTGCTGGGGCTATTCTTCTGAACATTCTCTGGAGCTTCTCCAATGCCAGTACGTCTTTTCTTAGATATGAGGCCCGAGACTGCTCATAATGCTCTAAGTGCAGTCTGATCAATACCATGTAAACCCACAGCATTACATGTCCACTGTATATGTTCTAGTCCAATCGAAATGACTGCTAACAGTGCATTTGAGTTCCTTACCAATGGCTCAATCTGAAAGTTACCTTTAGGGAATCCTGCACTAGGACTCCTAAGTCCTCCAAATTTCTGAATTTACTTTGTTTCGAAAAAAGTTTACTTGTTTTTTTTCTTCTACCAAAAGTGCATAACCATACATATCCCTACAGTGTATTCCATTTGGCATTTCTTTGCCCATTCTAATCTGTGCCTTTTTCAACTCCTTGCTTCCTCAACACTACCTGTCCTTCTGTCTATCTTCGTATTGTCTGCAAACTTGGCCACAGAGTCATCAATTCCATCATCCAAACCATTGACATATAATGTGAAAAGAAGTGATCCGAACACTGACTCCTGCCAGTATCACTAGTCATCGGCAGCCAACCAGAAAAGGCTCCCTTTATTCCCACTCTTTGCCTCTTGCCAGTCAGCCAATCTTCCATCTCATCTTGTTTCGCAGCCCAAGTACAGCACCTTGTCAAAGGTCTCCTGGAAATCCAAGTACATGACTTCCACTGACACCCCTTTGTCTATCATGCCTGTCATTTCCTCAACAAATTGCAACAGATTTTTCAGGCAAAATTTTCCCCCAAGGAAACCATGCTACTTTTGGCCCATTTTGTTATGTGCCTCCAAGAACCCCCAAAAGCCTCACTTAGTAATTGACACCAATATCTTGCCAACCACTGGAGGCCTATAATTTACAGTCTTTTGCACCTCTCCCTTAAACAGTGGAGTGACATTGCCATTTTCCAGTCCTCTGGAACCATCCCACAATCTAGTGATTCTTGAAACATCACTAATAATGCCTCCACAGTCTTTTCAGCTGCCTATTTCAGAACCCTGTAGTGTAGTCCATCTGGTCCCAGTGATTATACTTCCGTTAATGCCCCTCCTCCTCATCCCATTCCTTATTTATTTATCCCCCCACGTTTTTCTCTATTTTTTTTCTCTCTACCCCTCTCACAATCACTCTTTTCCCTGCTCTCCATCTCCCTCTGGTGCTCCCCTCCCCCCTTCTTTCTCCCTAGGCCTCCCATCCCATGATCCTTTCCCTTCTCCAGCTGTGTATCCCTTTTGCCAATCAACTTTCCAGCTCTTGGCTTCATCCCCCCTCCTCCTGTCTTCTCCTATCATTTTGGATCTTCCCTCTCCCCCTCCCACTTGCAAATCTGTTACTATCTTTTCTTTCAGTTAGTTCTGACGAGGGGTCTCAGCCCGAAATGTCAACTGTACTTCTTCCTATAGATGCTGCCTGGCCTAGTGTGTTCCACCAGCATTTTGTGTGTTCCAGTGACTTATCTACCTTCAGACCTTTAGCTTCCTTAGCTTCTTAGTAATAGCAACTGCATTCAGTTCTGCCTCTTGACACTATTGAATTTTCAGCATCTTGTTGGCGTTTCCCCACAGTAAAGACTGATGCAAAATACTTACTGAGTTTGTCTGCCGTTTCTTTCTTTCCCATTATTACCTCTTCAGTGTCATTTTCTGGCAATCCAATATCCTCTTTTCCTTTGCAACACGAGTGAATTTGCAGGTGCTGGAAATAAATAGAAAACACAAAATGCTGGCAGGACTCAGCAGGCCAGACAGCATCTATGGGAGGAGGTAATAAAGATGTTTTGGGCCGAAACCCTTCATCAGGAGTGAAGTAACATGGGATGGTCGAGGGGGGATAAGAAGTGGGGGGAGGGATAAAGTAGAGAGCTGGGAAGTGATAGGCTGGAGGGAAATGGGCTAGGGGGAAGGTGGAGAATTATGGGAAATAAAAGAGAAAGAAAGGTAGGGCTGGGGGAGAGATTATAGTGAGGGGGGGAAAAGAGAGAGAAAGAGAACCAGACTAAAATAATAGATAGGGATGGGGGTAAGGGTGGGGGGGCAGGGGTATCAACGGAGGTCAGTGAGTTGGATGTTCATGCTGGTAGGAAGGAGGCTACCTAGGCGGGAGATAAAGTATTGCTCCATTGACCTGCGTGTGGCCTCATCTTGACAGTAGAGGAGGCCATGGACAGACATGTCGAAGCGGGAGTGGTCTGTGGAATTGAAGTGTGCGGCCACAGGGAGATCCCGTCACTGCTGGAGGACCGAGCGCTGGTGTTCGGCGAAACGGTCTCCCAGTTTGCGACGAGTCTCCCCAATGTATAAATGGCCACATCGGGAGCACCGGATACAGAATATCACCCCAGTTGACTCGCAGGTGTAGTGGTGCCTCACCTGAAAGGACTGTCTGGGGCCTGGGATGGTGGTGAGGGAAGAAGTGTGGGGGCAGGTGTAGCACTTCTTCCGTTTGCAGGGATGAGTGCCCGGAGGGAGGGATGGGGGGGATGAATGGACAAGGGAGTCGCGTAGGGAGCGATCCCTGCGGAAAGCCGAGAGTGGGGGGGGGAGGGGAAGATGTGGTTGGTGGTGGGATCACGTAGGAGGTGGCGGAAGTTATGGAGGATTATGCGTTGGTTCTGTAGGCTGGTAGGGTGATAGATGATGGGTCTTTTCCTTTCTTTTCTCTTTACATATCTGAGAAAACCTTTGGAATCTTACATTATTGGCTAACTTACTGTAATATTTCATCTTGAATCATTACTTGTTTTTAAGTTGCCTTCTGTTGGTTTTTAGAAGCTTCCCACAAATTTTTGCTCTATTATATACTATCTCTTTTGCTTTTTATGCTGTCTTTGATTTCCTTCATCAGCCACGATTGCCTCATGCTTTTGAAAGTTGTTGCTACTTCAGGATGAACCAGTACTATGCCTTTTGAATTACTCCCAGAAACTCCAGCTATTGTTGCTGTGCTGCCATCCCTGCCAGTATCCCCTTCAAATCAACCTGGGCCAACTGCTCTTATGTCTCTGTAGTTGCTATTACTACACTGTGATACTGATACTGCCGACTTTTAACTTCTCCCTCTCAAACTGCAGGGTGAATTGTATTGTATTATGATCACTGCCTCCTAAGAGTTCTTTTACCTGAAGCTCCTTAATGAAATCTTGTTCATTAAACAACACTTGATCCAGAATTGCCTCTTCCCTAGTGGGCTCAAGCACAAATTCCTTCTCTTGGGATCCAGCACCAACCACATTGTCCCAGTTAACCTGCATATTGAAATCCTCTTTGACAATCATCACATTGCCCTTTTTACATGCCTTTTTTAAAACCCCCTTAGTAATTTGTACCCCATATCCCATCTACTGTTTGTAGGCCTGTATACAACTCCCATCAAGATCTTTTTACCATTGCAGTTCCTTAACTCTAACCACAATGATTCTACATGTTTTGCCCCATGTCACTTCTTTCTATGGATTTGATTCCATTCTTTACTAACAGAGCCACTCCATCCTGCTGCCCACCTCGTGTCCTTTTGATAACGTGTATCCTTAGATGTTAAGCTCTCAACTGTGGTGATCTTCCAGCCAGTCTCAATAATGCTCACGATATCATACCCACCAATTTTTGAAACTGCACTACGAGATCAACTACCTTGATTTGTATACTTTGTGCATTTAAATATAACATTTTCAGTCCTGTATTCATAACCTTTTCAATTTTATCTCTTTCTAAATTTTTTGTCCTTTATTCGAATTAAACTTGAGACTTCGATAATCTCTCCTGCATTCTCCTTCCACTTCACTTTTCCAAGCTGTTGAACCAACCACTCACCCTCTCCCCCCCCCCCCCCCCCCCCAGCTATATAGTTTAAAGCTCTATCCACAGTCCTAGTTTTGTGATTTACTAGGACCCTGGTTACAGCATGGTTCAGACAGAGTGCATCCCATCGGAACAGTTCCCTTATTCCCCAATACTGGTGCCAGTGTCACACGAATTCCAACCTATTTCTCCCACGCTAATCTTTGAGCCATGTATTTAGTTCTCGAATTTTGTTAACCCTGTGTAAATTTGCACGTGATTCAGGTAACAATGCAGAGATTATTACCTTTATGGTTCTGCATATTAATTTAGTCCCTAACTTCTCAAATTTCTTCACCAGCACTCTCCTTGTTCTTCCTACATTTTTGATAGGCACATGTACCATGGCAAATGGATCTTTCTGCTGTCACTGCAGATCAGATGAGATGTCCTGAAGCTGGGCACTGGGCAGACAGCACAGCTTTGCATCAAAGAATTGTCTATTCCCCTAACTATACTATCCCCAATTACAATTATAGTTGCAAGAAGAAAAATTGTGAACCCTTTGGAATTACCTGGTTTTCTGCATTAATTATGTATAAAATGTGGTCTGTTCTCTATCTAGGTCACAATAATAGACAAACACAATCTGCCTAAACTAATAACACAAACAATTGTACTACTTTCTTTTTGAACACATTGTTTAATCATTTACAGTCCAGGCTGGAAGAAGTATGTGAACCCTTGTATTTATTAACTGGTGGAACCTCTGTTAACAGCAATAACCTCAACCAAACATTTCCTGTAGCTGCTGATCAGAACTGCGCAATGGCAAGGGGGAATCTTAGACCATTTCTCCATACAAAACTGTTTCAATTCATCAATATTTCTGGGATACCTTGCATGAATAGCCCTCTTCAGGTCATGCCATCGCATCTCAATTGGGTTAAGGTCTAGACTCTGACTTGGCCATTTCAAAACACGAATTGTCTTTTTAAACCATTTTGTTGATTTACTGTTGTGTTTTGGATCATTGTCTTGTTGCATTATCCAACTCCTATTAAGTTTCAGGTGACGGATCGCTATCCTGACATTCTCCTTTATAATGTCTTGAGAGAATGTTGAATTCATTTCCTTCCACGATTGCAAGCAGTTCTGGCCCTAAGGCAGCAAAGCAGCCCCAAACCACGATGCTCCTTCCACCATGTTACACGGATGGGATGAGGTTTTTTTGTTGGTGTGTAGTGCCCTTTTTGCTCCAAACATAGAGGTGGATATTTCTGCCAAAAAGTTTAACTTCTGTCTCATCTGTCCACAGAACATCCCTGGAGCATTGCAGAACATCCAGATGGAACTTTGCAAACTTGATGTACAGCAATGTAATTTTTTATTTTGGAGAGCAGTGGTTTCCTCCATGGTGTCCTTCCATGAACACCATTCTTGTTCAGTGTTTTTCTTGTAGTGCACATACAGCAGACTTTAGCAAGTTCTAGAAATTTCTGCAGGTCTTTTGCTGTTACCCTTGGGTTCTTTTTCACCTCCTTCAGTATTGCACATTGTGCTCTTTGTGTGATCTTTGCAGGATGCCCACTCCTAGAGAGAGTAGCAATAGTACTGAATTTTCTCTATTTGTAGATAATTTCTTGTACTGTGGACTGATGAAAACACAGACTTTTGTAGCCTTTTCCAGCTTTGTACATCTCTGCAATTCTTCTATCTCAGACATGCTGGGCAAGCCCAAAGTTGAGGCACCTCCAGCATCTTGGATCCCCATATCTGCTTCACCTGCAGTCCCTGACCATAGAACAAATTTGAAGTAGTAGTAGTTTTTCTGTAATATTTCCGATTGGGTGTGACTGTTCTTGTCAATAGTGTCCGGTTAACTCTTCTTCTCCCTGATGCATCATAGTGTTTAATCCAGTTCTGAACTTGATTTACTTCTGCCTTATATGTCCTACTTGACCAGTCATTGTGGCAATATGAAATTTACCATCAATATTTTTAGGCTAACATTTTTTAAATTGTATTTGTTCTCCAGTCCTTTTACTTCCAACCTGGAGTTAATCTGTCAGCAAGACATTATTAAATAAAGTATCTTTAAAAAGCTGAAGAAATATAGACTAGTTTTGAGTAACTTACTTTCAAACTGTTTACCTTAGAGGTTTGTTTTCAATGAACAGCTCGACGGGATTTGAATGTCAGAGGAATAATGCTGTATACCAAAGTTTTACCTGCATTTTTTTGTTTATGTCACTGGCATTTATTACTCGCCTTGATTGTTCATGAACTGAGGAGCTGTTAAGAGTCGAGAGCTTTGGTGAGTTTGAGGCATATACTAGGTAAATATTCTGTCTGGGCCCCCAAATTTATACCCACTTAAGCTGCCTATCTGTATACTCTGTTTCAAACAACCACTCAGCTTATCCAATCTTGCCATGATTTTCTAGCCATGGTGACATCTTTGTAAATATCCTTGGTATCCTCTGTTGTGGAATCACTGCCTTCCCATGTAGGTTTCCTTACTAAGATGCTGGTTTCTGGGACAATATTTCAAACATTCATTAACCAAACAAGGTTTTTCTTTTCACTCTTCAATGGTGGATTTTGAATGAAGCTTTTCCTTTTCAGCTGATAAAGCTGTCCATAAGCATAGACCAGTATTTTCCATCACTCAGAAACAATGCTATCCTCCAAAAGTCTCTTCAGGGTGAGCTATTTAAGTGATACTAGCTTCTTGCTCTTCCTGTGCTTTTAACTGATCTTCATTTGATTGTGCTTTGCCATGCAATTCTAGTAACTCTTCCATGTCATCTAAGTTTACTTCATCAATCTGCCTCCTTTGCCAAGATGACCATGTCTGGGAGATATCTCAGATTTATAAATATGTGGGAGTTGTGCATACACACTGTCCATCCTTTTCTCCATATGTAGCTGTTGTTCCCTGGGTTATATCATCACTGATGCAGTGTGCAGCTGTCTTCGTATTGTATCTCTTACAAATATTTTGCATCTTGAAGCTTGGATCACTTCTCTTGTACATAAAATGAAGGTCCATGAGAGCATCCTCTTCTGGGGATCCTGATTCATTCACATAAAGCACTTGATTAGGAAAGCAGCCTTTTTCCATCATGATTTGTTTCACTTAATTTTCAACAAATTTCTCTGCTACTGCTGCCCCCATGAAAGGCAAACATTATACAGGTTTGCAGGTTGCATGACAGGCCCTGACTCCAGTGACATTTTCAGAAGATTTTATTACTCTTCTCACATTCTTTCAAGTCTTGACATTTGACCTTGTGTTTTCCTGGTTTGTTGAACATATAATTTGATTTTGATTTTTAAACTACACACAAGTGTTTTTTCCATGCTCTCCATTATAATATCTGTTCTTCAAAATGCTTCTGGAATAACCTTCTGCAAGGACCAGTAGAGGAATATTAATAAATGGCCAATTGTGCGATAGAGAGTTATATTAATAAGCTTTGTTGCAGTGGATATTGTGAATGAAAACAACATTTTTATAGTTCACCTGACAGTCTAATGCCTAGCAATTTCTGTAGACATTGCTGTACTTGGGAACTTGTTCATTAAAATCAATCTATCCCTTTCTGCCCACTCCTGACATCCGAATTTCTGGCATACTGCTAGTACTGCTGGACAACACAAACTCCTATGTCAGGATGCTGTTCATCGACTATAGCTCAGCACTTAATACCATCATTCCCACAATCCTGATTGAGAAGTTGCAGAACCTGGGCCTCTGTACCTCCATCTGCAATTGGATCCTCGACTTCCTAACTGGAAGACCACAATTTGTGCGGATTAGTGATAACATATCCTCTGCACTGACAATCAATACTGGTGCGCCTCAGGGTGTATGCTTAGCCCACTGCTCTACTCTCTATATACACATGACTGTGTGGCTAAGCATAACTCAAATACCATCTATAAATTTGCTGACGATACAACATTGTTGGTAGGATCTCAGGTGGTGACAAGAGGGCGTACAGGAGTGAGATGTGCTAACTAGTGGAGTGGTGCCACAGCAACAACCTGGCACTCAACGTCAGTAAGACGAAAGAGCTGATTTTGGACTTCAGGAAGGGTAAGATGAAGGAACACATACCAATCCTCAGAGGGATCAGAAGTGGAGAGAGCGAGCAGCTTCAAGTTCCTGGGCATCAAAATCTCTGAGGATCTAACCTGGTCCCAACATATTGATGTAGTCATAAAGAAGGCAAGACAGCGGCTATACTTTATTGGAAGTTTGAAGAGATTTGGCATGTCAACATATACACTCAAAAACATCTATACTTGTACCATGGAGAGCATTCTGACAGGCTACTTCATTGTCTGGTATGGGGGAGGGGTACTGCACAGGACCGAAAGAAGCTGCAGAGGGTTGTAAATCTAGTCAGCTCCATCTTGGGTGCTAGCCTGCAAAGTACCCAGGACATCTTCAGGGAGTGGTGTCTCAGAAAGGCAGCATCCATTATTAAATGCCTCCAGCACCCAGGGCATGCTCTTTTCTCACTGTTACCATCAGGTAGGAGGTACAGAAGCCTGAAGGCACGCACTCAGCGATTCAGGAACAGCTTCTTCCCCTCTGTCATCTGATTCCTAAATGGACATTGAATCTTTGGACACTACCTCACTTTTTTAAAAAATACAGTATTTTTGTTTTTGCATTTTTTAAAAATTATTCAATATATGCAATTGATTTGTTTATGTATTTTTTTTTCTCTCTGCGCGATTATGTATTACATTGAACTGCTGCTGCTAAGTTAACAAATTTCGCATCACATGCCAGTGATAATAAACCTGATTTCTGATTCTGTTCCACAGAGAAGACTGATGCAAAATACTTAATACTCTGCCATTTCTTTGCCCTCCATTACCACCTCTACAGCATCATTTTCCAATGGTTCAATTTCCACTCTTGCCTCTTTTACTATATGTATGTGTGTGTGTGTGTATGTATGTATGTATGTATTGTATGTGTTAAGGGTTTAAGCCCTGTTAAGGGTTTTACTTATTTATATTTAAACCCATGGTATCCTCTTTCATGTTATTGGCTAGCTTACCATCATATTTCTTTTTTTTTCTCTTTTTTTTAGGTGCGCTCTGTTGGTTTTTAAAAGCTTCTCAATCCGCTAATATCCCACTAATTTTTTTTTCTATATTGTATACCCAGTCTTTTGCTTTTATGCTGCCTTTGCCTTCCCTTGTCAGCCACAGTTGCCTCATTACACCCCTCCCCATTAAAATACTTCATCTTTGGGATGTATCTATCCTGCACCTTTCAAATTGCCCTTAGAAACTCCAGCCATTGAGTTAAAGCAAATTTGGAATGTGTAACCTGAAGAATCAACTGTGTTACAATAAAAATTTATAAATGTAGGGTATATACAACCAAGATCTCCATGTATTTTTCAGACTGTAGCCTAACAAGTTTACATAGTTACTGCATAATATCCCTGCTGTTGTAATTAATTTGACGGCTAGTTTTTGAAAGCATTCAGTAGGCCTTTAAATTGACCTATCCTACTACTTAAGGATCTGTGTACATCATTGGCGACTCAAAAAGTCACAACTTTATTTCACTCCCTTTTATTTTTATTTCCTTGTCGTATCTCTCAGATGCCTTGCCTCACATTTCTCTAGGTTGTTCTGTTTGCCTTTCTTCTGTTCATCCGAACAGACCATCTATATTTTCCTAGTATCTCAAGCTAGTTTTCTCATTGCTAACTAGATGGACGTTTTTTATGCTAACTGTAAAATTGATTCTGCTTCTCACATTTATAACTACATAATTAATGTTACAAAACCAGAGTTATGTGGAACATCACTGGGAATCACCTCTTGGTCACAAACAAAAACATCTATTGACCTTTACCCTGTGCTTCCAGACAGCCAGTTTCAGTTTCAGTTTGACATTCTCCGTAAAGTCTCTTAGGCTTTTACAAATTTGGCAAACCTTTTGTTTCGGACTTTGTCAGAAATTCATGTCGATTAGATCAAATCAACTGCCTTCATTAGCACTACAAATTACCACAATAAATTCAATAGATATTTAAGTTGTCTGCATGATCTTCCCTTACCAAATTCTGCTGACTGTCCCTAATAATTTTGCCCTTCTGAATAACCTTGCTTTCTAAATGAGAGTTAATTGATACCTTTCAAATTGATACCAACAATTTGCTGAAATTGCTAACTGAACTCTAATGATGTGGTTTACCCCTTTTCACACAGTAAAACATAAGTAGTCGTCTATAGGGACTCTTTGATTTCATTAGGCAGAATTCACCCAGACTGTTAAGGGTTAAGTTTGTCGTGTATGTTACGTTGTACGTTATTATGTTTTGGGGCGGATTCCTTTCATATATACAGGTGTCCCCCGTTTTTCGAAGGTTCGCTTTACGACAACTCGCTATTACAAAAGACCTACATTAGTACCTGTTTTTGCTAACCAAAGAGGATTTTCGCTTTTACGAAAAAATGACGCCTGCTTTATATGTGTGCTTGCCCTGAGAAAGACTACAATGACCGTGAAACCTTGTGCGGGCAGTTGTTTGCGCATGCGTGTACATGCATATGCGTATACGTGCCAATTTATTTTCTCCAAATCGACGTTGGCTCGCTGTCTTCCTGATTTTGATAAATGAAACTACACCGTACATACAATATTTCTACTTTATATAGAGTGTATATTTATCATATAATTCCTGCTTTTACTATATGTTAGTGTTATTTTAGGTTTTATGTGTTATTTGGTATGATTTGGTAGGTTATTTTTTGAGTCTGGGAACTCTCAAAAATTTTTCCCATATAAATTAGTAATTGCTTCTTCGCTTTACGACATTTTAGTTTACAAGTGGTTTCATAGGAATGTTCTACCTTTGGATTGCGGGGGAAACCTGTATTAACAATGTCACCATTTGTTCATTGGGCAAATAAAGTGCAAGTTAAAGGTAAATACGATACACTCATATCAATTTTTGTTGACACTCCCAGACGTCTACATTTCTGGCATCACTTCTGTGTCTGGAGAGGTTGAGAAGCTGTAAATGGAAGTTCTGTATTTGTCTCTTTCCCTTTCCCACCTTCTCAGCCACACTCACAGTCAGGCATTCGCATCGTTGTTCCAACCTAGGGGTTCCTCAGACTTGCCGACCCTGTGTTTTGACCTTCGTACTCGCTGATCTGAGTTTTGATCCCAGGATGTACCAGTCATGGCTCTCGATCTCAGGAACTGCTGACCTTGGGACTTCAACCCCTGGACTCACCATCCTCTGTGTTTTGATCCCAGGATGTGCCAATCATAGGCCTCTGACCTGAAGCAATTTCAGGACCTACTGACCTCAGGCCTCTAATCCCACAACTTGATTATCTCAGACTTCTGACCCTTGGACTTGCTGACCTCAGGGATCACCAGCCTTCATTGTCAGAGCCCCGCAAGACTCAGGTTTCTGTTCTCTGGGATCACTGGCATATAGCCTTGGAGTACTCTGTACTGAACATTAACATCCGGCTCCTTTCCCTAACTCTCCATTTAATGCCCCTGATCTCACTCCCCTCATCCCTGTCCCTAAACTCTAACCTGACCCCTACATTTCTGAGCTGTCCTTAGAAACCATACTTGCAAACCTAAAAAAAACTGCCTGAGCCGTGAACCTTAATTTTCTATTCTCTTCCAGTATTAAGCTGCCTTTGCCTGTGCTAACTGAAATGCCTTCTATTGCTGATTGGGCATTCCAAAGAAGCTATTTTGCTTTCAGATCTAAAAGAGTATGGAATGGGTTAGATCCTAAAATTATCTGCCAAGTTAGCCATCCTTAGTTGAGTATATCGTTTGAATCCCCCATGTGGCTTTTTGTTGGGCTTGGAGGTATAGTGAACCAGGGTACTTGCTTAACATAGTCATTTTATAAAACCATCTCAGTTGGGATTTTTCTGGAGAAGCATCATTTCAGAGAACTTGGTTAGACTCCATATATTACTTTCCCCTACTCTTCACCTAACAAATTAAATAGCTTATGGATTTTTTTTGCCACCAAGTACAATTTTGTTGACATTGCTTTCATATTAGTCTATGTTTAGAGTCCCAATTTTGGATAGACTAGGATTATTTTATCTATATAGTGTAATAGGAATAGACTTCCTTGTACATATTGCATGAAAAGTCGTTTCATGGTTGAGATTTTACATTGTCTCTCCGTTGAAGGAAATAGGAGCTTCCTATTTACACTGTCTAGATTACTCATTATTTTACAGAGCCCCTTGTCAGCCTCCCTTAAGAAAAATAATCCTAGTCTATCAATCTTTCTTTGGCCATATTTTTCCAGTCCTGCTACATGGTGCCATAATCAAGCTATTGTGAACTAGTGTTGTATACAGTTCAAACCAAACAGCCCAACTCAAGAGTAGCAAAGCTACTTACTGCCTGCATGCTCAAGATGACGTGCACAAAAAATTTTGTTGGCACGTGGCATGCAGTGCTGCCCCTAGATTCTTTAAAACCCACCCATAATAAAATATATAATTACCTGTACTGTCACACGAAGCAGTGAATACTTTATTTGTAATCCGAGCAGTGTGATGTTTTCATTGCAATATCTCATGCCGGCTTAGTACCAGCTGGTCAGTTGCAAGAACTCTTGACACTGGATGATACATTTTAAAATCTTTGCATACTTGTGTACACATTAGTATTTGGTCAGTAAATTGTTGGGCCAGTTTGCATTGGCTTCACTCTGCTTATTTTTTCTTGTCATTTGTGAGTGAACACTGGATATTCAGTGATGATGGTAAATACTGTATGTTGTTTAATGCTCCACAAATATTCATGTGTGTCATTGTTTTCAGTGATGAAGTTGGTCAAATTTGGTGATAGGAGTAGACATACTGATAAATTAGTGGAACATGCATAATTATCAAAATAACCAAATACAAGCCAGATATAAAATATTTGTCACCATTAGTGCACCAACCAAAGCTTATAATTTCACTTTCAAATTTCTTGTGTTGTATGAGGTACAATAACAATATTATTTAGCAATGTTATTTTTCAATTGTCTTTTAAAAAGATTAAAAACCTGTTCAAAAATCATTAATATTAAAATGTTTCATTTATTTCAATCTGTTATACTTTTATTAATAGTGAAACAATACATGTAGATAAACAACCAGAGTCACCTTTATCCTTAAAAAAAAAAGTCCATAATTAAACACAACAAGGACTTCAGAAAACATTTATCAAGAGAGTTGATAGAATTTGGAACTTGTTACCACTGGGACAAGCTGAGAAAGAAAAGTTGGTAAGGCCATGCAGAGATAGTGAAAGCACATTTTATACACAGAAACAAATAGTGGTAAGAGTAGTATATGTATAAAAAAAAAAGCAATCAGATTTGAAAAATCAGATTATCAAAAGCATGTCAAGAAAACAAAACATTTGTTAACTAGAAATCAGTCTATTAGAACAGATTTAGGGAAATTGGTAAAGGATAGAGATATGGCAAGAAATGCAATATGAAATTTCATTGCTGCAAATACAGCATCAAAAAAGATGCAATTCTAGGGGCACAGATAGAAGAGCAATGAAGGCAAGTGAAAGAACACAAGATGTGACTCGATGGGCCGAATGGCCTACTTCTACTCCTATATCTTATTGTTACCTATTCATTAATCATTGATAATCTCTATCCAAAATTGCCATAGCTCACGAGAATTTCCCTTTACAGGATTATCATTAATTTGGGCACACACTTCAACAAAGGGTGAAAACCCCTGACCTATGTAGCTCGTATATTCTATTTCTTGGCTAATAAAAAAAGTAGCATACGTACCATTAGTTAACAACCTTTTAATTTTTTTATACCACTCAATATCCTGTAGTTTATTTGTATTCCCTTGCTTTGTTTTGTTGAAAGAAGATGGAATATCACCACCTGCTCTGACAGCCTTCAATGCACATATGCCCATAGTCATTGTTGCAGGTGTCAGATCAGTCTTCTGGAGAGTGAACTTAATGCAAAGCATCTGGTCCAGATGGAGTCACTGGCGATGTCCTTAGATCCTGCACAGTAAGTTGTTAGGGGTATTGCAGATATTTTTAACCTCTCCATACTTCATTCTGAGGTTCTCACCTACTTTAAGAAAACCACTATTATCCTTGTAACAAAGGAAAATAATGTAATGTCCTTTAATGATCATTACCCATTGATGGTGGTATCCACCATCAATGAGTGGTTCAAGAGACTAGTCAGGGCGCACTTCAACTCCAACCTCCCTGCCAACCTTTTGCGTGCTGCCCAAACAGGTCCACCATCTCCCTGCTCCTGGAATCATCTTTGGATCATCTGGATAATAAGGACATCTATGTTAGACTATTGTTTATTAGCTGCAACTCTGCCATTAATACTGTAATTTCAAGCAAACTCGCCTCCAAACTCCTAGACTTAGGTCTTAACACCTCCCTTTGCAATAGGGTCCTTGACCACAATCAGTAGGGATAGGCAGCAACACTTCCATCACAACTGTCTTTACACTGGTGTCTCAAAAGGGAATGTGCACAGCCCATTACTTCACTCTGTATACACTGACATCTCTGGCCAGATTCTGCTTTAACTCCATCTACAAGTTTGAAGATGACACCACCTCAATGGCTTGAATCTCAAATAACAATGAGTTGAAGTACAGGAAGGAGATAGAGCCAAGTGGCATGATGGCATGACAGCAACCTTTCCCTCAATATCAGCATAACAAAAGAGCTGGTCGTTGACTTCAGGAAGTGGGTTAATGCACATGCTCCTCTTTATGTGAATGGTGCCAAAGTGAAAATGGTTGAGAACTTCAGATTTATTGGAATGAATATCACTAATAGCTTGTCCTGGTCTAACCCTGTAGACACCATATTCAAGAAAGTACATCAGTGCCTCTATTTCATCATGATGTTAGAACATTTTAACATGAGCTGATCCTCATCAATTTTTATAGGCCGAATCAAAGGTGGTGACAAATCAGCATATAGGAAGGAGATTGAAAATCTGGCTGAGTAGTGCCATAACAACAACATTTTACTCAATGTCAACAAGACCAAGGACCTGATTGTTGACTTCACAAGGTGGAAACCAGAGATCCAAGAGCCAGTCCTGATCAGAGGTGGAGAGGGTATACAACTTTGAATTCCTGTGTTATGGGCCTAGCATGTAAGTGTAGTTATGAAGAAAACATGGCAAAGCCTTTACTTTCTTAAAAGTTAATGAAGATTTGGCATGACATCTGAAACTTTTGACAGACTTATATAGGTGTGTGGTGGAGAGCATTGCAGCCTGGTATGGAAACACCAATGCCCTTGAATGGAAAATCCTACAAAAATAATGGATATGGTCCTGTCCATCATGGGCAAAGCCCCCCCCCCCCATTGAGCACATCTACACGAAGGATTGTTGTAAGAGAGCAGCATCCATCATCAGGGCACCCCTCCACTCAACTCAGGATGTGCTCTCTCCTTGCTGCTGTCATCAGGAAGAAGGTACAGGAGCCTCAGGATTCACACCACCAGGTTCAGAAACAGTTATTACCCCATAACCATTAGTCTCTTGAAACAAAGAGAACAACTTCACTTGCCCTGTCATTGAAATGTTCCCACAACCTATGTACTCTTCATGGACCCGTCATCTCGTGTTCTAGATATTTATTGCCTATTATTATTTTTCTTTTTGTATTTGCACAGTTTGTTGTTTTTGAACACTGAAGATCCAAGTTGGTGCGGCCTTTCATTGATTCTATGGTTATTATTCTATTATGGATTTATTGAGTATGCCTGCAAGAAAATAAATCTCCATATTATATATGGTGACATACAGTGCCTATAAAAAGTATTCCCCCCCCTTTGGAAGTTTTCAGGGTTTTTTTTGTTTTACAGCATTGAATCACAGTGGATTTAATTTGGCTTTTTTTTACACTAATCAATAGTAAAAGACTTTCATGTCAACATGAAAACAGATCTTTACAAAGTGAACTGTGCACCCCTTAACACTACATTTATACTGAGGTAGTGATAACAGGCGTGCAGGTTGGTTGAACAGTAGAATGATTGAAGGAAAGTAGCTGCTTTGAACTTGGTTGTGTGGGACTTCCTGCCCTTAACTCTACCTCTTCAGTTATTGTCACTTGCATTTCTTTTTGCACTATTTCAGTTTACACTACTATGCATCATTCTGTTGTTTTTGTGCTTGTCAATATTATTGTTGTATTTATCATTGCTCTCTGGTTTATAGGACAATAAGCAAAGCAAGATATAGAGTCAATGTTTCTGGCTGCTCGCCCCAGAACTAGGGGTCAGACTTCAAGCACTTGGCCATTTAGGACAGATTAGAAGTTTCTTCAAGATTATAACAAAACTTTTGAAATGCTCCTCTTTAACTTCTGTAGCGGTTCAGTCACTGAGTGCAGAGATCGGTACAATTCTCAGAAATACGTGGGATCAAGAAATATGGAGCAAATGTAGGGAAAGGGGGTGGTTAAAAATCAATTATGATTTTAAATGATGGAACAAGCATGAAAGGCCAGATGACCTATTCAGTGTTTTATGTTTAATATCTCATTTGTTGGTATTTATGACAGCTTAGCAAGTTCTCAACATTTCAAGAATATAAGTTACTTTCTTTTAATTTATTTAATTCCTGTGATTTGATGTTTTAGCCAAAGTTAACTCAGCTCTGGAAAGTTAAATCAGGGCTGAATGAGTGACACTGTAGGATTTTGCTCTGAGGTCATTAGAATCTCAACCTGGGAAATCATGCCTAATTGTTCATGTCAGCAAAGTTCAAAATCAATCTAGTTATGATTCTAATCACACTGCACTGATTTTTTAAAAAAAAAATCTTCCTCTGCTGATATCTTTTAACCGTCGTGCCTTTCTTAACTCCAAGCACTTTCAGTGTTCTGGGTTGATTTTTACTGATTGCTAAAATCCAGCATTAATGTAGTGTTACGAACCCCATAACTGGGTCACTTACCAGCAAAGATAGAGAGGTCCGTTAAAGTCTGATTGTACTATTTTTAACAGTATTTATTGGTAAAAATACACAAAAATAATATCAATGCAAACATACAGATAATATACATTGTCAATACTAACTCTAAAAGTGCGGGTATAATAATAATCAATAAGAAATAAGCTCTATCGTTGTCTAGGGGATAATGTATTGTCCGATGGAAATATAAAAGTCATTCAGGTCATGCAGGCTGCAGCCTTTGGTTGGAGTCAAGAGAGACAGATTTTTAGAACTTGCCAGCTTTTCCTTTTTATGATGTCGATCCTTCGAAATTTCGTTGGTGGTGGCCTCTTTCTTTAGCTAAGCCGTCTTCCGTGGTAAGTCCCGCCAATCCCAGGCAACGGGAAAGGATGCATGCGGGCCCCACTGGCTGTCGCTATTAAACGCTGTCACGGGATTTCTAGCGTTTCTCCTGGTGCGTCTAAAGGGGTTGTTCCCCAGACCCTCTTTTATCCTTACTCATGGGGTCTCAGATGTCAATCAGGTTGGGATGATGCAATCCCTCAACCAGCCCACTCTGGTCATTCCCTGAGGGCTTCAATGAATAGTACAGTACTCAATACACAATTCTGTCTCCAAGAGACAATGGCCGTTATCCGTGGCTTTGTATCACTGAGGGGCCAGGACATTCTAAAACCTTGAGGATTCGCTCTCATTTCCTGAGTCCCAGACCTGAATTAATAGCGATCTTGCGATTCTCAGAAAGGAGGGGGCTACTTTGTACCCTTCGGCCCCTCAGAGTTGTGGCACATTCGTAACAGTAGTCAAGTAGACAATGTCCCCTACTTCTCTTATGGAGTTAAAACTGTTAACATTCAATAGACTATAACATCTTTATTAGATAGAAATATCAGTTCTTTACAGTAGTGTAAATGGGACAATATTTGATAACCAACTCACATTAGTCCTTGGCTGCTTAAGAAATAACCACTGGTTGAAGTGAGATTAACTTTATAACTGTTGGAGAGGCCAGATGTACAGATATTTTGGAGTGCTCTGAAGCTAGATGAGATTAGAGATAGGGTGAGACATGGTCATGGATTGATTTCATGTAGGGTGAGAATTTCAAGATTAAGATGCTTTTTTTAAAGCGGGAGTTAGTCGATTTGTGCCAGAAAGCCCTGGAGTGACTTTAAGACATAGGTGCAGAGTCAGGCCATTCCATCATGGCTGATTTATTATCCCACTCAACGCCATTCTCCAGCCTTCTCTGCATAATCTCTGCTTTTACGTATATTCAAGGACTTGGTCTCCACAGTCATTGGCGGAAATGAATTCCACAGGTTCAATGACCTGGCTAAAGATATTCTTCCTCACCTCTGGTTTAAAGGGACCTCCTTGTATTCTGTGGTCTGGGTTCTAGACTCTTCCACTACAGGAAACATCCTTTCCATGTCCACTCTATCCAGGCTTTTCAATATTTGATAGGTTTTAATGAGATCCTCCTCTCTTTCTACTTCCAAGTACAGGCCCAGAGCCATGAAATGCTCCTCATACATTACCCATTTCATTCCTGTAGTAAATCTTGTGAACCTTCCTTGGACTCTTTCCAATGCCAGCACATCTTTTCTTAGATAAGGGGCCCAAAACTGCTCATGGTGCTCCTAGGTGTGGTCTGACCAGTGCCTTAGAAAGCTTCAGTGATAGATGAATAGAGCATGATTCATGATGAGATGTAGGCTGTAGGAGTTCTAGATGATGTCAGGTTTACCGAAGATAGCTGTTGTGCGTTTGTTCAAAGTTTTAACACGCATGGTTGTTGGTTTCCTATGCAGTCTATCTAGGCTGGGACAGCACCTGCCAGTTAATAAATCTAAATGAAATTGTGGATTTATTGTCTGAAGCTGTCTTGGGTTTAAGCAGATCTAAGGTAAACTTATCACACTTAAGGTAATACCAGAAGTACAGTACAAGATCAACCTTGTTCATGAAAAATTTTTGCTGTTTCCACCATGGAACATTCAACCTCAAGTTGTGTGTTCAAATACAACTCCAGTGATGTGAACATATTCTAAGCTAACATTTCAGTGAAAGTTTGAATTGTGCTATTTTTTGCTTGTGATACTAAACTACTTGAGGGCTGGATGTTCTTTGTGTGCTTCCTAATATTTCTCATTCAAATAATATCATAGGTCATGAGAAGTCATGGTTTCATCATTGTGCACATTTTTTGCTTTATTTCTTGAGATGTAGTTTCTATTTCTTGAGAATTTGCTTTCCGCAGATTATGAACAGTGTTCCAGATAAGATTTGACTTTTGATGGGTTTTCATCTTTGATTATTAGAAAGATCAAGAAAACTATGGGTCAGTTTTATTTTACCCAGCTGATATTGGACAGAATGTTAACTGATATGTTTGTTGAACCTGATAGTTTGATCAGATAGCTTGCATCAGAATTCTCAGATTCTCCCACTATATTGCCCTCAACAAAATTTCTAGTACTTCATGAAAAAGCCTTGACAACCTTTGTGTGGTCTTTGACATTCCTGAGCTGACATCTGATTATGACAAATAGAAGAAATGTAGATTGAAGATCTGTAGGAAAGAGTAATACAGAAGTTGGGGCAAAAGGAGAAACCTAATTAGCTGACTAACAGATCTGCCTTCTGAAAATTGTTGCATATCATATGACTGATCTCAGTTTCAGAGATACGGTAGACAGTTTTGGTTGGATACATTTGGATCATAAGACCAAAAGATATAAAAGCAGAATTAGACCATTTGGCTCATCGAGTCTGCACTGCCATTTCAGCATGGCTGTTCCAATTTTCTTCTCAGCCCAATCTGCTGCCTTCCACCCAGTATCCTTTCATGCCCTGAGCAATCAAGAATCTATCAACCTCTGCCTTAAACATACATAAAGAATTTGCCGCCATAGCTGCTTGTGATAAAGAATTCCACAGATTTGCCACTCTGGCTAAAGAAATTGTTCCTCATCTGCTTTCTAAAAGAATGTCCCTCTATTCTGAGGCTGTGTCCTCTAGTATTAGACTCTCCCACCATAGGAAACCTCCTCTCCACATCTGCTCTATCAAGGCCTTTCAGCATTTGATAGTTTTCAATTAGGTCATCCCACATTCTTCTGAATTCTAGTGAATACAGACCCAGAGCCATCAAATGCTCACCATATGACAAGCCATTCAATCCAGGAATCATTTTTGTGAACATTCTTTGAACCCTCTCCAGTTTCAGCACATCATTTCTATGATTAGGGGCCCAAGCCTGCTCACAATACTCCAAGTGAGGCCTCATTAGTGCTTTATTTGTTTTTTGTGCCTTTGATTTGCTCCTATCTGCAGAGGAAGTTCCTTGATGTGGGATAACCCAGCCCTTATCCTCGAGGAGATGGCAAGTGGTGCTCTTTTTAAAAAGTAGTTCCAACATACCTCTCCATTACAAATGCCCACAGGAAAATGAAGCTGTGTATGGTGACATGTATGTATTTTGATCAATTTACTTTGAACTTTGATTTTTGTGTTGAAGTTCAAAAAATTGTAGCCAATTTGTTTGCAGGGTCTCGGAATATCAAGTTATATTCTAATCACCCCTAATTCCACTCTCCTTTCCCTCCATCTCTGCCCCCCACCCCCCTGCCCTCCTGCATCCAAAATGTGACTGTTCATGTCAGTTATGAATCAGGCTCTTGCTGGATTATTTCATTTTCTGAATGTATGCATTCAACATTTTTGTTAGAAGAATGTGTCATGGCTAGCCAAAATGTAATTGAATTTCATCTCCAGGGGTGCCTGAAATAGTGCTGCGGAGGAAAAAAGAATAAATATAACAGCCACTTAATTACTGAAATATTTTAAATGATTTGCAGCGTGAATATTGAGCGGTTGACCTTTAGGCTGTTTATTTAATGGGACTGGAGGGAAGTGAATTTTGAAAGCATGTAAAACAGCAGTTGTAAGTGGAGGCACCTAAAGTGTTGTTACTAACTGATCTGATTTGACCTATTGCAGATTTGAGAATGGGTGATAACATTGAAACTTTACTTATCACCATTGCTACTTGAAGTATTGAATAAAATACTTTAGCTACTTCATTTATATGAACTAAGTTTTTGAACTGTGCTTCATAGCAATGCAGAAACATACAAGAGCCTTTGTAGAGCAAAAAGGGTTTCGTTTCTAACAACAGTAAATAAGAAGCAGAGTTGAAATGGAATGATGCTTGTCTGATTATTAAAGCAAAAATGGTGACATTTTTTGTCTATTATCCCAGAAGCATGTTTTACAGCACTTCAGTAGTTAAGTCTGCATTGCAATATGCCGTACTATTTACTTTATTAGTAGAAATAGAAATTGATTTACTTTGTGTTATTAATAGATTGTTTGTGTGCCCCATTAATTGCATCTATAAGCATTGTAGATGACTGCAAATTTAAGTTTAATTATCATTCAACCATATATGTATACCCATGATTATAGCCAAACGAAAGTGTTACTCTGGCACCAGGGTGCAAAACACAGTATCAACTGTCATAGACATAATAAGGCACATGTAGCACATATAAGATAGCAATAAAATAGAGTCACTGAAACAAATATAGTCCAAGTCCCATGATATGTTGCTGCAGTCTTCAGTCGAACAGAATAAAGCATGTCTTCTGCTGAGCGAACACTGGGGGCAGCACAGACTCCAGCATGGATACTGTGTCACACTGCCTCCGGCACTCCAGTGGAGCTCCCAATTCCACCTCCCCAGGGTCACTGCAAACAGGACACTAGCTTGAGGCCTAGTCCTTGCTACGACTGAAGCCACACAGTTCCTCCGCTGTTTGCCAGTAAACCAGTGAATTGGGCTTACAGTGGTATTCCTCACCACCAATGTCCAACAGGGTTTGTGATCACAAGAAAAGCAGCTAAGATGATCACTCGCTTTTAGACTGTACACCCCTTTTGAGCACCAGTGCCTTGGATACAGGCAGCATCGCAGTCCATACCAAATACAGCCCTTTCAGTTTCTCTGCCAACAATTAGTGCCACTTTAACTCTAAGCTGCTTTATTAAACTTGTTACCTGGTCACCTTGTGATCTTGTTGTAAATCTATTTTCTAGAATCATTGGACAGACTTGTGTCTTATCTAGATGAATAAGTTGGCTTTAAGGCTATGAAAAATTGTACGAACTAAATAAATAATACGTTAAGAGACAGCAGTTGGTGAATTTGGGAAGTATCTTCTGAAAAGTACATTTGATAGACTAGGAAATTGGAAGTTCTTACAAAGACTGCATGTGGAGTGAATCAAACACAAAGAAGAAAATGCTGGAAACATTCAATGGGTTATGGAGCATAGATGAGATTTATCTGTCAGTTATCCAATATGATATCATGTTGGGGTCTGTCCTGCATACTGGTCTGACTGAATTCTCTTATATTTAATTCTACAGCAAACCCCCTCCCCCCTTCCAGTTTTGCCTTCATTCAGTTCTGATGAAGGGTCTCAGCCCGAAACCTTGACAATTTACTCTTTACCATAGATGCTGCCTAGCCTGCTGAGTTCCTCCAGCATTTTGTGTGTGTTGCTTGGATTTCCTGCATCTAAAGATTTTCTTTGGTTTGCCTTCTCATTAGTTTAAATGCTACCCAATAGCATGTCCACAACTACTAACCCATTCATGTTTGGAATGTGAGAGGAAACCTTGAGGAAGCACACAGTCATTGGGAGAACATACAAAGTTGTTGCAGACAGTGGTGGTAATTGAATCCTGATCACTGGTCTAATGAAACGTTAGGTTAGCCGCTACAGCTCCTTTTTTAAATTCTGATCTTTGTTCCAGCATTGTAAAAGTGAAAATACTCACCACCTAGTTCTAATTACCTACTTAACTAACTGGCTCAAAGGCTGTATTAAGAAGCCCAGACTCCGTGAGCCACACAGTGGTTCTCCTGCCTCCCATTTCACTCAAACAAGTGTTTGAGCTGAAACTAATTGGACTGAATTGAAAATTTCACATTTAGAAAGGGTTGTGTTCCCTTTTAAAATACCTGGTTTACTACTTCACCTGAAATTGCAAGCTTCAGCAAAAAATTTCAGCCTTCATAAATTAAACCAACATATCTAGCTTTGATTGTTTTGTGGCGACCCAATTTCTGTGCAGGCGAACCAGCTGACAAATAGCCCGCACGCGGGGAGAGACTTTGGTAATGCACCTCTGATGTCATTTCCGCCCGGAGAGGGTGGGAACTAGGGATTAAAAGCCAGCACCGCAAAGTTTGAATAAACTAGTCTCGAAACAATTTACCGACTGCATGTCGTTGTCTCTAGCTCTGTATGTAGTACATCACTACATTGGTGACCCTGACGGTCCAAACGGGATTTGGACCAAAGATGATCGACTCTTCATCTGTTCACACAGTTTTGCTACAACTGTCAACGTTCTGGACGCTGCGACCACGCATGTGGTTTGACCAAGCAGAAGCCCAGTTCCAGATTCAGCAGATATCCTCTGAATCCATGCGTTACTATTACGTGGTGAGCTCCCTTGACCAGGAGACAGCCGCCCAGGTTGTGGATTTCATACAATCACCCCCGGAAGAAGGCAAATATGAAGCATTCAAAGCGCTGCTCATTGGGACCTTTGGCATCTCACAGCGTGAGCGAGGTGTACCTGGACGGTTTGCACCTGCTGCACCTGGACGGTTTGGGAGACAGGCCGCCATGAGCATTAATGAACGAGATGCTGGCCCTGGCTGTCAGACACGAGCCCTGCCTCATGTTTGAGCAAGCATTCCTGGAGCAACTGCCCGAGGACATACATCTGCTGCTGGCCGACGCAGATTTCAGTGACCCCCGGAAGGTGGCGGCCCGGGCAGACGTGCTGTGGAAAGCCAAGAGGGAGAGCGTGGCGTCCGTCGGTCAGATTACCAAGCCACATGCCCAACAGCAGACCAGACCAGGCCCAGCAAGGGGGCGCACACAACACAGGGACAGTGAACAGTGGTGTTTCTGCCACCAGCAGTGGGGCACAGAAGCTCGCCGTTGTCGCCTGCCCTGCAAGGGCCAGGGCCAGCTGCCGCTAATGGCTATGGCGGCTGGCCACCAGGACAGCCTCTTGTACGTCTGGGACAAATGGTCGGGTCGCCACTTCTGGAGCAGAAATCAGCGTCTTACCCCCGACGGGGTACGACACCCACAACAGGAAGCCAGGACCCACCCTGAGGGCCGCAAACGGCAACACAATACGGACCTACGGCACCCGCACAGTGCAGCTGCAGTTCGGCGCCGGTTCACGTGGGACTTCACGCTGCCCGCCGTGGCCCAACCACTCCTGGGGGCGGACTTCTTGAGAGCTCACAGCCTGCTGGTTGACTTGCAAGGGAAAAGACTGGTACATGCCGAGACTTTCCAGACGTTCTCCCTGGGTGAAGCCAAGTTGCCGGCCCCACACCTGGACTCCATCATGCTGTCAGAAAACGAATTCATCAGAATCCTGGCGGACTTTCCATCGGTTCTGGCACAGAGGTTCACAGCAGCCATGCCCAGACACGGAGTACAGCACCACATCCCGATCCAGGGACCACCCCTCCACGCCCGCGCGCGAAGGCTCCCCCCCGGAAAAGCTCCGCCTGGTGAAGGAGGAGCTCAAGAGGATGGTGGAATTGAGGATTGTATGGAGGTCCGACAGCCCATGGGCCTGCCCCCTGCACATGGTGCCCAAAGCAGCCGGGGGCTGGAAACCATGCGGCGACTACCGCAGACTGAATGAGGCTACAACTCCAGACCACTACCCCGTGCCACATATACAGGACTTTGCAGCAAACCTGCACGGGGTAAGAATCTTTTCTAAGGTAGACCTCGACCGGGGATACCATCAAATCCCGGTACATCCTGAAGACATCCCCAAAACAGCACTCATCACCCCGTTCGGCCTGTTCGAATTCCTCCGAATGCGGTTCGGCCTGAAGAATGCCACACAGACATTCCAGCGGCTAATGGGTGTGGTGGGACGCGACCTGGACTTTGCGTTCATCTATTTGGACGACATGCTCTTAGCCAGCAGTAGTCGTCAGGAGCATCTGTCCCACCTCCGCCAGCTCTACTCCCGCCTGAGTGATTTCGGCCTCACGATCAACCCGGCCAAATGCCAGTTCAGTCTCGACACCATCGACTTCCTGGGCCACAGGATTACCAAAGATGGGGCAACACCTCTGCCCGCCAAGGTAGATGCGATCCGCCACTTTGCCCGGCCCAACACGGTCAGAGGCGTGCAGGAGTTCGTTGGTATGGTGAACTTCTACCACCGTTTCCTCCCCTCAGCAGCCCGTATCATGCGCCCTTTGTACACCCTGATGTCGGGTAAAGGCAAGGACATTACTTGGGACGATGAGGCTGCGGCCGCTTTCGTTAAAGCCAAGGAAGCCTTGGCAGATGCCGCGATGCTGGTGCACCCCAGAACGGACTTTCCGACCATCCTCACAGTGGACACATCCGACACAGCAGTCGGTGGGGTGCTGGAGCAACTCATCGAGGGGCGCTGGCAACCCCTGGCATTCTTCAGCAAGCACCTACGACCACCCGAACTCAAGTACAGTGCTTTCAACCGGGAGCTGTTGGCACTGTATCTGGCAATCCGGCATTTCAGGTACTTCTTAGAAGGCAGGCCGTTCACTGCGTTCATGGACCACAAACCGTTGACCTTCGCATTCACGAAGGTGTCCGATCCCTGGTCGGCTCGCCAGCAGTGACATCTGTCCTACACCTCCAAGTACACGGCGGACATCCGGCATGTCTCGGGAAAGGACAATGTCGTGTCGGACGCACTCTCCAGACCAGCTGTCCAGGCCCTGTCCCTGGGGGTGGACTATGCAGCACTGGCGGAGGCGCAGCAGGCAGACAACAAGATGCCCAGCTACAGGACCGCAGTCTCGGGTTTGCAGCTGCAGGACTTTCTCGTAGGCCCAGGTGAGAGGACCCTCCTGTGTGACGTGGTTACCGGCCAACCTCGTCCCATCGTCCCGGCAGCCTGGCGGCGGCGAGTTTTCAATTCCATACACGGTTTGGCGCACCCATCTATCAGGACAACTGTCCGGCTGGTCTCCAGCAAGTTCGTGTGGCACGGACTTCGCAAACAGGTCAGCGAATGGGCCAGAACGTGCACACAGTGCCAAACAGCCATGGTGCAGCGGCACACTAAAGCCCCGCCACAGCAATTCGAACCCACCCACCGGAGGTTCGACCACATTCATGTGGATATCGTGGGGCCCCTACCAGTGTCACGAGGAACACAGTACCTCCTAACTATGGTAGACCGGTTCACGAGATGGCCAGAGGCAGTCCCACTCACCAACACATCTGCCGATTCCTGTGCCCGAGCGCTGATTGCAACATGGGTAGCACGCTTCAGGGTACCAGCCCACATTACCTCCGACAGAGGCGCCCAGTTCACCTCCAGCCTGTGGTCAGCTGTGGCCAGCTTGTTGGGAACGCAGCTACACCACACAACTACCTACCACCCACAGTCGAACGGACTAGTGGAACGCTTCCACCGTCACTTGAAGTCAGCTCTCATGGTCTGCCTGAGAGGAACTAAATGGGTGGACGAGCTTCCCTGGGTCCTGCTTGGACTTCGCACAGCGCCCAAAGAGGATCTGCAAGCCTCATTGGCTGAGTTGGTGTACGGTGCACCTCTGGTCGTACCAGGAGAGTTCATACCAGCCCCAAGGAGGCAAGAGGAAGAACCCGCAGCAGTCCTGGACAGACTACGTGAAAGGCACGGCAACCTGGCCCCCATACCGACTTCACAGCACGGACAGACCCCGACCTACGTACCCAAAGACCTGCAGAACTGTAAGTTTGTGTTTGTACGAAGGGGCGGACACCGGGCACCGCTACAGCGGCCGTACGAGGGGCCGTTCAAGGTGCTCAGGAACAACGGGTCCACGTACGTTCTGGACATTGGGGGGAAAGAGGAGGTTTTCATGGTGGACCGACTCAAACCAGCCCATGTGGACTTGGTACAGCCGGTCGAGGTTCAGGCACTGTGGCGCAGAGGCAGACGACCAAACAGAGACTGATCCAGACTGTGGACATTGGGGGGTGTATCGCCAGTTCTGGGGGGGGGGGGGGGTTATGTGGCGACTCACTTTCTGCGCAGGCGAACCGGCTCACAAATAGCCCACGCGTGGGAAGAGACTTTGGTAATGCACCTCTGATGTCATTTCCGCCCAGAGAGGGCGGGAACTAGGGATTAAAAGCCAGCACCGCAAAGTTTGAATAAAATAGTCTTGAAACGATTTACTGACTGCGTGTTGTTGTCTCTAGCTCTGTATGTAGTACATCGCTACAGTTTAAATTTAAAACTAAATAATGTGCACTTGCCCATCACTCAGAGTAGTTTAGATTTTGAATTGCTGCATTCTAAGAACTGTAATGAGAAAACCGAAATTCATTCTGATATATTTACCTCTTTGCAGGTGAATAAGGAATTCCAACAACACACACTATACTAGATGATCTAAATGGGATTTTTCTCGTGTGACTTGTCCAATCTTTTAGAAAGAAAACAATGTAATATTATCTCCATAGGTGTATTTAGTTTTGCATAATTACAACTAGTTGTAGAGCCACTGTCATACAGCACAGAAATGGGTCCACTAGCCTACTGAGTCAGTGCTGACCATCAGACCCTTACCACATTTTTTGTCTTGCATACATAGACATCCAGACCCCCCTGTACAGTAAAGTTATGTAGTTCCATTACACCTAAACAATATTGTTATTCGATTCTTCCTACAAATACAAATTAAACTTTCATGTTTCTAAATTGCATTACTTCTGCTAAATTACGGTCTACTTACTTGACTTGGTAATATCCCTCAGTAAAACTCTTGATTCTTCCTCAAAATTTGGTTTCTCAACTTTGATGTCTCTATTTAAGTCGTCAATATAAACTGTAAACAGTTGATCCCCTAGCTGTAATCTCTTTGGCACTGGACTGATTGCAGCTTTCCAACTTAAAACTTGACCATTTATCTTGTTTCCATTCAGTTGGTGAATTCTTAATCCATGCTAATATTTACTCCTAACGTCATGAGCATGGTGTGTTTCAGCCCTTTATGTGGTTCCTACAACATTTCAATGTTTCTTTGACTCAGCAGGTTTTTTTTACTGATCTATCCTGCCCGTTATAAATTAAAATAATACATAGAATAATCCATTCCCTTTCATAGAACTCTGCCTAATTGAATTGTTACAATTACGGTAGTTTTGCCAGTAAATAATGTATTCCAGCATTTTCTCAATGAATGATGGCATACTAATTGGCCTTTATTTTCCTATTTTCTGTCTACAACCTTAAATATGGGATTCCATTTGCAGTTTTCCAGAACCAGGAACTTTGAAAAGTTGCCACATAGCTAGTTACCTTGGCAACCAGTTTTTTTTTAAGACCCTTTGGATAAGGCTATCTTGAACTTGTCCACTTTTATTCCCATGTGTCCACCAGATACTTTTCACGTGATAATTGTTTAACTTCTTTCTTCTTTGCTCAGAGGTTTATTACTAATATTAGGATGCTTTTATTTGATTAAAAAACCTTTGCATTAATTGCCCTGTCTCAACATCTAAGCACCCAACATGTACTTCCGCTGCTGCCTAACGTTTTATTTCCTTGTCAAAGCTTTTGCAGTCTGTATTTATGTTTCTTGTTCATTAATTGTTGTTGGATCTAAATGCTTAAAATCCTTAGCAGCATTGTAGCCATACTTAACCAAAAGGGCTATCTTAGCATAAGGTGGCAATTTGTCACGGCTCTGCCTTCGGAATGACAGTCAAGAAAGGGAAATAGATACAGGCCATGTCAACTATTCCCAGGTACTGAAGAATGACTTTAAAATGACCACCTTACTACTTAAAAGCCTCTTGCTAACCTTGCAGCAAAAATTGTTCATTTGTCTGACCAAATGATTAGACCTGTGAGGTCTGTCTTTGATTTTATGGACAGATTATATGTCATGTTAAGTACAATCCTAGTATATACCTGTTCAACCATATTCAGATAATAATCCGGTAACTCTTGTACACTCAATTTCCAGTGTGTGGCAAATAAACTCCAATTAAATATTTAAATAATTGCTTGATATCTGACAAAGTTATATTTGGAATAAGGTCTTTCAAAAGATAGTCCATCTTAATTGCATAAATATCTGTTAACAATCTGGTAGAAGCTGTTCTGAAAATTGAAAAGGCCAATAGAAAATGTTTTTGTTTCATATGGTGTCAAATTTATGATTCCATGCTTACTTGGGCTTTTCCCTGTTTCTATAACCTCCTCCAATGCTATAACCATCACATATGATCAATTCCTTGTTCATCCCTGTTTCTTTTATCCATTTTTTTTTGACAGGGAGCTGCCCATTCTTGAACGGATTGCACTCACATTTAGCAATATTTCTGGTGGGGAAAGATACTCCAAGGGAAGGCAGGTTTTCAATTCTGGCAGCTCCTCTCTGCATGTCCTCCCCCCACCCATTGCCAGCTGTACACTACCTCTTCAACACTGACCCAGATTTTGCCAGACTGACGTGCTAGATGACGTGAGACTGTAGGAGGGGAGCTTCAGCAAATTAAACTTGCCTTCTACTTTTAATCTGAAAAATTGAGTATGGTTGACTAATGTTGGAGACACAAGAGTGCCAGTTTTGGAATTTGGAACAAGAAAGAAACTGCTGGAGAAACTTGACTCGCAACCTCCTAATCTCCCCTCGAGTTGGATTTGGATCACTTGCTAGCTCTTGGGTACCCTTTCCACTCACCCCTGTATGCTGGCTATGTCCCCTCTATTATTTCAGCACAGGTGAAGGGCTGTGACCTGAAATGTGACTGTCCATTTCCCTCTGCTCATGCAACCTAACTTGCTGACTTCTCCCAGCAGATTTTGTTTTTCAAACTGGTGTTGGAATCCATCATTGGAAAAGCACAGGTTTCTGCCTCTGCCCCTCTTCCCCCTTCCTTCCTGTCTCCCACCCCAAACACTCCCATGTTACAACCCTTCCACCAATGTTATTCATTGCCTCCTCCCTGTCTGTAAACTTTTGCCAGCCCTAATACCCATCACTCATTCACTCATGGTAGTAAGCACCATTTATTTACAGTCATGCTGAATAATTTACTAGCCCATACAACTGCTGAAGATTGGCCATGAGATTGACTTAAAAGAATTTGTGCAAACTCTATTTAAATTATGGGCTTACTATTATGGCAATTTTAGTTGCTCTAAAACTTGTTCTTAGATACTGCCACACATTTTTAAATAATATATCTGCTTGGTTATAATAATAGTTGTTGTTTACCTAGTTCTCCATTAGTATTAATACAGTTAATTTATGGAACAAAATATATCGGTTTTCTACTGGGCCATTTCTGGACAGATTTTGCTGCACTTTGAATTTGGGCGTGCTCAGCACCACAGATGAACTAAGGGTGTCTGATAATCACTCTCAGCTTGATGTTTCATACTGTTGACAGACACTGCACAAACATCTAGTTGAGTAACAGTAATTGAGATCTAACTGAAAAGATGTGGATAGAATTTCTTTGAGGATAGGGTGGTGAACAGGAAAGGGTGTATTGTTGGAAGGGACAACTTGCAGTTTGTTTCCAGGTAATTAGTAATGTGTAATATCTGCTGCACTGTCTGCTTTCAGCTGCCTTATGCCCAGACAGCTCTACTGGCTGCTTGTCAGTATTCACTCAGCTGTGAAATAGCAAAAACTAGGTCAGTACCATACCTGCTGTCCTTTAGGGATTGGCTGACTCTGACATGAATATTTTCAGTACCCTTAAAAGTAATGCTGAGCTTTGTAACTTTTTCAGTTTTGTGGTGAGCATTAATGGAGAAAAATGTTTTGAGGACAGTCATTTAAGTCCATTATAGTTTTTTAAGACCTATCTGTTTCTGTAGGAAGCTACTAACAAGTTTGTCCACATCTGCTGAATCTTGTGTGATATGAAATAGCATTTTATTTGCACCGTTTTGTGTCAGGTTATTGGAGACAATGGAATAAAATGGAGCTTTTCAGTATTTTTGTGAATTAGTATTATTATGCTAGCTTTAAGTGCTAAGAGTGTGAAGATGGTCTCTCTGAGACAGATGTTGTCATGCCCTTTTCCAGGTTATCAGAATAACAATGAATCAGATTTAAAATGTTCGATGGTAATAATATTTTTGCAGTGTACAGCATTTTTGTATAGCATTTTTTTGCTTAGGGAATCCAGAATATTGCATGTATGTAGACTCCTTTTATATATAACATGATATTCTGCATTTTTGGTGGGACTTGGATGGATATATGTGGTACTTGGATGGATATATGGCAGTTCTAGATCAATAAATATTTGGAAACGATGGTAATTTCATTTTGTTGAATTTTTTTTAAAAGACTGCAATCAACTCAAACTCAGGAAATCAAATCACTCAAGATGCATAGATCAAGGGGGTAGCCAGAAACTTTTTCCCAGGGCAGAAATGGCTATTATGATGGGGCATAATTTTAAGGTGACTGGAGGAAAGCATAGGGGGATATTAGAGGTATGCTTTTTTTACACACTGAGAGTGGTGGGGCCATGACACACCCTTCCAGGGGCGGTGGTAGAGGCAGAAGCTCTTACAACTTAGAAAACCTACAGGACAGTACAGGCTCTTCGGCCCACAAAACTGTGCCGAACATGTCCTTACCTTAGAACTATCCAGTTTACCCATAGCCCTCTATTTTTCTAAGCTCCATGTACCTATCCAAGAGCCTCTTAAAAGACCCTATCGCTTCCGCCTCCTCCTCCACCGCCACTGGCGGCCCATTCCACGCTCTCACCACTCTCTGCGTGTGGGGAGAAAAAAACAAACAACAGCAACTTACCCCTGACATCTCCTCTGTACCTACTTCCAAGCACCTTAAAACTACACCCTCTCGTGCAAGTCATTTTAACCCTGGGAAAAAGCCTCTGACTATCGACACAAACAATGCCTCTCATTATCTTGTACACCTCTGTCAGGTCCCTTCTCATCCTTTGTTGCTCCAAGGAGAAAAGGCCAAGTTTACTCAACCTATTCTCATAAGGCATGCTCCCTAATCCAGGCAACATCCTTATAAATCTCCTTGGCACCCTTTTTATGGTTTCTACATCCTTCCTTTAGTGAGGCAACCAGAATTGAGCACAGTACTCCAAGTGGGTTCTGACCAGGGTCCTACATAGCTGCAGCATTACCTCTCAGCGCTTATGCTCAATCCCACGGTTGATGAAGGCCAATGCACCATATGCCTTCTTAACTATAGAGTCAACCTGCGTAGCAGCTTTGAGTGTCCTATGGACTCAGACCCTAAGACCCCTTTGATCCTCCACACTGCCAAAAGTCTTACGACAAATGCTATATTCTGCCATCACATTTGGCTTACCAAAATGAATCACCTCACACTTCTCTGGGTTGAACTTCATCTGCTACTTCCCAGCCCAGTTTTGCATCCTATCAATGTCCCGCTGTAACCTCTGAGAGCCCTCCACACTATCCACAACACCCCCAACCTTTGTGTCATCAGCAAACTTACTAACCAATCCCTCCACTTCCTCATCCAGGTCATTTATAAAAATAACAAAGAGAAGGGATCCCAGAACAGATCCCTGAGGCACATCACTGGTCACTGACCTCCATGCAAAATATGACCCGTCTACAACCACTCTTTGTCTTCTGCAGGCAAGCCAGTTCTGGATCCACAAAGCAATTTCCCCTTGGATCCCATGCCTCCTTCCTTTCTCAAAAAGCCTTGCATGGGGTACCTTATCTGAAATCCATATACACTACATCTGCGGCTCTACCTTCATCAATGTGTTTAGTCACATCCTCAAAAAATTCAATCAGGCTCGTAAGGCACGACCTGCCTTTGCCAAAGCCATGCTGACTATTCCTAATCATATTATGCCTCTCCAAATGTTCATAAATCCTGCCTCTCAGGATCTTCTCCATCAACTTAACAACCACTGAAGTAAGACTCACTAGCCTATAATTTCCTGGGCTATCTCTACTCCCTTTCTTGAAAAAGGGAACAACATCTGCAACCCTCCAATCCTCCGGAACCTCTCCCATCCTCATTGATGATCCTCATTGATCATCGTCAGCAACCTCCTCCCTCGCTTCCCACTGTAGCCTGTGGTACATCCCGTTCGGTCACGGTGACTTATCCAACTTGATGCTTTCCAAAAGTTCCAGCACATCCTCTTCCTTAACATCTACATGTTCAAGCTTTTCAGTTCACTGCAAGTCATCCTTACAATCGCCAGGATCCTTTTCCATAGAGAATACTGAACCAAAGTATTCATTGAGTACCTCTGCTATCTCCTCAGGTTCCGTACACACTTTTCCACTGTCACACTTGATTGGTCCTATTCTGTTACATCTTATCCTCTTGCTCTTCACATATTTGTAGAATGCCTTGGGGTTTTCCTTAATCCTGTCCGCCAATGCCTTCTCATGGCCCCTTCCGGCTCTCCTAATTTCTTTCTTAAACTCTTTCCTGCTAGCTTTATAAGCTTCTAGACCTCTATCATTACCTAGTGCTTTTGAACCTTTCGTAAGCTCTTCTTCTTGACTAGATTTACAATAGCCTTTGTACACCACAGTTCCTGTACCCTACCATCCTTGCCCTGTCTCATTGGAACGTACCTGTGCAGAACCCCACACAAATATCCCTTGAACATTTGCCACATTTCTTCCGTACATTTCCCTGAGAACATCTGTTCCCAATTTATGCTTCCAAGTTCCTGCCAGATAGCCTCATATTTCCCCTTACTCCAATTAATGTTTCACTAACTGGTCTGTCCCTATCCCTCTCCAGTGCTATGGTAAAGGAGATAGAATTGTGATCACTATTTCCAAAATGCTCACCCACTGAGAGACCTGACACCTGACCAGGTTCATTTCCCAATAGCATATCAAGTACAGCCCCCTCCTCTTGTAGGCTTATCTACATATTGTGTCAAGAAACCTTCCTGAACACACCCAACAAGCTCCACCCCATCTAAACCCCTCACTCTATGGAGATGCCAATCAATATTTGGAAAATTAAAATCTCCCACCACAACAACCCTGTTATTATTACACCTTTCCAGAATCTGTCTCCCTATCTGCTCCTCAATGTCCCTGTTACTATTGGGTAGTCTATATTTTAAAAAAAAACACCCAGTAGAGTTATTGACCCCTTCCTATTCCTAACTTCCACCCACAGAGACTCCGTAGACAACTCCTCCATGACTTCCTCCTTTTGTGCAGCCGTGACACTATCTCTGATCAACAGTGCCACGCCCCCACCTCTTGTTTAATAAGATACTGAAGACTTGAGCGTATTCAGGGAGCCTATCTTCCCCTGCAGTTTGTGCAATTTCTTTCCTGATTTTAAAGATTTAAACCCATAAAAGTGGAACCTTGAGCACCCTAGGTTTTTTTTATTGAAGGGCTTTTAATTTTTATTATCCATTGTAGGTACATTTCAGAAACTTGGGTAAAGAACGGTACATTATTAAAGACCCCTCACACCCTCTCCATAAACTGTTCTTTTGCCATCAGGCAAATGTTACAGGAGCATCAAAACAAAAACCACAAGGCTACTAAACAGCTTCCTCCCTCAGGCAGTCAGACTGCTAAATAGCTGCTCTACCTGACTGTTTTGGACACTTATAACTTGATTTTAACCGACATGTGGCTGTTGTGTTTTACTATTTATTGTTGTGTTTATGATTTAGTGTTGCATTTGTTATGTTATGATTGCACTTGCCCCTGGGAAACACTGTCTCATTCTGCCCTGCAGAGCTGATTTCTGGTTAGAATGACAATAAAGTTTTTGAAGTTTTTTTGAATGAATTTACACATTTAAGCATTAATATGTTCACGTAGATAAATATTCACATTTTAACCATATGTCATTGATGTAGTAAAAATTCAGTAAGATGTCCATGCAGTAGGCATTAACATTTTTTCTTTCCCCCAAGTGCCAGCACCATCCAAGACCAGTCAAAGCCAGCCTCAGCCTGCCAACTCTAACAGCGGCACTTCCATAAATACCAGCAACAATAGCAATGCCAAGCGGGTCCCAGCCAACAATCAGCAGCAAGCCTTGTCTCGATATCCTCCTCGTGAAGTACCTCCACGCTTTCGACACCAGGAGCAAAAGCAACTGCTGAAGAGGGGCCAGCAGCTACCATCAACAGCTGGAACTGCAACATCGGTAGTCACCAGCCAGTCTGGAAGCAGCGCTGTTACTGTGCAGACGGTGACCAACGGGCAGCTGCAATATAGCAGCAAAACATTGACAGGTAATCTACTCCACAATATGCAAACAACAAACAAATAATTTTCCTTCTGGTCATATAGGCAGAGCTGAACCCAAAACAGGTTGTACCAAATTTGTTCAAGTCAACCACTTCGACTGTTCTTCTAATTATTAATGCAGAACAAAATTATATAGAAGCTCTAATTTGAATTAAAATAAAATGGTGAAATTGCTCCCAAAATGAAATTTATGAATAAAGAAAATACAGTTGGCCCTCCTTATCCACGGGTTCTGCATGCGCGGATTCAACCAACCGCAGATCGGGAAAACCCGGAATTTCTCCCTCCAGCACTTATTGTTTAAGCGTGTACAGACTTTTTTCCTTGCCATTATTCCCTAAACAATACAGTATAACAACTATTTACATAGTATTAGGTATTATAAGTTATCTAGAGATGATTTAAAGTATACTGGAGGATCTGCGTAGGTTACCACGGATCAGGAATTGAAAAAAAACGGAAGTTCTGTAAGTCGGAACAGGTACATCCGGTATTATTTAGTTTCAGTTAGTCAAACGTTTGTCTTAGTATATAGTATATATTTTATCCTTCTATGCATATAAAACACTTAAGAAACATGTATTTCAATAATTAAACCACTGCATTGCTTAGTAATAATTGTAGCTTTCATCAGGGCAGGGCCTTTCGCATGCTGCATTATTCTCACTTTATCCTTTAAAATTATTCTGATTGTTGACTGACTAGCCTAACGCTTTTCCAATGACCAATGGCATTTCACCTCTTTCCAAATGCTTTATTATTTCCACTTTATTTTCAATTGTGATGGTTTTCCGGAACAAAAACACTGCGGGCAGCGGGTCCTGAGCGCTGCCGGGTCCTAAAGTCAACCACACTGAGACAGGTTAAATAAGGTCAGGAGCTCCGCCGCATCCTAAGGTTCACCAACTTGAACATCCACGTTTTTTGGTATCCACGGGGGGTTCCAGGAACCAATCCCCCACGGATAAGGAGGGCCGACTGTAATTTGTATTTCAATGTTAACATCAAAACTTTGAAGATGCAGAGAAAGGGCAAGTGAAGGAACAAATAAAAGTCAGTTTTATAAAATGGAAATAAGGAAAATTGAATTCACAAAAGGAATGAAGAAGCAATATGCTTATTTAACTGTACCAACAAGCCATCACTTCTAATTCCTTTTCACAGCTCCTAAAAATACAATTGGAGATTTACCACTGTCTCTCCTACCACCTCCCATATCCATCAGCAGGCTTCAAACACTTAAAGAAGAAATTGCAATTTTCTTTTAATTGTAATCTAGTCTACTGTGTTTTTCTACTTGTAATGTAGTCGTCTGTACACATAAACTCTTCTCAGACTTCCAGTCAGGTCCAGGTATTGATTTTAACCAACATTTCCATGACAAACTCAGCCATCTTCATCAGGGAATTTGCCTAGGCTTGTGTAGTGGTATATATACTCCTGTCGTCTGTCCATCCTGATTGGTTAGTCCTCAACCAATCAGGTTTCCACTGCCCAACCTTGTTTAAGATCATATTCCAGTTCTTAGAGTAAGACCTTCATCTTTGTTGAAATTCTTATTTTCTGGTCTTATTTACCACCACACTAAAAGATGGCTGAGTTTGTCATTCAAACATTGGTTAAGATTGACACCTGGACCCGGCTGGAAGCCCGAGAAGAGTTTGTGTGTCATATACGCTAGGAAAGCACAAGATCCTTTTTCAGTCTTCTGTACATTGCGAACAAACAGATTTGATGATTGTTTTGTATGGCATAACTTTCATTGTGACTCCAAGCTTCTGGTCATCTGTCTTTAAATTGTCCTTTATCCCATTCTGATCTCTGTCCAATGCTATTCCAATGAAGCTTATGTAAGTTAAAATTTGCTTACAAACTCAACAATAGAGTTCCGCAATTTTAGATAATGGCTTTGTTATTGTCACTAACACTTGTTCTGGATCATCTTGGATTTCTTTAACTGTCTCACTACTATCCCCTACTATCTTGCACCATTATTCTTTTAGTTATTTGATTTTTCCTTCCTTCATCAAAAAATTATGCATGCAATAACAGTTCTCCTTTTCAATCTAGATTCTTTGGGGGAAAAAATCATTCAGGCAAGCCATGAATGGGCATTCTTTTAACAGTGTCTGTTGTTAATTGTGTTTGTTCTGTCACTTAAATTCTTGAAAACAAGAGTTGGCAACCTTTATTTTAACATCTGGAATGTACAAACCCCATTTCCAGAAAAGTTGGGATATTTTCCAAAATGCAATAAAAACAAAAATCTGTGATATGTTAATTCACGTGTACCTTTATTTAACTGACAAAAGTACAAAGAAAAGATTTTCAATAGTTTTACTGACCAACTTAATTGTATTTTGTAAATATACACAAATTTAGAATTTGATGGCTGCAACACACTCAAACAAAAGAATTAAAATAAGATTGAAAAGTGCACAGAATATTCAAGTAACACCGGTTTGGAAGACTCCACATTAAGCAGGCTAATTGGTAGCAGGTGAGGTATCATGACTGGGTATAAAAGTAGCATCCATCGAAGGCTCAGTCTTTGCAAGCAAGGATGGGTCGTGGCTCACCCCTTTGTGCCAAAATTCGTGAGAGAATTGTTAGTCAGTTCAAAAGGAACATTTCCCAACATGAGATTGCAGAGAATTTAGGTCTTTCAACATCTACAGTACATAATATTGTGAAAAGATTCAGAGAATTCAGAGACACCTCAGTGCGTAAAGGGCAAGGTCGGAAACCATTGTTGAATGCGCGTGATCTTCGAGCCCTCAGGCGGCACTGCCTAAGAAACCATCATGCTACTGTGACAATTATAGCCACCTGGGCTCAGGAGTACTTCAGAAAACCATTGTCACTTAACACAGTCCGTCGCTGCATCCAGAAATGCAACTTGAAACTGTATTACGCAAGGAGGAAGTCATACATCAACTCTATGCAGAAACAGCGACGAGTTCTCTGGGCCCGAGCTCATCTCAGATGGACCGAAAGACTGTGGAACCGTGTGCTGTGGTCAGATGAGTCCACATTTCAGCTAGTTTTCGGAAAAAACAGGCGTCGAGTTCTCCATGCCAAAGATGAAAACGACCATCCTGATTGTTATCAGCGAAAGGTGCAAAAGCCAGCATCTGTGATGGTATGGGGGTGCATCAGTGCCCATGGCATGGGTGAGTTACATGTATGTGAAGGTACCATTGACTCTGAGGCGTATATTAGGGTTTTAGAGAGACATATATTGCCATCAAGGTGACGTCTCTTCCCGGGACGTCCATGCTTATTTCAGCAGGACAATGCCAGACCACATTCTGCACGGGCTACAACAGCGTGGCTTTGTAGACACAGAGTGCATGTGCTTGACTGGCCTGCTGCCAGTCCAGATCTATCTCCTATTGAAAATGTATGGCGCATCATGAAGAGGAGAATCAGACAACGGAGACCACGGACTGTTGAGCAGCTGAAAGTCTTGTATCAAGCAAGAATGGACAAAATTTCCAATTGCAAATCTACTACAATTAGTATCCTCAGTTCCAAAACGATTAAAAAGTGCTATTAAAAGGAAAGGCGATGTAACACAATGGTAAACATGCCTCTGTCCCAACTTTTGTTGAGTGTGTTGCAGCCATCAAATTCTAAATTTGTGTATATTTACAAAATACAATTAAGTTGGTCAGTAAAACTATTGAAAATCTTTTCTTTGTATTTTTGTCAGTTAAATAAAGGTTCACGTGAATTAACATAACACCGATTTTTGTTTTTATTGCATTTTGGAAAATATCCCAACTTTTCTGGAAATGGGGTTTGTATATCTGCAATGATCAGTTATAATGTTTGACTGCAACTCTTAACTTTAGCATAGGTAAACTTTAGCACAGGTCCCGCACTTAAGAGCCATAGGCCAAATTCGGCTGCAGCAATGTGTCACACAAGTTTTGCACCAAATAGATTACAGAGAACTGAGGTTACAGAGGAAGTGAATTGGAGATGGGAGTGATTTAAGTGGGTGGGGAATTGGAGGGAGGCTAGCATGAAAATGGAGATATGGAAGTCGGAGATACAGGGGTTGTGGAGGTTGGAGTACAGCTGGTTGGGTCTACGGGAAGCAGGATGGAGTAGCGGTTTGTTTGGGTTGAGGGAAGGTTCGCCATACATGAGGAAGGGACGTGGGCTGAGGACAAGGAGGTAGGGGCATGATAAACATGAATAGTGTATGAAGTTGAAAGCTTTCCACCTGCCTAGAAGAGGCATTATTCTTTATTATCCAACATTATTCCCTATTGGGTGGAACCTTTAGTTAATACCAAACTCAGCCTCAGTTCATCAGTTAAAATCTGCTTCATTGTTCTTTTGGGGCTTGCATGCATGGTGGAAGTTTGTTATGCAATATCAAACAAGCCTTGTACATCAATAGATTTCTCTGTGCTTGCCTGGCAACCTCTTGTGTACAATCAGAATTCTCCTGAGATTGGGGATTCTCTCCAAGCCAAATGGGGACAAATAGTTCTAGAAGGTTTTTTTTTAGAAAACCTTCAAAATTGTAGATAGTAGCTTGTCCATACTCTGGCTTGTTACACTATAGTTATTAGAACACTGCAATTATATATTCTTCTGTGTTTCCTCCCTGGTACTCCTCCACCTTTGAGCCACAGCAAGCAGTGTTCCAGTCTAGAAAATACAAATGGAGGAACTCTTAGAGTGAAATGTTTACTGATTTATAAAACTCAGTAGTTAAGTGCTACTTTTCCAGCGTGACCTACAATCAATTTAATTGCTCAATTGTAACTTTCAGAGTATACTTTCCATTCTCCAGCCTTCATTACCGACAAAAACCTTCCCTCACCTGCTATGGCATTGTATGCAGCTTGATTGCCGAAGGGTCGCGGCCCGAAACGTTGACAGTGCTTCTCCTTATAGATGCTGCCTGGCCTGCTGTGTTCCACCAACATTTTGTGTGTGTTGTTTGAATTTCCAGCATCTGCAGATTTCCTCGTGTCTGTACTCTCTCTATTTTGTTGACATCTTTCCTATAATTTGGTGACCAGAACTGTACACAATACTCCAAATTTGGCTAATAAGGCCATTGCTATCAGATAGTTATCAGTCCATGAATTAAAGAATCACTGGAATCAGTGTACTGGGCCTTAAGTATGAACTATATTGATACTGCAACTACTCAATATGTTAATTGAGAATTTCTGTTTGTTCCTATTGTATTAAAAATTCCCATTTGGTTCTTGCAAATGGGATTTTATAACCGCATATTAAACATGATTGTAACCTACCATATCCGATCAGTAAAAGGATTAACCTTCAACTGTATGATGGCTATCAGAATGGCAGGACTTTTGAAAGCTCTAAACAGGTAGCTGAGTATTGAAATATAATTAGTGGGGATGAAGGAATTAATTAGTTTATTTGTGCACACAAAGCCACATCACTAGAAATTAAATAATAGGATCATGTTTTTTTTTAACATGTTGACAGATAAATGTATATGAGGGTATAGGAAAAACTGTATATTTTTATCCTTTGACTAAAGCCTTTCCCCAGAGGGGTAGAAAGGGCTTTGCTTGATCATTTAATTTGAAAGCTAGGAGCTCTGACTATTTGTAATGAAAACAAATTTGGTGGGTTATCAGTTTTCTGACTTGGTCAAACCACATGCAGACAACTAGAGTGTTATTACCTGATCCCACTTGCACCTTTGCATTTTTTTGTTTTCCCTTTTCTTCAAGAGACATTTTTTTTAGCTCTTAAGTGATTGTTGTATCTTTGAGTAGCATCTGACCTTCATGGTTGAACTGCTTTATTGTTTAGATTCCTGACATATATTGAAATTACTGTTTAGTTTTTACTGCAATATATTGAGATCTGCTCTGAAGTGCTCTGGGAATGCTTCACTCTTTAATAGAAGTGCATTTAAATCTGAAGTGACAAATGGCTGGGCGAAGTTTTGCAAGTATGCTGGTACTCTTAATTGTTTTAATTATGATGAGTGAGAACTCATTGTTTTCTTTGATCAGAAGCCAGCTGAGAGTATATTGAACCCTGACACCTTTTGTGGTTCTCTTGCTTTTTCTTAGGCATGCCTCCCATTCGGGATATGGTCAGCCACTCCCCTAACCAGTCAGGTGACAAAAGCTTTTTATTCTCTCCTTTCTGACATTGTTACTTTTCTTCTGTCTTCCCTTCCATTCCTTTTTCCTCTGTCTTCTCATTGTGTCTTGATTTTCCACACCCTGAACAATGAAGGTCTCTGACAGAGGCTGCTTATATAAAAGCTGCTGGACCTGGGGTTATTAACTGGAGATGTCGGTTGGATCCGCCAGCTTGCTTTGCTTTCTGGTGCATCTGTTGTGATGTTTTATGTTTGTAACCAACCTGCATGCTGTCTTTAATTTCCTTATCTTATGTCATCCAAGCCCTGATGAAAGTTTTATTTTATACCTGTATCCACAAGTGATGAGCAGATTGCCAGTGATCCACAGATGTCTATATAAATCAGCAGTTCATGTTTTTTCAATACTCAAGATTATCTGCATTGCAAATGTTTAGTCTGGTGGCACTGGTTTGTTTTTCTTTAATATACACCTTTATTTGAATGGTGCCATTGTGATCAAACTGGTCATTTCGAAACAAATTTGTGGGACACTTTATCTTTGCATTCAAAGCTGGGGAGTGGGCAGATTCTACTTTCATGCCATTGTTATTGAGGTTTCCATCAGCTATTAATGCTGGAGATAGAAATAGTGATAATATCCTTTTGCTTTTGTAAGTTTTATTTCCATTTGACTATCTGTCTTGTTATGAGAGGCAGACAATTTTTGAGGTTGCATTTAATATTTGTATTAAAACAAAGACATAATATATTAACACTACTGACACATTCTGGGATCGCAATTAGAATCTGCTTATCAAAAAAGGCACAGCACCAACATGCACAACAGGATATCCCATCTAAAAAGACAGGTTAGGAGGAGGAGGGAAAATCACAATTGCATACAGGAGTGAGCTGGATGTACTTGGTGTGTTGGTAAAGTGCTTTAATTTGGACATCCAGCATAGTACAAGTTAGGCCAGATGTTGAATTAATTTATGGCTGTTAGTTATTCCATTTGGGAAAGTGCGGGGCACTTCTATGATTGAAATTACATTTTTATTATAATTTTACTTCCATGATGAAGAACCTTAAGATGACTTGACTATATTTTGTTAGATGCTTTCAACATTGTGATATTTCACTATGTAATGCTGTCAAATATTGCATAGTTATAAATTGTAATTATAATTCCAGGTTGCTTCCAGGAAAGCTATACGGGAGACTTTAAATAGTGATTCACTTAAGAGCTGAAGTTTCCGTTTAGGAAATTCGTAGTGCATGGTGGTTATAGTTTTGATTACCACTGTGCACTTCCTGTTTTCACAGACCATTATTTTCCTATGATTCTGCATTCTAAGCAAAGTGGATTTGGCAATCATGTAGTTAATGTGTTGCAGATAATTTTATAGATGTAAGGTGTGACATCATTTTGTACTAATTTACAAGTATAACTTTCACTCATAAGTAACATAATCTCAATCTCTCGACATCTTGTGTTCATTCATAATTATGCCTTCTATGAAACATATTTATGGTCTGTAAGGAGCTGCCCCTAGATCCACTTCTCACTGATGTAGCAATCCAGGAAACTGGAGGTCTCTGAGATCTCTCACATCTTGCACACTTTTTCTGACTAAGGCTAGCTAGTTACTAATAGTAAAAGAAAGAAACCTCAACCTCATCTCTGCCTCTCTTTGCCAAAGCCTCTTGAACCAAAATCTCTGTTCCCCACTCTAACCCTGTTTCATTCCAACAATGGCTGTTTCACTTAAACCTAACTTCTCTTTATTGGCCCTTACCAAGTGCCTAATAACATAAGCAATCTCAGTCTCCATAGAAAGTCCCAATAGGCCCTGCCTTCTAAGTCTGGCACTTAAACTCCACAAGTAACTGTCTCTGAGATCTCTATCTCTGCAGAAAGTAATAGACCTTACAGACCATATTAGGGATGGGAGATACAGCTGGATGATCTTCAGCTCATTCAGAAGAATGAAGAGGAAATAGATAAGAGCTACAGGTAGTCATACCCAGGTTTCAGGAGATAGGAGCTTGATGACTGTCCGGAGAGGGAAAGGGAAAGGAAACAGGGAATTGGCAGATAATGCAGAGTACCTTTGAGGCTGTTCCCCTCTATAACAAGTATACCGCCTTGGATACTGTTGATTGGGGAAGGAATATGACCTATCAGGGAAAGCTGCTGACATCAGGTCTCTGACACTGAGTCTGAATCTGTGGCTCAGAAGAGAAAGAGGAAGAAGAGGAGAATGGTGGTGATAGGGATTCAATAGTTTGGGGAGCCAACAGGAAATTTTCTGGACGTGAAAGAGACTTCCAGATGGTATGTTGTCTCCCAGGTGCCAGGGTCAGGGACATCTTGCATTAGAACCACAACATCCTTAATGGGGAGGGTGAGCAGCCAGATGTTCTGGTACATATTGGTACCAATGACATAAGTGGAAAAGGGATAGGGTCCTGAAAAGAGAATGTAGAGAGCTAGTTAGGAAGCTGGAAAGTGGGACTTCAAGGGTTTGCCTGTGCTAAGCTCCAGTGAGGGTAAGATTGGCATGATCTGGCAGATCAATGTATGGCTGGTAGTTTGGTATAGGGGCCAGGGGCTGAGATTTTTTAAGATCATTGGGATCTCTTCTGGGGATGGTATGATGTGCACACAAAGGACGGGTTATGCCTGAACTTAAGGGAGACCAATATCTTCGTGCACAGATTTTCTAGAACTATTGGGGAGGGTTTAAACTAGTTTGACAGGGGGATGGGAACCAGAGTGATAGGTCAGAGGATGCAGTAGTTAAAAGTTCAAAGTACTTTTATTATCAAAGTATGTATACACTATACAACCTTGAGATCTGTCTCCTTACACAAGGCGGCCACAAAACAAAGAAACCCAAAAAACTCATTTTTAAAAAAAGACCCGCACCCAATGTGCAGAGAGAGAAAAAAAAATCGTGCAAACAATTGAAGTAAGTAAATAGCATTCAGAACAAAAGTGAGTCCATAGACTTGAAGCCCGGAGCAGACAACAGCCACAGCCTCAGTTCAGTGCAGAGCAGAGTAAACGTTTCATAGCAGCGAGCAGAATCGGCCTGATCCTTGTCTCTTGTCTCAGCACCCTGCCTTTTCAATCCACTGACCTGGCATTTAAATCGTCTAAACATCGAGTCGTCCCTCACTCTAGGACTCAGACCCTGTTGCATCGATATGCTCAGGGCCTGGACCCCGCTATCAAACCTTGTTCGAGGTTTAGATGGACAGGCTTCAAATCTGCATCTCCTCCATTGTTTGTAGTGATTGTTTACCATAACTGCAAACAGTAAACTGTAAACAGTGATTGTTTACCATGTTTACCATAAGAGAAAGTGTTATTAATAAATATTTAGTTGCAGTAGATACTGTGAGTTGAAAGACTGTGATGAAGTGGAAAGAGCATAATTGCAGTCAATTGGATGGGTTGAAAAGTGTCTATTTTAATGCAAAAGAGGCATCAGGAACTTGGTGATGTCAACCTGAAATTATTAACCTGCTCAGTTGAGGAAAAACTCCAGAGACACGAAATTACCTCTGAAACGGTTTTTAATCAGAGAGGAGTTCGCAGCCCCAAGCACTTCGGGCGTAAGGTAGCCAACTCCCAATTTGTCGGTTTACAAAGGTCATACTTATACCCAAAAGCAGGGTACTACATTCGCAAATATGGTTACCGATTCAAATTCATCAATTGATTGGCTATTGCATAGCTAAGCACGCGATATACTCGGAATTAGCAAAGATTCAAGCGTAATACTTGGAATTAGTACAGACGCACTCAAAACACTGGAAATAGGTATAGCTCAAAATACTTTGCCAAACACATTGTCTTGTGGTCGCAGGTTCCCCTTTTCCTTGTGGTCTCCATGTCTGGCCTGGCACCTTATTTTAGCTACCTCTCCTTACTTTCCCAATGACGTACCTCTCTCTTGTCCTGTCTACCTATTTTGCTACACTTACCCCTAGCCCATCCCCTCTACACGTACCCCTTACCCTCTTCACATTCTCAGTGATGATCGTAGAGCCTGGGTCAGTACGTGGAACAATGGCGTTGTTGCCAATACAGAGGTTTGACTGTCACAAGAGCAGGCATAGCTGCTGGATGTTCCAGGCTTTAGATGTTGCAAAAGGCACAGGGGTGGAGGAGTGGCATTACTGTTCATGGATAGTATCACAGGGAAGATGTTGTGGAGGGTTTATCTATTGAGTCAGTTGGATGGAAATCAGAAACCGAAACCGAGCAATCAGCCTATTGGGTGTTTTCTATAAATCCTCTCTCCCCCACCCCCCAAGAGTAACAGAGACATCGAGATGCAGATCAGAAAGCAGATTTTGGAAAGATGCCAAAATAGCAGGATTGTCGTCATGGGTGACTTCAACTTCCCTAATGTTGATGGGCACTTCCTTTGTGCAAAAGGTTTAAGTCGAGCAGAATTTGTTAGGTGTGTCACAATATGGAGATAGGCCAACTATAGAAGAGGCCATATTGGATCTGTTACTAATCAGTAAACCTGGTCAGGTGACAGATCGCTCAGTGGGTGAGCATTTTGGAGATGGTGCCTGCAACTCCCTGACCTTTATCATAGCCTTAGACAGGGATTAGAGTAGGTGGTATGGGACAAGACAAATTATGATGCTGTTCGACAGGATCTATGGAGCATAATTTGGGAATGGATTTACTCCGGAAATAAACAACAAAAATGTGTATGTTGTTTAGGGAGCACTTGCATGGGGTTCTGGATAGGTTTGTCCTATTGATGCAGGGAAAGGTGAAGGAACCATGGTTGACAAGAGAAGTAGAATATCTAGTCTGAGAGGAAGGAAGGAAGCCTACTTAAGTTTTAAGAAGCAAAGTTCAGGTAGGGATCTTGAGAGATGTAAGGTAGCCAGGAAGTGGACAGGAGAAGTCTTGGTAAGTAATTTAAGGAAAGAACCAAGACATTCTACATATTCATGAAGAACAGGAGGATGATTAGAATGTAGGTAAAACAGATGAGGAATAAAAGGGAAAACATGCCTGGAATCAGAAGAGGTAGAGGATGCCCTTAATCAGCGTTCCCTCTCATATTTTTCTACAGTTGTGTGAACTAACCATTGCTCTGAGCAGGAAATTTTTTTATACAGCCTGAAAACTGCACGGCATATTATATAAAAGAAAACTCCAGCTATGTGGCAACAAAAGCTATGTGCACAGGAGCATTCCAGTTACTGTGCGGACGCACTTCCGCTCAGCTTAAAGGGAACATGTCCTGAATGTATATTTTGCTTCAGTATTCACCAGTTAGAAGAAGGACCTTGCTGAATATGTATTAGATGAGGAAGTGGAAGTGTGGATTAATAAGTTTGAATATGATATGAAGCTTGATGTTATTGTGAATAGTGTAGAAGGTTGTTGTAGGTTACAGCGTGACAGTTATAGTATGAGGAGCTGGCCTGAGAAGTGGCAGGTGAATTTCATGCTGGAGAAGAGTGAAGTCTTCACTTTGGAAGGTTGAACTTGAAAGCAGAATACCAGGTCAACGGCAGGATTCTTAACAGTGTGGATGAACAAAGGGTCTTGGGGCCCATGTTTGTAGATCCTGCAAAGTTGATAGTGATAAAGAAGGCTTGTGGTGGGTTGACCTGCATTAGTCGGGGTGGGGGGGGGGGGGGGGGGAGTGGAGATGGTTTGAGCGTAAGAGATGCTAGGTATTGTAGCAGCTCTATAAAACTCTGGCTAGACCATGCTTGGAGTATTGTGTGCAGTTCTAGACACCTCTGTAGGAAGAATGTAGAACCTTTAGAGGAGATTTGCCAGGATGCTGCCTGGATTAGAGAGCATGTCTCTTGAGCTTTTTTCCTTGGAGCAGAGGAGGATGAGAGGTGACTTGATAGAGGTGTACTAGATGATAAGAAGCATTGATAGATTTTATAACCAGAGTCTTTTTTCCCAGGGTGGAAATGGGTAATACAGAGGGGCATAATTTTAAAGTGGAGGAAAGTGTAGGGGAATGTCAAAGGTCGGCATTTTACTGTGATAGGTTGTGGAATACACTGCCAAGGGTGGTGGTAGAGGTAGGTGAGGAAATTTTAAGAGATCCTTAAATCGGCACATGGGTGAAAGCAATGGAGGGCTATGTGGAAGATAAAGGTTAGATTGATTTTAGAGTGAGTTAAAGGTATGGAATAACATCATGGGTTGAAGGGCCTGTACTGTTCTATGTTCTGTTCATGTAAATTCTGCTCAGTGCTTTGATTTTATTTGAAGGAGGCTATTAATCTACGCATTTTGGAAGGAAATGGTAACGTCTTCTGAAATGATAATTGCTGTTAGATGAACTAGTAAAAATTTTGTGTCAACAATTCTCATTTCTAAAGGAAGCTTTCAGCAGGCTTTAAACAATTTAGAGCAGTGGTTCCCAACGTGGGGCATACGCCCCACAGGGGGATAATTTGATTTTTAAGGGGGGCAATTTGAGAATGAGTTATTAACAGTGAATTTTTTCTATTAAGTCTGTGTGAGTATGAGTGTGTGTGTGAGTTAATACATATGTGTATATACAGTATGCATACATAAAAATACTTGTGTGTATGTACATTTGTAATTGCATATGTACTGTATATATAGTGTATCACCATCATTACAACCATCAAATGGCTTTCATAATTAAATTAATGAATTGACTGATGTAGGAAGGAACGAATGAACAAGTCCAAACGCGTAAGAAACTCGTACGAGGTCGCGCCAATGCTGCTTTTTGCAGTAGCTTTCGGTTCTTGGTGGTGTGAAGGTGTGTACATTGCGTCATCTCTTTTAAACAGTGTATCTGTCTTTGTATGCTGTAGAAACAAATCGGCATTGTTTTATTTATTTATTATTATTATTATTATTTTAATATCACTTAATGTTCTTTTTTTTTACAATTGCTTAGTAATTTCTTCCTCAGAACTTTAACAGTCCTTTGGTTCTTTTATTTTTCTCGTTCATGAATGCCATGTTCTTTGGAAGCTTGTTTAAACCAAGTTAATGGTCTTTTAGGCTTCCTCCAGGTGAATAGGAGTTCACTTTTTGAATAATAAGAATTATATATCACCACAGGGGGCATCAGAATTTTAGAGGTGATTAGGTGGGGCATGGCCAAAAAAAGGTTGGGAGCCACTGATTTAGAGTCTCTTTGGGTTATATGGTGTGTTTGACTGCTTCAGTGCAATGATGATAATTATGCAAGTCTGGTGAAACCCTAGCAGCTTAATGTAGTATTCCTTGAATGAAGAAAGAATGTATCGGACAGTTACTTGTCATATTTACTCAATCTTTTTTTTTCTAAAATAAATAGGAATTTACATAGTACAGTGTCTTTTGAATGGTGGTCTGTATTCTTCATGCTCCTTTTGTAGATGCAGGAAGATTGTTCCTGATGTTGGGGAAGTCCAGAACGAGGGGTCACAGCTTAAGGATAAAGGGGAAGCCTTTTAGGACTGAGATGAGGAAAAACTTCTTCACACAGAGAGTGGTGAATCTGTGGAATTCTCTGCCACAGGAAACAGTTGAGGCCAGTTCATTGGCTATATTTTAAGAGGGAGTTAGATATGGCCCTTGTGGCTAAAGGGATCGGGGGTATGGAGAGAAAGCAGGTACAGGATTCTGAGTTGGATGATCAGCCACGATCATACTGAATGGCGGTGCAGGCTCAAAGGGCCGAATGGCCTACTCCTGCACCTATTTTCTATGTTTCTATGTTATATTGTCTCACACCAACACTCAACTCCCCATCAATAATTCCATCATCACATTAATTGAATTCATCTCTGTATATATTGTGTATCAGTCATTCCCAAACTTTTAAGAATGAAAATCAGCCGCACTTACATGCCTTTTCTTTTCCCTCCCCCCCACCCATCTCTTCTCCCCTGTGCATAAGTGCCTGATGATGTCATGGGTAGCTGCATCAAAGTAGCTGGGGCTTTGCCAAGAATGGCTGGCAGCTTAGAGTCAAGGGCAGCTGGCATGCAGAGTGAATCTACATTTTAGATGAACTTTTTATCTAAATTGTCTGTATTATAATTAAAACCTTGCAGGACCCCAGTAATCTTAAGCGCCTGTCAGTTGGAGACACCTTTCTTATGGTATTGTGGGCCACTGATTAGGAATTTTTCTTTTTCTTTCAAGTTATATTTCATACAATAATCCTGGAACCCAGTTTCAGATTTCTCAATTTTAAAAAAATTGCTTGGCAAGGTAAAACCTTATTAGTGTCCAAGGACATAGAACTCTTTTTGTACATGTGCATATACTGTAAACTTCAAATTTGGCAGCAGCATCCCTGTATTAAAGTTCATCGTCAAACAAAACTTCGATCAGGAGAAATGAAAGGAAACTTTCCCACTGCAAGTGAGTGGTGGAGTGAGTCAATGCGTAGAATGATTGATTTGTTGCCAGTCAGCTGGTTACTTTGTCTTGACTGACGCCAAACCATTTGAATGTTGGAGTGCAAGTGACAAGTATTTGTGTATTGTGCGTTGCAGATCATGAAAGGGTTATAGAGATCTGTGAGGCTCTGATCTGCTCAATATCCTGTACCCAGAATGTTGATGGCAGGGAACACAGCAATGGCGATACAACTAAAAATGCAAAAGGTTGTGTTGGAGATGATTGTCTGTGGCACCTCAGTGGTGTGACTATTGAAAGGCACTTGTCCAGATCTTGCTGCATGCCTGCATGGATTGATTCAGAAGATTTGCATGTTAAGTTGAATATTGCAAAATTATATGCAAACATGCACATGTGATGGCGAAAATGTCATTGATGAAGCAGTTGAAGGTGTTTGGGCTTTGATGACTCCTCTACGGAACTCCTGGAATAATGTTCTGAGGCTGAGATGATTGGCACAGTCATCTTAAGACTATAGGACATGGGAGCAGAATTAGGCCATTTGGCCCAACAAGTCTGCTCTGCCATTCAATCATGGCTGATCCTTTCCCCCCTCCTCAGCCCCACTTCCTGGCCTTCTCCCCTAACCTTTGTTGCTGTGTCCAATCAAGAACTTATCAAGCTCTGCCTTGAATACACCCAACAAACTTGCCTCCACAGCTGCTTGTGGTAACAAATTCCACAAATTCACCAGCCTCTGTGTGAAGAAATCTCTCCGCATCTGTTTTAAGTAGACATCCCTCTATCCTGTGGCTGTGTCCCCTTGTCTTAGACTTCCCTACCATGGGAAACAACCTTTCCACATCTACTCTGTCTGGGCCTTTCAACATTTGAAAGGTTTCAATGAGATTCCCACTCCCCCATCATTCTTCTAAATTCCAGCGAGTACAGACCCAGAGCAATCAAACATTCCTCGTATGATAACCCTTTCATTCCTGGAATCATGCTTATGAACCTCCTCCTAACCATCTCCAATGTCAGCACTTCTCTTGTTTGATGAGGAGGCCACGACTGTTCACAATACTCAGGGTGAGGCCTCACCAGTGCTCTATAAAGCCTCAGCACCATACCCCTACTCTTGTATTCTAGACCTCTTGAAATGAATGCTAACATTGCATTTGCTGTTCTCACCACCGACTCTTACCTACAAGTTAACCTTTAGGGTGTTCTGCACAAGGACTCCCAAGTCTTGCATCTCAGATTTTAGGATTTTCTCCTCATATAGAAAATAATCTGTGCATTTATTTACTACCAAAGTTCATGGCCATGCATTTTTCTAACATTGTATTTCAGTTGCCACTTTCTTGCCCATTCTCCTAATCTGTTTAAGTCCTTCTGTAGCCTACCTGTTTCTTCAACACTACCTGCCCCTCCACCAATCTTCATATCATCTGCAAACTTGGCAAGAAAGCCATTTATTTTATCATCTAAATCATTGATATACAGCATAAAAAGAAGTGGTCCCAACACCAACCCCTGCAGAACAACACAATGACTGGCAGTCAACCAGAAAAGGGTCCTTTTATTCCCACTTGCTGCCAGCTACCAATCAGTCAATGCTCTAACAATGCCAGTAACTTTCCTGTAATACCATATACCCTTAACTTGGTAAGCAGCCTCATGTATGGCACCTTGTCAAGCACTTCCTGAAAGTCCACATGTACAACATCCACTGCATCTCCTTTATCTATCCTACTTGTAATCTCAAATAATTCCAACAGGTTTGTCAGGCAAGATTTTCCCTTGTGAGGAAACCATGACTTTATCCTATCTTGTCCTGTGTCACCAAGTACTCCATAACTTCATCCTCAACAATTGATTCTGACCACTGAGGTCAGGCTAATTGATCTATAATTTCCTTTCTGCTAATCCCTTCGATTGGAGTGATATTTGCAATTTTCCAGTCCTCTGGAGCCATGCCAGAGTCCAGTGATTTTTGAAAGATCACTACTAATGCCTCCACAATCTCTGCTGCTAACTCTTTCAGAACTCTAGGGTGCAGTTCATTTGGTCCATGTGACTTGTGTACCTTTAGTTCTTTCAGTGTTTTGAACACCATCTCCCTTGTAATAGTAACTCCCTCACACCCTTCAACATCTGGCATATTGCTAGTGTCTTCCACAGTGAAGACTGATACAAAATTCTCATTTAGTTCATTTGCCATCTCCTTGTCCCCAATTATTATTTCTCTGGCCTCATTTCCTAGTGGTCATATATCCACTCTCATCTCTTATTTTTTTTACATACTTGAAAAAGCTTTTACTATCCACTTTGATATTGTTTGCTAGCCTGCTTTCATATTTCATCTTTTCCCTCCTAATGATTCTTTTAGTTGCTCTCTGTAGGTTTTAAAAGTTTCCCAATCCTCCATCTTCCCACTAATTTTTGCTTTGTTGTATGCCCTCTTTTGTTTTTACATTAGCTTTGACTTCCCTTGTCAGCCATGGTTGTACTATTCTGCCATTTGAGAATTTTTTCATTTCTGGAATACTGTACATCTATCATTTTTCCCAGAAACTCATGCCATTGCTGCTCTGTTGTCATTCCTGCCAGCATTTCCTTCCAATTTACTTTGGCCAACTCCTCTCTCATACCTCTATAATTTCTTTTACTCCACTGAATTATTGCTACATCAAGGTTTATCTTGTTCGAGGTACGACTCTAGCCAGTGGAGGGATTTCAAGTTGATAGCCTTTGTGTTCAATTTTACTCAGGCTTTTTAATGCTTTTTTTTTTGTGAAAGGCTGTAATGATATTGAGGCAAGTCACTGTCAACTCACTTGGATCTCAGCTTTGTTCGTATTTCAGCCACGGCTATGATGAAGCCTGCTACAGAATGAACCTGGCAAAACCGAAACAGGTGTTTAATGTGCATGTTAATAAATATTGCTTGAGGGAACAGACATCAATGTCTTCCTTTGTTTTGGTTCTGATTCAGATCAGCAAAACATTTTTATTGACAAGACGTATTTTGGAAATTTTCCACAGTTTTGAACATTTGCTGCATCCAGAATTCTCAGCCATTTCTTAATATTGAATTGGCTGAAGGCTGGTTCCTCTGATGCTGATACCTCCAGAGGTAGTTGCGATAGAGCACCCACTTAGTGGTTCCTATGGAAGATGTAAAGATGCAACTTGAAGCCACCTTCTTCTGTTAACTGCTCAATTGTCCCCCATCGTAAAGTCAAAGATGACTGGCAATATACAGTGATGTTTTGCAGGCAGCTCAAAGCTTTTAGATGTAGTCCTTCTGAACTACTATTGCTGCAATCTGCCGCCTATGATTTTCTTTTAAGAAACCTACTTTTGAACAGTCTAAATGAATAGCAATTTTACAGTCTCCTGAAGGACTCAGCGAACTTGATTCTCGGGATGCAGTTACAGCACTGCAAAGCAAATGGTGGTCAGTCACTGTTGTAAGAGAGGGTGCTGGGACGGACTTCAAGGCAGACTAAAGCATCGGAGTATGAAACTTCCTCTCACCAGTATTTTGTTAGCTGATATACAGTCACTGGAGAACAAAATAGAGGACCTGAGGGCAAGATTGCTGTATTGGAGGGAAATGAGGAGTTGCTGTGTTCTGTTTCATGGAGACATAGCTCACTCTGGACAAGTCAGGCATGGTGCTGCAGCCCGAGGGTATCTGTCTGCTGGATAGACTGAACTGCCAATTTGAAGAAGACAAGAGGTGGGGGAATATGTTTCATGATAAGTTCTTCGCAGTGCAATCTCATTGCACTCTTATTCTCCCGACCTGGAACCTCTAATGATTAAGTCCAACCGTTCTACTTAAGGTTCTCCATGATCCTGACCGCAATTTACATGCTGCCAAAAGTACTTGATGTATTGAGTATTATTAACAAGCAAGTAACATCCTACCACAACGCCTTTCACAGCCTTGCCAGGGACTTCAATTAAGCTTACTTGAAGAAATCTCTACCCAGTTATCATCAGCATATCACCTGCAGCAGCAGGGATCCCAACACATTTGATCATGGTACCGCACCATCAGGAATGCCTTTCATTCCATCCCTAGACCATATTTTTGGGAAATCTAATCATTTGGCGATCCTAGTGGCATAGGCCGTACAGCAAGGCACCAGAGGTAAGGACAAAAAAGAGGTTGTCACAAGAGACTGAGAAGCAGCTACAGGATTGCTTTTAGTCAGTCAAGTTCAAGGAATCCTCAGAGGATTCGAATGAATACACCACCATTGTCATGGACTTTGTAAAGACATTTGTGAATGAGTATGCCCCCACAAAATAATTCTCCAAATAGTCTTCTCCAACCAGAAGCCCTGGGTAAACCAAGAGAGCCACAATCTGCTGAGGGCTAGATCAGTGGCATTCGGGTCCAGTGACTAAGGAATGTACAAGAAGTCCATGTAGGACCTCCAGAAAGCCATCTCACATGTGAAGTGGCAATTCTGGACCAAACTTGGATCATAGAAGGATGCTAGTTGCCACAGGGTTGAATGCTATCTCCTCATACTAAGTAAAACCAAGCAACATAGTGACAACAAAGTTTTGCTCCCAGATGCACTCAATGCCTTCTATGCTCATTTTGACCGACAGAACACAGAGGTACTTTCACAAACTCCCACAGCCCTTACAGTCCTGTGATTTAAGCCTCCGAGGCTGATGTGAGAACATCCTTCAGTAGAGTGGACCACAGAAAGTATCTGGCCCAGATGTTGTATTTGGATGAGCACTGAATGCCTGTGGTAATCAGCTGGCTGGAGTGTTTACTGACATCTTTAATGTCTTGCTTCGACACTCTGAGGTACCTACCTGCTTCAAGCAGGCTTCAATCATAATGGTGCCCAGGAATGTGGTCCACTGTAATGAAGTGCTTTGAGAGATTAGTCATGAAACATCAACTCCTGCCTGAGTGATTTGTACCTGCTCCAATTTGCCTTCCAGGTCAACAGCAGATACCATTTCATTGGCGCTTTAATCAGTTCTGGAACATTTGGACAGTGAGGATGCATACATCAGGATGTTCTTTATTGATTGCAGCTCTGCATTCAACACTATCATCCCCTCAAAACTTATCAATAATCTCCAATACCTAGGCCTCAGTATCTTCTTGTGTAACTGGATACTCTGTTTCCTCACTTGCAGACTCCAGTCCGTTCAGATTGGCAACAGCATCTCCTCCACAATCACCATCAGACCAGGTGTGTCACAAGGCTGTGTGCTTTGCTCCCTGCTCTACTCACTTTATGCTTATGACTGTAAGGTTAAGTACAGTTCCAATGACACATTAAGTTTGTTGATGACACCACTGTTGGCTGAATCAAAGGTGGTGATACCAGCATATAGGAAGGAGATTGAATATCTGGTTGAATGGTGCGACAAAAAATTTTCACTCATCATCAGCAAAACCAAAGAGCTGATTATTGACTACAGTATGAGGAAACTGGAGGTCCATAAGCCAGTCCTCATCAAGGCATCAGAGGTGGAGAGAGTGAGCAACTTTAAATTCCTTAGCATTATCATTTCAGAGGATCTGTCCTGGGACCATCATGCAAGTCCCATTACAAAAAAGGCATGATTTGACATGTCATCTAAAATTTTGACAGATTTCTAAAGATGTACAGTGGACTGCATCCTGACTGACTACATCAGGGCCTGGTATGGAAACACCAATACCCAAGTCTACAAAAAGTAGTGGATACAGCCCAGTCCTTCACAAGAAAAGCCATGTTTGTCATTGAGCACATCTACAAGGAGCGCTTCCAGAAGTAAACAACATCCATCATCAAGGACCCTCACCATCCAGGCAATGCTCTCTTCTTGTGAATGTCATCAAGGGAGGAGGTCCAGGAACCTCAGATCCCAAACCACCAGATTCAGGAAAGTTACTACCCTTCAACATCAGGCTCCTGAGCCAGATTGGATAACTTCACTCACCTCTACAGTGAACTGATTCCATAATCTCTGGCCTTACTTTCAAGGTCTCTACAACTTATTTTCTCAATATTATTCTTTATTTAATATTATTATTATTTGTTTTTCCTTTTTGTACTTGCATAATGGGCAATAGCTTTGATATCCTGGAGCACCTTGTAGATGCTCAGTTTTGAGCTATCACACCTATTCTGTGTGTAACCCATTCAGCTCATTGTTAATGCTACTCATCACTATGGAGGCTCTTCTCTGTTTTGTGATGGAATTTTGCCTTTCTAAGTATAATGCAGTTGTCATTCCTGCTGGTATTATTGTGTTGGTTCCTTCACCATTTGTTGCACAAGCAATGTGGAAATTGTCTTTTAGCCTCAACCTTTCTAATCTACCTTCTCAGGAGGGCTCTTAAATATTATGTGCTGCATACTTTGCTGGTACTACTAAGTATTATACTTAGAACATCAAAGGTTCAAAGTAAATTTATTATCAAAGTACATGTCACCATATACAATCCTGAGATTCATTTTCCTGTGGCGTACTCAATAAATCTACAGAATAATAATCAGAACAGAATCAATGAAAGACCACCCATACAAAAAGAAATAATAAATATGCAATAAATATTGAGAACATGATATGGTGAGTCCAATGATGGGGCAAGTGAAGTTGAATGAAGTTGTCTCCTTTGGTTCAAGAGCTTGTTGGTTGGGGGTAGTACTGTTTCTGAAATTGGTGGTGTGAGTCCTGAGGTTCCTGTACCACCTTCCTGAAGGCAGCAGCAAGAAAGGAGTATTTTCTGGGTGGTGGGGGTCCCTGATCTTTCCTGCAACTTAGCCTTCCCTAAAATGTATTTCCAGTGTTCTAGGTCAAAATATTTTTTATTGACAAAATTGCTTATTAAAAGCCATGAGATTTTTTTTTACTTTGTTAGCCATGTTTTATATACAGCTTGCTGTTATAACACTAAATTTGTGTCAGCAGTTATGAAGTAATTGGATAAATACTTATTAAAAATCCATTTGAAGAACAGTATGAGAATTCAAGTAGAATGGAGTAGGCATCTGCAGAAGTGGATACTGGTCACATATTATTAATGAACCAGTTGGTAAGCACTGAACAGATTTTCAATGAGAAGTTAGCTGTGTTGAGTGACTTACTGGGTTAACTTCGGTTAATTTAGTTGTCTTATGCTTTTTGAAAAGAATGGTATTTGTGTAATCTTAAAACCTTAGAGAAAAGACCTTGGCATGTTGACAGCATTTTGGTAAGTCCAATTGTGATTATGCATTTTCACTAGGCTGCATACTGTTAATATATTGTGCTAAACACAAAGCAGTAATCCAGATTGTATTAAATATCTGTGTTACGGAATGAGTTGCTGTGTTGGCAAAGCCCTTATTTAGTTTCCCATTAAAATTGATAACATCAAGACTTAGCACAACCCTAGCAACTTGCAGCTTACTTCACTTAAGCTCAAGGCAGACAAATAGACTTGTTTATCCTTGATAGCTCCTTTGTCACCACTTACCACACTTCACTCGACCCAGTGGCAGAGAAACCAATAAAAATGCAAGGCAATTGCTCGATGTTTCTGCTCTTGATTCTGCAAAATAATTCTACAAATATTAATAGGTTTTTTTTCTGTGGGTTTCTATGCATGTAACCCAAATTATGATACCAAGTAATGGAGGAATGGCCTTGCCCGTTCTCCAGATTTATTGCTAGGCTGTATACTCGGAGTTTTATTTGGTTTCTGGCGACATTCTCTAAAACACTCTTTGCTTGAATGTTTGCAGCAAAGGTTGTGCAGCGCTGTTCTCTGTTACAATGCTTCTGTTGGCTGGATTTCAACATTGACTAGTGTGCACTGATAGCAGTGTCTGCAAATCACTTCTCAGTCATTTTCAAGGAGATGCCAATACACTGCATGACATCACATGTGTTAATAATTTACTTTAAGTTGATTTAAGTTATAAAATGTTCCTGTTTGAGTAGAATTTGACTTTTGCATGTGGCATGAAATTGTTCAGACTAATCTTGGCAGAGTGACAAAATCAGCATCAGGGGAGGCTTTGGCAGCCATGTTGTAGCGCAGTTTGAAGCTTTTCAGTCCAGCTAAGGGAGAAATTAGTTTTAATTCAACGTTGCCATCCAGAAGGAACAAGATCTAAAAGAACCAGCTGCATCTAGAATCACGTTTTCTTTAATCTACTGTCATTGCCCAGTATTAGCTTAACTCATGGGAATATTCTTTGAGTTTCTCTTTTACCTATTTGCAAAATGGCATCAGCTGGATCATATATCCTGCAGAACACAACTCATGGAAGGCAGGTTTTATTGAATACTCTACATGCTCTCTGTCAGAATAGACTGGTTTGTGATGTTGCTGCCAACTTTACCTTCTTGATATGTGTGGTTTGGTATTGTAATATTAAATTATCAGCAGTGCATCTTTTTGGTTAATGCTAAGGAATGGTGTTTTGCTGGTTAAACTTCATTAAATTAAATGGATTTGATAAGTTGATATTGAGTTAGCTGTCGGTGGTTTTAATGTTTAAAGTATACATTTTCCAACACCAGATGTCCATTGCCAAGTATTCATCAATTAGATACTTCATCAAAGATCCAGTGTAATATTCTGAAATTGTCCACACCTAAACACATTAACACATTTTAAATTTTGCTTAACAACCATGTAATTTAGACATTGAGTACTAGATAGTGGCAATACCTTTGCCATAAGGGAAAGGGAAAAGTAATGGGTTCAGAATTAAGAATGTAAAATGCTGGATTGATAGCAGTTTCTTGCATTGTACAAGCAGAGGTTCTAAAGGCGACACCTTGTATAGAGTAAAAGTTCTCATTCTACAAACATTTTTATTCAATTTTTTAATATGTGTGCAGTTTGCCATAGAATGAGAATTTTTTTTCATGGTTAATCCAAACTATTTGTATTGCACATGTTTTTTTGCTCCCACCCTGAAGGTGTAGTTTTGTATTCTTGCTTTCTTTCTCTCCTGAAATTATCAACTTGCTGAACTATAATTTTAACATGACTGGTCTAACGGAAGTCTAGGAATGAGCATAGGATGCAGACATCTGAACTGAACCAATTTCTCTTGGCACACAAACACTTTCTGATGCAGGTTATTCAGAGCAAAATTGGAAACTGTGACCCAACTAACCTTATTTTCTCTCTGATTTTTACTTCACTGATGTGAGAGGACAGATGTATTAACAACCATTTAGTATTAATCATACTGTGAGGTTGGTTGTTTATCTGGTGTTTAGGTTTGAACTACAGTACATTTTACACAAGCTGTATGGTCAGCATCTGGCGATCTTTCATTGAAATGTTCTGTTAATGTACACGCATGTACATTTTGTCAAATCTGTATTCATCAACCTCATTATTAGTACAAAGCATTCTTTTTGGGGGAAGTGAGCCAGCAATCCATCTGCAGGCTGAAATTTATGAGTGGTAATTATTGCCCTTGCTCTCCCCAGACACTAGTGGATTTTCATAAAAGCATATAGGGGTAGGCTAGTTTAGCAGCTGTGCACTGGTATTGTCTTGGGAAGTCCAAAATATAGACCAGGTGTAGACTTACAATTCCAAGTCCCTGTCATTTTATAATATAGAGTGATGATTTACATCATTCTGACTGAATTTCACTTCTTGTTGCCTTTTGTATGGAAAATGGATACCTCTTGTACATTGTACTTGATTTAATCAGTGTTCTTTTTTGCAGAATAACAGGTCAAATTTACGTTATCTGCTCATTTAATTATCTTCAAATGTTCCTCAATTAAGTTCAGGTTTTGCCAAATTTTGTTCTTAATTCATGTATTTGATACCAAAGATGGGTATGATGACTCCTACCTGACCACGCTGTTGCTCAAAACTGAATCATGATTGAGGTGTGCTGTGGTATGCCGAGGACACTACATTTTTAGCATTGTGTCAGATATGTTCTGAGCAGATCTATTAACAAGTAATCTAAAGAAGTATTTGATTTGCTTTGCCAGCAGTATACTTTTGTATTCACAACTGATTTTCACTTATTATTTTAATATCAATTATATGTAGCCTAGAGCAGGATTTATGTGTATGATTCTTTGGTTTAGCTGTCTACCATTTAGTATAATCTGCATTGATATATTGTTGGAGAGGGAGCATGGATATTGGTGCTAACTGTTTAATTGAGAAGTTATTGTTACAGGATTGAGCCATTCAGGAGTCAAAATATCCCTTTAACATTTTTGAGTTACAAACACATTTTTTTCAGCTGCAGTGGACGAGTCAGCATTTTCCCTTGAGGACATTTTTAGTAGGACTTCTCTACCTGTAAATGGGCACTATTGCAGAACATTGTTATTTCATTCACTCCATTCCGCATTTAGTTTTGTCAAACAGCAAATTAGAAATAGTTATTGGTATTTTCTCATTGTCTGAAATTTTTAAATCTATTTTGCGATACAGTATGAAATAAGCCCTTCAAGCCATGCTGTCCCAGCCAACCCTAACCCAATCACAGGGCAGTTTATAATGACCAATTAACTTATTAACCAAAACATCTTTGGACTGTGGGAGGAAACCAGAGCACCCAGGGAGAAAACATGCATTCCACAGGGAGAACATACAAACTCCTCACAGAGCTCCAAACTCTGGAATGCCTTGAGCAGTAATACTACCGTGGCATCCCAAACAGTTTAGTGAACACGGAAATACGTTGAAGGATTGAGCTCAGTGATAACTTGGATCATTATTGTGACTGAGTGAATAGATATAAATGAGATTGTTGTTTGTGTTTTACAGATTTAAACCACAGTGGTTTGGGATCGCATTATGAAAATTCTCACTGGGGACCTGTCTCTACCAACAGTGATTCTACTACAAATTGGGATAAAGTTATTGTAGACGGGTCTGACAAAGAAGCCTGGCCTTCAATCACTGGCAGTGACCCAGAGTTAGCTTCAGAATGCATGGACATTGACTCTGCTTCAAGCTCTGGGTCAGAGAAGAATCTCAGTACCATGGCTTCGGGGAGCACAGTTAGTGATGGCGATGGCAACAGAACCGGCAGTGGAAGTGGTTCTTCAAGTCAGTTTGTGGTTGGAAATGTCAGCAATAATGTAGGAAATGGTAGTATTAATGGGCCTTGGGGAGGATCTCGAGGCTCCATATCAAGCACATGTCAGGGTTCTGCAGAAAATGTGGATAGCAAACCAGAAAGCAGCCATGGTAAACTGAATGCTTGGGGCAGTATTGGTTCCACGTCCAGTGGTTCATTGAATCAGAATGGTTTGAATCCAAATACCAACCTAGGTGCCTGGCCTTTGTTGGAAAATGATGGAAATACTGTGCAAGGACCTGTGCCAGGTAGCAGTTCTGGCAGCAATGTTCAACGTAGCACTGTAGGTCAAATGCTGAATAATCAGAGTGTTAACATGGGACTATCAGCTCATGGTTCGTGGGGAGGGCTGCAGGAGAATTCTGATGCAGAAGTGAATGGTACAAGGAAGGTTTCATTCAGTGGACAACCTCAAAACCTTAACACTGAAATGAATGGACCAAATAACACTACTAACCCTTTGACCTCTAGCTTACCAAACTCTACTAGTTCAATGCAGACAAATGAACTGCCTAAACATACAGGGCCTGGGGCCTGGGGTGTACCCTTAGGAATGAGCACAGTAAATCCATCTCAGCTTCAGGCCTCTTCGGTGACAAATGGCACTTCGGTTTCTCAACTTGGCAATGGAGGAATCAGTGAGGGAATAAACAGTGGGACTTATGGTACGACTTGGGGTACACCTGGCACTAACTACTCTGGAGAAAAATGTCCAGGCCCTAGCTGTAATTTGGGGCAAGCTAGTGGTGACACTGTGAATGCAACTCTAGCACAATCTGCTATTAATGGTTCTGGAAATTCTTCTTACAAAAATAATGGTGGAAGCAATAGAGGAGGAGTCACATGGGAGTCTGGTGTGGTCAACTCCCATAATGTGAACTGGGGAGCAGGGAACAGTTTAGGCTCTGGAGGGACTCGAAAAGTCTGGGGAAACCCAGCACCAAATGCAAACACTGGCACTAAGATCTCAAATGGAGAATGGAACAAACTGCCTAACAATCAGCATTCCAGTAATGGTGTAAATGGAAGTGGTAATAGGAAGGGAACAAATGGATGGAAAAGTCTAGATGATGCTCTTTGTGGTCAGAATCAAAATTCTGCATCTCAGCCAAGTGAACAGAACAACGTATGGGTCAAAACTTCAACATCAGGTACTGCAGACAGTGAGGGGAGCACAGAAAGTACTGGAAGTCGTCATGATAGAATCACCGCAGGAACCAATGATGGCAATAACAGACGTGGTGAAAAGAGAAAACCTGACCAACCAGGAATGGTTCAAAGTATTCTGAGTAGAACAGACTTGGATCCCCGTGTCCTTTCCAATACAGGTTGGGGGCAGACTCCAATTAAACAGAACACTGCCTGGGACATTGAACCTTCAGCAAAGAGTGAGAGAAAAACTGACAATGGGACAGAAGCCTGGGGATGTTGTGTTTCCCAGACTTCAAACTCAGGGGGATGGGGGGATGGGCCTGGCCCAAACAGTAATGATACCTCTTCAGTATCCGGGTGGGGGGATCCAAAGCCTTCTACAGTCTCTTGCAACCCTAGCTGGGGAGACACCAAAGGCTCAAGCGGCCAAGGGGGTTGGGAGGATAATACTGCTGCTACAGGAACAGTAAAGAGCAATCAAACATGGGGAAGTAACAAAGAAGAAAAGCTAGCTGCGTGGAATGATGCACAAAAGGTCAAACAGGGATGGTCTGATGGACAGAAATCAAACCAGAGTTGGGGACTGTCTGCAACTGATGGGTGGGGAGAGAATTCAAAGAGTGGCCAGTGGGGGGAATTACAAAAGACCGGTGCAGGCAGTTGGGATAATGACAGTGAAAGATCTGCGCCTGGTTGGAATGAACCTGGGAGACCAGGTACAAGCCGAGGCACATGGACAAGTGGAAACAATTCAGATTCCAGTAATAGTACAGGCTGGGGGGAATGTGCCAAGGCTGCTCAGTCCCCTCAGGGCTGGGGGGAACCTATCAAGGCTGCTCAGTCCCCCCAGGGATGGGGGGACACATCCAAGCCTGCACAATCTCCCCAGGGTTGGTGTGAGCCTGTCAAGCCCACACAGTCACCCCAGGGCTGGGGGGAGCCCTCTAAGCCTGCTCAGTCCCCGCAAGACTGGAGGGAACCCATCAAGTCAAGTAACTCTGCAGACTGGCACAAACCACAGGATGGTAACAGTCCTTGGGCCAATAAACCTTCTGGCCAGGGATGGCTTAATGGCCCAATGCCAGCACCATCGAAAGAGGAGGAGCCCACAGGCTGGGAGGAACCTTCTCCAGAATCTATTCGTCGCAAAATGGAAATTGATGATGGTACCGCTGCTTGGGGAGATCCAAGCAAGTACAACTACAAGAGTGTGAACATGTGGAACAAAAATACACAGAGCAGCAACAATGGCTCAGAGCAGTCGGCACAAATCATGTCTTCGCCAACGACACCACAGCCCCCGCCACAGCTACCGCAGCAAATGCCACCACCAAGTGCCATTCAAAACAAGGAGAATAATAGCTCCGGTAAGTTATTCATCCTGACTTGAAGCTTCATAAATCGAAGAAATAAGAAGGTGAAACTTGACATTCTGCTAGTATTATTTTTGTACTGTGTATTCTAAAAAGTAATTTGATTAGAAGCTATGTGCTGATTGCATACATGTGTTTTTGCATGTTTTTTACAATTATGCTATTTGTGTTCAGAAGTGACTGTTATGCACTTCCAAAATTGTTGGATTTTTTTCCAATTCAACATTTCTGATGAAGACCAAGTCTTTAAAGATCTATGGACAACAGTGTGATTTTTAAGTTTTTGGTGTTTTTTCCCGCAATAAATTTGTGTCTTAGGAGTGGATATTAATAACTCTAACAATATTAGATGTCTCAGAAACCTTTTTAATTAATTCTAATTGTAAACCTATAATATGTGCAAATGTGACTAAATGCAGTAGATGTGAAGAGATTTATTGACGCTAAATTCAGGCATGTTTTATTACTTCACACAGGCTAATCTAGTTCATCATTTGCCTCTGTTGTGTAAATGATGACATTTTATCTCCCTCTTAACTCTTGGAGAAGTTATCTGTGGCATTGGGCTGCATTGTGGTTTTGGAGGAAGCATTGATTCATTTAATTTTCTGAAACTCTTTCCTTAATCTGTCTCATTTTGAGAATCTAGAATTCAATGGGATTCTTAAACATGTTGCTGAGCTTGGCTGAATAGCAGCTGCAGACTTGTAACATATTTGCAACATGTGCAAATGAAGTTTTGAACATTTGGTTTCATTGAATGATTAGAAAAAGTATTTGAATTTAAGGAACTGTTTGAAAGTATATTTTGACCTTGGAAGGGTTACAACAAAGATTCATCACAATGGTACTGTTACTGAAATGGTTAACTAAGGATAGATTGGATGCACTTACCTTTATAGTCAAATTTAGATCGTGGATCAAAATTCAAATCTAAGATTTTAACATGTTAGAAAATTAGTTGGAAAGATTGCTCTGGATTTTCACTACCTTGAATATCAGATCCAAAGTGACATCAAAAGGCATGAAATGTAATTTAAACACTTCTTCCTTCCACCCTACACTTCCTACCCATAAAGAATCCCCTCCCAAACCCCACAAGAAAATTGCTGTGGATGTTGGAACATGGAACCTTCCAAATTGAGCCTGGTACATTTTTGTTTTGTAAGGGGATCCAGCGAGCGAGAAATGTATGGATGTGGAACTGTGATGCACAACTGCCATGATCTTGAAATGGGGTCCAAGCTGCTGATTGCTACTCCTATTGTTGAAATGTCTAGGAGCCATGGAAATGAATGTGAAGCTAAGTGAGGTGCAATTTGGTTCTTTCCCCTCCTCAGCTGCTCAATGGATCAGCAACATACTTTGGAAAATTGTTCTATTCATTCTCATTTACGAAAGAAAATATAGTTAATTGAACCTGCATAGTTATATAATCAGGCCTAATCAGGCTTTAGCTCTGTACTTTACCATATCTACAGGATTTTCAGTAAATTCTGACTCTCACATCACTGTTAGCAGCTTCTTGCTTGATCTGATATTTGGAAATCGGATGAGCTGCATTAGAAGTGGGAGTGCAGGTGTTCTAAAACCTTACATTGCACATATTAAATACCATTGGAAGATTACTGAAGCATGGCTGGCTGAAGAGCAAGGATTATCCCTGAATTTCTTATGGTGTCAAAAAAAGCCTCTAGTCCAAAGGTATCATTTGAGGATTGAAGAAAGGAATATCTGAACATCTCAAACAGCAGCACTGAAGATTTAGTGATCAAGAAGACCTAGAAGGACCAGAGCGTATTCTGTGATCATTCTTGAGCTAGTTGATGACAAACCACAGTTTGGTCTCTTTGTCTAGGTTGAAGAGAAGACAGACACCTTGGCTTCCTGCTGATGATCAGTATTCATTATTTACAAGAAAAAAGAGCTACAATTTAGAACCTAACCTATTTTTCATTAGTCATATTTGGAGAGTCTAACTTACGATGAGTGGAGGAGTATCAGAAGGACTGAAGTAGTGTTACTGTATTTTTAAATCTACACTGTTATATGTTTGTGAAGGACTCAGTACATTTGATATTAATGAAATGCGCAGGTTATAATTTATTTGAGAAATATTTTCATGTGTGCCTTGTATTCAGGCTACACAAATACCTCATACTGCATGAAGTGGTAAATCCTCCATTTTTTTGCACCAAATTGGCAGAGTGACTTGTGTTAACAGAGATGTTAACTGGGCAGTTTATTGTTTTGTGTTTTTGTTTTCCTTTTATTAAAAAAGGCTGGGGAGAATCTTGCACCGTTCAGACAAAGCCAGACTCCTCTTGGGGAGAACCACCTGCTCTAACTGTGACGGTAGACAATGGAACGGCGGCCTGGGGGCAACCTGTGGATACAGGGGCCAGCTGGAGAGAACCGGTTAATGACAGTGCTGGTACCTCTGGCTGGGGTAACACCCCAGCTGCCCCACCACCTCCAAATAGACCTGGTAAAATTTCCTAAGTTTAAAAGTTGTGTTGTTTAATAATGGGCTGTAATATTTTGTGCAGTTGGGCTTTAGAAAAAAGGGCTCTATCCTTAATTAATTTTATTACACAAGTTGTTTGATATTTGTTAAGTTCAAGTATACAGCTTGTGGTTCTTTTAACACCTTTTTTTCTGCCATTTGCATGGATTCCATTTTAACACATAGATATGTTTACTAACATACAGCATTGAGGTGTATGTATGGTTTTATTGGTTGTTTTCACTACAGTTCCTTGATTAATCCTTCCCACCTATTAACATTGTGCTAGAACAGTACAGCGCAGGAACAAGCACTTTAGCCCACGATTCACTCTATATCATATTTAGTATGTAATCCAGCTAATTCAGTTAACTGAAATAGTTATGAATATTTATTAAAGGTTCTATATGGAATTCAAATAAAAATAATCTTAACAGTTACAAACTTTTCTATACAGGGTAAGGAACTTTTACATGCAATGAGGCAGAAACTCTATATTTTTAAAAAATGCAAAATGCTTGAAACACTCGGCAGTTCAGACAACGTCAGTGGAAGGCGAAAGTTGATGTTTTAGGTTGAAAAGCTATCTTCAGAACTGGGTAAAACACTGAAAGGTTTTTGACCTGAAACATTAACTTTGTTTTTCTTTCTACAAATGCTGTTCAACTTACTAGGTTTTCCAGCTTTATGTGTTCATTTCATACTAACAGTATCTGTACTTTTTTAAATTTTCATTGTCCTCAATTGACAAGGCAAAATTTCTAATGGGTAAAACCATAAAAGATCACTGGAATTTATGAAAGGATTTTCTGTTAAATAGACTTAGCTTATACCTTAAGAAACACAAATTACAAAACAGTACAGTACAGTACTGGATGACACCAATTTATATTAAACGTCTTCTTCCTATGTATCCCCCTAGTGTTGTTCATGAATTTGTATTGGTAGTCACTTCATAAGGCCCTACCACTATCAAATATTGTGCAACTCTTAAGAATGCAGAGTACCTCTATCTCCCAAGAGAAATATCATCTTCACCTTTTCAGCTTTTATCTTCCTGTTTCATTTTACAGTTATGAAAATAAATTTTGCTAAAAATGTACAGAAATTTAAAAGTTACAGGGACGTATTTCGTCGGATACCATCATACTGTAGATGGTTGCCTATCTGTTTTGTGAATTAAACCAATTTGTTTTTCATCCTGTTTGTAATTAACAATTATATACACTCTAAAAAAAATTTCAGTAAATATTACCTCACTGTCCTGTGCCAAGTCTATCACTCTCAAACTCTCTATTACTTGCTCAAAATATGGAAGAGAATTCTCACAGTGGTTGACTTTGAAAGACAGTGGGAGAGAATTGCAAACTGCACTTTAAAAGCTGTTGCCACTTAAAGTTTGCATACAGTGATCTGTTCTTTACAGGTCCCAAACCTATGCAAGATGGCTGGGGTGATGAGGAAACATTGGTGCCAGGACCTCGTCACTCTAGCTGGGAGGAGGAAGAAGGGGACTCAGTGATGTGGAACAGCAACACCTCACAAGAAAGCAACTCCTCTTCAAATTGGGCATCCAAAAAAGTGGCTTTAAAGGTAAAACTTCAGGCAGTCCTGTTGCTCATTTGTAGACATTAAAGATGTTGTTTGTGCATAATCGTGGCAGTTTTCAAGCCCCACCTTCTAGTTTTACTCTCATCCCTCCATTCTCACTAACCTTTACAGAAACAATGATACTTATAATAACTAGAAAAGACAGTGTATTGCTGTAAATAGTGCCTCACAGTGATTGAATCAATTCAAGTCATGTTTTAGATGTTGCTTTGTCCGAGCTTTTTTTTTTGCTTCTGGCTCCTCTCTGCTGCAAGTCAAGTCACTTTTATTGTCATTTCAACCATAACTGCTGGTACAGTACATAGTAAAAATGAGACAATGTTTTTCAGGACCATGGTGTTACATGACACAGTACAAAAACTAGACTGAACTACACAAAAAAAAACACAGAAAGCTACACTAGACTACAGACCTACACAGGACTACATAAAGTACATAAAAACAGTGCAGGCATTGCAATAAATAATAAACAGGACAATAGGGCAAGGTGTCAGTCCAGGCTTCAAGTATTAAGGAGTTGCAATTGTACCTTTTTAAATGTTGGAGCATTTCTGTGCCACCTGAGTACCCAGCCGCCCCTCAAACACCCCCTGAAGTGCACAAAGGATAGGTGAGCACAATAGGAAGAAAAGTAATATCTTCCACATCTCATTTACTCTTGGTAGTACTTGTCTGTGGTGAATAACACCTGAATAATTTTTCCCTTATGAAGGACTTTGACTTTGAAAGTTTAGATTTTGTTTTATTTGTGGTTAGTGTTGCATGTGATTAAACTTTAAATGTCTTCTAGGGCATGGTGAAAGGAGGAAACAAGCAAGATGATATATGGATGAATCAATTAATGAAGCAATTCTCTAACATTGGATTTCCTGTAAGTGAAGTTTGATAGTTGTGCGTTTCCTCCTGCCCCCACTCCTTTCAAGTTCAGTTTATTGTCATTCAGCTGTACACATTAATACTGCCAAACAAAAAATGTTCCTCTAGACCAAGGTGCATAACACATAAAGTAGTATTTCCACAAATAAATGAACAAATAATTAGGTGCATATATGATACAAGTTATAAAGTAAACAGCATAAGGCTACTGATGCTTCTGACGTGATGAGACCGTACAATGAGATTCATACAGTATGTGGTGGCAGGGGAACTCAGGAGTCTAATGCTTGGGGGCGGGGGGGTGCTGTTTTCCATCCCATTAATTCATGTCCTAATGTTACAGTATCTGGTATGGGGTCAAAGAGATTGTTGGAAAGAGGGGAGGGATCATTGGCAATGTTGGGGGCCCTGCGTACACATTGCTCCTGATGAATATCTCTAGTAGGTGGAAGACAGACCTGAACTATGGTTTGAACCTTTCAGCAAGACCAGTATTGGCCAGATAGTTTCCAATATATTATTTTTACCCTTAAAGAGAGAGTGGTTGTAAGGAATTTGAATTAGGCCAATGCCCATTCTTTTCTGGGATCATGACCTTGTCCATCTCAGAAAAGTGGATCAAAATGCTGGGTTATGATGGATTTTAGACTCTCATCTCCATTCAGAGTGCTTTGTGAAAAAGGTAAGATTGAAGAGCCTGCTGGCACCTGCTTACTGGTGCAAAATTGAGTGTTAATTATCATTGTTGCTTTCTGCGCTCCATTTTCTCCAGCTTTTTCGTTGAGCTGTGCCCATTACCTGGGATTCATGAATACTACACCGCTTTAAATGTATTAGAATGAGATGGTTGAATGTTCTTCAGTAACCCAGTGCATTTGTATTAATGCTGTGAATGAGGTGTTTTAGTGCTCTTTAACAATGCCATGCTCATCAGATCCCACCGGCACCAACTTTGCTGTCATAAGTATCCACTCAGCTTCCATTCAGCTTCTTGACATAATAGAGTTGAAAGTAACTTACTCTTAGAACTCTGCCAGATCCTGAGAGCAGAACATTACTGATCCAAGGATGAAATGTTCTCCTCCTGATGCCAATACCAATATTTCCAATAAATTCTGAATACTTAAGGTGATTTCTGCATGTTACAGAGGGAATCTACTGAAGATACAAAGAGCAATAAGATGGACATACCTGTTGGTAAGTTGTTACAGCATTAAACTGAAGTTTGTACCATAGATCCGTATAGCTCAGAAACAGGTCCATTGTCCACTGCCTCCAGGCAGCCATGGAGCACTCGTCTATACTATTGCCATTTACCATTACTTCCTCCATAGCCTCTATGCCTTGGTGTTATGTCGAGATACTTTTTAAATGTTCTGAGAGTACCTAGCTTGATCACTTTCTCTATCAGATTGCAACCACCCTCACGTGGAAAACAGAATTTCCCCAAATCCTTTCTCACCCTCTTCTTCCTCAAACTTATGCATCCTGGTTATAGATGTTTACAAAAAGATTTCTCACTATTCTCCCTATCTGTGTGCTTCATAGTTTTGTATATCACTATCAGGTTCCCCCTCAGCCTCCTCCTGTCCAAGGGAAACAAGCCTAGCCTATCCAGTCTTTTTTCATAACTGAAAAATTTCATACCGGCTATTTGCTGGTCAACCCCTTTGAACTTCCTCAGTGTAATAGAATTACTTCCTTCCTATTATTACATATTGCATGAAGCAAGAACTACAACGGAGTAGTATGAGTAAACGTTTTTACTAAGTCACATTAGTAACAATATACACTATGCAACTTACAGTGTGGGAGCTACAAACCAGTCGCATGGTGACAAAAACACGTGCACTCGAAAGCCTATACAGAATAGGCCCAGTTGATGCACCCCGCGATTGGCTGCATGCACACTCACCACATTCTCACAATTATCTGATAAGCTAAACTATAATATGGCAACCAGAACTGTACACAGTTCTCTTGCTGCAGCCTAACCAACGTTTTATAAAATCGTACCATAACCTTCATTTTGTTCGATTTAAATTCCAAATAATGAAGGCCAGCATCCTTCTATATCATCTTAACTACTTAATTCTTCCTTCATCACCTTATCTGCTGTATGCCTTATTCACCACCTCAATCAGAAGATGTATTTTTCAAATCTGTATTTATTCTTTATTTCCTAATGTCAAGCAGTCATGGCCAAATCTACATCACCTTGCTGCTTCTTCCTCCTCTCTAGGTATGTTAAGAGATAAGAGAATGGAGATGGATAAGCACGGAATGAATATTGGAGAATATAGTGGCATTTTAGGGAAAGGACATACTTCTCGTCCTCAGATTTCCAAAGAGTCTTCCATGGAACGCAATCCTTATTATGATAAGGTTAGTATTTTCTCTTTGGCCATGTGATAGAGACAGGTGAATTGGTGAGTGTATTTTTTTTTAAATCCATCACTTTTGAAAGTGGTTGGTACAAGTGAGAGATGAGAAACTGAATTGATTCTGACCTTTGACCACCAAGATTGTCTGGGTTCCAGACTGGACAAAACCCCAGTGTCAATTAGAAGCTTTTGGAAAATTGTGAACCAGAGTTAAATACCAACTCTTTAAGATGTGCACTTATTCATATAAAGGTTTGAATCACTGGGAGTCGAAAGTAGATTTTGTAGGTGAGCAGTATTGTTAATGTTTTCTGAGGATTAATATCATTAGCTGCTAACCAGATTTTTTTCATTATGGTTTCAGCTGTCTTTGTTTTATGTAGTAAGCAGCCTTTGTAATGCAATTTGTTTGTATGTTATTGAGACCCATTTGTCAGTAGCCATCCTTTTAAATCTGTCTTTGCATCTCAAATCGATACTAATCCTTCGTCTTTTCTCTTGTTTCTGCCATGTCCTACCTTACTGCTGCTGATCGGCTTTCCATGTTTGCCTTTCCAACCCTACTTCCCCTTGCCCAGTTGTCTCTGTCTTTGTCCAATCAAGATGGCATTATAGCAGAAGAGCCCCAAAACCTAACGTACATCTCTGCACCAACCATGAAGCTTCCCCCTTCAAACTGTGCACTACCTAATCAGGCTCTTGGCTCAGTGGGTCTGGGCATGCAAAACTTGAATTCTGTTAGACAGGTGAGTCAGTTCACAACCTTCCATGTGCAGGAAGTGAACTTTTGCACTACTCATATTTGCTTTATTGTTTCTTACGTCCCTTTCCATCATATAGCACTTATTTTCCCCACTTAAAAAAAGGGAACTCCATGGATAGGGATGTTGCTTAAGCTTGCAGGTCCTAGTAAACTCAGCTCTGTTTTGCAATTTCCTGATTGACCAAATGGAGATTATAAGACTGTAAGAACTAATGCACAAATAGAATATTATAGCACAAGGGGCATTGGTATGACCCATTTTGAGTTAGAATCATGATGCTCAGAGATTTAACAAATAGGCTTACCACTAATTCATTCCCAATGCACACCAACTCTCTAGTCAGTTTTCTTCACTGCATCACAGAACATAGTACAGCACAAGAACAGGCCCTTTAGCCAACAATGCTGTGCCAGTTTAATTACATTTAGTCAAATACCTGACTTAAATGGATCCCTTCTTCATAGTTAATATTGGTATCCTTCCATTTCATGCAGTCATGTGCCTATCTAAGAACCTCTGGAACACCTTTATCATATTTGCCTCCATTATCACCCCAGACAAAATCTTTCAATCACCCACCACTCTGTATTTTAAAAAAAATGCACTGCACATTTCCTATGAGCTACAACTTAACTGCATGCCCTCTGCTTTTAGACATTTCAACCCTGGGAAAAAGATATTGGCTACCTATCAGATTTCTGCTCAGCTTAACCAGTCCAGTAAAAACAACCTAAGTTTATATAAACTCCTTTTTTGCAAATACCCTTTAATAGGACTATAAGATGAAGGAGCAGAATTAGGCCATTTGGCCCATCGATTGCTCCACCACTCCAACATGATTGACTTATTACCCTTCTCACCCCCTATTCTCTGCCTTCTCCCTGTAATCTTTGACAACCTTACTAATCAAGAACTTATCAACCTCCTCTTTAAATATACCCACTGACCTTGCCCTCACAAAGTCCGAAGATTCTCCATCCTCTGGCTAAAGAAATTCTCCCTTGTTCTAAAGGGACATCCTATTCTGAGGCTGTGTCATCTTGAACTGGACTCCACCACCAAAGGAAACGTCCTCCATGCTATCTAGGACTTATAATAGTCAATAGGTTTCAGTGAGATCCCCCCATGTTCTTCTAAACTCCAGCGAGAACAGCCCCCCAGAACTATCAAATCCTCCTCATACATTAATCTTGTCATTCCCATGATCATTCTCGTGAGCCTCCAATGGACCTCTCCAACACCAGTACATCCTTTCTTAGATAAGGGGCCCAAAACTGCTCAGAATACTCATAAGTGTGGTCTGACCAATGCCTTACAAAGCCTCAGCATTACTTCCTAATGTAATCCTAATCCGGCAACATCCTCATAAACCCCTTCTGCATCCACTCCAAAACCTCAACATCCTTCCTATAATGAGGCACCAGAAATGAAAGCAATACCCTCTATGTGGCTTAATTAAAGCTTTATAAAGCTTCCTGACTCTTGAACTCAAATCTTTGATTAATAAAGGTAAGCATGCCAGCATACCTCCTTTACTACCCCAATCAACCCATGTAGAGCCAGTTTCAGAGATCTGTGGACTTGGAAATCAAGATCCCTCTGCATATCAATACTGTTAAGGGTCTTTCCATTAACAGTGTATTAAACTGTTTCATTTGTTCTTCCAAAGCAGAACACTTCACATTTGACCAAGTTAAGCTCCATCTGCCATTTCTCTGCTCATATCTGCAACTGATCAATATCCTGCTGTATCTTTTGCCAATCTTGTATGCTACAACATCACCAATCTTTGTATCATATGAACTTACTAACACATCCATCTACATGGTCATCCAGATAGAGGTCCCAGTACAAATCCCTATGGAACACCACTCGTCACAGACCTCTTGTCAGAATAATTCCCATCGATCATTACCCTCTGTCTTGAATGGGCAAGCCAATTGTGAATCCAAATCAACACTTCATTGTGGATCCCTTGCATCCTAATCTTGTGGATGAGCTTCTCATGAGGGACCTTGTTTTAACGCCTTAGTAAAATCCATGTAGACAACGTCTACAGTTCTACCTTCATCATCTCCTCAAAGAAGTCAGTCAGTTTAGTCGACTTTCCCTTCAAAGTCATGCTGAATATCCCTAATTAAGGTCTTTCAAATGTTCATGTATCCTATTCCTAAGAATCCTTTCCAGTAATTTCCCCACATAGCGTTCTATTAGTTTCCCGATTATCCCTATTTCCCTTCTTGAATAATGGAGCAACATTATAATACTTGCCAGTCCTCTGAAACCTTGCCTTTGGCTGGAGTGACATGCAGATATTGGACAAGACCTTGGCAACCTTACCTGTTGTCTCTTTCATATACCTGGGATATATCCCATCAGGCCCTCTGGACTTGCCCACCATAATGTTCTTTAACACGATCTCTTTATTTATCTCAAATGCCTGAGCAAATTAGCATGCTTTAGACTGATCTCCCTAACCTTCACATCCTTCTCCTTGGTAATTATTGATGCAAAGTACTCATTTAGGACCTCAGCATATTGTCCAAGCACATGATCCCTCCTTTATCCCTGAGTAATCCCACCTGCTCCATAATTATCCTCTTGTTCTTGATGTATGTGTAGAATGATTTGGTGTTTTCTTTAATCCTGCTTTCAAAGGACTTCATGGCCTCTCCTGGCTTTCCTAATTCTCTTTTCTTGTCTCTTTATAATCCTCAAAGGCAGTATTTTATTTTAGCTTCCTAAATCCTACACATATTTCCTTTTTGTTCTTGACTAAATTCATCCCTGTTGACGTCCAAGATTCCTTTATCTTGGCATCTTCTTATGAGAATATATCTGTCCTGAACTCTGTGCAGTTGGACTTTAAGCATCCTCCACGTGTCAGATATGGGCTTCCCAAAAACAGCTACTCACAATCACCCGCTGCCAGTCACGGCACTGGACAGACTCCGAACCCTGACTCCAGTACCACCAACATGAGTTCCTACGGCCATGGACACCCCCTCAGAGACTCCGGCCTTGAACCTCCAGTCGGACCTCCTCTTGCTGCCATCTCCCCCCACTAGCACGCTGGATCCCAGCCGTGACCTCCGAGCTGGACCTCCACACGCTGCCGTCTCCCTTTCCCCCACCACCATGCTGCCATCTGATCTTTCCGAGCCTGAGGATCAATCACCGGTTCCTGGGCCCTCGGGGGCTTCAGCTTCCTCTCACCCCACCCCTTCTCTGCTGACTCCACCAGCCTCCCACCCCCCTCGGACCAGAGCTATCAACCCTGCCGGGTCTTCACCATCCCCTCCGACCTTCCTCTCTCTTCGGCTGAGCACTCTGTCCTTAGTAAGGGCCTCACCGTTGTCCCCCTTCGCCCTCACTTCAGTGAGTTCCGCGTGCGCCAGGACGTGGAGCTCTTCTTCTGCCGGCTCCGTCTTCAAGCCCACTTCTTCAGTAGGGACTCTCCCACCCCTGATGACCCGTTCTCCCGTCTCCAACCCTCTTCCTCTTAATGGACTCCCCGCCCTGGATCTGTTTATCTCTAATTGCCGTTGGGACATTAACCGTCTCGACTTCACCACCCCTTGCTCCAATTCCAACCTTACCCCCTCTAAATGCTCTGCTCTCCATTCCCTCCGCAACAATCCCAACCTTACCATCAAACCCGCTGATAAGGGGAGTACTGTTGTCGTCTGGCGCGCCAACCTGTACATAGCGGAGGCACGATAACAACTCGCTGACACCTCCTCTTATCTACCCCTGGTCCATGACCCCACTAGGGAGCACCAGTCCATTGTCTCCCAAACCATTTCTGATCTCATCAGCTCGGGAGATCTCCCATCTACAGCCACCAAACTTATAGTTCCCACACCCCGCACTTCCTATTTCTACCTCCTACCTAAGAATCACAAACCTGCCTGTCCAGGCAGACCCATTGTCTCTGCTTGCTCCTGCCCCACTGAACTCATTTCTGCCTATCTCGACTCTGTTTTATCTCCCCTTGTTCAATCCCTTCCCACCTATGTCCGTGATACTTCCCATGCTTTACATCTCTTCAAAGATTTCAAGTTCCCTGGCCCCCACCGCCTTATTTTCACCATGGACGTCCAGTCCCTATAAACCTCTATCCCCCACCAGTAAGGTCTCCAAGCTCTCCATTTCTTCCTGGATTCCAGACCCAGCCAGTCACTCTCTACCAGCACTCTTCTCCGCCTTGCGGAATTAGTCCTCACCCATAATAATTTCTCCCTTGGCTCCTCCCACTTCCTCCAAACTAAAGGTGTAGCCATGGGCACCCACATGGGTCCTAGCTATGCCTGCCTTTTTGTCAGCCATGTGGAGTAATCTATGTTCCAAGCCTACACCGGTATCTGTCCTCCTGTTTTCTTACGTTATATTGACGACTGCATCGGCGCTGCTTCCTGCACACATGCTGAGCTCGTCGACTTCATTAACTTCGTCTCCAACTTTCACCCCGCCCTCAAATACACCTGGTCTATTTCCGACACCTCCCTCCCCTTTCTAGATCTTTCTGTTTTCTATCTCTGGAGACAGCCTATCCACCGATGTCTACTACAAACCTACAGACTATCACAGCTACCTAGACTATTCCTCTTCCCACCCTGTCTCCTGCAAAAATACTATCCCTTTCTCTCAATTCCTCCGCCTCTGCCGCATCTGCTCTCAGGATGAGGCCTTTCATTGTAGGACAAAGGAGATGTCTTCCTTTTTTAAAGAAAGGGGCTTCACTTCGTCCACTATCAACTCTGCCCTCCATCGCATCTCCCATATTTCACGCACCTCTGTCCTCACCCCATCCCCCCCGCCAGCCCACCAGGGATAGAGTCCCCCGGTCCTCACCTATCACCCTACCAGCCTACAGATCCAACGTATAATCCTCCGTAACTTCCGCCACCTCCTACGGATCCCGCCACTAGACACATCTTCCCCTCCCCCCCACTCTCGGCTTTCCGCAGGGATCGCTCCCTACACAACTCCCTTGTCCAATCATCCCCCCCCATCCCTCCCGACCGACCTCCCTCCAGGCACGTATCCCTGAAAACGGAAGAAGTGCTACACCTGCCCCCACACTTCTTCCCTCACTACCATCCCAGGCCCCAGACAGTCCTTTCAGGTGAGGCACCACTTCACCTGCGAGTCAACTGGGGTGATATACTGTATCCGGTGCTCCCGATGTGGCCATTTATACTTTGGGGAGACCCGCCGCAGACTGGGAGACCGTTTCGCCGAACACCGGCACTCAGTCCTCCAGCAGTGTGATGCACCATCAATAACTCTCGGAGATGTGAGTCGAAATAGGCTTTTATTAGCTGGAAGGAAGCACCGTCAGTAGCAAGAGATCACCACACAACATCCTGGAGACTGAGGGAGGAGCAGTGCCTCCAATGGCCTTTATACAGGGGTCTGTGGGAGGAGCCACAGGAGCAGTCAGCAGGTGTCCAGACAGGTATATGTAGTTCACCACACAGTGGTGGGATCTCCCTGTGGCCACACCCTTCAATTCCACAGACCACTCCCACTCTGCTATGTCTGTCCATGGCTGCCTCTACCGTCAAGATGAGGCCACACGCAGGTTGATGGAGCAATACTTTATCTCCCGTCTAGGTAGCCTCCTACCTGCCGGCATGAACGTTCAACTCACAGACCTCTGTTGATACCCCTGCCTCTCCCCCCCCCCCCCCCCCCCCCCCCCCTTATCCCATCCCTATCTATAATTTTAGTCTGGTTTTCTTTCTCTCTCTTTTCCCCCCTGACTATAATTTCCCCCCAGCGCTACCTTTCTTTCTCTTTTATTTCCCATAATTCTCCACCTTCTCCCTAGCCCATTTCCCTTCAGCCTATCACTTCCCAGCTCTCTACTTTATCCCTCCCCCCAGTTCTTATCCCCCCTCGACCATTCCATGTTACTTCACTCCTGATTAAGGGTTTCGGCCCGAAACGTCGTCACTACCTCCTCCCATAGATGCTGTCTGGCCTGCTGAGTTCTGCCAGCATTTTGTGTTTTTATTTATTTCCAGCATCTGCAGATTCATTTGTGTGTCCTTTGTACTCACAATCACTTCTCCCTAGTTCCTGTTCTCCCACCAGAAAGGCAAGCACCTGGCCAGATGCTTTATCCATGCCTGGTTCAGCATGGCCCCTCTTGTTTGACCTAATAAATTCCATTCCTCTAAATCTTTAGCACTAAGGAGATCTCGGTCTATATTATGGAAGTTACAGTCATCCGCTCCAACAACCGTTTTTACATCTTTCCCTAATCTGTCTGCCTACCTGTTCTCAATGGCCTGGTGGCTGCTATGTGGCATGTAGTATTATCCCAACAGTGTGATAACATCTTTCATATTTTTGGGGTCTACCCATGTAGACTCAGTGGATGTGGCCACCATTATGTTCCCTTTGGGTGCAGCTGTGATATTCTCCCCGATTAATAACACAACTCATGGCCTCCACCCCTTAACTCCTTCTCTTATCTTTTCTAAAATATCAAAAGCCTGGAACATTAAGCATCTAGTCCTTTCCCTCCTTCAGGCAAGTTTGTTATAGCCACACCGTCATAGTTCCATCTACTGATCCATGCTCTGAAGTTCATCACTCTCATCCATAATACTCTTAGCATTAACATACACATTCTTCAACCCATCTGTCTCATTGTGTTTGTTCTTCCTGGTCATGACATCTGCCTTCCTCTCAATTCTTCCACTTTCTGGCCTGGTGCTTTTGTTCCTATCCCCCTGTCAAACTAGTTTAAGCCTACCAGCTCTCCGAGGCAGGATATTGGTTCCCTTCCCACCTTCCTATTAAGGTGCAATCTGGCCCTCTGTCAAGTCACCTATGTCCTTGAAGAGTTTCCAGTGATCCAAATCCCTGAAACCCTGTTCCCTCTTCACCAGTTCATTCATCTGTTCTATATTTCTGTTCTTGCTGTGATTAGCACATGACACTAGTAGTAATCCAGAGATTACTATCTTTGAGATTCTGCTTTTCGGTCCCTTTCCTAACTCCCTTCGCTCACTGTGCAGGACCTCTTTCCCCTTTTCACCTATGCCATTGGTGCCAAGGTATGCAGTGACTTCTGGCTGCTTACCCCCCCACCCCCAAGTGTTCTGTAGCCATTCTGAGACATCCTTGACCCTAGCACTTGAGAGGGAACACACCATTGAACCTCCAACAAGCTTCACTTTGTAGTATAGCTAATCTGTAGGACAGAGGAGTGTGTTATCCAGAACCTAGTCAATCTCACACAATAATTTGCAGTATGCAGGCAATGGCTCCATATGTTCAGGTTTTGAATCTAAGCTCCTAATCATTGTTGGAGGAACTCACATGGTCAGGAAGCATCTGTGGAGGGAAATGGACAGTCAACATTTTGGATTGAGACCCTTAATCTGGACTGAAGGAACATCTGTACATTCCTGTTATGTCTGCTATCTGAAAGAACAGCATTCTTAACACCTCTACTGTCTCTTTCTGTGTATCGTTTAACATTTATTATTCAAAGTATCCAATTAAAAAAGGGTCTCAGATTTACTATACTGTGGCTGGCTAGTATCTGTTTCCCAGGGCATGAATAGCAAACACCAGAGGGCATATGTACAAAGTTAAGGGAGGGAAGTTTAAGGGAGACATCAGGGTTAAGTTTTTTACACCGAGGGTTACGGGTGTCTGGAATGACTTGCTTACCAATGACTTGATGGTAGTGGAGGCTAAAACATTAGGGGTATTTAAGAGCCTCTTGGACAGCAGATAGAAGAAAGAAAAATAGAGGGTTACGGGGTGGTGTTGGTTTAGTAGGTTTTTTTAAAGGAATATATGGGTCAGCACAACATTGAGGGCTGAAGGGCCTGTACTGTGCTGCAGTATTCTAGTGTCTAGTAGTATAGATCATTTAAGGATGTTTTTTGCAGCTTGTGCTATATGTTATTAAACAGTGCAGATCCTAATTAGTGTTTTCCATAGAATATTTCACAAACTGATGACCACCTGGTTGAGTGCACCTCTATCTGAGGTGATAAGCAATCCTTGTATATTGAAAGGGAAATAATCTGACCTGTCTAGCAGGATGAGTGGCTTTCATTTTTTTTGTAGTCATGATGGAGTAGTTTTTTCTTGTTATAAATTTTACCTTTTACCCCATGCATTTGGTCCCTCTCTTACAAAATCATATTTTGTTTGATGGGAATTTAATGAATTTTACATTAGTAATCATTACAGAAACAGAAGAAATTGGTGGATATTTGAAAAAGCAGTCGCAAGTAGAAACTTAAAGAAGGGGTGCTGACAGTAGGGAAACACAAATTAGGAATGAAACCATGCAGGGAATAGCTAAAGTGCATCGGAAGTGTTAGTACAACCCACTGATGTCCATCATTCAATGTATTGTTATCTCTTGTCTCTTCCAATCTGGTTGTCTAGGAGCCTTTGTCCTGTTAAGGTAGGGGTGTTTGCAAAATTGTGATCTATACTTTGATGCCGCTTATGCTCTTGATTTCAGAATGGCAATCCTAACATATTTGGCGGCAGCAATGCAGCAGCACAAGCCAGGGGCATGCAACAGCCTCCAGCACAACCTCTTAACTCATCTCAGCCTAATCTTCGCGCTCAAGTGCCTCCTTCATTATTATCCCCTCAGGTATGTAAAGATTCGTGTATTCTCTCCTGTTTTCATTCTTTAACCTTTTGTTCTGTGAGTTAATCAGAACCAAATTTTTGTCTGTGCCAACTTCTGGCAAGCAAATGTCCTTAATTGTTTATGATCCTTGTTACAATGAAGATGGATTGTTTTATGTTGTAAGGTGTTTTAAATTAAGAAAGAAGAGTGGTTTTGTAAAGGAGGGGACATGTTTAAGTAACTGAGGAATATGCTAACTCATTTATTTATATTAGCTAATTAAATAATTTTAATGAAATGTTAATGCTGAACTTTATTAATTCAAGCTTCTCAAACTAATTAGAATCAGAGTCAGGTTTATTATTGCCAGCATATGACGTGAAATTTGTTAACTTAGCAGCAGCAGTCCAATACACTACATAATCAAGAGAAAGAATAAATAAATAAATAAATAAATAAATAAGACGAAAATAATAAATAAACAAGTAAATTAATTACAGTATACGTATATTGAATAGATTTTAAAAGTGCAAAAAACAGAAATACTGTATATTTTTAAAAAGCAAGGTAGTGTCCAAAGCTTCAGCGTCCATTTAGGAATCGGGTGGCAGAGGGGAAGAAGCTGTTCCTGAATCACTGAGTGTGTGCCTTCAGGCTTCTGTACCTCCTACCTGATGGTAACAGTGAGAAAAGAGCATGCCCTGGATGTTGGTGGCCCTTAATAATCGACGCTGCCTTTCTGAGACACTGTTCCTTGAAGGTGTCCTGGATACTTTGTAAAACCCTCTGCAGCTTCTTTTGGTTCTGTTTAGCACACCTACAAGCTTGATGGGTATAGGGAAAGGTGCAAATGAGGAATTGTGGGTTTCAAATTGGCATTTAAAATCTATTGAGCTCTGAACCTTGGATGTTCCAATTGTCTTTAAGTATTGTGAGCTTTCAAATAGCTCTTCTATAAGCCACTAAAATAGAAAGGCTAGATCCAAACAAAATAAATCCTTGCAATGCTTTTATTTTAAAGCATTTTAAAGCATTTCTCTTCTCTTCTAAAAGGTTCCAGCATCATTACTGAAGTATGCAACAGCCAATGGGAGCCTAAATACTGCACTATTGAACTTTGGCCCCCAGCAGATGGCCATGCTGAACCAGCTCTCCCAGTTGAACCAGCTGTCTCAACTTTCACAGATCTCCCAGTTACAGGTAGGTACCAATTTATTTGCTTTGAGTACATATGTTTTTATAGAAACTGTGGATAGGTAAACTAACAATCCAGCCCTAAATTAATCTAATCCTAGATTAACACATTATTTTTATTTCCTGAAGATTTTAGGTTCAATGCTCGATCTGTGTTGAGTTAGCTTAATCTCATTTAAATTGGTAGTTGGGAAGCTGCAGTGTGTCTGTGTCCTGATTGGTTCAACCTCATCACTTTCAGTGATCACTGTTGGACACTTTTCCTCATGGTATCAGGTGTTAGTCAGAGTAACCTCACTGCAGTATCATCTGCATTGCCTTCTGAAAGTGGTAAGGCAGCTGTCCGTGCAGCAAGATTTAAGGACAAAGTAAAATGCAAGTGCCTTATGTGTCCTGTATATACCTGAAACACTCAGTGGAATGTATTGTCAATGGATAAAAAGCTACCTAAGCTGATTTCACATCCTTAGTGCAGAGTTGTATCTAATTTGAATATTCTGTATATTTCTACAGAAAATAACTGTGTCCTACCAGACCTTCTTATATTTCTGCTTCCATTCCCTAAAGAAAATATCAGGATAATAAAATGCAGTTAGAAAAAAAATGTCCAATGGTGTACCTTTATTCAATCTACCTTAAAAAAGTTGATACACAGAAGCTGATACATGTCAGGCAGGTGTGATTTTTTTTTCCTTTTACATCCCATCCACCGTAGAAAGTACTGTTTAGACCAGCTATTGCTTCACCCTTGATACGCTGAGATTCTTCGTGGCAGTCATCATGGAAAGCACATGAAGAAAAGATGATGTTACTTAAAGCCTAATGCAACTGTCTGTGCAGAGTTGTCCTTGAAATATTTTCTTCAAAGTAGATACCAAAGTAAGGACTTTGGATGATAACTACTTGGCCTTAGACACACAAGGAAGACCTTAGTTATGGCACCAAATACTCCTCATACCAAACACCATTCCAGCTTCAATTTCAGCATAGATCTTCCTCTTGCTCCATTCTGGTACTCCAGCATTCCAGTGTAATACTGCCTAAATATCTTCTAGTAGATCAAAATATTTTGGCTTCCTCTGTTTGTTAGTTGAAAGTAATTTACATTTTTGACATTCATTCTCAATATTAGCGACTGCTACAGCAACAGAAGGCACAGAACCAGAGGAACATGTCTGGACCCATGCGTCAGTCTCAAGAGCAGGTAACATCATTATGAACCTTGAAGGTGTCTATATTTTGGTGAAATGGGCTAATAAATGGCCTATTTATTCTAATCAAATTAAATGTGAGAGGATGTATTTTGGGAGTGCCATTGAGTTTAGGACATACACCATGAATGGTCTGGTCTTTGGGAGTACTGAGTAGCAGAAGGACTTTGGTGTAGGAGTCCAAATGTCCTTGAAGGAAACAGAACATGTAAGTAATGCACATAGATGTTGTCCTTCATTGTTCAAGGCACTGAGTTCAAGAACTGGGAGATTATGCTCCAACTTCATAAAAACTTTAGTTAATCCTCAGCAGGAGTACTGCCTGCAATTCTGTTCAACACATTATGAGAAGGATATAATAGTGCTAGGTAGGCGATTCACCAGGATGTTTCCTGGAATGGAGTGTTTCAGGTGTGAGAGGCTTACAAAGGCAAGATCTATTTTCACTGGAGAGAGGGAGTTGAAATGTGATTGAGGTGTATAAAATGACGGGTATGGATAGGCTAGACTGCAGAAAACTATTTCACAAGTTAGAGGTAGATAAATCTAGAGAATGTGGATTTAGCGCAAGCAGGAAAAGATTTAGAGGGTATGTAAGGGGCTCTTTTACCACCCAGAGATTGATGAGTATCTGAATACCTGACAGAGTGATGGAAGCAGGCCATCTGACAGCATTTAAGAACCAGTAAAATGCACATTTAAATCACCTAGGTAAAGAAAATTGAGCCAAATGATGGAAGGTGGGATCAATATGGATGGGTGCCCTCTGCTCAGTGTGGACATGGTGGTTCAAATGGCTTGTTTCCATCCTCTATGACTGTACAATCGACATATAACTTCCACTAAAGCAGCTGTTCATCAAGATAACCTATTCAAACCTACATTTTGTGACTTGATGTTTGAATTCTGGGTGTGGGAAAGATTAATTACCTGCACTGCCCTTATTTTGATGGGATGGGTGGATTGATCATCTTTTGGAGGAATGATAGCTGGATTACTTCCATTGGAAGAGAGATGTGTCTCCTGATCCTGTGCTATTGTGAGTATGGAACGAGAACAAAGTTGGTGCCCAAAAATTATTGCTGTAAGACATAATGGATACTATTGATGTGCATAGTGGCATGAGGAATCTTAACTACATTGTCTAGAGAAATCTTTTCAGTGGCATTTAATGACCCAGGCTTAAATTAACCATCTACCATTAGCACTCAAATCACCATCATTTTAGTTAAAAAGAGGTGAGATTTAGTTTTGACAGCATTAAAAATTTCTTTTGAACCAGAAATGACAAATGATCATTGTGTGGATTTGAGGATCTTAACATATGTATTACCTGTTTTTAATATGAGAGGGGGATAATAGAGATTCCCATTAAATGTTAACTTAGCTTTGAAATGTACTGACGACATTAAATGTGTTTTCTTCCCTGTATGTTCAGGCTGCTCGTGTACTCAACATGCAACAGATGCTGCAACACCCCCGTCAACTGGATACAAGCCTTCTGAAGCAACAGTCTTCATCACAGCAGCAGCCAATGCATCAGCCCTCCATGAAGCCCTTCCCGGAGAATCTCATGCCCCCTACCCCTCACGAGCTGCAGACAAAAGAGCCACCTTCGCTCAACTCATACAGCAGCTACCCTTTAGGTGGGTTTCGTCAACCCAATCACAGGCGGTCTGATTCCATGGTGCCTGAAACTGCTAAACTTGCCCATGTGCCTTTAAACTGTTCTGTTCCCAAAATGTTTCTACCTGATAACAATCTTAACCACAGCCTCCTCAACTCCCCACTTAGTAATGCAAATAGCCACATGCCAAGCTCACCCATCCACCAGCATGCAGGGAGGAAGCTTACTACTCAAGAAAGATCTATGCCAAGAGGTGAATAATTATTTGTGTAACCTATAGTCTCCACATGTACCCAGAGAGAAACTGATGGTGTTCTGTCAAGTTTGGGCAGGTGTTTCCCTTTAACTGGCAACTTTGAGTCCTGCCTAATGGTCTTGGCCTGAAATGTCAACTGTACTTTTTTCCATAGATGCTGCCTGGCCTGCTGGGTTTTCCAGCATTTTGTGTGTTGCTTGGATTTCCAGCATGTGCAGATTTTCTTGTTTGATCTTTGAAGTTTTGTATACTTTCCTCCATAGGCAAGCTTTGGAAATGATTTAACTAAATCTAATTAGTTGTGGGATGGCACCTGGGTAAATGACCATTAAAGACTGCTGGATTTGTATAAAAGTACAGTCCATTGACAGCAGTCCACCCATGAAGTCAGTATTCAACGAGGCCATCTCTGCTATGTGGCTCTCCAGCATGGAGTAGCCTGTTAACCCTGTGTTGCAATACTGTAAAGCTGGTGCGTATAGGGAAAACATATTCCGTGTGTGTTTTCTTGCAAGGTCTGAGGTATTGCACTGTGTAAATTCCATTTTAAGGTGGTACATCTACATCTTCGTGGCTTTAATACAGAGTTAACTTTCTTTTTTAGGCTTGAATCCAAACTTGAATGTACCCCTGGATTTCGGCAGTATTGTTAACCTGAAAGAGCCACAAACCCAACAGTCTCGACTAAAGCAATGGACTGCCTCGGAAAGCCTTCCTGTTAATTCCTCTCTCGATCAAAACTCCAGCAAACATGGTAAGGCATGATTAACTTTTAGGTCTGATATCAATGGTAGGTCCCTAGTCACTTAAGTAGCCCAGCAGAAAGAGTCTTTTGGCTGTTGGTTCTTGTGTCTGGGCTGTCACTTGTGTAAAGTCACTTGTAAAAGATTAAGCAGTTATCTCTCATTCTTTCCTGAATTGCCTACAGTAAACTAAAACCTGGCATTTTTCCCCTTAGGTGCTACTTCAAGTGGTCTTAGTATTTGTTCTGGAAAGTTGCTTGAAGAATCTCCTTTTGGTCATTTTGACATTTCCATGAAGTCTCTGGCCAGTCCTCCTGGATCTGTTGGAGATGGCTGGCCAAGTGCCAAATCACCCAGTGATAAGCTCTCTAGCAATGTTAATTGGCCACCAGGTAAGATGTGCATTTAGTCAGATGGAAGACAATTTTAAGTGTAAAATTTAAAATCTGAAGCCTTCTGCAATTCCTAGACCCCATTTCAGGATTCAGCGTGTTGAAATATTCCAGAAGTAATTTTCAAGATACAATACTGTGCGAAAGTCTTAGGCACCTTAGATTTTTTATATAAATTTGTTTTGATGTTTATTTTCTGTCTTCTGCATTAGTGTGAGTAAAAAAGAGCAAACTTTAGATTTCCAAACATTCATTTTCCAAAAGATTAAATGTTACACAGACTCTTTTTTGTATTTTGTTAAAGTAACATATTAAATAATAGACCACTTTTCAAATAAAAACTCGATTAATTTGTAAATATATAGCCCCGTGCATGATTAAACAACGATAACAAACAGGCACTAATGATCAATGACATAATGAGTTGAATGAACTAAACTGATTAATTGAAACAGAAACAAGTATAGAAGGACTCAAACTCAGTGAAGGACAACCACATTAAAAGTTGAGAGTGTGGCAGATGTGACAGTTTAATCTTCAAGTCGTCAATTAAGCCACATCAAGTCACAAGGTAGTCGTCCTGCATCAGCAAGGTCTCACCTAAGCAGAAATTTCACGGCACATAAGAGTTTAAAGATATGCTGTCCAAGCTCTTCTGAAGAAGCACAAAGAAACAGGCACGGTTGAGGACCTGAAACGCAGTGGTTGGCCATGGAAACTGAGTGCAGCAGACAAGAGAAAGATTAAACTGACATCCCTTCTAAATCAAAAGAAGTTGAGGACTGCTATCAGCTTTAAACTCAAAGAAACCACCAAAACCTTTACAGTCTGGAGAGGTCTTCACAGAAGTGGTCTTCATGGAAGAGTTTCTGCCAAAAATTCATTCCTCCAATATGGAAACAAAGTAGAGACTCACCTACGCACAAAAACACAAGGACTGGGATGCTGAACAATGGCAGCAAGTGCTGTCGACTAGAGTCAAAACTTGAAATTTTTGACTCAAACAAGAGGCAGTTTGTCATCATTAGAGCTGGAAAGCACGACATGGATGTCTGACTGCAGCTAACAGTGCACTGTGGAGGTTCCCTGCAGGTTTGGAGCTACGCTTCTGCAAATAGAGTTGGTGAACTGGTCAGAATTAATGGAATCCTGAGAAGTGAAAGCAGTTTCTCATTCATCATGCAATACCATCAGGGAGGCATCTTATGGATCCAACTTCATTCTGCAGCAGGACAAAGACCCTAAACACACAGCCAAAGTCATTAATAACTATCTTCAGTGAAAAGAAGGACAAGGACTTCTGCACCAGATGGTATGGCCTCCACAGAGCCCTGATCTCAACATCTCATCAAGGCCATCTGGGATTACAGACTGGGAGAGACAGAAGCAAGCATGACAGCTAAAGTCTTCAGAAGAACTGGCAAGTTCTCCAAGATGCTTGGAACAACCTACCAGTCAATTTTCTTATAAAACTGCACGATAGTGTACTTAAGAGAGTTAATTTAAACACAAAGGGTGGTCACACCAAATATTAATTTTAATTGGGTTTCCTGTTTACTGCTCTTTATAGTATTTTCTTTATATTTAGAAACTTCATTATTTTTGAAAATGTCCTCACTTAACATAATTTTTTTTAATTGTGCCTAAGGTTTTTGCACTGTGCTGTATGCTAAATTACAGGGACACCTTGTGGCACATAATAGTACTGCATTTTGTGTGTGTCTGGACATTGTTCTTCCTCACTGTGGCAGTCAGCTGGAGCATCAAATATCTACCAGAAACTTGGCTCTGCAGTTTGAACCTATTAATATTTAATTGTGCATGTAGCTTCAAGTGAAAAATCATGTTTAATTCCAAATGGATTTTAATTTGCCGCCTTTATAGGGTATTTAGTAATCTTTTTAACAGTGAGGAAATAGTGAATGAGGTTTTCACATTTTATTATGAAAAAGGTGAAGAGAAGAGGTATACTGCCTAATATTTTCATGTTTCACTGCTAGATTATATAACGAGACTATAAGCAACAGAGCAAACTTCCTATCGTTTTGGCACATTGAATGCCTGGCCAAGTGCAAAAGTTAGAGAGCAGGGATTTTGTGTTGCCGCAAAGAGAGAGAGGCAACAAAATCAGGTGACTGATTGGGTGGAGGCTGGTCGAAAAGGGATAGCTAAGAGAGCATGAAGAAGGCTTGTTAATATCAGCTAATCTGTCTGGAAAAGATTTAAATAGAGGGAAAGTAGAAGAGCGGCAAAAACATGTTTTGAATTTAAATACAGAGAAAAACAATTCCTGGCAGTCTGGAATAAAGAAAAATATGGAGTAATCCCAGTAGGTTGGGCGACATTTTGATATTTGTCAATGTGTTTCAGTTGGGTCCAACCTGATCTGCTCACTACTTGCTTGGAATGCAAAAAGCATTTTTTTAAAGTTTGTCTTCAAAAGTACCGTATTTGTTTTACCTTATTCATTCCTCAATATGGCCATGATTGCCAAAGCCGGGATTTATTGCTCATTCCTAATTATCCTAGCATGCCAGGCCATTTCACAGAAAGTATGAGTAAATTTCCTCATTATGGGCCTTCAATTATATATAGACCAAACTAGATCAAATTTACTCCCCTGAAGACGTTATAAAACCAGATCAGTTTACAGGAATCGTGTGTTTTCTTGGTCCTTGTGACTTTTGTTTTAAATTCCCAATTAATAGTTGAATTTAAATTCCATAGCTTGCCATGGTGGGATTTGAACTTGGGTCTCTGGGTTGCTCACCTGGCAATTTAATGACTGCATTACTACAATACCCTTCATTGTGTGGGATCCATAGCCTTTGTTATTTTTCTAAAGTTTCTGGGTTCACAGAACTTGAGATTTCCTGTCAAACCTTTATAAGGGTTTTCTTTGATGCACCTCAGATTTTTGGTATTCAGTAGTGATTCTTTTAAAGTGATAACACCCTAGTTTCAAGTGCTAATATTTAGCTTATTAGAAGTAGCGCATATTTAATATCTTATTTAATCCTGCTTGTGTCATACATTGATTCATTCAGAAAGGTTAGTTGCGATTTCATTATTATACAGATCTGGTGAGCAGGTAGAAATTGTGTGGTGTTACATCAACTGTTTGGAGGGAATGGGCTAGATAAATTTACCACTCTGGATGGTGTGTTCTTATGGTTCTTTAAAGAGTGTTGTTATAAAGGGGGGGGGGGGAATCTAGCTAAGTGGTTGCATACCAAAGATACTAGTAAGTTGTAGATTTGTGCCTTGGCTTCTTTATGTACAGGGTTTTATATTTATAGCTTTCAACCATAGGAATTTACTGCATCTATGTATGTTTCCCAAATATGCTGCCCCTTGTATCCTAAACTTTAGTGTGTTTGGTTCTTCCGTCTAGAATTTCGTCCTGGTGAGCCTTGGAAAGGTTATCAAAACATTGACCCTGAAACTGACCCTTACGTCACTCCTGGCAGTGTAATGACCAATCTGTCGATCTCTACTGCCCGGGATCTTGACCTCCTCAGGGACAGGAACAATAGTAAGTCTCTTCCTCCCTCTGTTCTTTCAGCTGAAAGTACGTTATATAAAGTATATTTACAAGTATAGTCATTGTTATAACATAGGAAGCTTAACAGCTGGACAGAAGACCAAGACTGTTCTTGTGATGTTGATTGAAGGTTAAGTATTGGCTTGGGTATCATAATGCCAATCTGAGATAGTCCAGCAAATAGATCATTCTGCAAACCAGTCTGTGTTCCACTCACTGCCAAGGTGGCTGTCCCAAATGAAAGATATCACATATAGATGACAGTGCATCCAGCTGTGGGGTGTGTTTAAGTACTGCAGTGAATTATCAGTTAAGATTATGCTGTTGAGATTCAAAAGTGAGAATTCAACCTAGCAACTTAGACTTCAAGCCAATGTCCTGCCAGCTGAATCACATCTAATGCTTAAGAAGGCATCTGTCTTGATGCTTATTGAGGCATCAACTAAACTGGCCAATCAGTACATAATTGGCAATTCTTTGTTACGTACCCCGTAACTGGGTCACTTACCAGCAAAGATAGAGAGGTCTGTTGAAGTCTGATGGTACTATTTTTTAAAAGTATTTATTGATAAAGGGGCACAAAAATAAGATTAATGCAGACATACAGATAATATACGTCATCAATATTAAATCTAAAAGCGCGGGTATAATAATAATCAATAAGAAATAGCTCTATCGTTGTCTAGGGGATAATGTATTGTCCGATGGAAATATAACAGTCACTGTTAGTTCGTTCAAGCTGCAGCGTTTTGGGTTTTAAACTTGCCCAGGTCTTTTATGATGCCAGTCCTTTGAGTCGGGGGAGTTGATTTCCCCGTTGCTAGCTAAAAGCCGTTTTCTGTGGTTCCAGCCACCAGTCCCAGGCAACGGAACTGAACGCACGTGGCCTCCTTCAAATGGCTTCCCGCTATTACGGGATCGCTAGCGTTTCTTCTGGTGCGTCTGAGGGACTGTTCCTACAGACCCTCTTTTATCCTGACTCACAGGGTTGTAGATGTCAATCAGGTTGGGGTGATGCACTCTCTTTCTCACCCAGCCCACTTTGCCTGAGGGCGTTCAAGTAGCATAGCATCTCAATCCACAAATGTGTCTCCAAGAGACAATGGCCATGTCCCGTAGCTTTACATCGCCGGGGAACGAGGCATTCTGCACGTCTCTCTCTCACTTCCTGGGTCCCCTGACCCAACCCAATAGTGATCTTGCGATTCTCACAAAGGAGGGGGCTGCAGGCATAACATCTTAAAATTGATTTTGCTGGATGAGGGCATCACCACCAAGGGCAGCATTTCTCTCTAACTGCTGTGGAGAAGATGAAGATGAGCTATCTTATTGGATCTAATGATTATTTCCAAATCAAGATGATGTTTGTATTTGAAAATAATTCACAGATGGTGATTTTGATGCATCTACCTTCTTTGGTGGTAGTGGTCATGGGTTTGGAAGGACCTGACAGTGTAGACTAGCTAACTAAGGTAGCACTGCAGTAGTGTGGGTTAATGGCAGAGGGAATTGTTGTATGGGTTGATGGATTGGGTACCACTCAGATGGGCTGTTTTGTCTGGACAGTGCAAGACTTATTGAATGTTATTGGAGCTGCAGCTGTACATGGTAGAATAGCTTTGGAGAATTGGGAGCTTTCATTGCACAGTGATGGATACACAACCTCTTGTTGGTCCAGCTGAATTTCAGTTCAGTGGTGAACCTAAGGCAGCTGATGGGATGGTACATGGCAATGGTAGTACCATGTATGTCAAAGATAGGTAGTTAGAATATTGTTGGCTTTCGCCTGGCACTTAGATGGCAAGAATGTGAATTGCCACATACCAACTAATGTCTGAATGTTTATGTATTAATACTTGCAGATATGGATATTTCATTTGCTAATGTCTGTTGCAGTGAAGTCCAGGAGGCAATTGTGATTGGTCTCCAACACTATAACCACCTTCCTCTGCTCAAGCAATTCTAGCCACTGCAAACTGATTTTGCTTTGATGCCCATTGACTTCAGTTTTACCAGATCTCTTTGTAGCCACACATTTGTCGGATTTTTTGGTCTATGCTCAGACTAAGTCTACTATGAGACCTTGAGGCAAGTGGTTCCAGTAAAACCTAATTTTGGCATCCTTGAGCAAGTTTCTGGTTGAGGAGCCAACAGCACTTTCTATTACTTTGTTTGTGATTGGGAGCAGAATTGCATGGTATTAGCTCAATCAGATTGTTCTTCATTTTGGAGACCGAACATATCTGGAAAGTTTTCCATGTTGTTGGATAGACGCCAGTGTTGTAATTGTACCAGAACACGTATTTTAGCTTTGACTTTGGTGCTCGCGTGCTAAGCCCTACAATTGTGGAGCTGTCACTGCCTCCTATTAGATGTTTAATTCTCCCTTGTCATTTATATTTAGATTTGCAAGATAGCAGAGGATTGTCTGATAATTTGGTTGTAAGATAGCTCAGCTCTATTACATGGTTTATTGCACCCATGCAGTCTTGTGTTGCAGCTTCATGAGGCTGGGCCTCGAGGATCTTTCAATATGACTGATACTGCTCCTGGCAATCCATCTTCTGAGTAACTTTTAAATCAGTTTATTGCCTTACATGATGGCAAAAGATACAATCAGGGATAATCTGGCCAAGAAGGATGCAGACTGTGGGGAAGACGATTTTACTTCTGCTACTGGTTTTTAGATTTTAAAGTATGCAAAGTGTTGTCAGGTGAATGCATCAGATTTCCTTTCCTAAAGAATGTTATGGTATTCCTTTAGTTCCATGGTCACCATTGCAAAGGTTAGCTTTTCTTCTTATTAGAGCATTTAACTAAATGCAAATTCTGTATCTACTTTTGGTGGCATTTAATCTTGTATCACTGCATTATGAATAAAATTATAAATGATTTACAACTAGTGGCAGCAAATAATGTGCTGCAGGAGACTCAGTAGGAAAAAAGGAACTATTGACATCTAGGGTTGAAATCTTGCATAAGGTCCCTCTGGGATTGCTAGTTCAATAACAACCTGTGCATTCTGTACCTCTAGCTGGTTGGGTGTCCATTCCATTTCCTAAAGCACTGCCAATCGAAAACGGATAAATATTTAAATGAGGCTATGGGATGGAAAGCTTCTCTCAGGTTACCTGTTTGAATTGTACAACTATAGTACATATGCAGAGGTTACTGAGAGGCTTTGAGTAACAAGAATCAGAGGCTATATCACCTGAGTGACTAACGTAAAAGGAGAAGATGGGACAGAGGGATCTGTATCCTTTTGATAAAATTATACTTATGATTTTCTGTATTTTTTGCATTTCCAGCTAGGATTACACTCGTTTTATAATGTGGATGTAAATAATTTGTACCTGAAGCCTCCAGCAAATCACTGATGTGTCACTCTGTGTGTGTTCAGTAGGGTCATCCTCATCTATGAACACCACGCTGCCTTCAACTAGTGCCTGGTCCCTTGTTGGTGCCTCCAGCTACAATAGTTCCCTCAGCAGTACAGCACAAAGCACTCCAGGTAGGAATCCTAGTGTGAAACTAATCAATATAAAGCTCCTTCACCAGTTACATGTGTGCGTAAAACTCTTGTGGAGATCTCTTTGCATTGCATTTCACCTGCAAGGCATGACATTGTAGATGAAGCTGCTCTTTTGATTGGGGAGAATTTGAAAAATAAGGCCATTTCATTAATCAAAAAAAAACAAATGTATACCCTGCAACAAGTAATCCAATAGTCATCCGCTAGGAAGTGGTGAGGATGGTTCTACATGGTCAGCGCCTTATCTGATAAGAGCTCCCAGATCCAGTAACCTCTTCTCACCTAAGAACCTGATACTGATAACTGCCATATTGCTACCTACATTCAGCTGATGGGATGGGGTGGTGGATCACTTAGCGAGCTCTTTAAAAAAAAATTTAAGTATATGTAGACTGGTTGTAGCATATTTGTGGTAAGAATATAGCTGATGTTTTGTATGTGTTTCCCTTTCTTCAGCCAGAATTGGTGACCCCAAGTCCACCTGGTCTCCTGGTCCAGTTACCAATGCTTCCCTTGCTCATGAACTGTGGAAAGTCCCCCTGCCACCCAAAAACACTACTGCTCCGTCCCGCCCACCACCAGGGCTGACCAATCAGAAGCCTTCGTCCTCATGGGGAAACAGCTCGCTGCGCATGGGTGGAGGATGGGGGAGTTCCGACTCCAGATACAACCATGGTAAGAAGTGGGCATCAGTCTGACTGTACTCTTTTATTGTAGTAACAGCTAATTGAGTAACTCCTGCAGATTCCTGAAACCTGGTGTTCCAGACTCCAACTCTAGTTCTTGTCACATTGCATGCATGCACACACACTCTCTCGTGCTCTCTGGCACTCTGAACCATTGGGATTTCTGGACATTCCGAATCTAGATTATCCAAGTTTTATTGTTCTGATATTTTGCACTTGGTAAAACTCCTTTACGTTACTCACTCTTTCATTCCTCTCATGACTTCTAACTTCTAAAACCGTTAAATATAGGAGCAAAATTAGGTGATTTGGTCCATCCAAGTCTGTTCCACCATTTCATCATGGCTGATCTAATTTTCCTCTCAGTCCCAAATGACTGTCCTCTCCCCATATCCCTTCGTGCCGTGACCAATCAAGAATCCAACAACCTCTGCAGTAAATATACAGCCTCTACAACTGCCTGTGGCAAAGAATACCACTGATTCACCACTCTCTAGCTAAAGAAATTTCTCCTCATCTCCGTTCTAAAGGACACCCGTCTGTTCTGAGCCTCTGTCCTCTGGTCTCATCACAGGAAACATCATCTCCACATCCACTCTATCAAGGCCTTTCACCATTCGATAGGTTTCAATTAGTTCACCCCTCATTCTTCTGAACTCTAATGAATACAGGCGCAGAGCCATTAAACACTCTTCATATGACAAGCTATTCGATCTTAGAATCATTTTCATGGACCACCTTTGAACCCCGTTCAGTTGCAGCACATACTTTCTAAGATAAGGAGCCCAAAATTGCTCCCAGTGCTCCCAGTGAGGCCTCAGCAGTGTTATATAAATTATCAACATTACACCCTTGCTTTTATATTCTAGTCCATTTGAAATGAGTGTTGACATCACATTTGCCTTCCTCACCACAGTCTTGACCTACAAGTTAACCTTGAGGGAATCCTGCACAAGTCCCTTTGCATCTCAGCTTTGCAATTTAGAAAATAGTCGACCCTTTCATTTCTTCCACCAAAGTGCATGACCATACACTTCCCGTCACTGTATTCCATCTGCCACTTCTATGCCCATTCTGTTGCCTCTCTACTTCCTCAAAACTACCTGCCCTTTCATCTATATTTGTATATAACATAAAATGGATTGGTCCCAACACAGACCCCTGTGGAACACCACTAGTCATCGGCAGCCAACCAGAAAAGGCTCCCTTTATTCCCACACTTTGCCTGCTGTCAATCAGCCATTGTTTTATCCATTCTATAATCTTTCCTGTAATACCATCGGCTTGTAGATCGTTAAACAGTCTCATGTATGGCTCCTTGTCAAAAGCCTGCTGAAGATCCAAGTACACAACATCTACCAATTCTCCTTTGTCTATCCCACTTGTTTGTTCTTCAAAGAATTCCAACAGATTTTTCAGGCAAGAATTTCCCTTGAGGAAACCATGCTGACTACAACCTATTTTATCATGTGCCTCCAAGTACCCTGAGACCTCATCCTTAATAATCGACACCAACATCCTCCTAACCACTAAGGTCAGAGTAACTGGTCTATAGTTTCCTTTCTTCTGCTTCTCTTCCTTCTTGAAGATTGGAGCACCATTTGCAATTTTCCAGTCTTCCGAAACCTTTCCAGACCCTAGTGATTCTTGAAAAGTCATTACTAATGCCTCCACAATCTCTTCAGCTACCTCTTTCAGAACCCTGGGATATACACCATTTGGTCCAGGTGACTTATCTATTTTCAGACCTTTCAATTTCCCAAGAATCTTCTCCCTAGTGATGGTAACTACGCACACTTCATGACCCCTGCCACCTGGAACTTCCAGAACACTGCTAATGTCTTCCACAGTGAAGACTGATGCAAAATACATGTTCAGTTCCTTTGCTATTTCCTTGTCCCCCATTACTACTTCTCTAGCATCATTTTCTAGCTGTCCGATATCCACTCTCGCATCTCTTTTTACATGTTAGGTATCTGAAGAAACTTTTGGTATCCTCTTTAATATTAGTCACACCATGCTTGACCTTTTGATTCCTATCTTTGTCTGCGGTCTTACCAATATCTGCCTCCACAACCTCTCCACTAACTGTCCTGGTTGATTCCCACCCCCCTGAAACTCTAATTTAAACACTACCATGCAGCAGTAACAAACCTTCCCACCAAGATGTTAGGCCCCCCCCCCCCAGTTCAAGTGCAAACCATCCCTTCTGAACAGGTCCCACCTTACGTGGAAGGGAGCCCAATGATCCAAAAATCTTATGCCCTCCCTCCTACACCAACTCCTTAGCCACGAATAATCTTCTTAGTTCTGGCTTCACTAGCACGTGGCACAGGTAGCAATCCTTGAGATCACAACCCTGGAAGTCCTGCCTTTTAACTTGGCACATAAGTCCTGTCCCTATGCAGAACCTTGTCACTTGTCCTACTCATGTCCTCTGGCTGTTCACCTGAGGACTCGATCTGAGATGTCTTGGACTCTGGCATCTGGGAGATAATGTACCATCCGGGAATTTCATTGTTGCCCACAGAACCTCCAGTCCTCCTCTACCTAATGAATTCCCTATCACCACAATGTGCCCCTTCTCTCCCCATTCCTTCTGAGTCACAGAGTTGGAACTCAGTGCCAGAGACCTGACCATCGTGACTTTCCTCTGTTAGGTCAACCCACCTATCCCCCAACAGTTTCCAGAATGATATATCTGTTGTTGAAGGAGATAACCACAGGGTGTCTCCTTAACCCCTTTCCTCTTCCTGACTGTCACCCAGTCTCCTGTGTCCTACACCCTGGGTGTAACTACCTCTCTCTATGTCCTATCTATCAACCCTTCAGCTTCCTAAATGATCCAGAGTTCACTCAGTTCCAGCTCCAACTTCTTAACAAGGTTTGTTAGAAGCTGCAGCTGAATGCACTTCCTGCAGTTGTAGTCATCAGAGACACTGGAGGTCTCCCTACCTTCCCACATCCCATCAGAGGAGCATCGCACTAGCCTGCCTGGGATCTTACTGTCCTGGCTGAGCAGATAGTAGGAAAGGAAGGAGAAAAAACACTTAGCCTTGAGCTTTTCCTTTCTTTGCATTCTCTGGCTGAAGCCTTGAGTAGCTAAAGCCTCAAGATCACTACTCTGACTCTGTCCACTCCAACAATGGCCACTGCGCTTGCCTCTGCCTTCCTTTAATTTGCTTTTGCTAATCAATCCCAAATGTGAATCGGTTGTTGGTCAAGCCTCTATTACGTTGAAGCAACTGCTCCCTTTTCCACTCAGGCAATGTGGAACCTGAGTGAAATGCCCTCCTCTCAAAACTTCCAATGTCCAGATTAGTCGCTGTCTAAGCTCTATAAACCAAGTACTGATATACAGTCGGCCCTCCTTATCCGCGGATTCTACCAACCACAGATCAGGAAAACCTGGAAGTTCTCTCTCCAGCACTCGTTATTTAAGCATGTACAGACTATTTTTTCTTGTCATTATTCCCTAAACAATACAGTATAACAACTATTTACATAGTATTTACATATTATTGGGTATTATAAGTAATCTAGAAATGACTTAAAAGTACAGGCAGTCTCCGGGTTATGAACGAGTTCCGTTCCTGAGTCCGTCTTTAAGTCGGATTTGAAGTGGGAACAAGTACATCCGGTATTATTTAGCATCAGTTAGTCAAACGTTTTTCTTAGTATATAGTACATATTTTACCTTTCTATGCATATAAAACACTTAAGAAACATACATATTTCAATAATTAAACCACTGCGTTGCTTAGTAATTTGTAGCTTTCATCGGGGCAGTGCCTTTCACATGCTCCATTAAAATTGTTCCGATCGTTGACCGACTGTAGCCTAACGCTTTTCCAATGACCAATGGCGTTTCACCTCTTTCCGATCGCTTTTTTACTTCCACTTTATTTTCAATTGTGATCGTGATTATTTTCATGAACAGAAACACTGCGGATTCAGAGCTGCACGGTGGTCCTAAAGACCACTGCTGTGAGACAGGTTAAATGAAGTCCGGGGTTCCTCTGGGTCCTAAAGACCACTGCACTGAGACAGGTTAAATAAGGGACTTGAGCATCAGCGATTTTTGGTTGGGGGGGGGGTCTCGGAACCAATCCCCCGCGGATAAGGAGGGTCGACTGTATTGTAAATCTTGGCTGAAAAGATCCTTGCTTTAATTTCCTTTCTCTGTGCAGTTAGTTGTGCTGTGGAGATTTACCGATTACATAATCATTCTTGGAAACTTTCTTGATAATTGTTGGTTAGTCTTATACATTATACAAGTCTATCCAACTATCTGGAAATCCTGATGGTAAGGCATCTAGCTCACTGTTTGCTGATTCCCATTCTCCATTAATGCATCAGAGTCCAGGTTTCTGCACTCCCCTGTAATTCACCTGGTTCTGTTTCCTGTGTCCCTTGCCCCATAGCTCAGCTGGTTCAGTTCCTTAGAGATTTGCCTGGTTCTGTTTTCCACACCCCCTTTTAGCTTACGGGTTTACTGGGAAATCTTTCTTTCATAACATTGAAACAATAAATGAATAACATCCATTAATCTGGACAATATGCTGGTCCAGCATTGCTGAAGTCCTTCACATGCAGGCACAAGGTACATTTTACTGCCATTTGTTGATTTTAGATGCATTTATTTTTAGTAATGCTGGTTTTGGTCGTTAATTTAAGTGATTTAACTTTGCTGGGCATGTGATTAGGAGTGATGCAGCGAGTTCATTACATCCTTTTGTTGGATTTTCTGCAGGTCCTAGCTGGGGCGACATCAGCTCAGGGAGAATAACAAATTGGCTTGTTCTCAAGAACCTCACGCCTCAGGTAAGTGAATGCATTTTATTCAAGCAATCCTGTGCACAATAATTCACCTGTCAGTCCCAGCACAGATAGAGTTTCGATTTAAACTGAAAAGCTGACAGCCGTTCAGTATCCTTGGTTCACCATTAAGAAAATGCATGAGAGACAAGTTTGTCTTGTTTGCAAGTTGGGAAAGGAAAAGGTTGTTAATATGTTGCAGCTTTATAAATGTACTGCAAGCATCATTGTAATTTACAAGCAAAGTAAACCTTCACTTTTTAAATCTTCAAAATGATCTGCACCATAACCCATTCCCATTCTCTTCTAGCACTCCAAAGGCATGGCTTTCTGAATTAAGAGCAATTTCACGCACAGATTGACAGCATTCTGTTACTTTGTCCAGATGTCCTTATGTGATTTGAGATAAGCATCACCAACTGTCCAGTTTTGCCTTCCCACTGGGACATTTTCCAGGTCATTGGATAGCCGGATGTCTGGATGATTAGATTATTTCTCTAGCCCAAGAGACTTAACTAACTTAACAAAGGTTAATGGAAATTGTAGCTCATTATCACAGTGTGCAGCTCAGCAGAATGCAAATCTGAACATGCTATAGTCCTCCCTACATTTTGAATTTCTTGGTGAACTGGGTTATGTTTTCTACTTTGGAAACTACTCATCGTACTTTCTATTTTAAAGCTCATCCATGTTGGTGTGTTTTCTGGAATATAGAGTTCAGCTTTGCCTTCAGTTCTGGTCTTAACTACCTTCTCTCCACTAGGTCAGCCATGCCTTAGCTGCCTAAGCTGTAACTCTTTAATTTCCTCCATAAACTTCTCCACCTCTTTTTTACAAATCCTTCTCAAATCTACTTTATTTTGACCTGTTGGTCATCTGTACATTTTGTTCTTCAATGTTGACCATTAATCATTCCTGTGTATCACCTTTGGAAGGATTTGCTATACAAAACCTCCATATAAGTGCAAGTTGTAGACATTTTGCTGCCCTGTATTAATCTCGCTGAATGGACTCTTGCTGTGTCTTTAACCTTCAGATTGACGGCTCCACCTTGCGTACACTGTGCATGCAGCACGGCCCACTAATAACATTCCACCTTAACCTGCCCCATGGAAACGCTTTGGTATGTTACAGTTCGAAAGAAGAGGCAGCCAAGGCACAGAAATCTCTGCACATGTAAGTAGCACCTGAGCTTGACTAACGGATGTATGTTGGGAATTTTGTTAATTTCCAAGAAGGGGAAGGGATTTAGAAAGTACATAAATTATCTTGTGAAGCAAGAAGTTTGAATCTTAATCTAGCTGAGCCTAAGGTTTGCATTGATGTGCGGGTTTTGGACATTTATTTATACAGCGCTGGAACTCGTATTTGATGCAGAGTTGTTGCCTATCACCGAAAGCATTAGTCAGCAAATTATTTTAATAATATTTAATTTAGAAACAACATCAAGTGAAATATGTGGGGGGAAAAAGAAATATATATTTCTGGTCTCCGTGTTACAGGATGTGATATTACTTGAGAGGGTCAGAGGAGATGTGCAATGGATGCAGTTATTCAGTGATTGTCTTCTTTGAAGCTTCTATTAAGATATCCACCTTCTCCAAGCTCTTTGATATAAGGTTTGCTTTCTTTTAACAACAGATCACTGCAGTATTGAGTCTAAATTGGAGAAAGTCTAATTGTGATGACGTCAGAAAGGATCTGGCAGGTTTAGATTGTAATAAATTGTTTTCTGGCAAAAAGGGATGCTTGCTTATTGGGAAGTCTTCAAAAGTGTGAAAAATTGAGAGTGCAGAATTTGTATGTTTTTGTTAGAATAAATGGCAAGGCCTTTAGGGAACCTTGGTTTTCAACAGATCCTGGTTAAGGAGTACGTGCCAAGTATAAGCAGCAAGGAATAAATGAGGTGCTTGAGGAGTATCAGAAATACAAGAGAACACTTGAGGGAAATCTCTAGGGCTTCTGGAGATATATTAAGAGCAAAAGCAAAGCATTTGAAAATCAGCATGGTTGTCTAGGCATGGAGCTGACGGATCTTAAGTAGATTTTTTGCATCAGTATTTAGTCGGAAAAAGAACATGGTCTATAGAACTGAGACAAAATAGTAGTGAGGCTATGGACCATATGCGGATTACAGAAGAGGAGGTGATTGCTGTCTTGAGGCAAATTAAGGTGGATAACTCCTTGGGGCCTGACAAGGTGTCCCCTTAGCCGTGGGTGAGATGCTGAAGGACTGGAGGAGTGCTAAAGTTGTTCCATTGTTCATGAAAGACACTGAGAATAAGATACGAATTTATAGGCCTATATGCCAGATGTCAGTAGTGGGTAAATTATTTTGAGGTATTCTAAGGAACAGTATATACCGTAGATTCCGGATTATAAGCCGCTACTTTTTTCCCACATTTTGAACAGCTTTGAACTCTGCGGCCTATAATCCAGAGCGGCTAATACATGTTTTTTTTTCATGCCGCCTCGTAAACATTTTGCCTCGTAACAGTAGACCAATAAAATTGATGAGTAGTTCACAGAGGTCCAATGAAATTGTACGATAAATCAAGCGCACTTTCACAATTAAATTATTGTAAATCAGTCATTTGTACTCACCCTCATCAACATGGAAAATACTCGAAGAAAAGCAAGACCCGAGCGCGTCAGACCCGATTAGACCCGATCGCATTGCGCAAGCGCGTCAGACCCGATTAGACCCGATCGCATTGCGCAAGCGCGTCAGACCCGATTAGACCCGATCGCAATGCGCAAGCGCGTCAGACCCGATTAGACCCGATCGCATTGCGCAAGCGCGTCAGACCCGATTAGACCCGAGCGAAAACGCTGCTTTTAAGTTAAAGTCGATCAATAACTTTTCCTGGTAGGCTGCAGTATATATATTTTTACCAGTCGCTAGGAGATATTGGAATGTTGTTCGTGCTGTTCAGTAAAAAAGTATATGCAACGTAATTTGTGTTACCGATACGTATGTATATTTAAAAGTAGCGGTGCGGCCTAAAATCCGGTGCGGCCTTTACAATTAAAAAATTGATTTTATTTCTAAAATTAGAGCCTGCGGCTTTTAATCAGGTGCGCTCTGTAGTCCGGAATCTACGGTACTTCGATAGACAGGGCCTGATTGGGGATAGTCAACATGGCCTTGTGTGTGGTAGGTTGGGTCTAGCCAATCTTAAGAGTTTTTCGAGAACATTACCAGGAAATTTGATGAAGGAAAGGCAGTGGAAATTGTCTTCATGGTCTTTAGCAAGGCTTTTGACAAAGTTCTGCATGGAAGGCTGGTCCAGAAGCTTCAGTTGCTAAGTGTTTAGGATAAAGTAGCAAATTGGATTCAACATGGGCTAAACAGGAGAAGTCTATAGAGTGGTAATAGATGGTTGCCTCTGTGACTGGGGCCCTGTGACTCGTGGTGTGGTGCGGATATCAGTGCTGAGTCTATGGTTGTTTGTCATTTATATTAATGATTTTGATGCATATAAATGTGAGGTGTTGCACTTTGTGGTGACTTGCACAGTAAATGGTAGAGCACTGAAGAGTGCGTAGACCAAAAGGATCTGGGAATACTCTATGACGCCTTTAAGTTCCAAACATTCCCTTCATACCTTGTCTTACCCTTCTTCTCAGGCATTTGAACATGTAGCCCATCATGTTGCGTCAGTCTGGCTTTAGTCACGTTTTGAGGCAAGCCTTGATAATTGTAAATGCTTGGTCATTTACTCAATTTCCTTCTTTTGTGGTATTGTCTTACTCTCTTTTACTGACCAGTCCAGCAGTTTGGTAGATTTTCAACAAATCAAACCAAAATGAAGACAAAAGAGCGTTCAAGGCAAGTCAGGGAAGTGATAATAGAGAAGCACAATCTGGGGAACAGTCCAAGACCATCTCAAAGGCAGTGAATATAGCTTGGAGCTCAGGGCAGTCCATCATGAAAAATATCAAACCACAGCCACGCTGTCACCCCTCTAAACTTAGTCGCCAGAGAAGAATGGCACTCGTAAGAGAGGCTAATGTGATACCAACAGTCACTCTGAGTGAGCTGCAGAACTCAGTGGCTACAACTGGAGATAGGGCAAGGCCTTGGCTCCACAATCTCCAAGGTCTTGCACCAAAAGGGAATTTATGGAAGGATCCCTGACTAAAGTAAAGCATATCCTTGCCTGCAAAACTTCGCAAAGCATAACATAGAAGATACTGTAAAGATGTGGAAGAAGGTCTTGTGGTCGTATGACAGACGGACAGACATACTTTATTGATCCCGAGGGAAACTGGGTTCCATTACAGCTGCACCAACCAAGAATAGTGAAGAAATATAGCAATATAAAACCATAAATAATTAAATAATAATAAGTTAATCATGCCAAGTGGAAATAAGTCCAGGACCAGCCTATCGGCTCAGGGTGTCTGACACTCCGAGGGAGGAGTTGTAAAGTTTGATGGCCACAGGTAGGAATGACTTCCTATGACACTCAGTGTTACATCTCGGTGGAATGAGTCTCTGGCTGAATGTACTCCTGTGCCTAACCAGTACATTATGGAGTGGATAGGAGTCATTGTCCAAGATGGCATGCAACTTGGACAGCATCCTCTTTCCAGACACCACCGTCAGAGAGTCCAGTTCCACCCCCACAACATCACTGGCCTTACGAATGAGTTTGTTGATTCTGTTGGTGTCTGCTACCCTCAGCCTGCAGCCCCAGCACACAACAGCAAACATGATAGCACTGGCCACCACAGCCTCGTAGAACATCCTCAGCATCGTCCGGCAGTTGTTAAAGGACCTCAGTCTCCTCAGGAAGTAGCAACGGCTCTGACCCTTCTTGTAGACAGCCTCAGTGTTCTTTGACCAGTCCAGTTTATTGTCCATTCGTATCCCCAGGTATTTGTAATCCTCCACTATGTCCACACTGACCCCTTGGTCAGTGTAACTAAGGTCACACTGAGACTAAAGTGGAATTTTTTGACCTCAACACTAAGTGGTACGTGTGGCATAAATCTAATATGTGCATCAGCCAGGTGACACCATCCCTACTGTAATGTATGGTGGAGATAGTATCCACCATATGGGGATGCTTTTTAGCAGCAGTGACTGGAAATCTGGTCAGGATTGATAGAAAGATCAATGCTGCTAAATACAGAGAAACCTTAGATTAAAAACCTGCTGCAAGCTTCTACCAAAAAGCTTAAACTGTGGAGGAATTTCGTCTTTTAGCAGGACAATGACCCAGAGCAACCATGGAATGGCTCCAAATGAAGAAAATTGATGTCCTTGAATGACCCAGTCAGAGTCTTGACCTTAACCCAATCAAATATCTCAGACAAGACTTCAGGATCGCTGTCCATCGCCACTCTCCAACTAACCCAGCTCAGCTTGAGCAATTTGGCAAGGAGGAATAGACAAATCTTGCTCCATCACATTGTACAAATCTAATAGCGATTATCCAAAAAGATTATTAGCTGTAATAGCTGAGAGAGGTGGTTCAAGGAGGTGCGGTAGCATTGTGGTTAGCACAACATTTTTCAGTGCTAGTGACCCAGGTTCAATTCCCATCACTACCTGTAAGGAGTTTGTATGTTCTGGCCAAGACCATGTGGGTTTTTATTAGCACCTCAGGGTGCTCCAGCTTCTTCCCACAGACCAGAGACCTACCAGTTGGTAGGTTAATTAGTCATTGTAAATTGTCCCATGATTAGGCTAAGTTTACATCGGGGTTACTGGCTGGGCAGCTTGAAGGGCCAGAAGGGTCTTTTCTGGGCTGAATCTCAGTAAATAAATACAATAAAATAAATACTGAGCAAAGTTTATAATACTTATAAACTGCTGATATTGCTGTTTTTGAAATTTTAGTTTTTCATGCATATTCAGTTTTTTGGGTTCTACTGTGGGGGAAGAGCCTATGATTTACAAAAATTATCAGTTAAATTAATCAATCTCTGGTTGTAATACTCAATTATGTGAACAAAGGGTTGGGGGCTGAACACTTTTACAAGGCTTTGTAAATTAATAGCTTTTCATGTAAACCTTCGGTAACATAATACTCCCCTTCAGCCTTTCTTTTCCTAGCCCTGAACCTTGTTTTTCCACTCCTGCCATTCCTGTTTTTAAAAACTTACAGCACAGTTGGTGTTTGCTTATTATCAATGCAGAACAGATCTAGTAGTTCCTGTTTCTCTTCCACTTGTCCATGGCTTTATGATGAAATGGGTATTTTTATTGCATTCCAGGTGCTGAATGTTTATTTGATTGATTTCCCTTTTGACTTCCAGGTGTGTTTTAGGGAACACTACCATTCTTGCTGAGTTTGCCAGTGAAGACGAGATTAATCGCTTCTTTGCACAAGGCCAGTCGTTGACGCCCTCTCTGGGCTGGCAGTCTCTGGGATCCAGCCAGAACCGTATTGCATCCATTGACAGTTCCCACCCATTCTCAAACCGCAATGATCTCAGTCACTGGAATGGAGCTGGGCTGTCAGGAACTGGTAGTGGAGACCTCCATGGCACTTCACTTTGGGGTACTCCTAATTATTCCACTAGCCTCTGGGGAACCCCAAGCAGCAATGATATGCGGGGAATCGGCAGCCCATCCCCCATAAATGCTTTCCTCCCCGTTGATCATCTTGGAGGTGGAGAGTCCATTTAACTTTACATGACTCAAACTGTGACCTCAACATGAAAAGCAGCACTAATCGGACTTTTCACCTACAACACAAGAGAGTGTGAGACAGAAAGAGAGAGAGAGAGAAGGAGAAAAGGGGTCACCTGTGGAAATGTTCCGTTCTGCACCTTTATTTCCACTTTCTTTTAGCCCAGAACATATCAGTTTTAATACTTGAATCATGCAGGCCAATAGTTTAAAAAATGTGAAAAGTATATATTTATACTTCCAGATAGTGCTATCCATGGAAAAAAACTGCTTCAATTGAGCTAGTTGTGTGCACTCATCATGTCTGTTCCTTAAATTCCAAAACTATTTTGAGTTTGGTGATGTTGGGAGTGAGCTGTTAAATCTGCACTGAATACTGTCTCCCTGTCCAATTGGCAATAGGGCGGGGTGGGGGGTGGGGTTGGGGTGGAGGGTGGAGAGGGTAGTTCAAGTGTAAATGTTTACTCAAAAATGTTCTTTTAGCAAGGAAATAAATGGCAAAAAAGTGTGCTCTTTAATATGCCTTGACATGTACTTACCGTAATGTGGTATTGTAGAGCAAAGTTATCATTACTGAGCTTGCAGTTTCAAAAAGAAGTATTGCACCAACCTGCTTCTTTTCAAAACATTTTAATAAGATTAAAGAAAACCTAAAGAATTTAATCTCTGCAGTGTGACACTGTGGCAACAGCTGTGACTTGCAACCCCACCCTGCAAGCCAGGAGGGTACAGCACTTTCAATAGAGCTTTCATTTTTTTTGGAGGTGCCCTGGTTGTGCCCTCTTGTTTACAGACTTCTGAGGGGAAATGTTTACTCTTCCATCATAAATGAAAATAATTTTTTTTAATTAAAAAAGAAAATTGCAGATGAAGATGTTCTATCTCTGGGAATATTGAACAGTGTTTTGACCATGTTCTTTTTTTTTTCTATTCCTCTATATCCTGAAACGAGAAAGAGCATGGTTCTCAGGAAATAGTTCCCTCCCCCTCCCCCTCTTTCCCATGTTAGAAACTTATGGTAGCTTTGTGTAGGACACCCCCTCTCCAACTTTTAGCACTGAATTAAACTGCTCTGTAAAATTACCATTGTTTTATTTTTGCCAAGTTAACTGCTTAAAGCCGGAGTTTCCAGCTATTGCTTTGAAATTGCTGTCATTTTATGATGAGTGAAGGTGAATTTTGCTGACATGTTGTAGTATATATACTTTATTTCCACCACCCCCTTCCTTTATATTCCCATTATCGAGTGGCTAAATGTATTTTGCTATTGTGACTGTCCAATTGACTGTTGTACTTAAAAAAAAATGGCTGAGATCTGTAACTATGCATACTGTGATCAACTCTAGTGGTTCACAGAATCATACTGTCATCCATAAGAGGCCGTTTTAATGTTAGAATTTGCATATAAAAGAGTTAAACAGAAAACGAGTTATTTTACATTTTGATTTTGTCACAAAATGTATTCATTCAGTGAGACAAACCAGGACACGATTTTAACAATGCAGACAATGCCACCATTTCATTGCCTTCATTTTAACTGTCTGTTGGAAGATGCAAACAAGTCAGTGGCTTTTTAACTGTTTACAAATAGAATGTGATTGTAAAATGTATAATTTGGTTGTGTTGGATTATGAAGTTACTTCAAATATTAATAAATCATGTTTTTGGCTGCTCAGCATTTCTCCCCCTGCCCTTCCATTGTTTCTTTGGTGTTGTGATTTATCATTGGATGTCACTGTCTGTCTCACTTGTGCAGCATCATAATACATACTTAAAAGCTGAGGACATCCTTTAAGTTTGAGAAGAGCAAGCCCCACCCTTTTGCAACCCTTCTTAGAGTGTGTGCTCACTTCTATGATAACCAAAGTAAATGGCTCATCATTTAACACAGGCCTGAGGTCAGAGTGCAGAATCCAGATGGTGTGTTGTTTAATCTGAGGTCAGAGCCTTGTTTCCACAGGAAACTAATACTCACGGAAGTGACATTAAAATCCAGACCCAAATGGGCTGGCTAATTGTTTTTACACAAGGTGGCCAATTTAAAAACATGGAAATATCCACTATGAGGCTGCCTAACTTTACCCAACCCCCAAAAAAATAGGCCTGACCTTTATAAAAGGGGGTGATGAAAAAGGGTGATGAATGTTTTCTATTGCTATTTAGGCCGTCCAATTTCTTTCCATGCTCACAAGTTCCATCCCTTCATAGTATGAGTGTGGCCGTCTGGCTTTGAACTGAAAGAGAGAATTTAGATTTTTAACATGAAGTCCACAGCACAAACAGGCCATTTATTCCAACAGCTAGATTGGTTTATGCATCCTGACTCCTCCCATTACAAATCAGCATGAATTTCACATTCAGTAATGTAAAGATTACCATTATATTTGTTACTGGCAATTGTGTAATTCATCCCTCTGCCACTTCCCTTCGAGCTCTCACCACATCTGGTAGATTGAGAATTCTGCAGGCCGTAGCCTCAGATGAAGTAGCTAATCTCACTCACGATTCATGGTCCCTTTAAAGCTATCTCTAACATGTGGGGGAAGTCATTCTGCTGAGATGTAGGTTAATTGAGCAAATTTTGCTGTGGTGATTTGGATTAGCAGGGTGGTGTTCTATCAAATGTCAGTCTCAACACTCAAAGGGTGAACTCAACTATGCTCCTCTTATTTCTTGTCCTCAATGCTACTTGCACGGAGGAACACCAAGAAAAGTGTCACAAATACAAAGGGACTGATGTGATACTCACCGGCCTTTCCCTGCCGAGTTGGTACAGGATTGGGAAGGGTGACCACCGGAAGGGTTCACCAGGCCAGCTGCAAACCGACATATCACTGGCTTTCCCTGAGTCTCCCATGTACTCGTTGATGCTGTTAATACTAGCATCCAGATTTTGTAAACTGCAGTGAAAAAAACAAACATCACTAGACATTCTTGGCATTGACTGTTAAGAGTGCTACTGTTCCCAAATTGACAACATAATGCTTAACAACCTATCAGCATTTGTATATCAGTTTACAACTGGACAGAAGGTAACGATCAAGCAAGGGAGACCGATGGTTTGTTTCTTGTATCTTTCCATCTCCCACCCACCTCCCACATTTTAGTTTTTTTTCTCTCTCCTTTTCCCCGTTCGCAGCTTCTCCATCTTATTCCCTCAGTGCAACAAAATTAGCACGTGCTGGATCTAGGTTCAAAGGTCTCTTTGTCTCATAATGATCAGGCATGTGGGGCTGGGAATCCTTGCTCGGAAGAAAGACATACGGTTTATAGATTGCAATAAACATAAGTGAAACAGAATTCTTAATGCGCTCATCAGTTCAGACAGCATCTCAGAATCGGGTTTAATATCTTAGGCATATGTTGTGAAATTTGTCTTTGTGGCAGCAGTAGAATGCAATACATAGAAGAAAAATGAATTACAGTAAGTATATTAAATAGATAGTGCAAAAATAGTGAGGTAGTGCTCACGGGCTCAATGCCCATTAAGAAATCTATGAAGAGAGAAACAGCGGTTCAGATCAAAGACCTTTCTAATTAAACAGTAATTTGTTGACTTTGTTTCTCTCTTGGAGCTGGCTGATATGCGTTCTGTTTCATTTCAGGCTTCCAGTATTTACAGGTTTTTTTCACTTTTGCTGTGTAATAAATCATAACATAAAATAAATCATTTAAGTTGGCCTTGATAAACCTGAGTGGGTGGAATTGATAGTGTAATAATTCTTGGGCACTAACACTTCCATGCTGAATTTTTGGAGACAATATAGCAACACCACCTTGATTTAAAAAGATTAAGGCTAAGGGAAAAATTGTGAGGTCCCTTTGATAACTGGTGAGCGGGTGGAAGAGCTCTTTGTCCATCATCCTCAACACCACCCGAATCACGTCACAACGGATGTTATTTTGGGATCATGGCAAGCTTCCCAACATCCACCCTCACACTGAGAATCTCAAAACAACAGCAGCAAAATTTAACAACTTATTACCCAGAGAAACCACTGTAACCCTGACAGTTACTATTAAGCAAGGATCTTTTAGTAGTGAGGTTCATTTACAGCCCTGTGTCCAAGTATGGTCTGTTTGCCAGGTTCAGGTGGGATGAAGGGTTCATTTCTGCATTGTGTAACTGAGAAGGGAATTTCTCAAAGTGTCTAGATTCTGAACTGGAAAACCCACTGCAATAGAGAAACTTGCTTTCAGTCAGCTCTGGTTTAGTTGTAGCACTCTAGGCTGAGTCAGAAAGCTGTGGATTTCCATATCCACTCACTGAATTGATCTTAAAGATCAATGCTAACATTTCAGGGTGGAATAAAGAAAAGTGCTGTACTGTCAGAGTTGTCATATTCCAGTGAGTTATGAACACTGCCTCTCCACAGCATCTTTGAGAAACAGCAAGGGAGTGTTACCCCCACAATCATCTCCAAGCCAGTCAACTTTAAGAAATAAACACTGATTATTGTATCATTGTTAGTAGAAGCTTCTGTGGGCAAATAGGTCAGTAACTTTTCAGGCAGATGTAGTGTATTAATTGGACAGTTTGAAGTTATTTCCAGAACACAAGGAGAACTAAATGACTGTTACTCTGGATCTGATGCACACACAAGAACAATAAGATAGCACAATTTTTTAAAAAGCAAATACAAATACATAAGTTAGTTTAATACATACAGTACTATACAAACGTTTTTGACATGTGTGTATATATAGCTGTGTGCCTAAGACTTGTGCACAGTACTGCATATTATATCTTTCCAGTTACCAAATAACACTTAATTCTACTAAGCTAATACAACGCTATCTGTTGTTCATCTCTGCACCTTGTGCACATCGGGCAGCAACCTTGCCGTTTCTTTAGCATTTTTGTCTGTTTTTTATGAGGCCGAGTTGCTAGTTCGATGCTCAACCCAGCATGGACGGAAAGCGTGCAAGGAGCCGGCCAGGTTCAAGCCAGGACCACTTGCCTCAAAGGCCGTTGCAGATGCTACTACACCACCATCTGGAATACAAAGCTAAGTACTCTTACTTCTGTTGTCCAATCACTTTCCTATTTCAACCTATATACAGTACTGTGCCAAAATTCTTAGGCATACTAGAGATGTATATATATATAAACAGTCTTTTGCACAGTACTGTAAATGATTGTACATCTATAAGGTGATTGACAGGAAATGATAAAGTAATTATGCCTGAGGATGTGCAGGAGTGGATTAATGGGTGGAGGTGTCGATCATCCTTACTGTTTGGGGAAAGTAACTTATTGAGGGTGGTGTTCCTGCTGTGGATGCCAAGGGAGTGGAACGAGCAGGGTGGGTAGGATCCTTCATGATGTTATTGGCCCTTTTCCAGCATCTTTCTGAACATGTCTTTCATAGTGGGTAGGCCGATGTTAATAATGCATTAAGCAGTTTTAACTGCCCATTGTACAGCATTCCAGACCGCCTCAGTACAGTTCCTGTACCATGCAGACCATGAGAGATGTGCACTTCCAGGAGTCTGAAACTGTTTGCAGTTTGTATTGCTGTACCGCCAACGTAAAGAGGGGTGTGAGTGGTGCGAGTTCTGAAGTTGATAACCATCTCCTTTGTCTTGTTGACATTAAGGAAGAAGTTATTTGCTTGAGGAAGCTAATCATAGAAAATATACAATACAGATGGAGGCCAGGTTTGTAGCCCTGCAGGTCACTTGAAGGTCTACTTACCAAGTGCTTATTGAATGTGATAAGGTTTCTGCCTCTACCAACTTTTCAGTTTGTTAGTTCCATGCCACTATCATTCTCTGGGAGGGGGAAGAAAGTTCTTATCTCCACATATACCAGCTTAAATCTATGCCTCCCCCATTTTTTTTGAGCTCTTGACAAAACAGTAAAAGGTTCTTTCTATTTGTGTATGTCCTTCATAATTTTATACACTTAAGTTTCCCCTCAAACTCTTGTTCCAAGGAAACACCCTTAGCTTCATCAATCTATCACCAGTGGTACAATTTTTCATACCTGACTACATTCTTGCAAGTCTCCTCTGCACTTGCAATGTGGTGACTGTTGTTCAACTAATTGGTTTCACAAAAGCCTCCCAGCTCTTTATATTCCATGCCTCAGCTAATAAAGAAACGCATACCACATCCCCTTTTACCCAGTTTATTAACCTATCCTGCTAGCTTTGAGCATGTGTGGATGTTCACTCCAAAGCCACTGTTCATTCTCCCGTTTCTTATGTATTCACTTGCCTGATTACACCTCCCTAAACGCATAGCTTCCTCAGGGATTATAATTGTCTTCAATTTTCTACCCATCTAGCCAACCTTTCTCCGTGCTCCTGCAATTAACCGTTCCTTCTTCCTCTTGTCAACATAGCCAATTTTTGTATCATGCAATCTCCTTGTGTACCCCAGGTTATTGAGAGAGGCAAGAGAAGCAATTGCTTGACTAATATCTTCGAGTCCTCTCTAGCCACAGGCAAGGTCCCGGATAACTGGTGAGTAGCTAATGTTCCATTATTCAAGAAGGGAACTAGGGATAATCATGGAAATTATAGACTGGTGAGTCTCATGTCAGTGGTAGGGAAGTTACTGGAGAGAATTCCTAGGAATAGGATTTATGAGCATTTGGAAAACTATGGCCTAATTAGGGAGAGGCAGCATAGCTTTCTATGGTGTTACAAGTGGATCTGCAGATGCTGGAAATAAATAAAAACAAAATGCTGGCAGAACTCAGCAGGCCAGACAGCATCTATGGGAGGAGGTAGTGACGACGTTTCAGGCCAAAACCCTTCATCAGGAGTGAAGTAACATGGGATGGTCGAGGGAGGATAAGAAGTGGGGGGAGGGATGAAGTAGAGAGCTGGGAAGTGATAGGCTGGAGGGAAATGGGCTAGGGGAAGGTGGAGAATTATGGGAAATAAAAGAGAAAGAAAGGTAGGGCTGGGGGGAGATTATAATGAGGGGGGAAAAAGAGAGAGAAAGAAAACCAGGCTACTTGTCTCCCGCCTAGGTAGCCTCCTACTTGCCGGCATGAACATTCAACTCACAGACCTCCGTTGATACCCCTGCCCCCCCCCCCCCCCCACCCCATCCCTATCTATAATTTTAGTCTGGTTTTCTTTCTCTCTCTTTTCCTCCCTCACTATAATCTCCCCCCAGCCCTATCTTTCTTTCTCTTTTATTTCCCATAATTCTCCACCTTCCCTCTAGCCTATCACTTCCCAGCTCTCTACTTCATCCCTCTCCCCAATTCTTATCCCCCCTCGACCATCCCATGTTACTTCACTCTTGATGAAGGGTTTCGGCCCGAAACATCGTCACTACCTCCTCCCATAGATGCTGTCTGGCCTGCTGAGTTCTGCCAGCATTTTGAGTTTTTATTTCTATGGTGTTAGTTGTGTCTCAATAGCTTGAATATTCTTTTAAAAGTGATGAAGGTAAAGCTGTGCATGTTGTCTACATGGATTTTTTTGTGACATTTGAGAAGGTCCCTCGTGGGAGGCTGATCCAGAAGATTAAGAAGCATGATCTACATGTGAATTGGCCCATTTGTATTCAGAATAGAAGACAGAGAATAGTGGTCAAAGAGACATGTTCTAGCTGTGATTGGTGGTATTACTCATGGTTCTGTACTGGGACCTCTGCTGTTTTGTGATGTATTCAAATAACCTGGATGTAAGTGTAGATGGGTGAGTTACTAAGTTTGTAGATGATATAAATGTTGATGGTGTTGTGGATAGTGTAGAAGATTGGCAAAAGAATACAATAGGATATACAGTGGCATGCAAAAGTTTGGGCACCCCTGGTCAAAATTTCTGCTTAATCTTGCTTAAAATATTCAAGAAATGTGTCATCTTTAACTTTATGCCTTTTGGAAATCAGGTCATCTTTTACTCGCTCAGCTATTCACAGTAACAGAAAGTTCTGTGTAGGCAGAAGAGATTAGTTGGTAATTTGATTATGAATTTAATTGGCTTGGTACAACATTATGGGCCAAAAAGCCTGCTGTACTGGTCTATGTTCTATATGTTTTTTTTTAACCTAAAAGGCCCCATTTTTAATAATCTAGTGAGTCAGAGATAGGTCATTTTTAAAATGAAACACACAAGTTTTTGACCAGAAGCTGGGCACTTCTTTCACATCAGGGAGTAGAACAGACAGGCTTTGCATGGAGATTCCAGATAAGGAAACTCGGACAACAGCCTAGAGATTCCAGATACTAGGGAGACAGAAGTTGGCTAGAAATTCCAAGCAGTAGAGACTTGAGCCTTGGGCCCAGTAGATATTAACCAGAGATTTCAGGTACTAAAGAGGTGGACGGCCGTTGATCTTGGCACTGGAGAGGCAGACCATGGCTAAAGTACCTGACCTATATATGAGAATCTTTTATTGATACTTAACCATTTTTTGTTTAACTGCATTTTGCTAAATCTTCTTTACCTGTGTCTGAAAGCTGGTTGACCATGAGGCCCAGTCCTCTGGCTGCTGTATGTCCCAGTCACCGATTCTTCATAGCAAGAGTAGAAACTGGTGTCCAAGATCTGCAGATGGATCAGCTCATCTGAGTTACTGAATCCAGGGTTGTCCAAAGAATTCACAGAGAAGCTGAGCCAGGACTGCGACTGGTGTTGATTGGAGAAGTCATCAAAGCGACTGAACCGCTTGTAACTGGAAAAGGAAAACTGCAATGGTCACAACAACCTTCCTGGAGTGTTTGGATCTGGAGACTTGGCCTTGGTGAAGGGTTTTTGGAAGGAGGATGGGACAAAATTTTCCATCTTATTCTCAACCCCAGTTCTGCCTTTATGGGAGACCAAGATCAAGTGGTGTAGTGGCAATGGAGAGTAGTTGCCCAAGACTATTTAGCATATTGTAAGCAATTTTGGAGTCCGTATCTAAGGAAATGTACTGCCACTGAAAAGATTTCAGAAGATGTTTATAAGATTGATCGCAGGAATCTGTGGGTTAATATATGAAGAGTGTTTGATGGATGGCTCAGCGACAGTTCAGAAGGATGAGGGTGGAATCTTATTGTAACCTACTGAATACTGAAAGGCCGGGATAGAATGGACATGGAGAGGATGTTTCCATTAGACCATAAGACCTAGGAACAGGATTAGCCTATTCAGCCCATTGAGTCTTCTCTGCCATTCCATTACAGCTCATTCATTATTCCTCTCAACCCCATTCTCCCTTTGACGCCCTGATTAAGCAAGAATCTATCAAAAATATCTAATGGCTTGGCCTGCACAGTCGTTTATGGCAAAGGTTCTGTATATTCCCCACCCTTGGGCTGAAGAATTTTTTCTCAACTCTGTTCTAAATGGACGTCCCTCAATTATGAGGCTGTGCCCTCTGATCCTAGACTCCCCAACAATAGGAAACATCAACTCTACCCAGACTTTGCAATATTCGACAGGTTTCAATGAGATCCCACAGCTCCCCCCCACCCCGCCCCTCTCATGCTTTGAAACTCCAGCAAGTACAGGCCCAGAACCATCAAATGCTCCTTGTGTGTTAACCTTTTCATTCCTGGGATCATCCTCGTGAACCTCCTCTGGACTTTTGCCAGCATGTCCTTCCTGAGATAAGAGGCTCAAAACTGCTCACAGTACTCCAACCAGTATCTTATAAACCCTCAGGATTACATGTATTCTAGACCCCTCAAAATGAATGCTAACATTACATTCACCACCGACTCAACCTGCAAGTTAACCTTTAGAGAATTCTGAATGAGGACTCCCAAGAGCCTCTACACCCCTGAATTTTGAATTTTATCCCTATTTACAAAATAGTTCACACTTTCATTCCTTCTGCCAAAGTGCATAACCCTGAACTTCCCTACACTATATTCCAACTGCCACTTCTTTTTCAGTTCCCCCAATCTGTCTTAAGTCCTTCCGTAGACACCCTGCTTCCGCAATGCTACATGCCCTTCCACCTATCTTTGTGTCATCTGCAAACTTGGGTCACAAAGCCATCAATTCCTTCATCAAAATCATTGATGTGCAAGGTGAAAAGATGCTGTCCCAACACTGACTGCTGTGGCACGCCACTGGTCACCGGCAGCCAAACAGAAAAGGCCACCTTTTTTCCCACTCTTTGCCTCCACCAATCTGACAAATTTCTATCCATTCCAGTGCCTTCCCTGTAATACCCAGGACTCTTAGCTACCTCTCTTTAGCTACCTCTTTCAGAATTCCATGGTCTATCTGGTACAGGTGACATCTCCCTTCTGACCTTTCAGTTTCCCAAGCACCTTCTCCTTAATAATAGCAACTTCTGCCCCCTGACCTCACATTTCTTTCATTCTGCTAATGTCTTCCACTGTGAAGGCTGATGCAAAATACTTATTGTGTTCCTGCACTTTTTCTTTGTCCCCCATTAATATCCATCCAGCATCATTTTCCAGCAGACCAATATTCACTCTCGCCTCTCTCTTACTGCTTATACATCTGAAAAAAGGTTCTTGTATCCTCTTTTATACTATCGGCTAGCTAATCTTTTCTCTTTAATGGCTTTTGTAGTTGGTTCTGTTGTTTTTTTAAAAACTTCCCAATCCTATACCTTCCCAGTAATTTTTGCTATTAGATGCCCTTTCTTTTGCTTTTATGCTGTCTTTTGAGTTCCCTTGTCAGCCACGCTTGCTTCATCCTCCATTTAGAATACTTAATCTTTGGCATTCACCTTTCCCGTGCCTTCTGAAATTTCTCCAGAAACACCAGCCATTGCTGTTCTACCGTCATCCCTGCTCATTTCCATTTCCAGTCAACTTTAGCCAGATTCTCTCTCATCCCTCTGTAATTCTCTTTCCTCACTGCAATACTGATATATCTAGTCTTAGCTTCTCCTTCTCAAAGTGCAGGGTGAATTCTGTCATTCTGATTAGGAATAGTCAGCATGGATTTGTGCATGGAAGGTCATGTTTGACAAATCTTATTGAATTTTTTGAAGAGGTTACGAGGAAAGTTGATGAGGGTAAGGCAGTGGATGTTGTCTATATGGACTTCAGTAAGGCCCTTGACAAGGTTCCGTACGGAAGGTTAGTTAGGAAGATTCAATTGTTAGGTATTAATATTGAAGTAGTAAAATGGATTCAACAGTGGCTAGATGGGAGATGCCAGAGAGTAGTGGTGGATAACTGTTTGTCAGGTTGGAGGCCGGTGACTAGTGGTGTGCCTCAGGGATCTGTATTGGGACCAATGTTGTTTGTCATATACATTAATGATCTGGATGATGGGGTGGTAAATTGGATTAGTAAGTATACAGATGATACTAAGATAGGTGGCGTTGTGGATAATGAAGTAGGTTTTCAAAGCTTGCAGAGGGATTTAGGCCAGTTAGAAGAGTGGGCTGAATGATGGCAGATGGAGTTTAATGCTGATAAGTGTGAGGCACTACATTTTGGTAGGAATAATCCAAATAGGACATACATGGTAAATGGTAGGGCATTGAAGAATGCAGTAGAACAGAGTGATCTAGGAATAATGGTGCATAGTTCCCTGAAGGTGGAATCTCATGTGGATAGGGTGGTGAAGAAAGCTTTTGGCGTGTTGGCCTTTATAAATCAGAGCACTGAGTATAGGAGTTGGGATGTAATGTTAAAATTGTACAAGGCATTGGTAAGGCCGAATTTGGAGTATTGTGTACAGTTCTGGTCTCCGAATTATAGGAAAGATATCAACAAAATAGAGTACACAGTAGATTTACTAGAATGTTACCTGGGTTTCAGCACCTAATTTACAGGGAAAGGCTGCAGTTAGGTCTTTATTCTTTGGAGCGTAGAAGGTTGAGGGGGGACTTGATAGAGGTATTTAAAATAATGAGGGGGATAGATCAAGTTGACATGGATAGGCTTTTTCCATTGACAGTAGGGGAGATTCAAACAAGAGGACGTGATTTAAGAGTTAGGGGGCAAAAGTTTAAGGGTAACACAAGGGGGAATTTCTTTACTCAGAGAGTGGTAACTGTGTGGAATGAGCTTCCAGTAGAAGTGGTAGAGGTAGGTTCGGTATTGTCATTTAAAGTAAAATTGGATAGGTATATGGACAGGAAAGGAATGGAGGGTTATCAGCTGAGTGCGGGCCACTGGGACTAGGTGAGTGTAAGCGTCGGCACGGACTAGAAAGGCCGAGATGGCCTATTTCCGTGCTGTAATTGTTATATGGTTATATTATGATCACTGCTTCCTAAGGGTTCCTTTACTTTAAGTTACCTAATTAAATCTGGATCATTACATAACACAATCTAGAATTGCTGTTCTGCTAGTGGGCTCAGCCACAAACTGCTCTAAAAAGTCAGCTTATTGGCATTCTACAAATTCCCTCTCTTGTGATCCAGCACCGTGGATTTTCACAGCCTACCTGCATATTGAAAATACCCATGGTTATTGTAACATTGCCTTTTCTATCTCTAGATATATTTTGTAGCCCACACCCTGGCTACTGTTTGGGGTCCAGTATATAACTCCCATCAGGGTCTTTTTACCCTTGCAGTTTCTTAACTCCATCCACAAGGATTCTATATCTTTCAATCCTATGTCACCTCTTTCTAAGGATTTGATTTCATTTTTTCCCCAATAAAGCCTCCTGCCTACCTGCCTGTCCTTTCAATACAATGTGTATCCTTGGATATTAAGACCATAAGATATAGGAGCAGAAGTAGGCCTTTCAGCCCATCAAGTCTGCTCCGCCATTCAATCATGGACTGATCCAATTCTTCCAGTCATCCCCACTCCCCTGCCTTTTCCCCATACCCTTTGATGCCCTGGCTAATCAAGAACCTATCTAACTCTGCCTTAAATGCACCCAATGACTTGGCCTACACAGCAGCTCATGGCAACAAATTCCACAGATTTATGACCCTCTAACTAAAGTAATTTCTCTGCATCTCTGTTCTAAATGGATGTCCTTCAATCCTGAAGTCATGCCCTCTTGTCTTAGACTCCCCTAGCATGGGAAATAACTTTGCCATATCTAATCTGTTCAGGCCTTTTAACATTTGGAATGTTTCTATGAGATCACCCTTCATTCTCCTCAACTCCAGGGAATACAGCCCAAAAGCTGTCAGATGTTCCTCATACTGTAACCCTTTCATTCCTGGAATCATTCTCGTGAATCTCCTCTGAACCCTCTCCAATGTGAGTATATCCTTTCTAAAATAAGCTCAAAACTGCACACAATACTCCCAAGTGTGGTCTCATGAGTGCCAACATTGCATTTGCCTTCTTCACCACCGACTTAACCTGGAGGTCAACCTTTAGGGTATCCTGCACAAGGATTCCTAAGTCCCTTTGCATCTCTGCATTTTGAATTCTCTCCCTGTCTAAATAATACTCTGCCCATTTATTTCTTCTACTGAAGTGCATGACCATACTTTCCAACATTGTATTTCATTTGACACTTCTTTGCCCATTCCCCTAAACTATCCAAGACTCTCTGCAGGCTCTCTGTTTCCTCAACACTACCCACTCCTCCACCTATCTTTGTATCATCGGCAAATACATCACAAAAAGCAGTGGTCCCAACACCGACCCCTGTGGAACTCCACTGGTAATTGGCAGCCAGCCAGAATAGGGTCCCTTTATTCCCACTCTCCATTTCTGCCGATCAGCCAACGCTCCACCCGTGCAAGTAATTTCCCTGTACAGTAATTCCATGGGCTCTTATCCTGCTAAGCAGCCTCATGTGCGGCACTTTGTCAAAAGCCTTCTGAAAACCCAAGTACACCACAACTACTGCATCTCTTTTGTTTACTCTGCTTGTAATTTCCGCAAAAAGTTGCAGTAGGTTAGCAGGATTTTCCTTTCAGGAAACCATACTGGCTTTGGCCTGTCTTGTCATGTGCTTCCAGGTACTCCATAATCTCATCCCTAACAATCGATTCCCAGGTGCTGATGTCAGGCTAACAGGTCTATAGTTTCCTTTCTGCTGCCTCCCACCGTTCTTAAATAGCGGAGTAACATTTGTTAAGCTTCTAGCTAAGATCTTTTTCCAGCCACGACTTGTGGATGCCCACAGCATCGTACATGCCAATTTCTAACTGCACCACAAGATCATCTACCTCATTCTGTATAATGCATGCATTCAAATATAACATCTTCACTCCTATATTCATCACCCTTTTTGCTTTTACTCATGCCACGGACTGCAATTTTTCCCCATCGGCTGCCTGTCCTTCCTCACAGTCTCGCTACACACTGCATCAACTTGTATACCAACTGCTCTGTCCTCAGCACTATTACTCTGGTTCCCACCCCCTGCCAAATCAGTTTAAATCCTCCCCAACAGCTCTGGCAAACCTGCCCACAGGGATATTGGTGCCACTTGAGTTCAGGAGTAACTGTCCCTTTTGTACAGGTCATACCTTTGCCCAGAAGAAATCCCAATGATCGACAAATCTGAAATCCTGCCCCCTGCACCAATTATTCAGTCACACATTCATCTGCCAAATCATCCTATTCTTCCCCTCACTGGTGCGTGGCACAGGCAGCAATCCAGAGATTATGGCCCTGGAGGTCCTACTTTTCAGCATTCTGCCTCGACAACTTTACATGTTGTCTCTTCAGGACTTCCTCCCTTTTCCTACCTATGTCGGTGGTATCAACAACTTCCAGCTGTTCAGCCTCCTCCTTTAACACGCCATGGACCTGATCCAGAACATCCCTGACTCTGGCAGCTGGATGACAACATACCACCTGGTGTCTCTTCCACATCCTCAGAATCTGCTTTCTGCTTCTCGAATTATGGAATCCCTTATCACTACTGCATTCTTCTTCACCCCACTTCGGAGCCTCAGTGCCAGAAACTTGGTCAGTGTGGCTTCCCACTGGTAGATCGTCTCGTCTCCCCCCTCCCCAATCATATCCAAACTGGCATACCTATTATTGAGGTGAACGGCTACAGGGATACTATGCTCTGGCTACCTATTCCTTTTCCCTCTGCTACAGTCACGCTGGGCCTTCTTCCTGCAATTAGTGTGACTGTCTCCCTGTAGCTCCTATATATCACCGTCTCGTTCTCCTGTATGAGCTGAAGATCATCAAGCTGCAGCTCCTGTTCCTTAACACAGTCTCTAAGGAGCTGCCTCTTAATGCACTTTGTGCAGATGTAGTTATCAGGGAGACTAGAGGTCTCCCAAATTTCCCACTTCTCACACAAGGAGCTACCGCTACCATTCTCAGCACACTAGCTATGTACTAATAGGGGAAAAAACTTACTAGAAACTTACTTAGAACCTCTGCCCATGCTTTCCCAAGTCCATTCTCGTCTAAGCCTGTTGAGCCAAAGCCGGACCATTCCAACAATGCCCGCTCGGCTTACACCTCCTTTCTTTTTATTGGCCCCACACTGATTGTCACCCGCCAAGAAAATTAGGAGAGTCTTGGATCGAAGGGCACAGCCTCAGAATAAAGGGTTGTCCTGTTAGAAATGAGATGAGGAATTTCTTCGGCCAAAGTGGTGAATCTAAGGAACACATTGTCATGGAGGGAATGTGGAGGCCAAGTCACTGGGTATATTTAAATTGTTTGATAAAGAGGTTGACTGGTGAAGGGTTATGATTGAATGGTGACGCAGACCTGAAAGCCAAATGGCCCAATTCTGCTCCAATACCTTAAGATAACAAGAACAAAAAACCTGACAATTCGATATTCAAACTCTAGGATATTGCATTTGAAACAAGTGTCATAAATTTCTATATATTTGTCCATTCGTTCATGACACTTGGACTGGGTTGTAGATCCTCAAAGATATTGAAGATTAGAGCCAAAATGTTACTGGGTAAATTCCAGTCATTTCTCTGTTTACTCTAAATCTCCTGAGAACTGTTACTAATACTAAGAACAATAAAACGGCAAGTTCAAAACTGACTTCAAGGGTTTGAGGAGTTTCAGCTGTTGCATGAATCAGAGTCAGCCACTGTCAACACACTCTTGGAAAGGTGTCATTAAATCCAGTTGGTGTGGTCCATATTAGGGATAAAGATGGGGTGTCTCAGGAGTTAGGCTCCAAATTATAAAGATATCATGGAGAATAACAGGATTCAGGATTCTTGCGCAACCTTGTGTAGATGAAGGGTGGTGAAGAAAGCTTTTGGTATGCTGGTCTTTATAAATCAGAGCATTGAGTATAGGAGTTGGGATGTAATGTTAAAATTGTACAAGGCATTGGTAAGGCCGAATTTGGAGAATTTTGTACAGTTCTGGTCACCGAATTATAGGGAAGATGTCAACAAAATAGAGAGAGTACAGAGAAGATTTACTAGAATGTTGCCTGGGTTTCAGCACCTAAGTTGCAGGGAAAGGTTGAACAAATTAAGTCTTTATTCTTTGGAGCATAGAATGTTGAGGGGGGACTTGATAGAGGTATTTAAAATTATGAGGGGGATAGATAGAGTTGACGTGGATAGACTTTTTCCATTGAGAGTAGGGGAGATTCAAACAAGAGGACATGAGTTGAGAGTTAGGGGGCAAAAGTTTAAGGGTAACACGAGGGAGAATTTCTTTACTCAGAGAGTGGTGGCTGTGTGGAACGAGCTTCCAGTAGAAGTGGTAGAGGCAGGTTCTGTATTGTCATTTAAAGTAAAATTGGATAGGTATATGAACAGGAAAGGAATGGGGGGTTATGGGCTGAGTGCGGGCCAGTGGGACTAGGTGAGAGTAAACATTCGGCACAGACTAGAAGGGCCAAGATGGCCTGTTTCCATGCTGTAATTGTTATATGGTTATAAGACAGATCAGAAGAATTAACACATGGCTATTGGGCTAGTTTGGAAATAAAATGAAGTGTTGAAAATGTTACAAATGTCAGGTGTTCGGAGATACTGACTCTAGTTCTGGGATAGGAGAGATAGAGCTGCACTAATTGGAATGGGACCCACACACTGCAGGAAAGGATAAGTAGGGAAATGGAAAAAGTTTTGAAGCACAAAAAATGGGAAACAGATAAATGTGAACTTTATTTCGGAAGTGAAAGCACAGGAAAGAATAAAGATAAACATTGATAGCAAGCCAGCAAATAGAGTTAAGAAGATGATTCAGTAAGAGGAAATCCTAATAAAAATGAATCCAACTGTCTTTATAGTCATGTTCAAAGTCTGAAATAAAACAAGGAGTTGGGGGTAGGTATGCACAGGGAGGAATTAGATGGAGGAGCGATGCTGAGCTTAACTGCCAGTGCTCCCATCTGAGTTTTGAAGGTGTAGTTGTTGCATCCAGAGCCTCTTGGTGAGGGAAGGGGAACTTTGAAAAAGGATGAATTTGCAGCCTCTGGTCCCTGGCATTTACCATACAGAAACTACTCCATCAGTCCGTCGGTCCAACAGTGCCAGCCAGTCGCGGTGGGGGGGTAGCTGGAAGTATAAACACTAGAGATTCTGCAGCTGCTGGAAATCCAGAGCAACACACACAAAATGCTGGAAGATCTCAGCAGGCCAGGCAGCGTCCATGGAAATGAACAAACAATCGATGTTTTGGGCCAAGACACTTCTTCAGGACTGGAGAGGAAGGGGGAAGGCACCAGAATAAGAAGTTGGGGGGTGGGAGAGGATAGCTGGAGGTGATGGGTAAAGGCAGGTGGGTGGGGAAGGTAAAGGACTGGAGAGGAAGGAATCTAATAGGAGAGGAGAAAGGTAAGGGGGTGGAGGTAACCAGGGTGAGTTGATAGGAAGGTGAGAACAGTAAGAGGCCAGAGTGATTAATTGAAGAAGAGGGCGGGGGGGATTTTTTTTTAACATATATTTATGCCATCAGGTTGGAGACTACACAAATGGAATACAAGGCATTGCTCCTTCACCCTGAGGGTAGCCTCATCGTGGCACAAGAGGAGGCAATGGACTGACATGTCATAACATGTCAAAACAGTACCCCAACTTACAGTACATCAGTGTAGTGGACGCCACATAGATACAATAGCAGACTCGCAGGTAAAATACTGCCCCACCTGGAAGGGCAGTTTGGTTGGCCTGTATGGAGGTGAATGGGCAGGTGTGGCACTTAGGCCATTTGCTGGGATAAGTCACTTAAGGGATGTTGATAGGGAGGGACGAATGGACAAGGGAATCGTGAAGGGAGCAATCCTTACAGAAAGCAGAGAGAGGGGGAAGGTAAAGATGTGTTTGCTAATAGGATTCCTTTGGAAGTGGTGGAAATTCTGGAGAACAATGTGTTGGATACATACGCTCATGGGGATAAGTGAGGACGAGGAATTCTATAATTTTTAAAGGCGGTGAGAAAAAGGGGTGAGCGCGGATGTCCAGGAAATGGAGGAAATGTGGGTGAGGGCAGTGTCGATGGTGGAGGAAATGAAACCCCGTTGAAGGAGGAGGACATCTCTGATGTTGAGCAAAAGAAAAGCCTTATCCTGGGAACAGCTGCTCCAGAGACAAAGAACTGAGGAAAGGAAACAGCATTTATACAGGAGACACTATGTGAAGAGATATAATCAAGATAGATGTGGGAACTGGTAGGTTTATAAAAGATATCGGTCAACATTTTGTCTACAGAGATGCAGGCAAAAAGATTGAGAAAGGGAAGAGAGGTGTCAGAAATGGGCCAAGTGAATTTAAGGGCAGGATGGACGTTGGAGGCAAAACTGATGAAATTGATGAGCTCAGTATGGGTGCATGAAGTACCGCCAGTACGCCATTGGTGTAGTGGAGGAAGAGTTGGGAGCATTACCAAGGAAGGCATGGAACATGGACTGTTCTATGTAGCCAATGAAAAGGTAGGCATAGCTGGAGCCCATGGCTACCCCTTGAATCTGATGGCAATGGGAGTAGCTGAAGGAGGAATTGTAGAGTGCGTGGACCCTTTCTGCCAGGTGGTGGAGGGGAACTGACAGTATGATCCTTCTCCCTCCAGGAGGTGGGTTCCAGAGCACTGCTGACCAAAGATTCACTCTTCAGCCCATTTGAAGGGGGCTTCCTGCACAGGTTGGGCAAGGCCCCCACCCCACCCTCCCACACCGGCTGCCACGACTGTGCTCACCTGCTCCTGGTCTGGTCTATTTTTGCCTCAGTCAGCACGACTTTGAAGCGTCTCAGGACTAAGAAGGCCACGGCTGCCAGCACCACCAGCAGAGCCAACACCACACCGAAGGCAATGGCTACCAGGATCTGGTTGGTCATTCTGTGGTCACACCGGGGGCCCATGAACCAATAATCAGAGCCTACGGGACACCTGCAGTGAAATGAGATGGACATCAGCTGAAATATTTTACAAGGCTCAGTAATCCTGTCCGAAAATGAGACAAGCCAACCCTACCCACCCAACAACTTTCCTCTGATAAACAACTCATTTACAGCTCTTCAAATTCTTGCCTAAAGGTTTCTGCCCAGTCCATTCCCATCACCAATTCAGACACCTTCAAACCTCAAAACACAATACTCGCTGCAGGAAGTATTCTCAATCCCCCTTGTACTCCAGTTCATGGTCAATTATTTTAATCCAATTACATCTGGTTTCTGGATTGTGATTATCTGGCACCCTCGCCCCCCGGGAAGCAGTTGATGAACCATGGTGCCCTCAGTAGGGAGTTAGACACAAGTATAATGAAGGATGGAGATAGATTTTCAAAGTGAAGTTAGAATGTGATTTAAGAGTGGGGTCAGTGAGACTCCCATGAACCTGCTGCTCTTGAATTTCAGCTGCTGGAGATCTATGGCAAGTTTAAAAAGTCTTGGTGAGTTATTGCAGAGCCTTGTTGATGGTGAGTGTGTGTTGGGCGGTACATGGTAGTACTGGGTAGGCTGCCCATTAAGGAGCTATTTAGTCCAGGGTGATACTGAAGTCTTTGAGAGTTTTTGGAGAAATCTTTATTTTCCTTTCACACCCCCTTCCTTACGTTTTGGAGGGAATTGTAGAGTTGGAGAGCAAGAGTACATAGAACAGGAACAGACCATTGGCCCACATTGTCCACACTGACCATGATGTCAATCCAGACTTGCCACCCCTGCCTGTACACCACAAAATGTGTCATTTTCTGGCAGCAGTACAGAGCATGACATAAAAATACTGTACCTTACAACTCTAAATGGTGCAAAAGAGAACAGGGTCTTGGTTTAACATCTCAACTGGACCCACCCACTGCACACCATCACCACTGTTCTGGAAACCTAAATCATGTTTTTGTTATAAGGACAGCAACTGGCTTGTTGTCATGGAGTTTTACAACATAGAAACAAGCCCTTCAGGCCAACTCTTCTGTGTAGATCGAGGAGCCACATAAGTTAGTTCCATTCGCTCATGTTTGGATCAAATCCCTCTTAACCTTTCCTCTCCAAGTATCTTTTAAATCTTGTTAATGTGCCTGCCTCGACCACTTTCTCTATCTCCATATATTGACTATCCTCACCAACAAAATGTTGTTCTTCAGATCCCTTTTAAATCTTATCCCTTTCACCTTAAACATATGCCCTCTTCTTTTTGGTCTGAAATGGTTCAGAAAAGCCTGCTCCATATTACAGATAACACTCTGAGAACGCTGCCTGGATTGGAGAGCGTGTCCTATGAGGATGGGTTGAATGAGGTAGAGCTTTTCTCTTTGAAGCGAAGAAGGACAAGAGTTGACTTGATAGAGGTGTACAAGATGATGTATGGTACAGACAGAATGGACAACCAGTGATTTTTTCTCAGGGTGGAAACGGCTAATACAAGAGGGCATAATTTTAAATGATTGGAGTAAAGTATGGAAGGGGGTGATGTCAAAAATAAGTTTTTTAACATAGAGAGAGAGAGTGGTGGGTGCTTGGAACGTGTTGCCGGGTGTGGTAGTAGAGGCAGATACATTAGGGACATTTAGGAGACTCTTAGTCTTAGGTACATGGATGAAAGAAATCTAGAGTAATCAAAGTTCAAAATAAATTTATTATCAAAGTATGCAGATGTCACTATATACTAACTTGAGATTCATTTTCTTGCAGGCATTTACAGGAAATTAAAGAAATGCAATAGAATTAAATTTAAAAACATTGACAAATCACCAATATGCAAAAGAAGACAAATTGTGCAAATAAAAAAATAGAACCATAGAACATTACAGCACAGAAACAGGGCTTCTGGCCCTTCTTGGATGTGCCGAATCATTTTCCTGCCCAGTCCCACTGGCCTGCACATCTCTCCATACCCCTCTCATCCATGTACCTGTCCAAGTTTTTCTTAAATGTTAAAAGTGAGCCCACATTTACCACTTCATCTGCAAGCTCATTCCACACTCCCACCACTCTCTGTGTGAAGAAGCCCCCCCCAATGTTCCCTTTAAGCTTTACACCCTTAACCCATGTCCTCTGGTTTTTTTCTCCCCTAGCCTCAGTGGAAAAAGCTTGCTTGCATTCACTCTATCTATACCCATCATAATTTTATACACCTCTATCAAATCTCCCCTCATTCTTCTACACTCCAGGGAATAAAGTCCTAACCTATTCAACCTTTCTCGGTAAATTAGTTTCTCAAGTCCCGGCAACATCCTTGTAAACCTTCTCTGCACTCTTTCAACCTTATTAATATCCTTCCTGTAATTTGGTGACCAAAACTGCACATAATACTCCAAATTCAGCCTCACCAATGCCTTATACAACCTCACCATAACATTCCAACTCTTATACTCAATACTTTGATTTATAAAGGCAAATATACTAAAAGCTCTCTTTACTACCCTATCTACCTGTGATGCCACTTTTAGGAAATTTTGCATCTGTATTCCTAGATCCCTCTGTTCTACTGCACTCCTCAGTGCCCTACCATTTACCTTGTACGTTCTACCTTGGTTTTTCCTTCCGAAGTGCAATACCTCACACTTGTCTGTATTAAATACTGATAAAATGAATTGTAGAGTTCTTGAAAATGAGTTTAGATGTTGTGGAATCAGTTCAGAGCTTAGCTGGTTCAGAAGCCTGATAGTTGTAGAGTAACAACTGTTCCTAAACCTAGTGGTGTGGGTCCTAAGGCTCTTGTATCTCCTGCCTGATGGTAGTAGTGAGAAGAGAGTACGGCGGTGATAGTAAGTCACAGATGATGAACACTGCATTCTTGTGGCAGTACTCAGTGGTGGGAAGGGCTTTGTCTGTGATGGACTAAGCTGTATGCACCAGTTTTTGTAGACTTGGTATTTCTATACTAAGCTATGATATATCCAGTCAGGATACTCTCCACAAGTATCTATACAAGTTTGTCAAAGTTTTAGCTAACACGCCGAAGCTGCACAAACTTCTAAGTAAGTAAAGGCACTGTCATGCTCTTGCGTGCTGGTCCCAGTACAGCTTCTCTGATACGATAACACCAATGAATTTAAAGTTACGTCTACGTCTACGTCTGATCCCCTAATGAGGACTGGCTTTACGTACCTCTGGTTTCTTCTTATCAGTAATCAGTGGTTTTTCTGACATTTAGTGAGAGGTTGTTATTGTGGCACCATTCAACCAGATCTTCAATCTCCCTCCTGTATGCTGATTTTATCAAAACCTTTGATGCAGCTAACAACGGTGTTGTCAGCAAACTTAAATCTGGCATTGGAGCTGTACTCAGCCTCTCAGTCATAAGTGTAAAGCGAGAAGAGCAGGGGGCTAAACACACAGCCTTGTTGTGCACCTGTGCTAATGGTGATTGATGAGGAGGAGTTGTTGCCAATCCAAACTGACTTGTGAGTCAAGTGAGGAAATCGAGGATGCAATTGCACAAGAAGATATTGAGACCTACGACTTGGAGCTTATTGATTAGTTTTGAGGGGAGGACGGTATTGAATGCAGAGCTGGAGTCAATGAAGAGCATCCTGATGTAAGCATCTTCATTGTCCAAGTATTCCAGAGCTGTGTGAAGAGCAATGAAATGGCATCCACTGTTGACTTGTTGTGACTAGCAGGGAGGGACGGGTTTGATTGATCTAGGAATTGGTTAAAGGGTCAGTACAACAGAGTGGGCTGAAGAGCGTGTACTGTTCTGTAATGTGCAATACTCTGCACACACAAAATGCTGTATCACTTACTGGCACATGGGTGCCTGGCCCCAGTTGTGAATGCAGATGCCGCTGTTTTTGCAGTAGGCAGTGTGGCAGAGGGACGTACAGCTGACATTTCCTGACTTGCCGTGAACACACTGGAACCCATTCTGGCAGAAAAGCACCTCGCCACACAAAGCAATTACCTTTTCTGTAGAGAGAGAGAGATAAGAGAGAAAAAAGCATAAGGGAATTTTACTTATACACTACTACCTGAGGGAGCTTCCACCCCTTTTCCCTCGAAAGTGCTAACTCAGATTGCGATCCACTTCCACAAATTGTTTAATGTGGAATTCCACAAGAGTGATGGAACATCAGAACATACAGTTGCACCTTCCCCTCATAGCTCGTCCATTATTAAATCCAACGCTTGTCAAATACTTTCTTAATTCTGTAATTCTTAATATCTATGCATTTTTTAAAAACCTTTCAGTCATTGTTCTGATATTCTCAATTGATCCCAGATGCTGAACTAGAGATCCAGAATACTCTGCCCTTTCTTTCAAGGATTTGCTTCTTGATGCGTGACCCTGCCCTTATTATAAAGTCACACTTGTCCTGCACTCCCCCGTGAACAGAAATAAGTTCCCTCTACCTACATGATCAACATAAAAATCTTGTTTAGGTAACCAATTTTGGTCACCAGTTTGGAGGAGACCATTTGGCCCATTGTCCTATGCTAGCTCCCAACACAGCAGTCCCATTCTCATAAACAGGAGTGAATCTGCAGATGCTGGAAATCCAGAGCCACACAGACAAAATGCTGGAGGAACTCTGCAGGTCAGGCAGCATCTGTGGAAATGAATAACAGCCAACATTTCAGGCAGAGACCCTTCTTCAGGACTGAGAAGGAAGAGGGAAGATGCCAGAATAAAAAGGTGGCGGGGGAGTGGGCAAGGAGGATAACAGGAAGGTGATTGGTGAAGCCAGGTGGGTGGGAAAGGTTCAAGACTGGAGAAGAAAGAATCTGACAGGAGAGGAGAGTGGACCATGGGAGAATGGGAAGGAGAAGGGGACCCAGGGGAAGTAATAGGCAGGTGAGAATAAATGAAAGGTCAGAGTGGGGAATAGAAGAAGGGGGAGGGGACATTTGTTCACTGGAAGGAGAAATCAATATTTATGTTGTCAGGTTGGAGGCTATCTAGATGGAATACCCTGAGGGAGGCCTCGTCTTGGCAGAAGAGAAGGCCGTGGATCAACGTGTCAGAATAGGAATCAGAATTAAAATGTCTGGCTGCTGGGAAGTCGACTTGTGGCAGAGGTGCTTGATGAAGCAGTCCCCAATTTACGATGGGTCTCACCGATGTAGATACGACACAGATTAACAGTCACCTGAAGGGAGGTGAGGGAGGAGGTGTATGGGCAGGTGTAGCTGCTTGCAATGATAAGTGGGGAGGAAAGATTAGACAAGGGATTCGCGGAGGGAGCCTGTCTTACGCTATGATGATGCTGGGATGTATGCAGACGCTTGCGGGCTGGCCCCAGCACATCCTTAGGTGTGTTAGTTGTTAATGCAAACGCTTGCTTCGATGTACGTGTAATAAATAGATCTGAATCAGCTTCCTTTTGATTCTTCGGTACCCTGTGGACTGGGAAGAAGCTTGGCTTTCAGGTACCATGGACAGAGCAAGTTGCAAACCCTCCATCTCCAGGGACTCACTGAGTCATCCAAACCCCTTTCTTGGTCTTGTGGTAACCTCCCATGGCAAAACCCTGCTGTGGAGGAGAGTCTGGGATGAAACCACCATAAAAATAAAACGCCAAGTTTACAACCCAGCAAGAGCTGCCACAGGAAACCATGAGATTTTGGAATTGGCTCTGAATGGGGTAAGTACCAATGTGAGGTACTAATGGGTATAAACAGTTTTGGAGAAAGTCAACTGATAAAACCATGTAGAACATAACAAATCCACACGACTCTGATGGTCACATTACTGAGATAAACTCATGACGAGTGTTTTAACCTGAAACTGGGATTATAATTGTTAGCTCATACCGGCTCAATGAGCACCCCTCATCTTCTTTGTTGAACAAGAGAAAGCCCTTGTACCGTGGGAGACCTGGGGAAGCACGGTCTTCCCTCCATGACCAAGAACATGATACACCTGGAGAAGGTAGGATACTTGGACAACAGCTACCTGTTACGTACACCGTCACCACTCGTGCACCGCCAATCTCAAAGCCACCGGAAATCACAAGCCACAGACCACTGACATTGAAGATGAGGTCAGGATCCAACAGAAAAGACTCGATTTTCGTCAATCTGAAGATGGCGTCAAATTCAATCTTCACACTTCCCGCACTGCGAATGTGAAATAGTGAAATTAATAATGTAACAGCAACAAAACTGTAGTCTATTACCAGAGAGGGATTAACCAGGCCCAGAGCATCCACAAACATTGATCAGACACACATACGCAGCATCGACAGACTGCAGAGGGTAGCAAAAGAACTCAAACCCTGACATACCGAGTAGCCGCAGCCTGCCCAGAGCACAGAGATAGTCCATGGAAATTAACACTGTGGACAGGACACAGCTCAGCACATCGTGGAAACCAGCTTCCCTCCATGAACTTGGTTTAAACTTCACGCTGGCTCAGCAAGGCATAATCAGAGACCCCACTCATCCCAGACATTCTCCCCTCCCCTCCCTCCCATCAGGTAGAAGACACAAAAGCCTGACAGCACGTCCCACGAGGCTCAAGGACAGCTTCTACCCAGCTGTTCTAAGATTATTGATGGTAAGATGGGCTCTTCACCTCACAGTCTGCATCATTATGACTTTACACATTATTTTCTGCCTGCACTTTGCAACCGTAACATTTTATTCTGCTTTCTGTTATTGTTTTACCTTGTCCTACCTCAATGCACCGTGTAATGAGCTGATCTGTATGCAGGACGAGTTTTCCACTGTCCCTTTGTACGTGTGACAATTACAATCCAATTTATAATTCAATGAGGTGTTATGATCCCAGCCCCTTCCTTCCTGAGAATCACAAGATCGCTATTAATTCGGGTCTTGGACCCAGGAAATGAGAGAGAATCCTCAGAAAGACAACGCAACGGATTTTGACCATTGTTTCTTGGAGACACCTTTGTGGATTGCGACCCTATGCTACATGCCAGCTATCAGGGCTACGTGGACACCCTCGGGCAATGTGGGGTGGGGATTGTATCACCCCACCTTGATTGACATCTACAACTCTGCAAGTCAAGATAAAAAGGGGCTGCAGGAGGCACCAGAAGGAGAAGGCACTAGCGACGCACCAGAAGGAGACACCATCGCTCATCGCTCCCGTGGTAACGGGAGCTATTCGGAAGCCACGTGTGGTCCATTCCCCTGGCCTGGGGAACGAGTGGCTGATAACACCGAAAAGGACTTCGAACTGACAACGGGGAACCCACGTTCCCGATTCAACAGTTTGCGCCCAAAATACTGGCAAGTTTCTTTTCTCACCAAAAATCTCTCTCTCTCCAACATGTGAAACCCAGCGGTCCCCAAAAGGCTAAAAGCCTGCATGTACTCGAGAGACTTTGATATTTCCATCGGACAATATTTTTACCCCTAGACAAACGATAGAGCTACTTCTTATTGTTGATTATTACTATACCCGCGCTTTAGATTGAGTATTGACGACGTATATTTGAATGTTTGTATTAACCTTACTTTTGTGCCCCTTTATAAATAAAAACATTTAAAAATAGTACCATCAGACTTCAGCGGACCTCTCTATCCTTTCTGGTAAGTGACCCAGTTACGGGGTTCGTAACAGAGGAAAGGACCTGACACAGACCTTTCACAAACATTCACCTGACAGCCAGAAGACATCTGCAGCGACAGACAACATGCCAAGGGGAATCAGACCTGCTTTAAGAGCATCCACAGACTTTACACCCATACACCAACATTAACCAGAGAGGCAGGTAACAGGAGCATACAGCATCCATGTGTTCACGATTACTAAACCAGATAACTAAGCGATGCACAGCCCTCCAACGAGCCATCTCCACAGCATCTTTCAGGATGGAAGAAATGAGAGGTTTGAATATATTACTGCAGAGAAAAGTCAACATTCAATCTTTCCATTAGCTGAGTGAAGCAGTTTGTTAAATCTTCATCACCTAAAGCGTTTAATCTGCAGCTGCTGAAACCCAGGAATCGTGTCGTAAAAGGGAGAAATCTGTGGGGGAGAAAAAGGAGAGAGGTTTTGTAGTATTCTTTCTTTCCAAATAAGCATAAAAACCTCAGAATGTGAGTGGTAGACAGGTGATAGTGACAGTGTGTGTGAACACCCAGAGACAGTGACAGTGAGAGAATACTGAGACTGTGACAGTGTGGGTGAACACCAGAGACAGTGGCAGTGAGAGAATACAGAGACTGTGACAGTGTGCGTGAACACCCAGAGACTGACAGTGAGAGAATACAGAGACTGTGACAGTGTGGGTGAACACCCAGAGACAGTGACAGTGAGAGAATACAGAGACTGTGACAGTGTGCGTGAACACCCAGAGACAGTAACAGTGAGAGAATACAGAGACTGTGACAGTGTGGGTGAACACCCAGAGACAGTGACAGTGAGAGAATACAGAGACTGTGACAGTGTGCGTGAACACCCAGAGACAGTGACAGTGAGAGAATACAGACACTGTGACAGTGTGGGTGAACACCCAGAGACAGTGACAGTGAGAGAATACAGAGACTGTGACAGTGTGGGTGAACACCAGAGACTGTGACAGTGTGGGTGAACACCCAGAGACAGTGACAGTGAGAGAATACAGAGACTGTGACAGTGTGGGTGAACACCCAGAGACAGTGACAGTGAGAGAATACAGACACTGTGACAGTGTGGGTGAACACCCAGAGACAGTGACAGTGAGAGAATACAGAGACTGACAGTGTGGGTGAACACCAGAGACTGACAGTGTGAGAATACAGAGACTGTGACAGTGTGGGTGAACACCAGAGACCGTGACAGTGAGAGAATACAGAGACTGTGACAGTGTACGTGAACACCCAGAGACTGACAGTGAGAGAATACAGAGACTGTGACAGTGTGGGTGAACACCCAGAGACAGTGACAGTGAGAGAATACAGACACTGTGACAGTGTGGGTGAACACCCAGAGACAGTGACAGTGAGAGAATACAGACACTGTGACAGTGTGGGTGAACACCCAGAGACAGTGACAGTGAGAGAATACAGAGACTGTGACAGTGTGGGTGAACACCAGAGACAGTGACAGTGAGAGAATACAGAGGCTGTGACAGTGTGCATGAACACCAGAGACAGTGACAGTGAGAGAATACAGAGGCTGTGACAGTGTGCGTGAACACCAGAGACAGTGACAGTTAGAGAATACAGAGACTGTGACAGTGTGGGTGAACACCAGAGACAGTGATAGTGAGAGAATACAGAGACTGTGACAGTGTGGATGAACACCAGAGACTGACAGTGAGAGAATACAGAGACTGTGACAGTGTACGTGAACACCCAGAGACTGACAGTGAGAGAATACAGAGACTGTGACAGTGTGCGTGAACACCCAGAGACAGTGACAGTGAGAGAATACAGACACTGTGACAGTGTGGGTGAACACCAGAGACAGTGACAGTGCGGGTGAACACCCAGAGACTGACAGTGAGAGAATACAGAGGCTGTGACAGTGTGGGTGAACACCCAGAGACACTGACAGTGAGAGAATACAGAGACTGTGACAGTGTGCGTGAACACCCAGAGACAGTAACAGTGAGAGAATACAGAGACTGTGACAGTGTGCGTGAACACCCAGAGACAGTGACAGTGAGAGAATACAGACACTGTGACAGTGTGGGTGAACACCCAGAGACAGTGACAGTGAGAGAATACAGAGACTGTGACAGTGTGGGTGAACACCAGAGACAGTGACAGTGTGGGTGAACACCAGAGACAGTGACAGTGAGAGAATACAGAGACTGTGACAGTGTTGGTGAACACCAGAGACAGTGATAGTGAGAGAATACAGAGACTGTGACAGTGTGGATGAACACCAGAGACTGACAGTGAGAGAATACAGAGACTGTGACAGTGTGGGTGAACACCCAGAGACAGTGACAGTGAGAGAATACAGAGACTGACAGTGTGGGTGAACACCAGAGACAGTGACAGTGAGAGAATACAGAGACTGTGACAGTGTGGGTGAACACCAGAGACAGTGGTAGTGAGAGAATAGAGACTGTGACAGTGTGGGTGAACAACAGAGACAGTGACAGTGTGGGTGAACACCAGAGACTGTGACAGTGTGAGTGAACACCCAGAGACAGTGACAGTGAGGGAATACAGAGACTGACAGTGTGGGTGAACTCCAGAGAAAGTGACAGTGAGAGAATACAGAGTCTGTGACAGTGTGGGTGAACACCAGAGACAGTGACAGTGAGAGAATACAGAGACTGTGACAGTGTGAGTGAACACCCAGAGACAGTGACAGTGAGAGAATACAGAGACTGACAGTGTGGGTGAACTCCAGAGACAGTGACAGTGAGAGAATACAGAGACTGTGGCCATGTGAGTAAACACACAGACAGTGACAGTGAGTGTGAACACCCAGTGACGGTGACAGTGCGTGAACACACAGAGAGACAGAGAAATGTGAGTGAACTCATAGAGAGAGGGTGACAGTGTTATTAAACACACAGAGAGATAGAGACACTAAGGGTGAACACCCAGTGACAGTGTACACACAGACACAGTGTGAGTGGACAGAGAGACGGTGACAGTGAGAGAATACACTGAGACAGCGACCGTGTTAGTGAACACCCAGTGACCGTGACAGTGAGAGTGAACACAGACAGTGACAGTTTCTGGATAGATGTTTGCGTTGTGCACCAGTGAGGATAGGAAGGGGATAACTTGGCAGTAGAATATGTGGCTAAGGAACTGGTGGAGGGGGCAAGGTTTCAGATTTCTGGATCATTGGGATCTCTTCTGGGCAAAGTACAACCTGTAGCAAATGGAGGGGTTATACCTGAACATGAAAGAGACCAATATCCTTGTTGAAGATTTGCTCAAGCTGTTTGTGAGGGCTTAAACCAATCTGGCAGAGGATGAGGCCGTTGGTTAAAATAGATGCAGCACATAGTGAGAGTGTGAGGAAGGGTAGGCAGTTGATTCAGCACAATTCCAGTCCGTGGGATGGGTTGGAGTGTGTCTTTAAAACAAATAGTAGGGGATGGGTTCAACAGTTTGGAGAAGTGTGGATAAAGTAAGAGTGAAGGATAGTTCAGGAGACATTATGAACATCTCCAGAATAAATAAAAGGACAAATAGGTTAGAAAGGGATAAGAATTTAAATGCCAGTAGCATGGGGGCAAAATCAAAAAGGGTGATGAATACAGGACTGAAGAAGTTATATCTGAATGCAAGCAGTATATGGATTAAGGTGTTATAGATCTTGCAGCAGTTTGAAATTGGCAGGTATGATATTGTGGGCATCACAGAGCCGTGACGGAAAGCAGATCACAGCTAGGAAATGAATGTCCAACAATACCAAAGGACAGGCAGGTAGGCAGAGGGGGTGGGATGGCTCTGTTGGTAATAAATCCTTAGAAAGAGTTGGCATACTGTAGGATTGTAAGTTGTAGAAGCCTTTTGGGTAGAGTTAAGAAACTGCAAGGTTAGAAGAACCTGGTGAGAGTTATATACAGGCCTCCAAACAGTAGCTAGGATGTGGGCTACAGATTACAACAGGGGTTAGGAGAGGCATGCAAAAAGGGTAATGTTACGATGGTCATGCAGGTAGATTGGGAAAATCAGGTTGGCGTTCAATCCCAAGCGAAGGCATTTACAGCTTACAGGATGGCTTTTTAGAGCAGTTTATGGTTGAGCCCACGAGGGAAAAGGTCATTCTGGATTGTGTGTTGTGTAATGGACCAGATTGGAATTGGGAGATGAAATTAAAGGAAGCAGTCATCATAATATGATAGGAATTACACTGCAGCTTGAGGGCGAGAAGGAAAAATCAGATGTAAAGGGAATTACAAAGGCAAGAGAGAGAGGAGCTGGCCAAAGTTGATTGGAAGAGGACACTGGCAGGGATGACAGCAGAGCAGCAATGGCTGGAATCTCCTGTGACATTTTGGAGAGTGTAGGAAAAAAGACATCTCAAAGACAAAGTATTCTAAAGGGAGGATGAGGCAACTGCGGCTGACAAGGGAATTCAACGACAGAATAAAATCAAAACAGAGGAAGTATAACAGAGCAAAAAGCAGTGGGAAGATAGACGAATGGGAAGCTTTTGAAAACCAACAGAACACAATTAAAAAAAGCAACAAGGAAAGATAAAATGCACTGGTAAGCTAGACAATAACATAAAGGAGGATACCAAAAGTTTTTACACACATATACAGAACAACATTGAGATTATTGATTGGTCAGGGCAAGAAAGGATACGGGGAGAAGGCAGGAGATGGGGCTGAGAGGTAAAGTGGATCAGCTATGATGAAATGTCGGAGCAGACTTGATGGGCCAAATGGCCTAATTCTGCTTCTATATCTTATGGTCTTTTAAAACAGAGATGTGAGTAGATATGGTACCGCTGGAAAATGATGCAATGGGCAACAAAAAGTGCCGGACAGCCTCAATATGTATTTTGCTTCAGTCCTCAATGTGGGAGATACTAGCAGTATTCCAGAAATTCGAGAGTGTTGGGGCAGGCAGAAGTGAGTGTAGCGACCATTACTAAGGAGAAGGTGCTCGGGGATTTGAAAGGTCTGAAGGTGGATAAGTTGCCTGGAACAGATGGATTACTCCCCAGGGCTCCAAAAGAGGTAGCTGAAGAAATTGTGCAGACATTAGTAGTGATATTTCAAGGATCAATAGATTCTGGAATGGTTCCAGATGACTGGAAAATTGCAAATGTCACTGCACTCTTTAAGAAGGAGGGAGGCAGAAGAAAGGTAATTATAGGGCAGTTAGACTGACTTCAGTGTTTGGGAAGATATTGGAGTCCATTATTAAAGATGAGGTTTCAGGGTACTTGGAGGCACGTGATAAAATAGGTCAAAGTCAGCATTGTTTCTTTATGGGGAAATTTTACCTGGCAAATCTGTTGGAATTCTTTGAGGAAATAACAGGCAGGAGAGTCAGTGGGTGTTGTTTACTTGGATTGATGGAAGGCCTTTGACAAGGTGCCACACATGAGGCTGCTGAACAAGATAAGAGCCCATGATATTACAGGAAAGATATTGGCATGGACAGAAGATTGGCTGACTGGCAGGGGGCACAGATTGGGAATAAAGGAGGCGTTTTCAGGTTGGCTGCCAGTGACTAGTGGTGTTCTACTAGGTCGGTGTGAGGACCACTTCTGTGCATGTTATAGAGTATGTCAATGAGTTGGATGATGGAATTGATGATTTTGTGGCCACGTTTGCAGACAATACAAAGATAGGTGGGGGGGACGGGGACATATAATGTTGAGGAAGCAGAGAGTCTGCAGAAGGACTTAGACAGATTAGGAGAATGGGTAAAGAAGTGGCAGATGGAATATAATGTAGGGAAGTGTACAGTCATACATTTTGGTAGAAGGAATAAAGGTGTAGACTGCTTCCTAAAGGACAGCAAATTCAGAAATCAGAGGTGCAAAGGGAATTGCATGTACTTGTGCAAGAGTCCGTACAGGTTAGCTTGCAGGTTAAGTCAGTGGTAAGGAACACAAATGCAACATTATCACTCATTTTGAGAGAACTAGGACATAAAACCAAGAATGTAATGGTAAGGCTTTAGAAGGCACTGGAGTATTGTGAGCAGTTTTGAGTCCCTTATCTAAGATAGGATGTGCTTACATTGGAGACATCCAGAAGAGGTTTTTGAGAATGATCCCAGGATTGTAAGGGTTAACAGGAGCATTTGACGGCTCTAGACCTGTATTCGCTGGAGTTTGGAAGAATGAGGAGATATTGCAATGAAATATCAAATATTGAAAAGCCTGGATAGTGTGGATTTGGAGAGGATGTTTCCTATAATGGGGGAGTCTAGGACCAGAGGACACAACCTCAGAATAGAAGGATGTCCCTTTCGAACAGAGATGAGGAGGAATTTCTTAAGCCAGAGGGTGGTGAATTTGTGAAATTCAATACCACAGACAGCTCTGGAGGATAAGTCATTGAGTATATTTAAAGTGGAGGTCAATACGTTCTTGGTTAGGCAGGGCATCAAAGGTTTCAGAATGTGGATGAGAGGGATAATAAATCAGCCATGATGGAATGGCCGAATTCTGCTCCTATGTCTTATGGTCAAACACACAGTGACGGTGTAAGTGAACATCCAGTGACAGGGAATGAACATCCAGTGGGAGTGAAGATGCAGTGACAGTGCAAGAGGTACCCAGTGTCAGTGACAGTGTGAGCAAGTGCCCAGTGACAATGCAAATAGCCAGTGTCAGTGTGAACAGGAGCCCAGCATAACAGCAGGATGAGTGGAGGTGCAGCAACTTTGACAGCAGAAACTTACAGGATGAAACATGGAGAATGTCAAGAAGCAGTTGGTCATCCTCGGGCAGACAGGTAGAAGTGTGTATTTAATGGTAGGAGTACTATGGGTAAGGGTGATGAACTTAGAGCATGGATCAGTACATGGAACTATGACATTGTGACCATAACAGGGTGAGAAAGGGACAGGACTGGATCTTTAATAATCCGAGGTTATGATACTTTTGAAAAGAAGGAGAGGAATGTATGGGATGGGTGACTTGAGTTGCTCTATTAGTCAGGGGTGATATCAGAGTGGCGCTCAGTGGATTCTGGTTAATTGGGACACATTGAGACCAGTACATTTTGGCCCAATTAAGTGGCAGCACCAGCTAGCTGAAATTTCATGGAAGTAATTAAAAAGGTATTAAAAAAAGGCAAACAAAGTAACAAATTATGTACTTAAATGAAAAACAACAATTTAGAACACTACTAATTGTACTACAGTACTATAAAACTGTGTATTAGTTCATAATGTTATTGACAGAGAAATTCATCCAGTGTGCACTGCCATGTTCTTTGATTGACTGCAAGTGAGCAAAACCATACACTGCTATCGAGGATTGCTAACTCCAAATCTTCATTTTCATTGTAATATTCGAGATGATTGTCGATACCTTCAAACTTTTCATTGTTCCTAGCTTGTTGAAGTAGTGAACCTGTTCCGTTTTCATTCCTGGCCATTTCTGGCATCTCCAAGTCTGAATGCTTGAAATCTCAGTGAGCAAAACAGTTCTGAATTGTCTCACTGCTGATTTCTCACCAACTTTCAGTGACAAATATCACTGCTTTTTGAACACAAGCACACACAACTGACACCACGTTGAAACTAACACATGACGTAACGTCTAACAGCTACACAAGTGCAAATGACTGACGCTGGTTAAACCCTGTTTGGCGACAGTCTCTTGCCCCAGTTAAGTGGCATAATGTCCCAAATGAACAAAAGGGAACCCCAGCAACTTCCTCGATTAGTTTATATTCTTTAAGAGTTATCCTAAATACTGGCTGCCCTGATTAACTGATAGCCCGATAACTGGAATCCAGTGTATATTAGAAGGCCCATCTACTGAGGCTATTTGGGTAGAACTCAAAGACGAGGAAGGTGCTGCCTCCCCGATGGGATTACAGAACCCACAGCAGCCGCCCGGACTTGAGGAACAGATAGGGAAATCATCAGGGGTGCCGTTATGGGTGACGTTAACTTCCACTCCTTAGTGCAAGAAGTTTACACAGGGCGGAATTTGTTAAGTGTTTTCTTAAATCAGTATGTAGACATTCCAACTGGAGGAGAGGCCATACTGGACCTGGGTGTCGGGTAATGAGCCTGGCCAGGTGATTTGACCTTTCAGGGGGAGAACAGTTCGTGAACAGTGGTTATAACTCCTTAACTTTTAAGATAAATAGGAATAAAGATAAGTATGGACCTTGCAGGAGAATACTAAATTAAAGCAGAGCAAATTACAAGAGTATTAGCAGGAACTAAGGAGAATAAATTGGGAACAGTGGTTTTGAACAAGTTCACATCTGCATGTGAAGGATGCTGAAAGACCAACTACACAGAAGACAGGATGGGCTCACTCAGTGTCCACTTTATTTAGGTACAGCTGTACACCTGCTCTAATCAACCAACCATCCGGCAGCATCACAATGCATAAAAGCATGCAGATATGGTCAAGAGGTCCAGCTGTTGTTTAGACCAAAGATCAGAATGGGGAAGAAATATAATCCAAGTGACTTTCACCATGGAATGATTGTTGGTGCCGGATGAGGTGGAATGAGTATCTGAGAGACTGCTGATCTCCTGGGATTTTCATACACAAGAGTCTCTAAAGTTTACAGGGAACGGTGCCAAAATAAAACAAATTTTAAAAATCCAGTGAGCAGCAATTCTGTGGGTGAAAATGCTTTGTTAATGAGAGAGGTCAGAGGAGAATGGCCAGACTGGTTCAAGCTGACAAGAAGGTGACAGTAACTCAAATAACCATGCATTAAAGAGTGGTGTACAGAGGAAGATCTCTGAATGCACAACATGTCAAACCTCAGAGTGGATGGCCCTCAGCAATAGAAGACCATGAACAGGTACAGAAGGTACATAATAAAGTGACCACTGAGTGTATGTTCCAGGAAAAAGGAAGGACAAGGTAAGGGAGCCTTGGATTATGAGAAAGGTGGTGAATTCAGTCAAGAAGAAAAAGGAAGTGTATGTAAATGTTTAGGAATCTAAAATCAAACACAGGGTTATAAAGAAGCTAGAAAAGAAATCAAGAAACCAGGGAAGTGAGGAGGGGTTACAAAAAGTCCTTGTCAAGTAGATTAAAGAATCCCAAGGCGCTCTATACATACATCAAGAGCAAGAGTATAACTAGGGAGCAGAGAGGACCATTTAAGGATAAAAGAGGGAATGTGTGCTTGGGGGCAGACTCAGTAGTGAGGTCCTAAATCAGCACTTTGCCTCAGTATTTACCAAGGAGAAGGAAATGGAGGATAGTGAGATTAATGTGGGGCATACTAATATGCTAGGCCATTTTGAGATAAAGAAGGAGAGAGTGTTGAGTCTCCAGGTTATTGAGAGGTAAGGGATAAGATAGCTGGGACCTTCACTAAGACCTGTCTGTCCTCTCCAGACACAGGTGATACCCTAGAGAATGGTGATTAGCTAATGGTTTTTCCTTGCTCAAGAATGGAATTAGGGATAATCCTGGAAACTGTAAGGAGTCTCACTTCAGTGGTAGGAACGTTATTGGAGAAGATTCCTAAGCCAGAATATAAGAGCATTTGGAAAACCATGGTCTAATTAGGAAGAGTCAACATCTCTTTTTGCAGGCCATGAGCTTTTCCAGCAGGTGACAAGGGCTGTATATAAACTGTGGATGTTTTCTACATGGACTTTAGTAAGACGTTTGACAAAGTAGGCTGATGCAGAAGATTGAGATACGTGGATGGGATCCAGAGTGACTTGGCTGTTTGGATTCAGAATTGCTCATAGAAGAGGGGATGGTGGGCACTGGGACTTATTCTAGCTAGAGGTCTATGACTTGTGGTGATCCACAGGGACCTCTGCTGTTTGTAAATCACAGAAATGACTTGGATGAATGTGTGAATAGGTGGGTTAGCACAAGTTTGTAGATGATACAAAGATTGTTGGTGTTGTGGATAGTGTAGAAGATTGAGTGGAGTGTAGGTCATTTGAAATAGAGGTGGAGAAATGGCAGCTGGAGTTTGATCTGGGGATATGTAAGGTATTGCACTTTGTTGGTACACTGTTCACGACAGAACTGTTTACAGAAAACACAAAGTACACTGCAGATGCTGCGGTCAAATCAACACGTACAAACAAGCTGGAGGAACTCAGCAGGGGATGCTGCCAGAACTGTTTACAGCATTGATGCACAGAGAGCTTGGAGTCCACATCCATAGCTCCCTGACAGTGGTTGCACAGTTTGATAGGCTGGTAAAGAAGGCAGACGGCAAGCTTGCCTTTATTTGTCGAGGCGCTGTGCTCAAGGGTCAATAAGTTAAGTTGCAACTTTAGAAAACTCGGATTAGACTGTATTGTGTTCAGTCTGGTTCCCCGTTATAGGAAGGATGCAGAGGCTTAGGTGAAATTGTAGGAGATTTTGCCAGAGTGTTGCCTGGATTAGAGGGCATATGTGCTCTAAGGAGAGGTTGTACAAATTTGGGCTGTTCTCCCTAGAGCATTGTAGGCTAAGGGGAAAACTGATAAAAGCTTATATTTTGAGAGATGTGGAGAGAGAAGAGAGGATCAAAACGTCTACTACTAGAAGGTATGCATTTAAGGCGAGAGGACGCCGGGCAAGTTTGAGCAAGAGAGCATTGGGTGTCTGGAATGCATGGCCCACAGTGGTAGTGGCAACAAGCACAATAGAGACGTTTAAAAGCTTTTAGACGGCTCATGAATGTGCAGAGAATGGATGGATATGGACATTGTCTAGGTAAAAGGGATTAGTTTATTTATGTGTTAAGTCGGTGGTTTACTAGTTCAGCACAACATTGTGGGTCAAGCATCTGTTCTGTGCAGCAGTATTTTATGTTCGATAACCAGGGCGGTGTGGTGTGTGGTAACCAGGACTGTGCACTGACTCGGACTGACACCAGGAGCTCCGGAAAGTTGCAGAGCATACTCCGTGCTTGAGGGCACAGAGCAACAACCCAAATTCAGTCTCTCTTAAAACATTTACAGCAGTGGAACAAGTCCAACTAGAGTGATCATGATTTAAAATCCTTACTTTAAGTGCAAAATCCTTGGCCAGCTTCTGATATTCGTCTGATTTTGAGTCCTTCAGGTGAAGGTTAAAGCTCATGTCCAGAATAAGTTTTGTTGGAATCTTTACAGTGGCACCCTCTGCAAGAGACAGCATTGGAGTTCTCATGATTGGATTCGAGTTCCCTCATTATCCCCCCTTCCTAGATCCCTAACGTTACACTGATTTTTTTTCATTCCTCCAATTCCTGCCAATCTCGCAACTTAATCACTTTCCCATTGCCCCTGTGCCTTTACTGCCTCTGGTGTTGCATCTTTACAACTTACAACACTGACCAAGCTATTAATCGCCTGATAGATTACATTCTGATGCAGCATATAATTATGTTCCATTGGAATAATATGATTGTACATTATAGAAATGCAATACTGTTTTTGATCAGGTCTGACACTGTTTAACACTGAGGTATGGTATAGCGGGGCACATCTGCTGATCTCACTATGTAACATGGGTACAGTACTGCAAAGCACGTTTGTCATTGTATCATACTGGTAGGGATATGTCTGTCACTGTATAACACGGAGATTCAGTACTAATGGGGACCAGTCTGCCACTGTAGAACTCTGGGAAACAGGTTACCCCTCACGCTACATCAGAATGCTATAGAAACATAGAAAACCTACAGCACAATACAGGCCCTTCGGCCCACAATGCTGTGCTGAACATGTACTTACTTTAGAAATTCCCTAGGGTCCCCCAAAGCCTCTATTTTTCTAAGTCCCATGTACCTATCCAGGAGTCTCTTAAAAGACCCAATTGCCTCTGCCTCCACTAACGTTACCAGCAGCCCATTCCACACACTCACCACTCTCTGTGTAAAAAACCATACCCCTGACATCTCCTCTGTACCTACTCCCAGGCACCTTTAAACTGTGTCCTCTTGTGCTAGCCATTTCAGCCCTGGGAAAAAGCCTCTGACTATCCACACGATCAATGCCTCTCATCATCTTATACACTTCTATCAGGTCACCTCTCATCCTCCATCGCTCCAGGGAAAAAAGGTGGAGTTCGCTCAACCTATTCTCATAAGGCATGCTCTCCAATCCAGGCAACATCCTTGTAAATCTCCTCTACACCCTTCCTATGGTGTCCACATCCTTCCTGTAGTGAGGTGACCAGAACTGAGCACAGTTCTCCAACTGGGGTCTGACCAGGGTCCTATGTAGCTGCAACATTACCTCTCAGCTCTTGAACTCAATCCCATGGTGAACGAAGGCCAATGCACCGTACGCCTTCTTAACCACAGAGTCCACCTGTGCAGCAGCTTTGAGTGTCCTATGGACTCGGACCCCAAGATTCCTCTGATCCTCCACACTGCCAAGAGTCTTACCATTAATACTATATTCTGTCATCATATTTGACCTACCAAAATGAAGCACCTCACACTTATCTGGGTTGAAATCCATCTGCCACTTCTCAGCCCAGATTTGCATCCTATCAATGTCCCGCTGTAACCTCTGACAACCCTCCACACTATCCACAACACCCCCAACCTTTGTGTCATCAGCAAACTTACTAACCCATCCCTCCACTTCCTCATCCAGGTCATTTATAAAAATCACGTGGAGAAGGGGTCCCAGAACAGATCCCTGAGGCACACCACTGGTCACCGACCTCCATGCAGAATACGACCTGTCTACAATCACTCTTTATCTTCTGTGGGCAAGCTAGTTCTGGACCCAAGTTAGAGTGCAAACGCAGTCCCTCACTGCCACAAATTTTGCAGTTGAGAATCCTGCATTTGAGGAGATTGCAGGTGTCAGAGCACCCGAAGTGCAATGGGATAGCCTCGTCCTGGGAGAACCACATTTCTGATCATGGTTTCTCCCCGCCAGGTAAGTATGTTAAAGCTCCATAGCCAGTGATCCTTGTTTCTTCCCACCTGACACACGGCCACAAGTGACAATGGTGCTGCTTTTTGTAGTATGCTAACACCACTGAATGTCAAGTCAAGTCACTTTTATTGCCATTTTGACCATAACTGCTATGTACAGTGCATAGTAAAAATGTGACAACGTTTTTCAGGACCATGGTGTTACATGACACAGTACAAAAACTAGACTGAACTATGTAAAAAACAATACAGAGAAAAAAAACACACAAAAACTACACTAGACTACAGACCTACCCAGGACTGCATAAAGTGCACAAAACAATGCAGGCATTACAATAAATAATAAACAGGACAGTAGGGCAAGGTGTCAATCCAGGCTTTGGGTATTGAGGAGTCTGATAGCTTGGGGGAAGAAACTGTTACATAGTCTGGTCGTGAGAGCCCGAATGCTTCGGAGCCTTTTCCCAGACGGCAGGAGGGAGAAAAGATTGTATGAGGGGTGCATGGGGTCCTTCATAATGCTGTTTGCTTTGCGGATGCAGTGTGTAGTGAATGTGTCCGTGATGGTGGGAAGAGAGATCCCGATGATCTTCTCAGCTGACCTCACTATCCGCTGCAGGGTCTTGCGATCCGAGATGGTGAAATTTCCGAACCATGTAATGTTCGGAAATTGGCTGAAATGTAATGGCCAAGTGACACTCAGCATGTCAAAGAGTTTTGCACTGGTTTTTCTTTCTGTATATATATTTTATAAATGAAATAAAAATCAGTCCCCCTAGTGGAGAGATGACTCTGAGATCAAAAGCCCACAGGAAGAGCAAGTTCAGTAATGCTCTCACTGTCCGAACTATACATTATTTATTCTGGCTGAAATGATTTGAAGATCTTTGATGATTTGAAGATCTCAGAGTTTGGTGTCAGACAACAAATAGAGCATTAAATCTAGAGCAGCTGACAATATCTATCCACTCTTTAAAGAGGAATAAAACTGGCATGTTAGGGCTTGCCAGCTAAGCTGTGCAGAGCTCTGTGGGGTTCTATGCAAAGTGAACTGGATCCACTCCAGTTTTCCTACAGGTCGACAGCAGATGCAATCTCAATGAATTGGAATTGATTAGAGAGCGTAAGGTAAAGGAACCCTTAGAGGTCAGTGAACATAATATGATAGAATTCACTCTGCAATTTGATAAGGAGAAGCTATAGACAAATGTATCAGTACTACAGTGGAGTAAAGGGAATTACAGAGGCATAAGAGAGGAGCTGGCCAGAACTGGTAGGGAACAGTAGCAGGGATGATGACAGAACAACTATGGCTGGATTTTCTGGCAGCAATTCGGAAGCCTCAAGTTAGATACATGCCAGAGAAGAAAAAGTATTCTAAAGGTGAGATGACACAACCATGTCTAACAAGGGATGTCAAAGCCAACATAAAAACCAAAGGAAGGACATATAATGGAGCAAAAATTAGTAAAAAATTAGAGGATCAGGAAGTTTCTAAATAACAGAAAGGCAAACAAAAATGTCATAAAGAAGTAAAAGATGGAACACAAAGGTAAGCTAGCCATTTATATTAAAGAGGATACAAGAAGTTTCTTCAGATATACAAAGTGAGGTGAGAGGAGATATCAGACCACTGGAAAAAGGCACTGGAGAGGTAATAATGGGGGACAAGGAAATGGCAGGCGAACTTAATAAGTATTTTGCGTCAGTCTTCATTGTGGAAGACACCAGCAGTATGCCAGAAATTCAGAAGTGTCAGGGAGAAGAAGTGAATCCAGCTGGAGTTACTAAGGAGCAGGTGCTTGGGAAGCTGAAACTGAAGCTGAGATAAGTCACCTGGACCAGATGGACTACATCCCAGGTCCTGAAAGAGATTGTGGAGGCATTATTAATAATCTTTCAAGATACAGTGCATTCTGGTATGGTTCTGGAGGACTGGAACATTGCAAACATCATTCCACTCTTCTAGAAGGGAGGGAGGCAGAAGAAAGGAAATTGTACACCAGTTAGACTGACCTCAGTGGTTGGCAAGATGTTGGATTCGATTATTAAGGATGCAGTTTCAGTGTACATGGAGGCACAATAAAATAGGCCACAGTCAGCATGGTTTCCTTAAGGGAAAATCTTGCCTGACAAACCTGTTGGAATTATTTGAAGAAACAACAAGCAGGATAGACAAAGGAGAATTGGAGGATGTTGTGTACTTGGATTTTCAGAAGGCTTTGACGAGGCGCCACACATGAAGCTGCTTAAAAGTTAAGAGCCCATGGTATTTCATGAAAGATACTAGCATGGACAGAACATTGGCTGATTGGCAGGGGGGAAAGAATGGGAATAAAGGGAGCCTCTGACAGTTGGCTGCCAGTGACTAGTGGCGTTCCATGGGGGTCTGTGTTGGGACCTCTTCTTTGTACGTTATATGTCAATAATGTGGATGATGGATGGTTTTGTGACCAGGTTTATGGATGATACAAAGATAGGTGGAGGGGCAGGTAGTTTTGAGGAAGCATTGAGGCTACAGAAGGACTTAGGCAGATTAGAAGAATGAGCAAGGAAGTAACAGATGGAATACTTTGTCAGGAAGTGTATGGTCATGCACTTTGGTAGAGGAAATAAAAACATTGACTATTTTCAAAATGGAGAGAAATTTTAAAAATCTGAGCTGCAAAGAGACTTGTTCAAGATTCCTAAAGGTTAATTTATAGGTTGAGTCAGTGGTGAGAAAGTCAAATGCGGTTCTAGCATTCATTTCGAGAGGACTAGAATATAAAAGCAAAGGTGTAATGTTGGGGCTTTATAAATCAATGGTGGGGCCTCACTTGGAGTGCTGTGAGCAGGTTTGGGCTCCTTATCTAAGAAAGGATGTGTTGACATCGGAGAGAGTTCGAAGGACATTCACAGAAATGATTCCGGGATTGAAATTCCTACCATATTAGAGCTTTTGACGGATCTGGGACTGTACTCACTGCAATTCAGAAGAGGGGGCATCCCATTGAAACCTACAGAACACTGAAAGATAGGGAGAGGGAGTTTCCTATGGTGGGTGAAGTCCAGAGGACACAGCCTCAGAACTGAGGGACATCCATTTAGAGCAGAGATAAGGAATTTCTTCAGCCAGGGTGGTGAATCTGTGGAATTCGTTGCTACAGGTGGCTGTGGAGGCCAAGTCATTGAGTATATTTCAAAGGTACATTTAATGTCAGAGAAATATATACAATTGTATATCCTGAAATGCTTTTTCTTCGCAAATATCCACGAAAACAGAGGAATGCCCCCAAAGAATGAATGACAGTTAAATGTTAGAACCCCAGCTCCTCCTTCCCGCGCGTAAGCAGCAGGCAGCAACAATTCCCCCTCCCCCACCAGAAAAAAAAGCATCGGCACCCGCTACCGAGCACTCAAGCGTGCAGCAAAGCATCAGTAAAGACACAGACTTGCAGTGTCCCAAAGACTACTCGTTCACCCAGTATTCGACATACCACAGGCTCTCCCTCTCCCTAAGAGGGAGAAAGAACTGTCTCTGTTTCACAGCGCGAGGGGAGACACAACATAACAACTCGTTGGTTTGGAACGTTAAGGCAGAGATTGATAGATTCTTGATTAGTCAGGGCTTGAAGGGATAAGAGGAGAAGGCAGGAGATTGGGGCTGAGAGGGGAAAATTAGATCAGCCATGATGAAATGGCAGACCAGGCTTGATGGGCCAAATGGCCTAATTCTGCTCCTGTATCTTAGTCATTGGCTGTTTGCTTAACCCTGAACATTTGGACAGCAAAGATGCATACATCAGGACACTCTATCAACTACAGTTCAGCATTCAATACCATCACCCCCTCAAAACTAGTTAATAAATTCTAAGATTTGGGTCTCAATACTTCCTTGAGCCACTGGATCCTCAATTTCCTCACTTGCAGACCCCAGTTAGTTTGGATTGACAACAACAAGTTGTGCACCACAAGGTTGTGTGCTTAGCCCCCTGCTCTACTCACTTTACACTTATGACTGTGTGGCTAAACACAGCTCCAATGCCATATTCAAGTTTGCTGACACCACCACTGTCATCGGCCAAATCAAATGTGGAGACGAATCAGCATACAGGAGGGAGATTGAAAATCTGGCTGAGTAGCGCCACAACAACAACCTCTTAATGTCATCACAACCAAGGAGTTGACCTCTGACTTCTGGAGAAGGAAACCAGACGTCCACAAGCCAGTCCTCACCAGGGGATCAGAGGCGGAGAGGATCAGCAACTTAAACTTGCTCAGCGTTATAATTTCAGAGCCCTGGGCCCAGTATGTAAGTGCAATTATGAAGAAAGCAGGACAGTGCCTTTACTTCCTTAGGAGTTTGTGAAGATTTGGCATGTCATCCAAAACTTTGACAAACTTCTATAGATGTGTGGTGGTGAGTGTATTGACTGGCTGCATCACAGCCCGGTATGGAAACACTAATGCTCTTGAATGGAAAATCCTACAAAAAGTAGTGGATACGGCCTGTCCATCATGGGTAAATCCCTCCCCCACATAAGACCATAGGATATAGGAGCAGAATTAGGCCATTTGGCCCATCAAATCTGCTCCACCATTTCATCATGGCTGATCTATTTTCCCTCTCAGCCCAATCTCCTGCCTTCTCCCTGTACCCCTTCATGCCCTGACCAATCAAGAATCTATCAACCTCTGCCTTAAATATAAATAAAGACTTGGCCTCCCTACCTGCCTGTTGCAACAAATTCCACAGATTTAGCACTCTTTGGTTGAAGAAATTCCTCCTCATCTGCTTTCTAAAAGGACACCCCTCTATTCTAAGTCTGTGCCTCTGGTCTTAGACTCTCCCACCACAGGAAACATCCTCTCCACGTTCACTCTTTCAAGGCTTTTCACCATTCATTGGGTTTCAATGTGGTCACCCCTCATTCTTCTGAATTCTAGTGAATACAGGCCCAGAGCCATCAAATGCTCTTCATATGACAAAGCTGTTTAATCCTGGAATCATTTTCATGAATTTCCTTTGAAACCTCTCCAGTGTCAGCACATCTTTTCTATGATAAGGAGCCCAAACCTGCTCTCAATACTCCAAGTGAGGGCTCACCAGTGCTTTATAAAGCCTCAGCAATACATCCTTGCTTTGATATTCTAGTCCTTTTGAAATAAATGCTAACATTGCATTTGCCTTCCTCACCACAGACTCAACCTGTAAATTAACCTTTAGGGAATCTTGAACAAGGATTCCCAAGTCCCTTGGCACCTCAGCTTTTTTTTTGTATTTTCTTTCTATTCAGAAAATAGTCGGCTCTTTCATTTCGTCTATCAAAGAGCATGACCATGCACTTCCCAATACTGTACTCCATCTGCCACTTCTTTGCCCATTCTCCTGATCTGCCTAAGTCCTTCTGTAGCCTCTCTACTTCCTCAAAACTACCTGCCCCTCCACCTATATTTGTATCGTCTGCAAACTTTGCAACAAAGCCACTACTTCCATCATCCAAATCATCGACATATAATGTGCAAAGAAGAGGTCCCAACACAGACCGTTATGGAACACCACTAGTCACCAGCAGACAACCAGACAAGGCTCCCTTTATTCTGACTCTTTGCCTCCTGCCAACCAGCCCGCTTTATCCGTGCTGTCCTGTAATACCGTGGGCTCGTAACTATTTAGCAGCCTCTTGTGTGGCTCCTTATCAAAGACCTTCTGAAAATCCAAGTATGCAACATCAACCAATTCTCCTTTGTCCATCCTGCTTGTTATTTCTTCAAAGAATTCCAACAGATTTGACAGGCAAGATTTTCCTTTGAGGAAACCTTGCTATGGCCTCTTTCATCATGTGCCTCCAACAACCCCGAAACCACATCCTTAACAATCAACTCCAATCTTCCCAACCACTGAGGTCAGACAAACTGGCCTATAGTTTCCTTTCTTCTGCCTCTCTCCCTTCTTGAAGAGTGGATTGACATTTACAATTGTCCAGTCTTCTGGAACCATTCCAGAATCTGGTGAATTTTGAAAGGCCATTACTAATCGCCTCCACAATCTACACAAGCACATTGAACACATCTACATGAAATGTTGTTGCAGGAAAACAGCATCCATCATCAGGGACCCCCACCACTCAGGCCATGCTCTCTTCTTGCTGCTGCCAAAAGGAAGGAGGTACACGAATCTCAGGACTTAAAGCACCACGTTCAGAAGCAGTTACTACCCCTCAACCATCAGTCTCCTGAACTAAAGGGGATAACTTCTCTCAACTTCACTTGTCCCATCATTGAAATGTTCCCACAACCCACTTTCAAGGACTCTATCTCATGTTCTTTGGGGATGGATGGGTTCAAACTTTCTGAACCCACCAGAAAGGACATCATCACCCTTATCAACAAGCAGAAGTGGATGATTGAGATCAGATATTGGTGAGGCACCTCACTGCTTAATGTGAATTGTAGGGTTCTGGTCAATTGTGCCAAGCCCGCTCTGAAGCACCAGGACCAGATCTCCAGCCTACCTAGTAGGAAGTTCCGTGACAGGCCTCCACTAGTCACTGATACGATCACATACCTGTGCATCACCCACTTTCTTGGTCTGTTGGGAGCAGAAGCTTTTTGGCAGAATATCACACATATATATGATGGACACTTTGGGCTTTGAGAATGGAATGAGTAACTGGAATGATTATACTTTGCAGATGTCTGTAGTGCAGCCTGAATAAACAGGTGGGAAATAGTAATCTTCCCAGTCAAACCTGGAGTTAAAGTGACGATGCACTTCTTCTGACTCATTTTGTTTGTGATATCAAACCTTAAGCAGAATCCATCAGAAGAACAAGGATCTAAGAGGGGTGATAATCCCAGGCAGTAGGGGTAGTCTGACCAAAGCCACCCCCCCCCCCCCACCCCGTACATGGATGACATCACCATTTCTGCTCAGACCCAGATTTGACTCTCAGCAAATGCAATACTATGCTCTTCGGCAGTTTATCCAGCTGACCCTCGGTCCTTTTTACCATCAGGTCTGAACACCTACAGTTGCTGGGACCATGGTCTGGGGCCAAGGACTAGGTGGAGGCATGTAGCCACGGTGAAACGAGAACTGGGATTATGTGAAGGACACTCCACCTTGATTGCAGAAGAGAACCAGGTGGTCAGTTGTACCAGGGCTGCTGTGTGTGGTGTAGTGTGGCCAGTAGGCTGCTCATGTGATGTAGGGGTCATCTATCTTCCATTCCACCTGGAAATCAAACATGGATCAAGCTTTTAAGGAAAAGGAACCCTCAGATTAATGTATGCCATTGTGTCGACTGTTCATAGACCCTCAGTGTATAAACACAGGGTGTCACTATGTGCTGAGATCTACTCATCTCCAATGCTGTTGAGAAAGGGTTGGATAAATGTTTACTTTAAAGTCTAGAACATTTGGTTCATTCGAAACCAGTTCCCTCAGAAACGTCTGTGCAGAAATACACCAATGACCATGGATCACTCAGGCAGACGTCCGCACAAATGGTCCTATGGGAAAGGAGATGCTGGATCCTCCACACTAACTGTTCAAGTTATTTGGCAGAATGACTCACAATGTCCAACTACTCAACAGGAACTTGTGTGACTAATGGTGAGAAGGGCCCTCCCTGTTGTATTTTCCATTCACTGTTAGCCTTTGTCAGCTGTGGCATCAAGCAACACTTACCAACAATTTGCCTTTTGATTCTGTGATTTGGCTTCTGTCTGGGCCCACTCAGCTCCAAACTTGGACACAAGAGCTCAATTCTGGAGATGAGGAGATAATGACTTCCCTTAACATCAAGGCAGCATTTCTCCACGTATGATATCAGACCTCCTTCAAAGTCAAAGTCAAGTTTATTGTCGTATGCACATGTAATTTTATCATTTCACCTGAGTATATGATAATAAACTCAACTCTGATGATGACCTCAAAGGATTCTTGTTAAAACCAACATCAATAGAAAAAGAAAACTGGATCAGGCCTTGTAGAAAGGAATACTATTGTGTTTTCTGCAGGTCAATCACCTTGTCACTAGGACACTGCAACGGGAGTTCCTAAATGTATCCCAAGCCCAACTATCTTCAGCTGCTTTGCCAGTCTCACATTCCTCAGTGACCTACTCAGATAATAACACTGCCTGCACACACTCAGTAAGACCTAGAGGAGATTTAGGGTTGGGCTGACATTCACGTCGCAGCTGCCAGCAAGGACCCTGTCTGTTTGCAGACTCTGGCCACCTCCTCTTAATATTCAGCCCCAGTCCCTCATGAACATCTTTATGGTCAGTATTTACCGGAACCGGAACTGGACCAGCCACATAAAGCAGTTCAGATGTGCTATGCAGTGCCTGTAGTGAGGGATTTGCCACCTGACATGTCAAAACCCTTCCATCAGCAATATGGCTCACAGCATAAGTGTGCTATGATTGGTCGAAGTGCAGCTCCAACAACACTGAATCTGACTGGTTGGTCTGAGGACAGGCAGGCACCAAGGGGCATAAGTGAAGGCTGTCTTTCTCTGCCTGCTGCCCTACAATGGAAACATTTTAACATTGCTGTTTGCTTGATAGTGTCCCTGCTGTGCTTAAAGGTTCAAGTAAGAGAAATCTGAGAAGCCATCAGCCATCTTAACTCATGAAACTCTGTTCCACACTCTAGTCCTGGGAATGACTGATTTTGCCTCAATCTCCAAAGTCCCATGTAGACAACATCAACACCCCAACACACCAGACAAAGAAAACCATGAGATCACAGTTAGTCTGATCAGACTTACCTCTGACCAGTGGCAGCTGGTCCTCCACAATAAAAATCTGTTTCCGTCCCACTGAAGGAGTGGACAGTGAGACTGTATTCCCTGCAGCCCTACGTGTTCCTGGTGGGAGTTGCTGACTGGTGCTTTGCACAGTTCTTCCTGTCTCTCTGCCGGCAGCTGTAGATGTTGGCCTGACGGGGGAGTCAGTGCTAGGCCGGGATGTCGGGAGTGGTAAAGCCACCGATCCAGTGCTTGGTGTGGGTAAACTGACAGCAGTGCCAAACCTGCTCCACGTGTGATTCACTTCCAGGCCCCCTGTCCGACTGATGTCCATGCCCTGTGTCTGACTGACTTCCAGGCCCAGTGTCTGACTGATGTCCGTGCCCCGTGTCCGTCTGATGTCCAGGCCCCTTGCTCGACTGACATCCGTGCCCCGTGTCTGACTGATGACTGGGCCCAGTGTTCGACTGATGTCCGTGCCCTGACTCTGACTGACTTTCAGGCTCAGCGTCTGAATTATATCTGTGTTCTGCAATTGGCTAACGTCTGTGCTCCACGTCTGACTGATGTTCGGGCTCTGTGTCTGACTGATGCCCTCACCCTGTGTCTGACTGATGCCCTCACCCTGTGTCTGACTGATGCCCTCATCCTGTGTCTGACTGATGTCTGGGCCTAGTGTCTGACTGACATCTGGACCCTGTGTCTGACTGATGCCCTCACCCTGTGTCTGACTGATGCCCTCATCCTGTGTCTGACTGATGTCTGGGCCTAGTGTCTGACTGACATCTGGACCCTGTGTCTGACTGATGCCCTCACCCTGTGTCTGACTGATGCCCTCACCCTGTGTCTGACTGATGCCCTCATCCTGTGTCTGACTGATGTCTGGGCCTAGTGTCTGACTGACATCTGGACCCAGTGTCTGACTGATGCCCTCACCCTGTGTCTGACTGATGCCCTCACCCTGTGTCTGACTGATGCCCTCATCCTGTGTCTGACTGATGTCTGGGCCTAGTGTCTGACTGACATCTGGACCCTGTGTCTGACTGATGCCCTCACCCTGTGTCTGACTGATGCCCTCACCCTGTGTCTGACTGATGCCCTCATCCTGTGTCTGACTGATGTCTGGGCCTAGTGTCTGACTGACATCTGGACCCTGTGTCTGACTGATGCCCTCACCCTGTGTCTGACTGATGCCCTCATCCTGTGTCTGACTGATGTCTGGGCCTAGTGTCTGACTGACGTCTGGACCCTGTGTCTGACTGATGCCCTCACCCTGTGTCTGACTGATGCCCTCATCCTGTGTCTGACTGATGTCTGGGCCTAGTGTCTGACTGACATCTGGACCCTGTGTCTGACTGATGCCCTCACCCTGTGTCTGACTGATGCCCTCACCCTGTGTCTGACTGATGCCCTCATCCTGTGTCTGACTGATGCCCTCACTCAGTGTCTGACTGATGCCCTCACCCTGTGTCTGACTGATGCCCTCACCCTGTGTCTGACTGATGCCCTCATCCTGTGTCTGACTGATGTCTGGGCCTAGTGTCTGACTGACATCTGGACCCTGTGTCTGACTGATGCCCTCACCCTGTGTCTGACTGATGCCCTCACCCTGTGTCTGACTGATGCCCTCATCCTGTGTCTGACTGATGTCTGGGCCTAGTGTCTGACTGACATCTGGACCCAGTGTCTGACTGATGCCCTCACCCTGTGTCTGACTGATGCCTTCACTCAGTGTCTGACTGATGCCCTCACCCTGTGTCTGACTGATGCCCTCACCCTGTGTCTGACTGATGCCCTCATCCTGTGTCTGACTGATGTCTGGGCCTAGTGTCTGACTGACATCTGGACCCAGTGTCTGACTGATGCCCTCACCCTGTGTCTGACTGATGCCCTCACCCTGTGTCTGACTGATGCCCTCATCCTGTGTCTGACTGATGTCTGGGCCTAGTGTCTGACTGACATCTGGACCCAGTGTCTGACTGATGCCCTCACCCTGTGTCTGACTGATGCCCTCACCCTGTGTCTGACTGATGCCCTCATCCTGTGTCTGACTGATGTCTGGGCCTAGTGTCTGACTGACATCTGGACCCAGTGTCTGACTGATGCCCTCACCCTGTGTCTGACTGATGCCCTCACTCAGTGTCTGACTGATGCCCCCACCCTGTGTCTGACTGATGCCCTCACTCAGTGTCTGACTGATGCCCTCACCCTGTGTCTGACTGATGCCCTCACCCTGTGTCTGACTGATGCCCTCATCCTGTGTCTGACTGATGTCTGGGCCTAGTGTCTGACTGACATCTGGACACAGTGTCTGACTGATGCCCTCACCCTGTGTCTGACTGATGCCCTCACCCTGTGTCTGACTGATGCCCTCATCCTGTGTTTGACTGATGTCTGGGCCTAGTGTCCGACTGACATCTGGACCCTGTGTCTGACTGATGCCCTCACCCAGTGTCTGACTGATGCCCTCACCCTGTGTCTGACTGATGTCTGGGCCTAGTGTCCAACTGACATCTGGACCCTGTGTCTGACTGATGTCTGGGCCTAGTGTCTGACTGACATCTGGACCCTGTGTCTGACTGATGCCCTCACTCTGTGTCTGACTGATGTCTGGGCCTAGTGTCCAACTGACATCTGGACCCTGTGTCTGACTGATGCCCTCACTCTGTGTCTGACTGACATCAGGGCCCGGTGACTGACTTACACCTGCGCTCCGAGTGTGACCCGGGCTCAGTGTCCCACTAAAGAATGGGTTCAGCATCCGAGTGGTACCTGCACTCCATGTCTGACTGACATCCGGGTCCCCCGTCCAACCGGAGACCAGGTCCAGACTTCCAGTGACACCAGTGGTCCCTGTCTGACTGACATCTGTGCCCTGTGTCCAATTGATACTTGTTTCCCATTTCTGACTGCCATTCGTGTCCCACATCTGACTGATGTCTGAGTTCACTGTTAGACTGATACCCTTGGTCTGTGTCTGACTGACAACTGGGCTCAGTGTCCAATTGATGTCTGTGCTCCTTGTCTGACTGATGTCCAGACCATGTGTCCAGCTGACATCTTGGCCCTGTGTCTGACTGACTTCTGGCCCCAATGTCCAACTGATGCCCTCACCCTGTGTCTGTCTGACATCTGGGCCCAGTGTCTGACTGATCTCTGGGCCCCCTGTCTGTCTGATATCTGGCTCCCGTGTCTGTCTGATATCTGGTCCCCATGTCTGACTGACAACCGGGCCCCGTGTCTGACCGTTAACCGGGCCCGGTGTCTGTCTGGTATCTGGGCCCCATGTCTGACTGACAACACGACCCTGTGTCTGTCTGATATCTGGGCTCCATGTCTGTCTGATATCTGGGTCCCGTGTCTGTCTGATATCTGGGTCTCGTGTCTGTCTGATATCTGGGTCCCATGTCTGTCTGATACCTGGGCCCCGTGTCTGACTGACGACTGGGCCCCGTGTCTGTCTGATACCTGGGCCCCGTGTCTGTCTGATACCTGGGCCCCATGTCTGACTGGCAACCGGGCCCCCTGTCTGTCTGATACCTGGGCCCCGTGTGTGACTGACGACCGGGCCCCCTGTCTGTCTGATACCTGGGCCCCGTGTGTGACTGACGACCGGGCCCTGTGTCTGACTGACGACCGGGCCCTGTGTCTGACTGACGACCGGGCCCTGTGTCTGACTGACGACCGGGCCCGGTGTCCGACTGATATCTGGGCTCCTTGTCCAGCTGTTATTTGGGCTACGTGTCCAACTGAGAGCTAAGCTGATATCTGTATTTGGTATCTGACTGACAATTGTGCTCAACTTCCAGCCAGTATCCATGCTCCATGTCTGACCGATGTCTGTGCTCTGTGTCTGACTGGTGTCTGTGCTCTGTGTCTGACTGACGTCTGTGCTCTGTGTCTGACTGACGTCTGGGTTCTGTGACTGACTGACCTCTGTGCTCTGTGTTTGACTGATGTCTGTGTTCTGTGACTGACTGACATCTGTGCTCTGTGTCTGACTGACGTCTGTGCTCTGTGTCTGACTGACGTCTGTGCTCTGTGTCTGACTGACATCTGGGTTCTGTGACTGACTGATGTCTGTGCTCTGTGTCTGACTGACGTCTGGGTTTTGTGACTGACTGACGTCTGTGCTCTGTGTCTGACTGACGACTGTGCTCTGTGTCTGACTGACGTCTGGGTTCTGTGTCTGACTGACGTCTGGGTTCTGAGTCTGACTGACGTCTGTGCTCTGTGTCTGACTGACGACTGTGCTCTGTGTCTGACTAACGTCTGTGCTCTGTGTCTGACTGATGTCTGTGTTCCACGCCCTGCTGATATCGTTGCTGAGTGCTGAGGTGCTGGGAGTGCGATGTGTTGTCACAAACTCAGCCATTACTAATGCTGAGGAAAGTGATGTCGGTCTTTCAGGGCCAGATGTTACTGTCACTAAATCAATCTCAGTAGTACTGGTGGTGGGATTGGTTCCAGTTGGTGATATATTCCTAAGCCATTGTTCACTTAACCAAGGCCCTGCTGGCTGTGTTGGTAGGGCATCAAGATCCTCTGTACTTATAACATGGGGCTTTAAAGAAAGATCTTTGGTCACTGGTCTCAGCTGGTCTGTCCATGAGATGACAGGTTCCTCACTGGTCATAGGTCCCTGTTCTGAAGATGGTTTCAGATGGTTAACTTTGAAATTTATGGTGGTTGGAGGGGTTAGTTCTTCACTCCAGACTGGAAAGGAGCTGCCAGCCGTTTGCCGACTTATTGCACCCCTTCGCTCAATTGGAGGCTGAGATGTTGTCTGAAGGCCAAGTTGGGACTGGGTCCAGTTGGTCACTGTTGGCTGGAACTCTGTCCCAGGCTGGAATCGTTCTGAGAATTCCCGAGTGTTTAGGGCAAACCCTGACTGTCCTACTTCAGTCATCTCCTGGCTCTTGGCTGACGCGGAGGTCTCTGCTGGTGATGTCGCCTTCCCTCCCAAAGACCATGCTCTGGACAACGTGATCTGAGTGGGCGGCCTGCTATTGAGCAGCACTGACGATCTCCATGGAAACCATGTGGTTGTTGGGGTGGTTGAGAGCCTCTCCTTAGTGTGATGGTCCATCTCACTGGCTGGGATCTCACTCGAGTCAACTTCAGTGGGTTGCAAATTGGCATTTGCTGGAGGTTGTGATAAGGTGGGCTCAGGGCTGACGGTTGACAGGATTCTGGCCACCGGTACAACGGTAATCATCGGCGGAGACTCTGCACTATTTTCCTGGTCGGAGTTGGAGGGTGAACTGCTTCCTCCTTCCAACCGCAGGGCTTCCCCCAACAGTTCTGCTCTTAACGCTGATCCCGTGGAGCTCCCACCAGTAGTTTCTGATCTGCTTCTGCCCTTTTGTCCCGATAAAGTGGAAGTGTCCAGGAGTCCTAAATTGGGCTTAACACTTGGGGTAACTGCCAGCCTTTGGGCTGGGGTGTGGGTATTCTCATCGACCTCCACTGTGGTATCTCCATCAGTAAGCCACCCATCGCCAGTCTTCATCCAGTCACCTGAATCTACTTCATGTCCGCTCCCTTCAGCGTTAGCGAGCTTCGCAAGTCCGAAGCTGGGCGAGCTGGCGGATGGTGTTGCCGAAGCCCTTCCATCTGTTCCTGCCGAACGTGATGGAGCAGTCCGTGTTGTCTCCCCGTTACTCAGAGCAGGGACGGCTGATGGCATTCCAGCTGGCTGAGGACTGGGGTCGGGGCATGACACACGGCTCAAACCTTCTGCGTCTGTTTTGTTGCCGTTGGAAACTCCCTGCATGCGCGGCTTTGAAGAACGGCTCATCAGTTTGCGAATATCAAACACATTCCAGGGCCCTGCCTTAGTCACCGTGTGTGCAGCAGTCGAGGAAATGTCTTTGTCCTGGTATTTCCTTTGCATGCCTTCAAAGTGAGTCACCAGTGCTGAAGTCTGTGGTGGATAACTACTGAGATACTGAGAGTTTGCATCCCGGGCGGAGAGCGCAGGGATGCGACTGGTCTGAGCGAGGAAAGCCGTGTGTCTCCCTGAACTGCTTTGCCCTCCTCTTTGCTCTGATGGGGTGATCGGCGGACTGGAAGTGGCAGGGAATTCCTGCCGCTGGATTGGCTCGGGGTCGCCAGTTCTTTCTATCCTGCTCACATAATCGAAGTCCAGGGAGACTGTCGCCTGTCCCTCGCTGGAAAGAGAGCTTGTGTGGAGAGAGGGGTCCCGGATGGGAGTCGGCGATGTGACTAACAGCCTCGGTGTCTGAGATCTGGGCAGCAATCTGCCCTCGCCGCCCTCCGAAAACCGGTCCTCCAGCGGGGGCGGGGGCATCCATTGGCTGTTCCTCTGCTGTCCGCCTCCCCGTTGGCTAATCCTGAGGTCAGAGCTCGTTGCCAGGGAAATTTTCCCCACTGATTGGCTGGATGGCGCCTGGTCAGTTTCGCGTGAAAGACCGGTCTTAGGTGGCCGTGAGGTGGTGGGGTGGGGTTTCGGGCAGTCTGACCAGGTCCTGCCCGGGCGCTCTTCGACGTCACTTGTGCTGCCCGCATCTCTTTGGGCCGTGGTCAGCCTGGAGCGTCCCACCATCCAGTTGAAGGGCAGCCTTGGCTCTTTCCTGGACTCTGGATCTGGGGCAGAAGGCCTGCCCACTCTGTCTGTGCTTTGGATCATCACACCATCCAAATTTTCCACCCGAGGGTCTGCGGATGGAGCCAGTGACGGAGCTAATGACTGTCCTGCATCGACCTTGGGGCTGAATACAAAGGATCGAATGCTGGGTCTCAGGACCATGCTTGACCTGGAGGTGGAGGTTGCAGAGGGCAACGACGGCTGACCGCTGGTGGAGACATATTCAGAGCTCAGAATGGTGGCTGGATATTGTGGCTCAGTGAGGGAGCTGGGGTGATGTCTGGAGACTGAACCAGATCGTGAGATGGAGGCACTGTTGCGCTGATCACTGGAGGTGGGGTAGAGTTCTGCAGAGCTGCTGTGCATTGGAGTAGGGTTGAAGGTGGCATACAAGGTAGAAATGGAGTTGACAGAGGCAGTAGATTCTCCTGAGGAACTCAGTCCTTCAGTGGACTTGGGAGAGGGCTCTGTCTGAGCAC